>NW_027100119.1:0-600000 GCF_031753505.1 Anomalospiza imberbis
CTGAAAATCGCCGGCCCGGCAACTGAGTTGTCAGCAGCGCCGCGCGCTCTGATTGGCCAGGAGCTGTTTTGGGGTGGGGACGGGGGGAACTGGGGACCCCAGGAGCCCCCCGGCTTTGGGGGTTTCCATCCCCCCTCGGCCCTCGGGGCGGCCCTGGGGCCACCCCAACACCCCCAAAGTGGGGAGGGTCCCCGGAGCCCTTTGGATCCCCCAAAAATGGGCTGGAAGCGGCAGGAGCCGCCCCAAAAAGGGATTGAAGGCTCCGGTCCGGGAATGGGGGAGGCTCCGGGGATGGCTCCGATCCGGATCGGGGCGGGCTGGGATTGAGGGAGGGTCCGTTCAGCGACTGGGCAGGGGTCTGGGACTGGGTCAGGGGCTGGCATTGGGGAGGGTTTGGGAATTGGGGAGGGGTCTGGGATTGAGGGGATTGGTCCATCTCGGGACTGGGGCAGGGTCGCTCCCTGGGGGAGGGGTCCATTATTGGGCCAGGGCCTCTCCCCTTCCGAGCCCAATCCCGTTCCTGATCCTGTTCCCGATCCCAATCCCATTCCCATTTCTGTTCCCGTTCCCGATCTCATTCCCGACCCCGATCCCACTCCCATTCCCGATCCCGATCCTGTTCCCAGTCCCGGTCCCGCCGCTGTTTCCAGGAAATGGCTCTGCTCTCAACCCCGACCCCAAACCCAGCGGGTCAAACACCCCAGATCCTGGGGTCAACTCCCCCCGACCCCAAATCCTGGGGGTTCAAACACTGGGGGGGTCAAACACCCTCAAACCCAAACTCTGGGATGTCAAGCCCTACCCCCCCCCCCAGCCCCGAACCCCAAATTTTAGGATCAAACCCTCCAAATCCCAGATCCTGGGGTGTCAAACACTCCCCAATTCCCAAACGATGGGGTTAAATACCCTGATTTTGCTGATGCAAAAAAAACTTCTTTTCAGGGTTGGACGACCTGGTTGCGACAGCGGAACCCTTCTAAAAGACGGATGCTAAGAGACATAACCGGTGCTGTGGGAACAGGATTGGGAATTCTAAATAGCATTGATTCAGAAGTATTAATGAACACATTGGCTGCCACCACTAGATTTGACCAAATTCCAACAACCACTGCAGTCGTCCTTCTTGGCCTTGGGAAGACATCAGCGCTTGCTATCAAACATATTACCAAGTTGGGAGGAAGCAAGCGTAAATGATCACAAATTGGTAATTGATGCACTCGGTGCCACACAAAAGAACGTTTCTTTAGCTCTCAGCTGTATCCAGGCTCAATTAGGGATGCAGTCGGTTGCTGCCTCGATTATAAGAGAAGGTGAAGAAGGCACTTTTCCTACTGAGATTGGGAAAATAGTTTGGGACAGTGCCGCTGATTTTGAAAAGGAATTCCAATCCCGGTGGAACCTAGTGAACTTTACCTATGACCCCATCACAAACATAGCCACAGCTTTGGTGTTAACCGTACGTGATGCCTCAAGTGTGTTTGGTATTCCCCATCATTGCACTAGGACTGGGACACATATGGAGCCACTGGGAATGTGCTGGGGGCAACTGGGACCACGCTGGGGGCAACTGGGGACAAGGGTGAGTGACTGGGGCCCTGCTGGCAGAGACTGGGATCATACTGGACTCATACTGGGATCTTACTGGGAGTGACTGGGACTATTCTGGGGGCAAGTGGGAGAACTGGGAAAACACTGGATGGCACTGGGAACAACGGGAAGAGTGCTGGGGGCAAATTGTATCATAACGGGGAGTGACTGGCAGCAACTGGGCTCCTGCTGGGAGCAGCCCCTGGCGGCCCCGGGAGCCCCGCACCCCTTTCCCGGCCATGCCGCCCCTCCAGCCCCAGCACCCCCCATTGCCGGGGTGCCGGCACTGCCAGGGGTCCCCCCCTCTCGGGTTCCCCGCTGGGGCTTCTGGGGCTCTCCTCTCTCGGGGCTCCCGCTCAGGGCAGCCGCGGCTCTCCCGGGGCTCCCCAAAACCGGTGTCCCCCCGACGGGGCTCTGCCGCCACCCACACTGGATGCCCCGAAAACACCTCTCGGGGACCCCCCGATGTCCCCCCGAGGGCCAGCTGCGGCTCGGCTTTGGAGCCCTGCCAGCTCCAAACATCCCTCCCAAAGAACCCGAACCCAGGCACCCCCCAGGATATTTGGGCCGAGCTCCCCCTCCCTGGGCACCTGCGGGATGGGGGCGATGCTCCCGGGGTGCTGCGAGCTCAGGCAGCGCCAGGGCCACGCGATTCCTTCTCTCCTCTCCTCCGGCTGCTCCCTGCTGCCGCTGCGCCTCTTCCTCCCTCCCTCCTCCTCCTCCCCCGCTCCGGGATCCTGAACCATGAGGGGAAAGGAGCGAGGAAAGGGCAGAACCGTGAGGGGAAAGGAGCGGGGCCAGGGGGACGCGCTGTCCTAAAAAAGCCCGGTTTGACCCAAAATCACCCAAAAGGGCATCAAATGCAGCCTACATCCACATGGTTCGGCCTGACACCAACCAAATGGGATTAAAAGTATCCAGAGGGCTCTAAAATCCAACCCAAGGGGCTTAAAACTGCCCCAAGTGTTTTATAGCCCTCAAGAAATGGCTTAAGATCACCCGTAAATCTTTCAAATGTGACTAAAATCCACCCTGAAAGTATCTGGTCCAGCCTAAAATCATCCAAAGGTATCTAAAATCACCAAAATGTCCCTGACACCAACACAAGAAGACCTAAAATCACCCTAAAAGGCTTGGTTCAACCTAAAATTGCCCAAAGCAGCAAAAAACCCTACTTAAATGCACCCAAAATACACAAAAAAGGGACCTAAAATCACCCACACTAGATTAGGATTCACCCATATGGGCCCAGTTTTTCCTAAACTCACCCAAATGGGCCCCAGCCCCACCCACATGGGCCTAAAATCACCCAAAGGGGTCTGAAATCCCCCCTAAACCCCACCAGATTCGGCCTCAAATCAGCCACAGGGGCTGAAAATCCACCCAAAAAGGCTCGGGATCCCCGCAAGGGATCTGAAGCCCACCCTAAACCTGCCCGCTTCGGCCCAAAATCCCCCAAAGGGGCCGAGCCCGAGGCCGAGCCCGGGATCGGCTCCGGGGTGGCTCCGGGACCTCCGCGTTCGCTCCGGGCAGTTTTGGCCGCGGCCCCCGGACGGGCCTGGGCGGGACCGGGAGGGACCAGGGAGGGCTCAGGAGGGGTTTGGGCATTTGGGGCTTTTTTGGGCTTTGGGGAATTGTGTTGGGAGTTTATGGGGAATTGTTGGGGTTTTTGGGGAGAATTATTGGGTTTGGAGGCAGTTGGGGATTTTGGGGAGTTTGGTTTTGAGGGTTTTATGTGCTTTGAGGGGGAAGTTGTTTTCCTGGGGGTATTTGGGGGTTAATTGAAATTTTTTGTGTTTTCTTTAGAATTTTGGAAGGTTTTACTGGGATTTTGTGGGGATTTTGTGGGATCCTCTGGAATTATTTCTGGGTTTTATTGGGATTTTTAGGGGATTTGGAGGCAATTTATTGGAATTGTTGGGGCATTTAGTGGGATTCTTTGGGGATTTGGGTTTGTTAGGAATTTTAGTGGGGATTAGGGGGGGTTTTGTAGGTTTTTTCTAGGTTGTTGTCAAGATTTCTTTGGACTCGTGAGTATTTTGTGGGGCTTGTTGTGGTTTTGGAGACATTTTTGGGAGGATTTGTGGGTTTAATTGGGATTTTGTGGGCTTTTATTGGGATTCGAGGGTGTTCTAATGGGAATTTGTGAAATTTAATTGCGATTTCATGGGGTTTATTGGGACTTTCAGGGGTTTAAAGGAGACTTTGGTGCCTCTCAGCCCTTCCCCACACCCTGGGACAACTCCAAAGCCCCCCAAAATTCCACTGAAACCCCCCAAAATCCCCCAAAAATCCCAATTAAAAACTCCTAAACACCAAAGAATCCCACAAAATCCCAATGGAACCCACCAAAATTAAAAAAAAAAAAAAAAAAAAAAAAAAAAAAACCACAAAAAAAAAAAACGCCCAAAAATTTCAATAAACCCCCCAAAAAATAACCACCCCAAAACCCTAAAAAATCCCTAAAATCCAAAATCCTCAAAACCCACAAAACCCCCATAACCCCACAAACCCAGTAATTCTCTCCAAAATCCAATAATTCCCCCTAATCTCCCAACAAAATCCCCCAAAGCCCATACATGCCGCCAAAATCTCTCCAAAATCCGCCCAGAGCGCCCCAGACTCACCGGGGGCAGTCCTGGATCAGGGGGCACCGGCCGGTGGAACAGGAGCCACCTCAGGGGGCCCGCGGTGCTTTTTGGGGAGGGGGCACCATGGGAAACCCCCCAAAAATGGGGGGGGGGAACCCCTGTGGCACCCCCTCCCCAGAAAGCCCTCTCCCCCGGTTCAGGAATAGCCAAATTCAAGAAAATGTAAACCAGGCTTGACTTTCCAGAAATTATTTTTGGCCGGGTTTAGCTGCACCCTCCAGGCTCAGGATCACCGGTGTATTTGCAGGTTTTGCTCTGCATCATCAGCCTGCCCAGACTCTGCTCGGTGTTTCACAAATGGAGAAGACAATGGATATTGTGCCAAGCTTCCTTGCAAACAGCAACACCTGCATCAGCATGACAGAAAAGAAGGGAAAAAAAAAAAAAAGAAAATAATCAGCGGTTAGAACAGAGCCAGTGTCCTACCATCTTCCCCTCCACTGTTATTATAGAGGCAAACCTGGGCCTAAAGCTTCCACCTCTCAGTTCCTGATGCTGTTTGACTTCAGCCTTGACTCCCCCTGATCTACCTGACTGCCGTCCAAGTGGGGCTGGGGATGCTCAGCCTGGAAAGAGGAGACACTGGGGAGGCCTCCCTGCAGCTCTGCAGGACTGGAAGGGTCCCACAGGAAAGACGGGGACAGTGTTCAGCCGGGCCCGTGGCAACAGGACAAGGGGGGATGGCTTTCAACTGCAGGAGGCTGATTGAAGTTGGATCTGAGGGAGCTGCTCTTTTACACGGAGGCTGCTGAGGCACTGGCCCAGGCTGTGGATGCCCCATCCTTGGCAACAGGGCTGTGAGCAGCATGGGCTGGGGAAGATTGCTCAGCTCGGAACAAGATGCTCTTTAGATCCACTGTGATGTCACAGATGTGATGTTCCAGCAGGAACTTCCAGCGTCCAGCAAAGAGCACAACACAACCACTGGCCTTTGTGTCAGCCCACCCTGTGCCAGCCCTCGTGCCAGCTCACCCTTCACCATGTTCCCTGTCACTCTTCTCGTCACCTGCGCCCTGATACTCCCATCAGTCCTGAAAGCTCTCTGTTGCCTGGATTTTGTCATCCGTCCCTGCAGGATGCTCACATTTGTCCTGAGGAAGGTACAGTGCCATTCCATGGAGGTGGACACCCCCCAGCTGCCCGGCTGGGCTGGAGTTCTGTGGGGATGGGGTGGGACAGGGACCCCACTCTGAGGTGTTGCTACCTCTGCAGGCTGTCACCGAGAGAGAGGACGAGATGGAGGTGGACATGCAGGCTGATAGAGAGGAGGACATGGAAGTGGATGGAGAAGAGAGTGGAGACAATGCGATGGAGGTGGACATGGAGATTGATACAGAGGAGGAGATGGAAGTGGATGGAGAAGAGAGTGGAGAGGAAGAGATGGAGGTGGACATGCAGATGGATACAGAGGAGGAGATGGAAGTGGATGGAGAAGAGACTGGAGAGAAAGAGATGGAGGTGGACATGGAGATTGATACAGAGGAGGAGATGGAAGTGGATGGAGAAGAGAGTGGAGAGGAAGAGATGGAGGTGGACATGCAGATGGATCCAGAGGAGGAGATGGAAGTGGATGGAGAAGAGACTGGTGAAGAAGAGATGGAGGTAGATGTGGAAGAGGAGATGGACGTGGAAATGGAAGAGTACCTTGAGGACATGGACATTGATGAGAAAGATGAGGAAGAGGCCATGATCTTGGGATGAAGAGCAATGCCAGCAGCAGGACAGGCATGTGGTCCCCACAGGCAGAGCGGGTCCCCTGCTGCCAGGCTGGGACTGGGCTGGGTGGTCCCTGCTCAGGGATGTGGGACCCGGTGCATTGGGTTCTGGTGGCCATCCCCAGCCTGTGCTGCGCTTGCTGGGCCAGCCTGGGGGCACATGGAAGAGCCCTCTCTGCCTGATTGGAGTGACCGTGCCTCTTGCTTTTCCTCAAGGACCGATGGAGATCCCGGACAGAGATGCCACCCTTTTGTACATACCTTGTAGAGTTTGTTGTTGTCTTTAGGCTATAGGTTTTAGGGCTTCTTTTTGTCTTCTGTAAATACGTTTCATAGACTTTTGTTAGATATGTTCTTAGGTATATACGTTCCATAGATAGTTGTTGTTACAAATATTCTTACAATGTAAATGTGTTCTGTGTTTTCTTTGCTGTTTTTCTGAAAATAAACAAGCTTTATTTTTCACACCCCAGTTCTCTTTCCATTTGCTTCAGGCACAGGTAGCATTTGCAAAGTTGTGGTTTCCGCTTGCTCCAGGTTCCCAGGGCTGGAGGTCGGTGGGGGCACAGCCACAAGCTTTTGTTTGGGGGCAATATTGGGAAGGGGGTGGGAGAGGGGGCACAGGGGGAGGTGGGACCCACTGAGGCTCCCCCAGGTCACCCCAGGACCCCCAGGCCCCGTCCCAGCCCCCCCAGTTCCCTCCACAGCCCCGGCTGAGGGGGGCTCAGCCCAGGAGCCGCCGTCGTTCGGGGCTCCCCCGAGGGCAGCCGCCAACGGGAGAGCTCCCGGCTCGGAGAGGCCCCAGCAGAGGAGGGGATCTTGTCCCTCCTCGAGTGCCCTGAAGGATCTTCAGGCCCCTCTGAAGAGGAGTTTTTCTCTTTTTAGGGATGTTTGGGGGGACCTCACCCCTCCAAGGGTGTTTTTTCCTCCCCATTTTCAGGTGTTTGTGGGGCCACAGCCCCACAAGCCCCTTTTCAGGGGTGATCATGACAGCTTTAAGTGACATTTTTCTGGGGGACTCACTCCAAGCCGCTGTAGGGGATGTTTTGCCCCCCAGGGTGGATTTTTGGGGTTTAAGGGCCCCCGCTCTGGTCGGGTCCCACTCTAACTCCCCTGAAGAGGCCAACACCACTCCTGCTGATTCCGGCAGCGGAGCCCTAGGAGGGTTGTAAGAGTTGAAATTTTTAAATTTCATTTTTATTCTATTTTATTTAAATTCAAATTTATTGATTTTTAGTTTTATTATAACTCGTTGAGAGGACAGCAAGGACATTCAAGGGCAGGAACATTTTTTCCTGGCTGGTGACTGGAATTTCAGACCCTGGCAGTGTGTGCAGAACCACACAGACTGGGATCAAACATGGGCTGGGATCACCTGGACTGAGATCCTATGGACTGGGACCATATGGAATGGGACCATAGGGATCAGGACGGTACACACTGGGATAAACTGGGTTGAGATTATATGGACTGGGACCACATCGACTGGGATTGCACAGACTGGGATCCCATGGACTGGGAAAAAGCATTGGCTACCATTGGCTACCATCCACATAGAAAGGTGGCCACCTCAAGTTGTCTTGATCCTTTTTGGGTGTCCTATCCCCCTCTTTCCCCCGCCTTCCCCATCGTTCCCCCAATCCCCGCTCCCCTCCCCCGTGTTTGGTTTTGGGGGTTCCAGGCCCCTCCTGCTCCGTGGGGGGGTCCCGATCCCTCTTTGGTTTAATTTGGGGCCCCCAACCCCTTCTCACCGCGACCCCCGCGGCCGGGGGGGCTCTCAGCACCACCAGTGCCACCAGTCCGGCCCCAGCTGCCCCCGCACGCCCCATCCCCATCCCCAGGGTCACCTCCCCCCTCCCCAAATTCCGCTCCCGGGGAGCGCTGGGCGCTGCGGGTCCGCCTGGCGACTGAGGAGTCATCGAGAACAAGCGCTCTGATTGGCTAGAAATGGCCCCGCGCAGTCTCTGATTGGCTAGCGCATTGAGAAGCGCTGTGATCTGCCTGGCAACCGATGAGCAGCGCTATCGCAGGCGCTGATTGCCTGAAAATCGCCGGCCCGGCAACTGAGTTGTCAGCAGCGCCGCGCGCTCTGATTGGCCAGGAGCTATTTTGGGGTGGGGACGGGGGGAACTGGGGACCCCCAGGAGCCCCCCGGCTTTGGGGGTTTCCATCCCCCCTCGGCCCTCGGGGCGGCCCTGGGGCCACCCCAACACCCCCAAAGTGGGGAGGGTCCCCGGAGCCGTTTGGATCCCCCAAAAATGGGCTGGAAGCGGCAGGAGCCGCCCCAAAAAGGGATTGAAGGCTCCGGTCCGGGAATGGGGGAGGCTCCGGGGATGGCTCCGATCCGGATCGGGGCGGGCTGGGATTGAGGGAGGGTCCGTTCAGCGACTGGGGAGGGGTCTGGGACTGGGTCAGGGGCTGGCATTGGGGAGGGTTTGGGAATTGGGGAGGGGTCTGGGATTGAGGGGATTGGTCCATCTCGGGATTGGGGCAGGGTCGCTCCCTGGGGGAGGGGTCCATTATTGGGCCAGGGCCTCTCCCCTTCCCGAGCCCAATCCCGTTCCTGATCCTGTTCCCGATCCCAATCCCATTCCCATTTCTGTTCCCGTTCCCGATCTCATTCCCGACCCCGATCCCACTCCCATTCCCGATCCCGATCCTGTTCCCAGTCCCGGTCCCGCCGCTGTTTCCAGGAAATGGCTCTGCTCTCAACCCCGACCCCAAACCCAGCGGGTCAAACACCCCAGATCCTGGGGTCAACTCTCCCCGACCCCAAATCCTGGGGGTTCAAACACTGGGGGGGGTCAAACACCCTCAAACCCAAACTCTGGGATGTCAAGCCCTACCCCCCCCCCCCCAGCCCCGAACCCCAAATTTTAGGATCAAACCCTCCAAATCCCAGATCCTGGGGTGTCAAACACTCCCCAATTCCCAAACGATGGGGTTAAATACCCCTGATTTTGCTGATGCAAAAAAAACTTCTTTTCAGGGTTGGACGACCTGGTTGCGACAGCGGAACCCTTCTAAAAGACGGATGCTAAGAGACATAACCGGTGCTGTGGGAACAGGATTGGGAATTCTAAATAGCATTGATTCAGAAGTATTAATGAACACATTGGCTGCCACCACTAGATTTGACCAAATTCCAACAACCACTGCAGTCGTCCTTCTTGGCCTTGGGAAGACATCAGCGCTTGCTATCAAACATATTACCAAGTTGGGAGGAAGCAAGCGTAAATGATCACAAATTGGTAATTGATGCACTCGGTGCCACACAAAAGAACGTTTCTTTAGCTCTCAGCTGTATCCAGGCTCAATTAGGGATGCAGTCGGTTGCTGCCTCGATTATAAGAGAAGGTGAAGAAGGCACTTTTCCTACTGAGATTTGGAAAATAGTTTGGGACAGTGCCGCTGATTTTGAAAAGGAATTCCAATCCCGGTGGAACCTAGTGAACTTTACCTATGACCCCATCACAAACATAGCCACAGCTTTGGTGTTAACCGTACGTGATGCCTCAAGTGTGTTTGGTATTCCCCATCATTGCACTAGGACTGGGACACATATGGAGCCACTGGGAATGTGCTGGGGGCAACTGGGACCACGCTGGGGGCAACTGGGGACAAGGGTGAGTGACTGGGGCCCTGCTGGCAGAGACTGGGATCATACTGGACTCATACTGGGATCTTACTGGGAGTGACTGGGACTATTCTGGGGGCAAGTGGGAGAACTGGGAAAACACTGGATGGCACTGGGAACAACGGGAAGAGTGCTGGGGGCAAATTGTATCATAACGGGGAGTGACTGGCAGCAACTGGGCTCCTGCTGGGAGCAGCCCCTGGCGGCCCCGGGAGCCCCGCACCCCTTTCCCGGCCATGCCGCCCCTCCAGCCCCAGCACCCCCCATTGCCGGGGTGCCGGCACTGCCAGGGGTCCCCCCCTCTCGGGTTCCCCGCTGGGGCTTCTGGGGCTCTCCTCTCTCGGGGCTCCCGCTCAGGGCAGCCGCGGCTCTCCCGGGGCTCCCCAAAACCGGTGTCCCCCCGACGGGGCTCTGCCGCCACCCACACTGGGATGCCCCGAAAACACCTCTCGGGGACCCCCCGATGTCCCCCCGAGGGCCAGCTGCGGCTCGGCTTTGGAGCCCTGCCAGCTCCAAACATCCCTCCCAAAGAACCCGAACCCAGGCACCCCCCAGGATATTTGGGCCGAGCTCCCCCTCCCTGGGCACCTGCAGGATGGGGGCGATGCTCCCGGGGTGCTGCGAGCTCAGGCAGCGCCAGGGCCACGCGATTCCTTCTCTCCTCTCCTCCGGCTGCTCCCTGCTGCCGCTGCGCCTCTTCCTCCCTCCCTCCTCCTCCTCCCCCGCTCCGGGATCCTGAACCATGAGGGGAAAGGAGCGAGGAAAGGGCAGAACCGTGAGGGGAAAGGAGCGGGGCCAGGGGGACGCGCTGTCCTAAAAAAGCCCGGTTTGACCCAAAATCACCCAAAAGGGCATCAAATGCAGCCTACATCCACATGGTTCGGCCTGACACCAACCAAATGGGATTAAAAGTATCCAGAGGGCTCTAAAATCCAACCCAAGGGGCTTAAAACTGCCCCAAGTGTTTTATAGCCCTCAAGAAATGGCTTAAGATCACCCGTAAATCTTTCAAATGTGACTAAAATCCACCCTGAAAGTATCTGGTCCAGCCTAAAATCATCCAAAGGTATCTAAAATCACCAAAATGTCCCTGACACCAACACAAGAAGACCTAAAATCACCCTAAAAAGGCTTGGTTCAACCTAAAATTGCCCAAAGCAGCAAAAAATCCTACTTAAATGCACCCAAAATACACAAAAAAGGGACCTAAAATCACCCACACTAGATTAGGATTCACCCATATGGGCCCAGTTTTTTCTAAACTCACCCAAATGGGCCCCAGCCCCACCCACATGGGCCTAAAATCACCCAAAGGGGTCTGAAATCCCCCCTAAACCCCACCAGATTCGGCCTCAAATCAGCCACAGGGGCTGAAAATCCACCCAAAAAGGCTCGGGATCCCCGCAAGGGATCTGAAGCCCACCCTAAACCTGCCCGCTTCGGCCCAAAATCCCCCAAAGGGGCCGAGCCCGAGGCCGAGCCCGGGATCGGCTCCGGGGTGGCTCCGGGACCTCCGCGTTCGCTCCGGGCAGTTTTGGCCGCGGCCCCGGACGGGCCTGGGCGGGACCGGGAGGGACCAGGGAGGGCTCGGGAGGGGTTTGGGCATTTGGGGCTTTTTTGGGCTTTGGGGAATTGTGTTGGGAGTTTATGGGGAATTGTTGGGGTTTTTGGGGAGAATTATTGGGTTTGGAGGCAGTTGGGGGATTTTGGGGAGTTTGGTTTTGAGGGGTTTTATTGGTGCTTTGAGGGGGAAGTTGTTTTCCTGGGGGTATTTGGGGGTTAATTGAAATTTTTTGTGTTTTCTTTAGAATTTTGGAAGGTTTTACTGGGATTTTGTGGGGATTTTGTGGGATCCTCTGGAATTATTTCTGGGTTTTATTGGGATTTTTAGGGGATTTGGAGGCAATTTATTGGAATTGTGGGGGCATTTAGTGGGATTCTTTGGGGATTTGGGTTTGTTAGGAATTTTAGTGGGGATTAGGGGGGGTTTTGTAGGTTTTTTCTAGGTTGTTGTCAAGATTTCTTTGGACTCGTGAGTATTTTGTGGGGCTTGTTGTGGTTTTGGAGACATTTTTGGGAGGATTTGTGGGGTTTAATTGGGATTTTGTGGGCTTTTATTGGGATTCGAGGGTGTTCTAATGGGAATTTGTGAAATTTAATTGCGATTTCATGGGGTTTATTGGGACTTTCAGGGGTTTAAAGGAGACTTTGGTGCCTCTCAGCCCTTCCCCACACCCTGGGACAACTCCAAAGCCCCCCAAAATTCCACTGAAACCCCCCAAAATCCCCCAAAAATCCCAATTAAAAACTCCTAAACACCAAAGAATCCCACAAAATCCCAATGGAACCCACCAAAATTTAAAAAAAAAAAAAAAACAAAAAAAACAAAAACAAAAAAACGCCCAAAAATTTCAATAAACCCCCCAAAAAATAACCACCCCAAAACCCTAAAAAATCCCTAAAATCCAAAATCCTCAAAACCCACAAAACCCCCATAACCCCACAAACCCAGTAATTCTCTCCAAAATCCAATAATTCCCCCTAATCTCCCAACAAAATCCCCCAAAGCCCATACATGCCGCCAAAATCTCTCCAATATCCCCCCAGAGCACCCCAGACTCACCGGGGGCAGTCCTGGATCAGGGGGCACCGGCCGGTGGAACAGGAGCCACCTCAGGGGGCCCGCGGTGCTTTTTGGGGAGGGGGCACCATGGGAAACCCCCCAAAAATGGGGGGGGGGGAACCCCTGTGGCACCCCCTCCCCAGAAAGCCCTCTCCCCCGGTTCAGGAATAGCCAAATTCAAGAAAATGTAAACCAGGCTTGACTTTCCAGAAATTATTTTTGGCCGGGTTTAGCTGCACCCTCCAGGCTCAGGATCACCGGTGTATTTGCAGGTTTTGCTCTGCATCATCAGCCTGCCCAGACTCTGCTCGGTGTTTCACAAATGGAGAAGACAATGGATAATGTGCCAAGCTTCCTTGCAAACAGCAACACTTGCATCAGCATGACAGAAAAGAAGGGAAAAAAAAAAAAAAAGAAAATAATCAGCGGTTAGAACAGAGCCAGTGTCCCACCATCTTCCCCTCCACTGTTATTATAGAGGCAAACCTGGGCCTAAAGCTTCCACCTCTCAGTTCCTGATGCTGTTTGACTTCAGCCTTGACTCCCCCTGATCTACCTGACTGCCGTCCAAGTGGGGCTGGGGATGCTCAGCCTGGAAAGAGGAGACACTGGGGAGGCCTCCCTGCAGCTCTGCAGGACTGGAAGGGTCCCACAGGAAAGACGGGGACAGTGTTCAGCCGGGCCCGTGGCAACAGGACAAGGGGGGATGGCTTTCAACTGCAGGAGGCTGATTGAAGTTGGATCTGAGGGAGCTGCTCTTTTACACGGAGGCTGCTGAGGCACTGGCCCAGGCTGTGGATGCCCCATCCTTGGCAACAGGGCTGTGAGCAGCATGGGCTGGGGAAGATTGCTCAGCTCGGAACAAGATGCTCTTTAGATCCACTGTGATGTCACAGATGTGATGTTCCAGCAGGAACTTCCAGCGTCCAGCAAAGAGCACAACACAACCACTGGCCCTTGTGTCAGCCCACCCTGTGCCAGCCCTCGTGCCAGCTCACCCTTCACCATGTTCCCTGTCACTCTTCTCGTCACCTGCGCCCTGATACTCCCATCAGTCCTGAAAGCTCTCTGTTGCCTGGATTTTGTCATCCGTCCCTGCAGGATGCTCACATTTGTCCTGAGGAAGGTACAGTGCCATTCCATGGAGGTGGACACCCCCCAGCTGCCCGGCTGGGCTGGAGTTCTGTGGGGATGGGGTGGGACAGGGACCCCACTCTGAGGTGTTGCTACCTCTGCAGGCTGTCACCGAGAGAGAGGACGAGATGGAGGTGGACATGCAGGCTGATAGAGAGGAGGACATGGAAGTGGATGGAGAAGAGAGTGGAGACAATGCGATGGAGGTGGACATGGAGATTGATACAGAGGAGGAGATGGAAGTGGATGGAGAAGAGAGTGGAGAGGAAGAGATGGAGGTGGACATGCAGATGGATACAGAGGAGGAGATGGAAGTGGATGGAGAAGAGACTGGAGAGGAAGAGATGGAGGTGGACATGGAGATTGATACAGAGGAGGAGATGGAAGTGGATGGAGAAGAGACTGGAGAGGAAGAGATGGAGGTGGACATGCAGATGGATACAGAGGAGGAGATGGAAGTGGATGGAGAAGAGACTGGTGAAGAAGAGATGGAGGTAGATGCGGAAGAGGAGATGGACGTGGAAATGGAAGAGTACCTTGAGGACATGGACATTGATGAGAAAGATGAGGAAGAGGCCATGATCTTGGGATGAAGAGCAATGCCAGCAGCAGGACAGGCATGTGGTCCCCACAGGCAGAGCGGGTCCCCTGCTGCCAGGCTGGGACTGGGCTGGGTGGTCCCTGCTCAGGGATGTGGGACCCGGTGCATTGGGTTCTGGTGGCCATCCCCAGCCTGTGCTGCGCTTGCTGGGCCAGCCTGGGGGCACATGGAAGAGCCCTCTCTGCCTGATTGGAGTGACCGTGCCTCTTGCTTTTCCTCAAGGACCGATGGAGATCCCGGACAGAGATGCCACCCTTTTGTACATACCTTGTAGAGTTTGTTGTTGTCTTTAGGCTATAGGTTTTAGGGCTTCTTTTTGTCTTCTGTAAATACGTTTCATAGACTTTTGTTAGATATGTTCTTAGGTATATACGTTCCATAGATAGTTGTTGTTACAAATATTCTTACAATGTAAATGTGTTCTGTGTTTTCTTTGCTGTTTTTCTGAAAATAAACAAGCTTTATTTTTCACACCCCAGTTCTCTTTCCATTTGCTTCAGGCACAGGTAGCATTTGCAAAGTTGTGGTTTCCGCTTGCTCCAGGTTCCCAGGGCTGGAGGTCGGTGGGGGCACAGCCACAAGCTTTTGTTTGGGGGCAATATTGGGAAGGGGGTGGGAGAGGGGGCACAGGGGGAGGTGGGACCCACTGAGGCTCCCCCAGGTCACCCCAGGACCCCCAGGCCCCGTCCCAGCCCCCCCAGTTCCCTCCACAGCCCCGGCTGAGGGGGGCTCAGCCCAGGAGCCGCTGTCATTCGGGGCTCCCCCGAGGGCAGCCGCCAACGGGAGAGCTCCCGGCTCGGAGAGGCCCCAGCAGAGGAGGGGATCTTGTCCCTCCTCGAGGGCCCTGAAGGGTCTTCAGGCCCCTCTGAAGAGGAGTTTTTCTCTTTTTAGGGATGTTTGGGGGGACCTCACCCCTCCAAGGGTGTTTTTTCCTCCCCATTTTCAGGTGTTTGTGGGGCCACAGCCTCACAAGCCCCTTTTCAGGGGTGATCATGACAGCTTTAAGTGACATTTTTCTGGGGGACTCACTCCAAGCCGCTGTAGGGGATGTTTTGCCCCCCAGGGTGGATTTTTGGGGTTTAAGGGCCCCCGCTCTGGTCGGGTCCCACTCTAACTCCCCTGAAGAGGCCAACACCACTCCTGCTGATTCCGGCAGCGGAGCCCTAGGAGGGTTGTAAGAGTTGAAATTTTTAAATTTCATTTTTATTCTATTTTATTTAAATTCAAATTTATTGATTTTTAGTTTTATTATAACTCGTTGAGAGGACAGCAAGGACATTCAAGGGCAGGAACATTTTTTCCTGGCTGGTGACTGGAATTTCAGACCCTGGCAGTGTGTGCAGAACCACACAGACTGGGATCAAACATGGGCTGGGATCACCTGGACTAAGATCCTATGGACTGGGACCATATGGAATGGGACCATAGGGATCAGGACGGTACACACTGGGATAAACTGGGTTGAGATTATATGGACTGGGACCACATCGACTGGGATTGCACAGACTGGGATCCCATGGACTGGGAAAAAGCATTGGCTACCATTGGCTACCATCCACATAGAAAGGTGGCCACCTCAAGTTGTCTTGATCCTTTTTGGGTGTCCCATCCCCCTCTTTCCCCCGCCTTCCCCATCGTTCCCCCAATCCCCGCTCCCCTCCCCCGTGTTTGGTTTTGGGGGTTCCAGGCCCCTCCTGCTCCGTGGGGGGGTCCCGATCCCTCTTTGGTTTAATTTGGGGCCCCCAACCCCTTCTCACCGCGACCCCCGCGGCCGGGGGGGCTCTCAGCACCACCAGTGCCACCAGTCCGGCCCCAGCTGCCCCCGCACGCCCCATCCCCATCCCCAGGGTCACCTCCCCCCTCCCCAAATTCCGCTCCCGGGGAGCGCTGGGCGCTGCGGCTCCGCCTGGCGACTGAGGAGTCATCGAGAACAAGCGCTCTGATTGGCTAGAAATGGCCCCGCGCAGTCTCTGATTGGCTAGCGCATTGAGAAGCGCTGTGATCTGCCTGGCAACCGATGAGCAGCGCTATCGCAGGCGCTGATTGCCTGAAAATCGCCGGCCCGGCAACTGAGTTGTCAGCAGCGCCGCGCGCTCTGATTGGCCAGGAGCTGTTTTGGGGTGGGGACGGGGGGAACTGGGGACCCCCAGGAGCCCCCCGGCTTTGGGGGTTTCCATCCCCCCCTCGGCCCTCGGGGCGGCCCTGGGGCCACCCCAACACCCCCAAAGTGGGGAGGGTCCCCGGAGCCCTTTGGATCCCCCAAAAATGGGCTGGAAGCGGCAGGAGCCGCCCCAAAAAGGGATTGAAGGGTCCGGTCCGGGAATGGGGGAGGCTCCGGGGATGGCTCCCATCCGGATCAGGGCGGGCTGGGATTGAGGGAGGGTCCGTTCAGCGACTGGGGAGGGGTCTGGGACTGGGTCAGGGGCTGGCATTGGGGAGGGTTTGGGAATTGGGGAGGGGTCTGGGATTGAGGGGATTGCTCCATCTCGGGATTGGGGCAGGGTCGCTCCCTGGGGGAGGGGTCCATTATTGGGCCAGGGCCTCTCCCCTTCCCGAGCCCAATCCCGTTCCTGATCCTGTTCCCGATCCCAATCCCATTCCCATTTCTGTTCCCGTTCCCGATCTCATTCCCGACCCCGATCCCACTCCCATTCCCGATCCCGATCCTGTTCCCAGTCCCGGTCCCGCCGCTGTTTCCAGGAAATGGCTCTGCTCTCAACCCCGACCCCAAACCCAGCGGGTCAAACACCCCAGATCCTGGGGTCAACTCCCCCCGACCCCAAATCCTGGGGGTTCAAACACTGGGGGGGTCAAACACCCTCAAACCCAAACTCTGGGATGTCAAGCCCTACCCCCCCCCCCCAGCCCCGAACCCCAAATTTTAGGATCAAACCCTCCAAATCCCAGATCCTGGGGTGTCAAACACTCCCCAATTCCCAAACGATGGGGTTAAATACCCCTGATTTTGCTGATGGAAAAAAAAACTTATTTTCAGGGTTGGACGACCTGGTTGCGACAGCGGAACCCTTCTAAAAGACGGATGCTAAGAGACATAACCAGTGCTGTGGGAACAGGATTGGGAATTCTAAATAGCATTGATTCAGAAGTATTAATGAACACATTGGCTGCCACCACTAGATTTGACCAAATTCCAACAACCACTGCAGTCGTCCTTCTTGGCCTTGGGAAGACATCAGCGCTTGCTATCAAACATATTACCAAGTTGGGAGGAAGCAAGCGTAAATGATCACAAATTGGTAATTGATGCACTCGGTGCCACACAAAAGAACGTTTCTTTAGCTCTCAGCTGTATCCAGGCTCAATTAGGGATGCAGTCGGTTGCTGCCTCGATTATAAGAGAAGGTGAAGAAGGCACTTTTCCTACTGAGATTTGGAAAATAGTTTGGGACAGTGCCGCTGATTTTGAAAAGGAATTCCAATCCCGGTGGAACCTAGTGAACTTTACCTATGACCCCATCACAAACATAGCCACAGCTTTGGTGTTAACCGTACGTGATGCCTCAAGTGCGTTTGGTATTCCCCATCATTGCACTAGGACTGGGACACATATGGAGCCACTGGGAATGTGCTGGGGGCAACTGGGACCACGCTGGGGGCAACTGGGGACAAGGGTGAGTGACTGGGGCCCTGCTGGCAGAGACTGGGATCATACTGGACTCATACTGGGATCTTACTGGGAGTGACTGGGACTATTCTGGGGGCAAGTGGGAGAACTGGGAAAACACTGGATGGCACTGGGAACAACGGGAAGAGTGCTGGGGGCAAATTGTATCATAACGGGGAGTGACTGGCAGCAACTGGGCTCCTGCTGGGAGCAGCCCCTGGCGGCCCCGGGAGCCCCGCACCCCTTTCCCGGCCATGCCGCCCCTCCAGCCCCAGCACCCCCCATTGCCGGGGTGCCGGCACTGCCAGGGGTCCCCCCCTCTCGGGTTCCCCGCTGGGGCTTCTGGGGCTCTCCTCTCTCGGGGCTCCCGCTCAGGGCAGCCGCGGCTCTCCCGGGGCTCCCCAAAACCAGTGGCCCCCCGACGGGGCTCTGCCGCCACCCACACTGGGATGCCCCAAAAACACCTCTCGGGGACCCCCCGATGTCCCCCCGAGGGCCAGCTGCGGCTCGGCTTTGGAGCCCTGCCAGCTCCAAACATCCCTCCCAAAGAACCCGAACCCAGGCACCCCCCAGGATATTTGGGCCGAGCTCCCCCTCCCTGGGCACCTGCGGGATGGGGGCGATGCTCCCGGGGTGCTGCGAGCTCAGGCAGCGCCAGGGCCACGCGATTCCTTCTCTCCTCTCCTCCGGCTGCTCCCTGCTGCCGCTGCGCCTCTTCCTCCCTCCCTCCTCCTCCTCCCCCGCTCCGGGATCCTGAACCATGAGGGGAAAGGAGCAAGGAAAGGGCAGAACCATGAGGGGAAAGGAGCGAGGAAAGGGCAGAACCGTGAGGGGAAAGGAGCGGGGCCAGGGGGACGCGCTGTCCTAAAAAAGCCCGGTTTGACCCAAAATCACCCAAAAGGGCATCAAATGCAGACTACATCCACATGGTTCGGCCTGACACCAACCAAATGGGATTAAAAGTATCCAGAGGGCTCTAAAATCCAACCAAAGGGGCTTAAAACTGCCCCAAGTGTTTTATAGCCCTCAAGAAATGGCTTAAGATCACCCGTAAATCTTTCAAATGTGACTAAAATCCACCCTGAAAGTATCTGGTCCAGCCTAAAATCATCCAAAGGTATCTAAAATCACCAAAATGTCCCTGACACCAACACAAGAAGACCTAAAATCACCCTAAAAAGGCTTGGTTCAACCTAAAATTGCCCAAAGCAGCAAAAAACCCTACTTAAATGCACCCAAAATACACAAAAAAGGGACCTAAAATCACCCACACAGGATTAGGATTCACCCATATGGGCCCAGTTTTTCCTAAACTCACTCAAATGGGCCCCAGCCCCACCCACATGGGCCTAAAATCACCCAAAGGGGTCTGAAATCCCCCCTAAACCCCAACAGATTCGGCCTCAAATCAGCCACAGGGGCTGAAAATCCACCCAAAAAGGCTCGGGATCCCAGCAAGGGATCTGAAGCCCACCCTAAACCTGCCCGGTTCGGCCCAAAATCCCCCAAAGGGGCCGAGCCCGAGGCCGAGCCCGGGATCGGCTCCGGGGTCGCTCCGGGACCTCCGCGTTCGCTCCGGGCAGTTTTGGCCGCGGCCCCGGACGGGCCTGGGCGGGACCGGGAGGGCCCAGGGAGGGCTCGGGAGGGGTTTGGGCATCTGGGGCTTTTTTGGGCTTTGGGGAATTGTGTTGGGAGTTTATGGGGAATTGTTGGGGTTTTTGGGGAGAATTATTGGGTTTGGAGGCAGTTGGGGGATTTTGGGGAGTTTGGTTTTGAGGGGTTTTATTGGTGCTTTGAGGGGGAAGTTGTTTTCCTGGGGGTATTTGGGGGTTAATTGAAATTTTTTGTGTTTTCTTTAGAATTTTGGAAGGTTTTACTGGGATTTTGTGGGGATTTTGTGGGATCCTCTGGAATTATGTCTGGGTTTTATTGGGATTTTTAGGGGATTTGGAGGCAATTTATTGGAATTGTTGGGGCATTTAGTGGGATTCTTTGGGGATTTGGGTTTGTTAGGAATTTTAGTGGGGATTAGGGGGGGTTTTGTAGGTTTTTTCTAGGTTGTTGTCAAGATTTCTTTGGACTCGTGATTATTTTGTGGGGCTTGTTGTGGTTTTGGAGACATTTTTGGGAGGATTTGTGGGGTTTAATTGGGATTTTGTGGGCTTTTATTGGGATTCGAGGGTGTTCTAATGGGAATTTGTGAAATTTAATTGCGATTTCATGGGGTTTATTGGGACTTTCAGGGGTTTAAAGGAGACTTTGGTGCCTCTCAGCCCTTCCCCACACCCTGGGACAACTCCAAAGCCCCCCAAAATTCCACTGAAACCCCCCAAAATCCCCCAAAAATCCCAATTAAAAACTCCTAAACACCAATCCAATAATTCCCCCTAATCTCCCAACAAAATCCCCCAAAGCCCATACATGCCGCCAAAATCTCCCCAAAATCCCCCCAGAGCGCCCCAGACTCACCGGGGGCAGTCCTGGATCAGGGGGCACCGGCCGGTGGAACAGGAGCCACCTCAGGGGGCCCGCGGTGCTTTTTGGGGAGGGGGCACCATGGGAAACCCCCCAAAAATGGGGGGGGGAACCCTGTGGCACCCCCTCCCCAGAAAGCCCTCTCCCCCGGTTCAGGAATAGCCAAATTCAAGAAAATGTAAACCAGGCTTGACTTTCCAGAAATTATTTTTGGCCGGGTTTAGCTGCACCCTCCAGGCTCAGGATCACCGGTGTATTTGCAGGTTTTGCTCTGCATCATCAGCCTGCCCAGACTCTGCTCGGTGTTTCACAAATGGAGAAGACAATGGATAATGTGCCAAGCTTCCTTGCAAACAGCAACACCTGCATCAGCATGACAGAAAAGAAGGGGAAAAAAAAAAAAAAGAAAATAATCAGCGGTTAGAACAGAGCCAGTGTCCCACCATCTTCCCCTCCACTGTTATTATAGAGGCAAACCTGGGCCTAAAGCTTCCACCTCTCAGTTCCTGATGCTGTTTGACTTCAGCCTTGACTCCCCCTGATCTACCTGACTGCCGTCCAAGTGGGGCTGGGGATGCTCAGCCTGGAAAGAGGAGACACTGGGGAGGCCTCCCTGCAGCTCTGCAGGACTGGAAGGGTCCCACAGGAAAGACGGGGACAGTGTTCAGCCGGGCCCGTGGCAACAGGACAAGGGGGGATGGCTTTCAACTGCAGGAGGCTGATTGAAGTTGGATCTGAGGGAGCTGCTCTTTTACACGGAGGCTGCTGAGGCACTGGCCCAGGCTGTGGATGCCCCATCCTTGGCAACAGGGCTGTGAGCAGCATGGGCTGGGGAAGATTGCTCAGCTCGGAACAAGATGCTCTTTAGATCCACTGTGATGTCACAGATGTGATGTTCCAGCAGGAACTTCCAGCGTCCAGCAAAGAGCACAACACAACCACTGGCCCTTGTGTCAGCCCACCCTGTGCCAGCCCTCGTGCCAGCTCACCCTTCACCATGTTCCCTGTCACTCTTCTCGTCACCTGCGCCCTGATACTCCCATCAGTCCTGAAAGCTCTCTGTTGCCTGGATTTTGTCATCCGTCCCTGCAGGATGCTCACATTTGTCCTGAGGAAGGCACAGTGCCATTCCATGGAGGTGGACACCCCCCAGCTGCCCGGCTGGGCTGGAGTTCTGTGGGGATGGGGTGGGACAGGGACCCCACTCTGAGGTGTTGCTACCTCTGCAGGCTGTCACCGAGAGAGAGGACGAGATGGAGGTGGACATGCAGGCTGATAGAGAGGAGGACATGGAAGTGGATGGCGAAGAGAGTGGAGACAATGCGATGGAGGTGGACATGGAGATTGATACAGAGGAGGAGATGGAAGTGGATGGAGAAGAGAGTGGAGAGGAAGAGATGGAGGTGGACATGCAGGCTGATAGAGAGGAGGACATGGAAGTGGATGGAGAAGAGAGTGGAGACAATGCGATGGAGGTGGACATGGAGATTGATACAGAGGAGGAGATGGAAGTGGATGGAGAAGAGAGTGGAGAGGAAGAGATGGAGGTGGACATGCAGATGGATCCAGAGGAGGAGATGGAAGTGGATGGAGAAGAGACTGGTGAAGAAGAGATGGAGGTAGATGTGGAAGAGGAGATGGACGTGGAAATGGAAGAGTACCTTGAGGACATGGACATTGATGAGAAAGATGAGAAAGAGGCCATGATCTTGGGATGAAGAGCAATACCAGCAGCAGGACAGGCATGTGGTCCCCACAGGCAGAGCGGGTCCCCTGCTGCCAGGCTGGGACTGGGCTGGGTGGTCCCTGCTCAGGGATGTGGGACCCGGTGCATTGGGTTCTGGTGGCCATCCCCAGCCTGTGCTGCGCTTGCTGGGCCAGCCTGGGGGCACATGGAAGAGCCCTCTCTGCCTGATTGGAGTGACCGTGCCTCTTGCTTTTCCTCAAGGACCGATGGAGATCCCGGACAGAGATGCCACCCTTTTGTACATACCTTGTAGAGTTTGTTGTTGTCTTTAGGCTATAGGTTTTAGGGCTTCTTTTTGTCTTCTGTAAATACGTTTCATAGACTTTTGTTAGATATGTTCTTAGGTATATACGTTCCATAGATAGTTGTTGTTACAAATATTCTTACAATGTAAATGTGTTCTGTGTTTTCTTTGCTGTTTTTCTGAAAATAAACAAGCTTTATTTTTCACACCCCAGTTCTCTTTCCATTTGCTTCAGGCACAGGTAGCATTTGCAAAGTTGTGGTTTCCGCTTGCTCCAGGTTCCCAGGGCTGGAGGTCAGTGGGGGCACAGCCACAAGCTTTTGTTTGGGGGCAATATTGAGAAGGGGTGGGAGAGGGGGCACAGGGGGAGGTGGGACCCACTGAGGCTCCCCCAGGTCACCCCAGGACCCCCAGGCCTTGTCCCAGCCCCCCCAGTTCCCTCCACAGCCCCGGCTGAGGGGGGCTCAGCCCAGGAGCCGCCGTCGTTCGGGGCTCCCCCGAGGGCAGCCGCCAACGGGAGAGCTCCCGGCTCGGAGAGGCCCCAGCAGAGGAGGGGATCTTGTCCCTCCTCGAGGGCCCTGAAGGGTCTTCAGGCCCCTCTGAAGAGGAGTTTTTCTCTTTTTAGGGATGTTTGGGGGGACCTCACCCCTCCAAGGGTGTTTTTTCCTCCCCATTTTCAGGTGTTTGTGGGGCCACAGCCCCACAAGCCCCTTTTCAGGGGTGATCATGACAGCTTTAAGTGACATTTTTCTGGGGGACTCACTCCAAGCCGCTGTAGGGGATGTTTTGCCCCCCAGGCTGGATTTTTGGGGTTTAAGGGCCCCCGCTCTGGTCGGGTCCCACTCTAACTCCCCTGAAGAGGCCAACACCACTCCTGCTGATTCCGGCAGCGGAGCCCTAGGAGGGTTGTAAGAGTTGAAATTTTTAAATTTCATTTTTATTCTATTTTATTTAAATTCAAATTTATTGATTTTTAGTTTTATTATAACTCGTTGAGAGGACAGCAAGGACATTCAAGGGCAGGAACATTTTTTCCTGGCTGGTGACTGGAATTTCAGACCCTGGCAGTGTGTGCAGCACCACACAGACTGGGATCAAACATGGGCTGGGATCACCTGGACTGAGATCCTATGGACTGGGACCATATGGAATGGGACCATAGGGATCAGGACGGTACACACTGGGATAAACTGGGTTGAGATTATATGGACTGGGACCACATCGACTGGGATTGCACAGACTGGGATCCCATGGACTGGGAAAAAGCATTGGCTACCATTGGCTACCATCCACATAGAAAGGTGGCCACCTCAAGTTGTCTTGATCCTTTTTGGGTGTCCCATCCCCCTCTTTCCCCCGCCTTCCCCATCGTTCCCCCAATCCCCGCTCCCCTCCCCCGTGTTTGGTTTTGGGGGTTCCAGGCCCCTCCTGCTCCGTGGGGGGGTCCCGATCCCTCTTTGGTTTAATTTGGGGCCCCCAACCCCTTCTCACCGCGACCCCCGCGGCCGGGGGGGCTCTCAGCACCACCAGTGCCACCAGTCCGGCCCCAGCTGCCCCCGCACGCCCCATCCCCATCCCCAGGGTCACCTCCCCCCTCCCCAAATTCCGCTCCCGGGGAGCGCTGGGCGCTGCGGGTCCGCCTGGCGACTGAGGAGTCATCGAGAACAAGCGCTCTGATTGGCTAGAAATGGCCCCGCGCAGTCTCTGATTGGCTAGCGCATTGAGAAGCGCTGTGATCTGCCTGGCAACCGATGAGCAGCGCTATCGCAGGCGCTGATTGCCTGAAAATCGCCGGCCCGGCAACTGAGTTGTCAGCAGCGCCGCGCGCTCTGATTGGCCAGGAGCTGTTTTGGGGTGGGGACGGGGGGAACTGGGGACCCCCAGGAGCCCCCCGGCTTTGGGGGTTTCCATCCCCCCTCGGCCCTCGGGGCGGCCCTGGGGCCACCCCAACACCCCCAAAGTGGGGAGGGCCCCCGGAGCCGTTTGGATCCCCCAAAAATGGGCTGGAAGCGGCAGGAGCCGCCCCAAAAAGGGATTGAAGGGTCCGGTCCGGGAATGGGGGAGGCTCCGGGGATGGCTCCCATACGGATCGGGGCGGGCTGGGATTGAGGGAGGGTCCGTTCAGCGACTGGGGAGGGGTCTGGGACTGGGTCAGGGGCTGGCATTGGGGAGGGTTTGGGAATTGGGGAGGGGTCTGGGATTGAGGGGATTGCTCCATCCCAGGATTGGGGCAGGGTCGCTCCCTGGGGGAGGGGTCCATTATTGGGCCAGGGCCTCTCCCCTTCCCGAGCCCAATCCCGTTCCTGATCCTGTTCCCAATCCCAATCCCATTCCCATTTCTGTTCCCGTTCCCGATCTCATTCCCGACCCCGATCCCACTCCCATTCCCGATCCCGATCCTGTTCCCAGTCCCGGTCCCGCCGCTGTTTCCAGGAAATGGCTCTGCTCTCAACCCCGACCCCAAACCCAGCGGGTCAAACACCCCAGATCCTGGGGTCAACTCCCCCCGACCCCAAATCCTGGGGGTTCAAACACTGGGGGGGTCAAACACCCTCAAACCCAAACTCTGGGATGTCAAGCCCTACCCCCCCCCCCCCAGCCCCGAACCCCAAATTTTAGGATCAAACCCTCCAAATCCCAGATCCTGGGGTGTCAAACACTCCCCAATTCCCAAACGATGGGGTTAAATACCCCTGATTTTGCTGATGCAAAAAAAACTTCTTTTCAGGGTTGGACGACCTGGTTGCGACAGCGGAACCCTTCTAAAAGACGGATGCTAAGAGACATAACCGGTGCTGTGGGAACAGGATTGGGAATTCTAAATAGCATTGATTCAGAAGTATTAATGAACACATTGGCTGCCACCACTAGATTTGACCAAATTCCAACAACCACTGCAGTCGTCCTTCTTGGCCTTGGGAAGACATCAGCGCTTGCTATCAAACATATTACCAAGTTGGGAGGAAGCAAGCGTAAATGATCACAAATTGGTAATTGATGCACTCGGTGCCACACAAAAGAACGTTTCTTTAGCTCTCAGCTGTATCCAGGCTCAATTAGGGATGCAGTCGGTTGCTGCCTCGATTATAAGAGAAGGTGAAGAAGGCACTTTTCCTACTGAGATTCGGAAAATAGTTTGGGACAGTGCCGCTGATTTTGAAAAGGAATTCCAATCCCGGTGGAACCTAGTGAACTTTACCTATGACCCCATCACAAACATAGCCACAGCTTTGGTGTTAACCGTACGTGATGCCTCAAGTGCGTTTGGTATTCCCCATCATTGCACTAGGACTGGGACACATATGGAGCCACTGGGAATGTGCTGGGGGCAACTGGGACCACGCTGGGGGCAACTGGGGACAAGGGTGAGTGACTGGGGCCCTGCTGGCAGAGACTGGGATCATACTGGACTCATACTGGGATCTTACTGGGAGTGACTGGGACTATTCTGGGGGCAAGTGGGAGAACTGGGAAAACACTGGATGGCACTGGGAACAACGGGAAGAGTGCTGGGGGCAAATTGTATCATAACGGGGAGTGACTGGCAGCAACTGGGCTCCTGCTGGGAGCAGCCCCTGGCGGCCCCGGGAGCCCCGCACCCCTTTCCCGGCCATGCCGCCCCTCCAGCCCCAGCACCCCCCATTGCCGGGGTGCCGGCACTGCCAGGGGTCCCCCCCTCTCGGGTTCCCCGCTGGGGCTTCTGGGGCTCTCCTCTCTCGGGGCTCCCGCTCAGGGCAGCCACGGCTCTCCCGGGGCTCCCCAAAACCGGTGTCCCCCCGACGGGGCTCTGCCGCCACCCACACTGGGATGCCCCGAAAACACCTCTCGGGGACCCCCCGATGTCCCCCCGAGGGCCAGCTGCGGCTCGGCTTTGGAGCCCTGCCAGCTCCAAACATCCCTCCCAAAGAACCCGAACCCAGGCACCCCCCAGGATATTTGGGCCGAGCTCCCCCTCCCTGGGCACCTGCGGGATGGGGGCGATGCTCCCGGGGTGCTGCGAGCTCAGGCAGCGCCAGGGCCACGCGATTCCTTCTCTCCTCTCCTCCGGCTGCTCCCTGCTGCCGCTGTGCCTCTTCCTCCCTCCCTCCTCCTCCTGCCCCGCTCCGGGATCCTGAACCATGAGGGGAAAGGAGCGAGGAAAGGGCAGAACCGTGAGGGGAAAGGAGCGGGGCCAGGGGGACGCGCTGTCCTAAAAAAGCCCGGTTTGACCCAAAATCACCCAAAAGGGCATCAAATGCAGCCTACATCCACATGGTTCGGCCTGACACCAACCAAATGGGATTAAAAGTATCCAGAGGGCTCTAAAATCCAACCCAAGGGGCTTAAAACTGCCCCAAGTGTTTTATAGCCCTCAAGAAATGGCTTAAGATCACCCGTAAATCTTTCAAATGTGACTAAAATCCACCCTGAAAGTATCTGGTCCAGCCTAAAATCATCCAAAGGTATCTAAAATCACCAAAATGTCCCTGACACCAACACAAGAAGACCTAAAATCACCCTAAAAAGGCTTGGTTCAACCTAAAATTGCCCAAAGCAGCAAAAAACCCTACTTAAATGCACCCAAAATACACAAAAAAGGGACCTAAAATCACCCACACAGGATTAGGATTCACCCATATGGGCCCAGTTTTTCCTAAACTCACTCAAATGGGCCCCAGCCCCACCCACATGGGCCTAAAATCATCCAAAGGGGTCTGAAATCCCCCCTAAACCCCACCAGATTCGGCCTCAAATCAGCCACAGGGGCTGAAAATCCACCCAAAAAGGCTCGGGATCCCCGCAAGGGATCTGAAGCCCACCCTAAACCTGCCCGCTTCGGCCCAAAATCCCCCAAAGGGGCCGAGCCCGAGGCCGAGCCCGGGATCGGCTCCGGGGTGGCTCCGGGACCTCCGCGTTCGCTCCGGGACCTCCGCGTTCGCTCCGGGCAGTTTTGGCCGCGGCCCCGGACGGGCCTGGGCGGGACCGGGAGGGCCCAGGGAGGGCTCGGGAGGGGTTTGGGCATCTGGGGCTTTTTTGGGCTTTGGGGAATTGTGTTGGGAGTTTATGGGGAATTGTTGGGGTTTTTGGGGAGAATTATTGGGTTTGGAGGCAGTTGGGGGATTTTGGGGAGTTTGGTTTTGAGGGGTTTTATTGGTGCTTTGAGGGGGAAGTTGTTTTCCTGGGGGTATTTGGGGGTTAATTGAAATTTTTTGTGTTTTCTTTAGAATTTTGGAAGGTTTTACTGGGATTTTGTGGGGATTTTGTGGGATCCTCTGGAATTATGTCTGGGTTTTATTGGGATTTTTAGGGGATTTGGAGGCAATTTATTGGAATTGTGGGGGCATTTAGTGGGATTCTTTGGGGATTTGGGTTTGTTAGGAATTTTAGTGGGGATTAGGGGGGGTTTTGTAGGTTTTTTCTAGGTTGTTGTCAAGATTTCTTTGGACTCGTGATTATTTTGTGGGGCTTGTTGTGGTTTTGGAGACATTTTTGGGAGGATTTGTGGGGTTTAATTGGGATTTTGTGGGCTTTTATTGGGATTCGAGGGTGTTCTAATGGGAATTTGTGAAATTTAATTGCGATTTCATGGGGTTTATTGGGACTTTCAGGGGTTTAAAGGAGACTTTGGTGCCTCTCAGCCCTTCCCCACACCCTGGGACAACTCCAAAGCCCCCCAAATTTCCACTGAAACCCCCCAAAATCCCCCAAAAATCCCAATTAAAAACTCCTAAACACCAAAGAATCCCACAAAATCCCAGTGGAACCCACCAAAATTAAAAAAAAAAAAAAAAAAAAACAAAAAAAAAACAAAAAAAAAAACGCCCAAAAATTTCAATAAACCCCCCAAAAAATAACCACCCCAAAACCCTAAAAAATCCCTAAAATCCAAAATCCTCAAAACCCACAAAACCCCCATAACCCCACAAACCCAGTAATTCTCTCCAAAATCCAATAATTCCCCCTAATCTCCCAACAAAATCCCCCAAAGCCCATACATGCCGCCAAAATCTCCCCAAAATCCCCCCAGAGCGCCCCAGACTCACCGGGGGCAGTCCTGGATCAGGGGGCACCGGCCGGTGGAACAGGAGCCACCTCAGGGGGCCCGCGGTGCTTTTTGGGGAGGGGGCACCATGGGAAACCTCCCAAAAATGGGGGGGGGGGAACCCTGTGGCACCCCCTCCCCAGAAAGCCCTCTCCCCCGGTTCAGGAATAGCCAAATTCAAGAAAATGTAAACCAGGCTTGACTTTCCAGAAATTATTTTTGGCCGGGTTTAGCTGCACCCTCCAGGCTCAGGATCACCGGTGTATTTGCAGGTTTTGCTCTGCATCATCAGCCTGCCCAGACTCTGCTCCGTGTTTCACAAATGGAGAAGACAATGGATATTGTGCCAAGCTTCCTTGCAAACAGCAACACCTGCATCAGCATGACAGAAAAGAAGGGAAAAAAAAAAAAAAAGAAAATAATCAGCGGTTAGAACAGAGCCAGTGTCCCACCATCTTCCCCTCCACTGTATTATAGAGGCAAACCTGGGCCTAAAGCTTCCACCTCTCAGTTCCTGATGCTGTTTGACTTCAGCCTTGACTCCCCCTGATCTACCTGACTGCCGTCCAAGTGGGGCTGGGGATGCTCAGCCTGGAAAGAGGAGACACTGGGGAGGCCTCCCTGCAGCTCTGCAGGACTGGAAGGGTCCCACAGGAAAGACGGGGACAGTGTTCAGCCGGGCCCGTGGCAACAGGACAAGGGGGGATGGCTTTCAGCTGCAGGAGGCTGATTGAAGTTGGATCTGAGGGAGCTGCTCTTTTACACGGAGGCTGCTGAGGCACTGGCCCAGGCTGTGGATGCCCCATCCTTGGCAACAGGGCTGTGAGCAGCATGGGCTGGGGAAGATTGCTCAGCTCGGAACAAGATGCTCTTTAGATCCACTGTGATGTCACAGATGTGATGTTCCAGCAGGAACTTCCAGCGTCCAGCAAAGAGCACAACACAACCACTGGCCCTTGTGTCAGCCCACCCTGTGCCAGCCCTCGTGCCAGCTCACCCTTCACCATGTTCCCTGTCACTCTTCTCGTCACCTGCGCCCTGATACTCCCATCAGTCCTGAAAGCTCTCTGTTGCCTGGATTTTGTCATCCGTCCCTGCAGGATGCTCACATTTGTCCTGAGGAAGGTACAGTGCCATTCCATGGAGGTGGACACCCCCCAGCTGCCCGGCTGGGCTGGAGTTCTGTGGGGATGGGGTGGGACAGGGACCCCACTCTGAGGTGTTGCTACCTCTGCAGGCTGTCACCGAGAGAGAGGACGAGATGGAGGTGGACATGCAGGCTGATAGAGAGGAGGACATGGAAGTGGATGGAGAAGAGACTGGAGAGGAAGAGATGGAGGTGGACATGGAGATTGATACAGAGGAGGAGATGGAAGTGGATGGAGAAGAGAGTGGAGAGGAAGAGATGGAGGTGGACATGCAGATGGATCCAGAGGAGGAGATGGAAGTGGATGGAGAAGAGACTGGAGAGGAAGAGATGGAGGTGGACATGGAGATTGATACAGAGGAGGAGATGGAAGTGGATGGAGAAGAGAGTGGAGAGGAAGAGATGGAGGTGGACATGCAGATGGATCCAGAGGAGGAGATGGAAGTGGATGGAGAAGAGACTGGTGAAGAAGAGATGGAGGTAGATGTGGAAGAGGAGATGGACGTGGAAATGGAAGAGTACCTTGAGGACATGGACATTGATGAGAAAGATGAGAAAGAGGCCATGATCTTGGGATGAAGAGCAATACCAGCAGCAGGACAGGCATGTGGTCCCCACAGGCAGAGCGGGTCCCCTGCTGCCAGGCTGGGACTGGGCTGGGTGGTCCCTGCTCAGGGATGTGGGACCCGGTGCATTGGGTTCTGGTGGCCATCCCCAGCCTGTGCTGCGCTTGCTGGGCCAGCCTGGGGGCACATGGAAGAGCCCTCTCTGCCTGATTGGAGTGACCGTGCCTCTTGCTTTTCCTCAAGGACCGATGGAGATCCCGGACAGAGATGCCACCCTTTTGTACATACGTTGTAGAGTTTGTTGTTGTCTTTAGGCTATAGGTTTTAGGGCTTCTTTTTGTCTTCTGTAAATACGTTTCATAGACTTTTGTTAGATATGTTCTTAGGTATATACGTTCCATAGATAGTTGTTGTTACAAATATTCTTACAATGTAAATGTGTTCTGTGTTTTCTTTGCTGTTTTTCTGAAAATAAACAAGCTTTATTTTTCACACCCCAGTTCTCTTTCCATTTGCTTCAGGCACAGGTAGCATTTGCAAAGTTGTGGTTTCCGCTTGCTCCAGGTTCCCAGGGCTGGAGGTCAGTGGGGGCGCTGGCACAGCCACAACCTTTTGTTTGGGGGCAATATTGGGAAGGGGGTGGGAGAGGGGGCACAGGGGGAGGTGGGACCCACTGAGGCTCCCCCAGGTCACCCCAGGACCCCCAGGCCCCGTCCCAGCCCCCCCAGTTCCCTCCACAGCCCCGGCTGAGGAGGGCTCAGCCCAGGAGCCGCCGTCGTTCAGGGATCCCCCGAGGGCAGCCGCCAACGGGACAGCTCCCGGCTCGGAGAGGCCCCAGCAGAGGAGGGGATCTTGTCCCTCCTCGAGTGCCCTGAAGGGTCTTCAGGCCCCTCTGAAGAGGAGTTTTTCTCTTTTTAGGGATGTTTGGGGGGACCTCACCCCTCCAAGGGTGTTTTTTCCTCGCCATTTTCAGGTGTTTGTGGGGCCACAGCCCCACAAGCCCCTTTTCAGGGGTGATCATGACAGCTTTAAGTGACATTTTTCTGGGGGACTCACTCCAAGCCGCTGTAGGGGATGTTTTGCCCCCCAGGCTGGATTTTTGGGGTTTAAGGGCCCCCGCTCTGGTCGGGTCTCACTCTAACTCCCCTGAAGAGGCCAACACCACTCCTGCTGATTCCGGCAGCGGAGCCCTAGGAGGGTTGTAAGAGTTGAAATTTTTAAATTTCATTTTTATTCTATTTTATTTAAATTCAAATTTATTGATTTTTAGTTTTATTATAACTCGTTGAGAGGACAGCAAGGACATTCAAGGGCAGGAACATTTTTTCCTGGCTGGTGACTGGAATTTCAGACCCTGGCAGTGTGTGCAGAACCACACAGACTGGGATCAAACATGGGCTGGGATCACCTGGACTGAGATCCTATGGACTGGGACCATATGGAATGGGACCATAGGGATCAGGACGGTACACACTGGGATAAACTGGGTTGAGATTATATGGACTGGGACCACATCGACTGGGATTGCACAGACTGGGATCCCATGGACTGGGAAAAAGCATTGGCTACCATTGGCTACCATCCACATAGAAAGGTGGCCACCTCAAGTTGTCTTGATCCTTTTTGGGTGTCCCATCCCCCTCTTTCCCCCGCCTTCCCCATCGTTCCCCCAATCCCCGCTCCCCTCCCCCGTGTTTGGTTTTGGGGGTTCCAGGCCCCTCCTGCTCCGTGGGGGGGTCCCGATCCCTCTTTGGTTTAATTTGGGGCCCCCAACCCCTTCTCACCGCGACCCCCGCGGCCGGGGGGGCTCTCAGCACCACCAGTGCCACCAGTCCGGCCCCAGCTGCCCCCGCACGCCCCATCCCCATCCCCAGGGTCACCTCCCCCCTCCCCAAATTCCGCTCCCGGGGAGCGCTGGGCGCTGCGGCTCCGCCTGGCGACTGAGGAGTCATCGAGAACAAGCGCTCTGATTGGCTAGAAATGGCCCCGCGCAGTCTCTGATTGGCTAGCGCATTGAGAAGCGTTTTGATCTGCCTGGCAACCGATGAGCAGCGCTATCGCAGGCGCTGATTGCCTGAAAATCGCCGGCCCGGCAACTGAGTTGTCAGCAGCGCCGCGCGCTCTGATTGGCCAGGAGCTGTTTTGGGGTGGGGACGGGGGGAACTGGGGACCCCCAGGAGCCCCCCGGCTTTGGGGGTTTCCATCCCCCCTCGGCCCTCGGGGCGGCCCTGGGGCCACCCCAACACCCCCAAAGTGGGGAGGGCCCCCGGAGCCGTTTGGATCCCCCAAAAATGGGCTGGAAGCGGCAGGAGCCGCCCCAAAAAGGGATTGAAGGGTCCGGTCCGGGAATGGGGGAGGCTCCGGGGATGGCTCCGATCCGGATCGGGGCGGGCTGGGATTGAGGGAGGGTCCGTTCAGCGACTGGGGAGGGGTCTGGGACTGGGTCAGGGGCTGGCATTGGGGAGGGTTTGGGAATTGGGGAGGGGTCTGGGATTGAGGGGATTGCTCCATCCCGGGATTGGGGCAGGGTTGCTCCCTGGGGGAGGGGTCCATTATTGGGCCAGGGCCTCTCCCCTTCCCGAGCCCAATCCCGTTCCTGATCCTGTTCCCGATCCCAATCCCATTCCCATTTCTGTTCCCGTTCCCGATCTCATTCCCGACCCCGATCCCACTCCCATTCCCGATCCCGATCCTGTTCCCAGTCCCGGTCCCGCCGCTGTTTCCAGGAAATGGCTCTGCTCTCAACCCCGACCCCAAACCCAGCGGGTCAAACACCCCAGATCCTGGGGTCAACTCCCCCCGACCCCAAATCCTGGGGGTTCAAACACTGGGGGGGTCAAACACCCTCAAACCCAAACTCTGGGATGTCAAGTCCTACCCCCCCCCCCCCCAGCCCCGAACCCCAGATTTTAGGATCAAACCCTCCAAATCCCAGATCCTGGGGTGTCAAACACTCCCCAATTCCCAAACGATGGGGTTAAATACCCCTGATTTTGCTGATGCAAAAAAATGTCTCAGAAATTCAGCCAGCTTGTTCACCTTTTTTGTCAACTTCTTTTCAGGGTTGGACGACCTGGTTGCGACAGCGGAACCCTTCTAAAAGACAGATGCTAAGAGACATAACCGGTGCTGTGGGAATAGGATTGGGAATTCTAAATAGCATTGATTCAGAAGGATTAATGAACACATTGGCTGCCACCACTAGATTTGACCAAATTCCAACAACCACTGCAGTCGTCCTTCTTGGCCTTGGGAAGACATCAGCGCTTGCTATCAAATATATTACCAAGTTGGGAGGAAGCAAGCGTAAATGATCACAAATTGGTAATTGATGCACTCGGTGCCACACAAAAGAACGTTTCTTTAGCTCTCAGCTGTATCCAGGCTCAATTAGGGATGCAGTCGGTTGCTGCCTCGATTATAAGAGAAGGTGAAGAAGGCACTTTTCCTACTGAGATTCGGAAAATAGTTTGGGACAGTGCCGCTGATTTTGAAAAGGAATTCCAATCCCGGTGGAACCTAGTGAACTTTACCTATGACCCCATCACAAACATAGCCACAGCTTTGGTGTTAACCGTACGTGATGCCTCAAGTGCGTTTGGTATTCCCCATCATTGCACTAGGACTGGGACACATATGGAGCCACTGGGAATGTGCTGGGGGCAACTGGGACCACGCTGGGGGCAACTGGGGACAAGGGTGAGTGACTGGGGCCCTGCTGGCAGAGACTGGGATCATACTGGACTCATACTGGGATCTTACTGGGAGTGACTGGGACTATTCTGGGGGCAAGTGGGAGAACTGGGAACACACGGGATGAAAGTGGGAACAACGGGAACAGTGCTGGGGGCAAATTGTATCATAATGGGGAGTGACTGGCAGCAACTGGGCTCCTGCTGGGAGCAGCCCCTGGCGGCCCTGGGAGCCCCGCACCCCTTTCCCGGCCATGCCGCCCCTCCAGCCCCAGCACCCCCCATTGCCGGGGGTGCCGGCACTGCCAGGGGTCCCCCCCTCTCGGGTTCCCCGCTGGGGCTTCTGGGGCTCTCCTCTCTCGGGGCTCCCGCTCAGGGCAGCCGCGGCTCTCCCGGGGCTCCCCAAAACCGGCGTCCCCCCGACGGGGCTCTGCCGCCACCCACACTGGGATCCCCCGAAAACACCTCTCGGGGACCCCCCGATGTCCCCCCGAGGGCCAGCTGCGGCTCGGCTTTGGAGCCCTGCCAGCTCCAAACATCCCCCCAAAAAATCCCAAACCCAGGCAGCCCCAGGATATTTGGGCCGAGCTCCCCCTCCCTGGGCACCTGCGGGATGGGGGCGATGCTCCCGGGGTGCTGCGAGCTCAGGCAGCGCCAGGGCCACGCGATTCCTTCTCTCCTCTCCTCCGGCTGCTCCCTGCTGCCGCTGCGCCTCTTCCTCCCTCCCTCCTCCTCCTCCCCCGCTCCGGGATCCTGAACCATGAGGGGAAAGGAGCGAGGAAAGGGCGGAACCGTGAGGGGAAAGGAGCGGGGCCAAGGGGACGCGCTGTCCTAAAAAAGCCCGGTTTGACCCAAAATCACCCAAAAGGGCATCAAATGCAGCCTACATCCACATGGTTCGGCCTGACACCAGCCAAATGGGATTAAAAGTATCCAGAGGGCTCTAAAATCCAACCCAAGGGGCTTAAAACTGCCCCAAGTGTTTTATAGCCCTCAAGAAATGGCTTAAGATCACCCGTAAATCTTTCAAATGTGACTAAAATCCACCCTGAAAGTATCTGGTCCAGCCTAAAATCATCCAAAGGTATCTAAAATCACCAAAATGTCCCTGACACCAACACAAGAAGACCTAAAATCACCCTAAAAAGGCTTGGTTCAACCTAAAATTGCCCAAAGCAGCAAAAAACCCTACTTAAATGCACCCAAAATACACAAAAAAGGGACCTAAAATCACCCACACAGGATTAGGATTCACCCATATGGGCCCAGTTTTTCCTAAACTCACTCAAATGGGCCCCAGCCCCACCCACATGGGCCTAAAATCATCCAAAGGGGTCTGAAATCCCCCCTAAACCCCACCAGATTCGGCCTCAAATCAGCCACAGGGGCTGAAAATCCACCCGAAAAGGCTCGGGATCCCCGCAAGGGATCTGAAGCCCACCCTAAACCTGCCCGGTTCGGCCCAAAATCCCCCAAAGGGGCCGAGCCCGAGGCCGAGCCCGGGATCGGCTCCGGGGTCGCTCCGGGACCTCCGCGTCCGCTCCGGGCAGTTTTGGCCGCGGCCCCGGAAAGGGCCTGGGCGGGACCGGGAGGGACCAGGGAGGGCTTGGGAGGGGTTTGGGCATCTGGGGCTTTTTTGGGCTTTTGGGAATTGTGTTGGGAGTTTACAGGGAATTGTTGGGGTTTTTGGGGAGAATTATTGGGTGTGGAGGTGTTTGGGAATTTTGGGAGTTTGGATTTTGAGGGGTTTTCTTGGTGCTTTGAGTGGGAAGTTTTTTTCCTGGGGGTATTTGGGGGTTAATTGATTTTTTTTGTGTTTTCTTTTGAATTTTGGAAGGTTTTACTGGGATTTTGTGGGGATTTTGTGGGATCCTCTGGAATTATTTCTGGGTTTTATTGGGATTTTTAGGGGATTTGGAGGCATTTTACTGGAATTGTTGGGGCATTTAGTGGGATTCTTTGGGGATTTGGGTTTTTCAGTTATTTTAGTGGGGATTTGGGGGGGCTTGTGGGTTTTTTTGGGTGTTGCCAAGATTTCTTTGGGTCTCGTGAGGATTTTGTGGGGCTTGTTGTGGTTTTGGAGACATTTTTGGGGGGATTTGTGGGGTTTAATTGGGATTTTGTGAGCTTTTTTTGGGATTCGAGGGTATTCTAATGGGAATTTGTGAAATTTAATGGCGATTTCATCGAATTTATTGGGACTTTCAGGGGTTTAAAGGAGACTTTGGTGCCTCTCAGCCCTTCCCCACACCCTGGGACAACTCCAAAGCCCCCCAAAATTCCACTGAAACCCCCCAAAATCCCCCAAAAATCCCAATTAAAAACTCCTAAACACCAAAGAATCCCACAAAATCCCAGTGGAACCCACCAAAATTTAAAAAAAAAAACCTCCCAAAAATTTCAATAAACCCCCCAAAAAATAACCACCCCAAAACCCTAAAAAATCCCCAAAATCCAAAATCCTTAAATCCCACAAAACCCCCATAACCCCACAAACCCAGTAATTCTCTCCAAAATCCAATAATTCCCCCTAATCTCCCAACAAAATCCCCCAAAGCCCATACATGCCGCCAAAATCTCCCCAAAATCCCCCCAGAGCGCCCCAGACTCACCGGGGGCAGTCCTGGATCAGGGGGCACCGGCCGGTGGAACAGAAGCCGCTTCAGGGGGCCCGCGGAGCTTTTTGGGGAGGGGGCACCATGGGAGACCCCCCGAAAACGGGGGAGGGGAACCCCTGTGGTACCCCCTGCCCTGAATGCCCTCTCCCCCGGTTCAGGAATAGCCAAACTCAAGAAAATGTAAACCAGGCTTGACTTTCCAGAAATTATTTTTGGCCGGGTTTAGCTGCATCCTCCAGGCTCAGGATCACCGGTGTATTTGCAGGTTTTGCTCTGCATCATCAGCCTGCCCAGACTCTGCTCGGTGTTTCACAAATGGAGAAGACAATGGATAATGTGCCAAGCTTCCTTGCAAACAGCAACACCTGCATCAGCATGACAGAAAAGAAGGGAAAAAAAAAAAAAAAGAAAATAATCAGCGGTTAGAACAGAGCCAGTGTCCCACCATCTTCCCCTCCATTGTTATTACAGAGGCAAACCTGGGCCTAAAGCTTCCACCTCTCAGTTCCTGATGCTGTTTGACTTCAGCCTTGACTCCCCCTGATCTACCTGACTGCCGTCCAAGTGGGGCTGGGGATGCTCAGCCTGGAAACAGGAGACACTGGGGAGGCCTCCCTGCAGCTCTGCAGGACTGGAAGGGTCCCACAGGAAAGACGGGGACAGTGTTCAGCCGGGCCCGTGGCAACAGGACAAGGGGGGATGGCTTTCAACTGCAGGAGGCTGATTGAAGTTGGATCTGAGGGAGCTGCTCTTTTACACGGAGGCTGCTGAGGCACTGGCCCAGGCTGTGGATGCCCCATCCTTGGCAACAGGGCTGTGAGCAGCATGGGCTGGGGAAGATTGCTCAGCTCGGAACAAGATGCTCTTTAGATCCACTGTGATGTCACAGATGTGATGTTCCAGCAGGAACTTCCAGCGTCCAGCAAAGAGCACAACACAACCACTGGCCCTTGTGTCAGCCCACCCTGTGCCAGCCCTCGTGCCAGCTCACCCTTCACCATGTTCCCTGTCACTCTTCTCGTCACCTGCGCCCTGATACTCCCATCAGTCCTGAAAGCTCTCTGTTGCCTGGATTTTGTCATCCGTCCCTGCAGGATGCTCACATTTGTCCTGAGGAAGGTACAGTGCCATTCCATGGAGGTGGACACCCCCCAGCTGCCCGGCTGGGCTGGAGTTCTGTGGGGATGGGGTGGGACAGGGACCCCACTCTGAGGTGTTGCTACCTCTGCAGGCTGTCACCGAGAGAGAGGACGAGATGGAGGTGGACATGCAGGCTGATAGAGAGGAGGACATGGAAGTGGATGGAGAAGAGACTGGAGAGGAAGAGATGGAGGTGGACATGGAGATTGATACAGAGGAGGAGATGGAAGTGGATGGAGAAGAGAGTGGAGAGGAAGAGATGGAGGTGGACATGCAGATGGATCCAGAGGAGGAGATGGAAGTGGATGGAGAAGAGACTGGAGAGGAAGAGATGGAGGTGGACATGGAGATTGATACAGAGGAGGAGATGGAAGTGGATGGAGAAGAGAGTGGAGAGGAAGAGATGGAGGTGGACATGCAGATGGATCCAGAGGAGGAGATGGAAGTGGATGGAGAAGAGACTGGTGAAGAAGAGATGGAGGTAGATGTGGAAGAGGAGATGGACGTGGAAATGGAAGAGTACCTTGAGGACATGGACATTGATGAGAAAGATGAGGAAGAGGCCATGATCTTGGGATGAAGAGCAATACCAGCAGCAGGACAGGCATGTGGTCCCCACAGGCAGAGCGGGTCCCCTGCTGCCAGGCTGGGACTGGGCTGGGTGGTCCCTGCTCAGGGATGTGGGACCCGGTGCATTGGGTTCTGGTGGCCATCCCCAGCTTGTGCTGCGCTTGCTGGGCCAGCCTGGGGGCACATGGAAGAGCCCTCTCTGCCTGACTGGAGTGACTGTGCCTCTTGCTTTTCCTCAAGGACCGATGGAGATCCCGGACAGAGATGCCACCCTTTTGTACATACGTTGTAGAGTTTGTTGTTGTCTTTAGGCTATAGGTTTTAGGGCTTCTTTTTGTCTTCTGTAAATACGTTTCATAGACTTTTGTTAGATATGTTCTTAGGTATATACGTTCCATAGATAGTTGTTGTTACAAATATTCTTACAATGTAAATGTGTTCTGTGTTTTCTTTGCTGTTTTTCTGAAAATAAACAAGCTTTATTTTTCACACCCCAGTTCTCTTTCCATTTGCTTCAGGCACAGGTAGCATTTGCAAAGTTGTGGTTTCCGCTTGCTCCAGCTTCCCAGGGCTGGAGGTCGGTGGGGGCGCTGGCACAGCCACAAGCTTTTGTTTGGGGGCAATATTGGGAAGGGGGTGGGAGAGGGGGCACAGGGGGAGGTGGGACCCACTGAGGCTCCCCCAGGTCACCCCAGGACCCCCAGGCCCCGTCCCAGCCCCCCCAGTTCCCTCCACAGCCCCGGCTGAGGGGGGCTCAGCCCAGGAGCCGCCGTCGTTCGGGGCTCCCCTGAGGGCAGCCGCCAACGGGAGAGCTCCCGGCTCGGAGAGGCCCCAGCAGAGGAGGGGATCTTGTCCCTCCTCGAGTGCCCTGAAGGATCTTCAGGCCCCTCTGAAGAGGAGTTTTTCTCTTTTTAGGGATGTTTGGGGGGACCTCACCCCTCCAAGGGTGTTTTTTCCTCCCCATTTTCAGGTGTTTGTGGGGCCACAGCCCCACAAGCCCCTTTTCAGGGGTGATCATGACAGCTTTAAGTGACATTTTTCTGGGGGACTCACTCCAAGCCGCTGTAGGGGATGTTTTGCCCCCCAGGGTGGATTTTTGGGGTTTAAGGGCCCCCGCTCTGGTCGGGTCCCACTCTAACTCCCCTGAAGAGGCCAACACCACTCCTGCTGATTCCGGCAGCGGAGCCCTAGGAGGGTTGTAAGAGTTGAAATTTTTAAATTTCATTTTTATTCTATTTTATTTAAATTCAAATTTATTGATTTTTAGTTTTATTATAACTCGTTGAGAGGACAGCAAGGACATTCAAGGGCAGGAACATTTTTTCCTGGCTGGTGACTGGAATTTCAGACCCTGGCAGTGTGTGCAGAACCACACAGACTGGGATCAAACATGGGCTGGGATCACCTGGACTGAGATCCTATGGACTGGGACCATATGGAATGGGACCATAGGGATCAGGACGGTACACACTGGGATAAACTGGGTTGAGATTATATGGACTGGCACCACATCGACTGGGATTGCACAGACTGGGATCCCATGGACTGGGAAAAAGCATTGGCTACCATTGGCTACCATCCACATAGAAAGGTGGCCACCTCAAGTTGTCTTGATCCTTTTTGGGTGTCCCATCCCCCTCTTTCCCCCGCCTTCCCCATCGTTCCCCCAATCCCCGCTCCCCTCCCCCGTGTTTGGTTTTGGGGGTTCCAGGCCCCTCCTGCTCCGTGGGGGGGTCCCGATCCCTCTTTGGTTTAATTTGGGGCCCCCAACCCCTTCTCACCGCGACCCCCGCGGCCGGGGGGGCTCTCAGCACCACCAGTGCCACCAGTCCGGCCCCAGCTGCCCCCGCACGCCCCATCCCCATCCCCATCCCCAGGGTCACCTCCCCCCTCCCCAAATTCCGCTCCCGGGGAGCGCTGGGCGCTGCGGCTCCGCCTGGCGACTGAGGAGTCATCGAGAACAAGCGCTCTGATTGGCTAGAAATGGCCCCGCGCAGTCTCTGATTGGCTAGCGCATTGAGAAGCGTTTTGATCTGCCTGGCAACTGATGAGCAGCGCTATCGCAGGCGCTGATTGGCTGAAAATCGCAGGCCCGGCAACTGAGTTGTCAGCAGCGCCGCGCGCTCTGATTGGCCAGGAGCTGTTTTGGGGTGGGGACGGGGGGAACTGGGGACCCCCAGGAGCCCCCCGGCTTTGGGGGTTTCCATCCCCCCTCGGCCCTCGGGGCGGCCCTGGGGCCACCCCAACACCCCCAAAGTGGGGAGGGCCCCCGGAGCCGTTTGGATCCCCCAAAAATGGGCTGGAAGCGGCAGGAGCCGCCCCAAAAAGGGATTGAAGGGTCCGGTCCGGGAATGGGGGAGGCTCCGGGGATGGCTCCCATCCGGATCGGGGCGGGCTGGGATTGAGGGAGGGTCCGTTCAGCGACTGGGGAGGGGTCTGGGACTGGGTCAGGGGCTGGCATTGGGGAGGCTTTGGGAATTGGGGAGGGGTCTGGGATTGAGGGGATTGCTCCATCTCGGGATTGGGGCAGGGTCGCTCCCTGGGGGAGGGGTCCATTATTGGGCCAGGGCCTCTCCCCTTCCCGAGCCCAATCCCGTTCCTGATCCTGTTCCCGATCCCAATCCCATTCCCATTTCTGTTCCCGTTCCCGATCTCATTCCCGACCCCGATCCCACTCCCATTCCCGATCCCGATCCTGTTCCCAGTCCCGGTCCCGTCGCTGTTTCCAGGAAATGGCTCTGCTCTCAACCCCGACCCCAAACCCAGCGGGTCAAACACCCCAGATCCTGGGGTCAACTCTCCCCGACCCCAAATCCTGGGGGTTCAAACACTGGGGGGGTCAAACACCCTCAAACCCAAACTCTGGGATGTCAAGCCCTACCCCCCCCCCCCCCAGCCCCGAACCCCAAATTTTAGGATCAAACCCTCCAAATCCCAGATCCTGGGGTGTCAAACACTCCCCAATTCCCAAACGATGGGGTTAAATACCCCTGATTTTGCTGATGCAAAAAAAAACTTCTTTTCAGGGTTGGACGACCTGGTTGCGACAGCGGAACCCTTCTAAAAGACGGATGCTAAGAGACATAACCGGTGCTGTGGGAACAGGATTGGGAATTCTAAATAGCATTGATTCAGAAGTATTAATGAACACATTGGCTGCCACCACTAGATTTGACCAAATTCCAACAACCACTGCAGTCGTCCTTCTTGGCCTTGGGAAGACATCAGCGCTTGCTATCAAACATATTACCAAGTTGGGAGGAAGCAAGCGTAAATGATCACAAATTGGTAATTGATGCACTCGGTGCCACACAAAAGAACGTTTCTTTAGCTCTCAGCTGTATCCAGGCTCAATTAGGGATGCAGTCGGTTGCTGCCTCGATTATAAGAGAAGGTGAAGAAGGCACTTTTCCTACTGAGATTGGGAAAATAGTTTGGGACAGTGCCGCTGATTTTGAAAAGGAATTCCAATCCCGGTGGAACCTAGTGAACTTTACCTATGACCCCATCACAAACATAGCCACAGCTTTGGTGTTAACCGTACGTGATGCCTCAAGTGCGTTTGGTATTCCCCATCATTGCACTAGGACTGGGACACATATGGAGCCACTGGGAATGTGCTGGGGGCAACTGGGACCACGCTGGGGGCAACTGGGGACAAGGGTGAGTGACTGGGGCCCTGCTGGCAGAGACTGGGATCATACTGGACTCATACTGGGATCTTACTGGGAGTGACTGGGACTATTCTGGGGGCAAGTGGGAGAACTGGGAAAACACTGGAAGGCACTGGGAACAACGGGAACAGTGCTGGGGGCAAATTGTATCATAACGGGGACTGACTGTCAGCAACTGGGCTCCTGCTGGGAGCAGCCCCTGGCGGCCCCGGGAGCCCCGCACCCCTTTCCCGGCCATGCCGCCCCTCCAGCCCCAGCACCCCCCATTGCCGGGGTGCCGGCACTGCCAGGGGTCCCCCCCTCTCGGGTTCCCCGCTGGGGCTTCTGGGGCTCTCCTCTCTCGGGGCTCCCGCTCAGGGCAGCCGCGGCTCTCCCGGGGCTCCCCAAAACCGGTGTCCCCCCGACGGGGCTCTGCCGCCACCCACACTGGGATCCCCCAAAAACACCTCTCGGGGACCCCCCGATGTCCCCCCGAGGGCCAGCTGCGGCTCGGCTTTGGAGCCCTGCCAGCTCCAAACATCCCTCCCAAAGAACCCGAACCCAGGCACCCCCCAGGATATTTGGGCCGAGCTCCCCCTCCCTGGGCACCTGCGGGATGGTTGTGATGCTCCCGGGGTGCTGCGAGCTCAGGCAGCGCCAGGGCCACGCGATTCCTTCTCTCCTCTCCTCCGGCTGCTCCCTGCTGCCGCTGCGCCTCTTCCTCCCTCCCTCCTCCTCCTCCCCCGCTCCGGGATCCTGAACCGTGAGGGGAAAGGAGCGAGGAAAGGGCAGAACCATGAGGGGAAAGGAGCGAGGAAAGGGCGGAACCGTGAGGGGAAAGGAGCGGGGCCAGGGGGACGCGCTGTCCTAAAAAAGCCTGGTTTGACCCAAAATCACCCAAAAGGGCATCAAATGCAGCCTACATCCACATGGTTCGGCCTGACACCAACCAAATGGGATTAAAAGTATCCAGAGGGCTCTAAAATCCAACCCAAGGGGCTTAAAACTGCCCCAAGTGTTTTATAGCCCTCAAGAAATGGCTTAAGATCACCCGTAAATCTTTCAAATGTGACTAAAATCCACCCTGAAAGTATCTGGTCCAGCCTAAAATCATCCAAAGGTATCTAAAATCACCAAAATGTCCCTGACACCAACACAAGAAGACCTAAAATCACCCTAAAAAGGCTTGGTTCAACCTAAAATTGCCCAAAGCAGCAAAAAACCCTACTTAAATGCACCCAAAATACACAAAAAAGGGACCTAAAATCACCCACACTAGATTAGGATTCACCCATATGGGCCCAGTTTTTTCTAAACTCACCCAAATGGGCCCCAGCCCCACCCACATGGGCCTAAAATCACCCAAAGGGGTCTGAAATCCCCCCTAAACCCCACCAGATTCGGCCTCAAATCAGCCACAGGGGCTGAAAATCCACCCAAAAAGGCTCGGGATCCCCGCAAGGGATCTGAAGCCCACCCTAAACCTGCCCGCTTCGGCCCAAAATCCCCCAAAGGGGCCGAGCCCGAGGCCGAGCCCGGGATCGGCTCCGGGGTCGCTCCAGGACCTCCGCGTTCGCTCCGGGCAGTTTTGGCCGCGGCCCCGGACGGGCCTGGGCGGGACCGGGAGGGCCCAGGGAGGGCTCGGGAGGGGTTTGGGCATCTGGGGCTTTTTTGGGCTTTGGGGAATTGTGTTGGGAGTTTATGGGGAATTGTTGGGGTTTTTGGGGAGAATTATTGGGTTTGGAGGCAGTTGGGGGATTTTGGGGAGTTTGGTTTTGAGGGGTTTTATTGGTGCTTTGAGGGGGAAGTTGTTTTCCTGGGGGTATTTGGGGGTTAATTGAAATTTTTTGTGTTTTCTTTAGAATTTTGGAAGGTTTTACTGGGATTTTGTGGGGATTTTGTGGGATCCTCTGGAATTATTTCTGGGTTTTATTGGGATTTTTAGGGGATTTGGAGGCATTTTATTGGAATTGTGGGGGCATTTAGTGGGATTCTTTGGGGATTTGGGTTTGTTAGGAATTTTAGTGGGGATTAGGGGGGGTTTTGTAGGTTTTTTCTAGGTTGTTGTCAAGATTTCTTTGGACTCGTGAGTATTTTGTGGGGCTTGTTGTGGTTTTGGAGACATTTTTGGGAGGATTTGTGGGGTTTAATTGGGATTTTGTGGGCTTTTATTTGGATTCGAGGGTGTTCTAATGGGAATTTGTGAAATTTAATTGCGATTTCATGGGGTTTATTGGGACTTTCAGGGGTTTAAAGGAGACTTTGGTGCCTCTCAGCCCTTCCCCACGCCCTGGGACAACTCCAAAGCCCCCCAAAATTCCACTGAAACCCCCCAAAATCCCCCAAAAATCCCAATTAAAAACTCCTAAACACCAAAGAATCCCACAAAATCCCAATGGAACCCACCAAAATTAAAAAAAAAAAAAAAAAAAAAAAAAAAAAACGCCCAAAAATTTCAATAAACCCCCCAAAAAATAACCACCCCAAAACCCTAAAAAATCCCTAAAATCCAAAATCCTCAAAACCCACAAAACCCCCATAACCCCACAAACCCAGTAATTCTCTCCAAAATCCAATAATTCCCCCTAATCTCCCAACAAAATCCCCCAAAGCCCATACATGCCGCCAAAATCTCCCCAAAATCCCCCCAGAGCGCCCCAGACTCACCGGGGGCAGTCCTGGATCAGGGGGCACCGGCCGGTGGAACAGGAGCCACCTCAGGGGGCCCGCGGTGCTTTTTGGGGAGGGGGCACCATGGGAAACCCCCCAAAAATGGGGGGGGGGAACCCCTGTGGCACCCCCTCCCCAGAAAGCCCTCTCCCCCGGTTCAGGAATAGCCAAACTCAAGAAAATGTAAACCAGGCTTGACTTTCCAGAAATTATTTTTGGCCGGGTTTAGCTGCACCCTCCAGGCTCAGGATCACCGGTGTATTTGCAGGTTTTGCTCTGCATCATCAGCCTGCCCAGACTCTGCTCGGTGTTTCACAAATGGAGAAGACAATGGATAATGTGCCAAGCTTCCTTGCAAACAGCAACACTTGCATCAGCATGACAGAAAAGAAGGGAAAAAAAAAAAAAAAGAAAATAATCAGCGGTTAGAACAGAGCCAGTGTCCCACCATCTTCCCCTCCACTGTTATTATAGAGGCAAACCTGGGCCTAAAGCTTCCACCTCTCAGTTCCTGATGCTGTTTGACTTCAGCCTTGACTCCCCCTGATCTACCTGACTGCCGTCCAAGTGGGGCTGGGGATGCTCAGCCTGGAAACAGGAGACACTGGGGAGGCCTCCCTGCAGCTCTGCAGGACTGGAAGGGTCCCACAGGAAAGACGGGGACAGTGTTCAGCCGGGCCCGTGGCAACAGGACAAGGGGGGATGGCTTTCAACTGCAGGAGGCTGATTGAAGTTGGATCTGAGGGAGCTGCTCTTTTACACGGAGGCTGCTGAGGCACTGGCCCAGGCTGTGGATGCCCCATCCTTGGCAACAGGGCTGTGAGCAGCATGGGCTGGGGAAGATTGCTCAGCTCGGAACAAGATGCTCTTTAGATCCACTGTGATGTCACAGATGTGATGTTCCAGCAGGAACTTCCAGCGTCCAGCAAAGAGCACAACACAACCACTGGCCCTTGTGTCAGCCCACCCTGTGCCAGCCCTCGTGCCAGCTCACCCTTCACCATGTTCCCTGTCACTCTTCTCGTCACCTGCGCCCTGATACTCCCATCAGTCCTGAAAGCTCTCTGTTGCCTGGATTTTGTCATCCGTCCCTGCAGGATGCTCACATTTGTCCTGAGGAAGGTACAGTGCCATTCCATGGAGGTGGACACCTCCCAGCTGCCCGGCTGGGCTGGAGTTCTGTGGGGATGGGGTGGGACAGGGACCCCACTCTGAGGTGTTGCTACCTCTGCAGGCTGTCACCGAGAGAGAGGACGAGATGGAGGTGGACATGCAGGCTGATAGAGAGGAGGACATGGAAGTGGATGGCGAAGAGAGTGGAGACAATGCGATGGAGGTGGACATGGAGATTGATACAGAGGAGGAGATGGAAGTGGATGGAGAAGAGAGTGGAGAGGAAGAGATGGAGGTGGACATGCAGATGGATACAGAGGAGGAGATGGAAGTGGATGGAGAAGAGACTGGAGAGGAAGAGATGGAGGTGGACATGGAGATTGATACAGAGGAGAAGATGGAAGTGGATGGAGAAGAGACTGGAGAGGAAGAGATGGAGGTGGACATGCAGATGGGTACAGAGGAGGAGATGGAAGTGGATGGAGAAGAGACTGGTGAAGAAGAGATGGAGGTAGATGTGGAAGAGGAGATGGATGTGGAAATGGAAGAGTACCTTGAGGACATGGACATTGATGAGAAAGATGAGGAAGAGGCCATGATCTTGGGATGAAGAGCAATACCAGCAGCAGGACAGGCATGTGGTCCCCACAGGCAGAGCGGGTCCCCTGCTGCCAGGCTGGGACTGGGCTGGGTGGTCCCTGCTCAGGGATGTGGGACCCGGTGCATTGGGTTCTGGTGGCCATCCCCAGCCTGTGCTGCGCTTGCTGGGCCAGCCTGGGGGCACATGGAAGAGCCCTCTCTGCCTGATTGGAGTGACCGTGCCTCTTGCTTTTCCTCAAGGACCGATGGAGATCCCGGACAGAGATGCCACCCTTTTTGTACATACGTTGTAGAGTTTGTTGTTGTCTTTAGGCTATAGGTTTTAGGGCTTCTTTTTGTCTTCTGTAAATACGTTTCATAGACTTTTGTTAGATATGTTCTTGGGTATATATGTTCCATAGATAGTTGTTGTTACAAATATTCTTACAATGTAAATGTGTTCTGTGTTTTCTTTGCTGTTTTTCTGAAAATAAACAAGCTTTATTTTTCACACCCCAGTTCTCTTTCCATTTGCTTCAGGCACAGGTAGCATTTGCAAAGTTGTGGTTTCCGCTTGCTCCAGCTTCCCAGGGCTGGAGGTCAGTGGGGGCGCTTGCACAGCCACAACCTTTTGTTTGGGGGCAATATTGGGAAGGGGGTGGGAGAGGGGGCACAGGGGGAGGTGGGACCCACTGAGGCTCCCCCAGGTCACCCCAGGACCCCCAGGCCCCGTCCCAGCCCCCCCAGTTCCCTCCACAGCCCCGGCTGAGGGGGGCTCAGCCCAGGAGCCGCCGTCGTTCGGGGCTCCCCTGAGGGCAGCCGCCAACGGGAGAGCTCCCGGCTCGGAGAGGCCCCAGCAGAGGAGGGGATCTTGTCCCTCCTCGAGTGCCCTGAAGGATCTTCAGGCCCCTCTGAAGAGGAGTTTTTCTCTTTTTAGGGATGTTTGGGGGGACCTCACCCCTCCAAGGGTGTTTTTTTCCTCGCCATTTTCAGGTGTTTGTGGGGCCACAGCCCCACAAGCCCCTTTTCAGGGGTGATCATGACAGCTTTAAGTGACATTTTTCTGGGGGACTCACTCCAAGCCGCTGTAGGGGATGTTTTGCCCCCCAGGCTGGATTTTTGGGGTTTAAGGGCCCCTGCTCTGGTCGGGTCCCACTCTAACTCCCCTGAAGAGGCCAACACCACTCCTGCTGATTCCGGCAGCGGAGCCCTAGGAGGGTTGTAAGAGTTGAAATTTTTAAATTTCATTTTTATTCTATTTTATTTAAATTCAAATTTATTGATTTTTAGTTTTATTATAACTCGTTGAGAGGACAGCAAGGACATTCAAGGGCAGGAACATTTTTTCCTGGCTGGTGACTGGAATTTCAGACCCTGGCAGTGTGTGCAGAACCACACAGACTGGGATCAAACATGGGCTGGGATCACCTGGACTGAGATCCTATGGACTGGGACCATATGGAATGGGACCATAGGGATCAGGACGGTACACACTGGGATAAACTGGGTTGAGATTATATGGACTGGCACCACATCGACTGGGATTGCACAGACTGGGATCCCATGGACTGGGAAAAAGCATTGGCTACCATTGGCTACCATCCACATAGAAAGGTGGCCACCTCAAGTTGTCTTGATCCTTTTTGGGTGTCCCATCCCCCTCTTTCCCCCGCCTTCCCCATCGTTCCCCCAATCCCCGCTCCCCTCCCCCGTGTTTGGTTTTGGGGGTTCCAGGCCCCTCCTGCTCCGTGGGGGGGTCCCGATCCCTCTTTGGTTTAATTTGGGGCCCCCAACCCCTTCTCACCGCGACCCCCGCGGCCGGGGGGGCTCTCAGCACCACCAGTGCCACCAGTCCGGCCCCAGCTGCCCCCGCACGCCCCATCCCCATCCCCGGGGTCACCTCCCCCCTCCCCAAATTCCGCTCCCGGGGAGCGCTGGGCGCTGCGGGTCCGCCTGGCGACTGAGGAGTCATCGAGAACAAGCGCTCTGATTGGCTAGAAATGGCCCCGCGCAGTCTCTGATTGGCTAGCGCATTGAGAAGCGTTTTGATCTGCCTGGCAACCGATGAGCAGCGCTATCGCAGGCGCTGATTGCCTGAAAATCGCCGGCCCGGCAACTGAGTTGTCAGCAGCGCCGCGCGCTCTGATTGGCCAGGAGCTGTTTTGGGGTGGGGACGGGGGGAACTGGGGACCCCCAGGAGCCCCCCGGCTTTGGGGGTTTCCATCCCCCCTCGGCCCTCGGGGCGGCCCTGGGGCCACCCCAACACCCCCAAAGTGGGGAGGGCCCCCGGAGCCGTTTGGATCCCCCAAAAATGGGCTGGAAGCGGCAGGAGCCGCCCCAAAAAGGGATTGAAGGGTTCGGTCCGGGAATGGGGGAGGCTCCGGGGATGGCTCCCATCCGGATCGGGGCGGGCTGGGATTGAGGGAGGGTCCGTTCAGCGACTGGGGAGGGGTCTGGGACTGGGTCAGGGGCTGGCATTGGGGAGGCTTTGGGAATTGGGGAGGGGTCTGGATTGAGGGGATTGCTCCATCTCGGGATTGGGGCAGGGTCGCTCCCTGGGGGAGGGGTCCATTATTGGGCCAGGGCCTCTCCCCTTCCCGAGCCCAATCCCGTTCCTGATCCTGTTCCCGATCCCAATCCCATTCCCATTTCTGTTCCCGTTCCCGATCTCATTCCCGACCCCGATCCCACTCCCATTCCCGATCCCGATCCTGTTCCCAGTCCCGGTCCCGTCGCTGTTTCCAGGAAATGGCTCTGCTCTCAACCCCGACCCCAAACCCAGCGGGTCAAACACCCCAGATCCTGGGGTCAACTCTCCCCGACCCCAAATCCTGGGGGTTCAAACACTGGGGGGGTCAAACACCCTCAAACCCAAACTCTGGGATGTCAAGCCCTACCCCCCCCCCCCCCCAGCCCCGAACCCCAAATTTTAGGATCAAACCCTCCAAATCCCAGATCCTGGGGTGTCAAACACTCCCCAATTCCCAAACGATGGGGTTAAATACCCCTGATTTTGCTGATGCAAAAAAAAACTTCTTTTCAGGGTTGGACGACCTGGTTGCGACAGCGGAACCCTTCTAAAAGACGGATGCTAAGAGACATAACCGGTGCTGTGGGAACAGGATTGGGAATTCTGAATAGCATTGATTCAGAAGTATTAATGAACACATTGGCTGCCACCACTAGATTTGACCAAATTCCAACAACCACTGCAGTCGTCCTTCTTGGCCTTGGGAAGACATCAGCGCTTGCTATCAAACATATTACCAAGTTGGGAGGAAGCAAGCGTAAATGATCACAAATTGGTAATTGATGCAACTCGGTGCCACACAAAAGAACGTTTCTTTAGCTCTCAGCTGTATCCAGGCTCAATTAGGGATGCAGTCGGTTGCTGCCTCGATTATAAGAGAAGGTGAAGAAGGCACTTTTCCTACTGAGATTCGGAAAATAGTTTGGGACAGTGCCGCTGATTTTGAAAAGGAATTCCAATCCCGGTGGAACCTAGTGAACTTTACCTATGACCCCATCACAAACATAGCCACAGCTTTGGTGTTAACCGTACGTGATGCCTCAAGTGCGTTTGGTATTCCCCATCATTGCACTAGGACTGGGACACATATGGAGCCACTGGGAATGTGCTGGGGGCAACTGGGACCACGCTGGGGGCAACTGGGGACAAGGGTGAGTGACTGGGGCCCTGCTGGCAGAGACTGGGATCATACTGGACTCATACTGGGATCTTACTGGGAGTGACTGGGACTATTCTGGGGGCAAGTGGGAGAACTGGAAAACACTGGAAGGCACTGGGAACAACGGGAACAGTGCTGGGGGCAAATTGTATCATAACGGGGAGTGACTGGCAGCAACTGGGCTCCTGCTGGGAGCAGCCCCTGGCGGCCCCGGGAGCCCCGCACCCCTTTCCCGGCCATGCCGCCCCTCCAGCCCCAGCACCCCCCATTGCCGGGGTGCCGGCACTGCCAGGGGTCCCCCCCTCTCGGGTTCCCCGCTGGGGCTTCTGGGGCTCTCCTCTCTCGGGGCTCCCGCTCAGGGCAGCCGCGGCTCTCCCGGGGCTCCCCAAAACCGGTGTCCCCCCGACGGGGCTCTGCCGCCACCCACACTGGGATCCCCAAAAACACCTCTCGGGGACCCCCCGATGTCCCCCCGAGGGCCAGCTGCGGCTCGGCTTTGGAGCCCTGCCAGCTCCAAACATCCCTCCCAAAGAACCCGAACCCAGGCACCCCCCAGGATATTTGGGCCGAGCTCCCCCTCCCTGGGCACCTGCGGGATGGGGGCGATGCTCCCGGGGTGCTGCGAGCTCAGGCAGCGCCAGGGCCACGCGATTCCTTCTCTCCTCTCCTCCGGCTGCTCCCTGCTGCCGCTGCGCCTCTTCCTCCCTCCCTCCTCCTCCTCCCCCGCTCCGGGATCCTGAACCGTGAGGGGAAAGGAGCGAGGAAAGGGCAGAACCATGAGGGGAAAGGAGCGAGGAAAGGGCGGAACCGTGAGGGGAAAGGAGCGGGGCCAGGGGGACGCGCTGTCCTAAAAAAGCCTGGTTTGACCCCAAAATCACCCAAAAGGGCATCAAATGCAGCCTACATCCACATGGTTCGGCCTGACACCAACCAAATGGATTAAAAGTATCCAGAGGGCTCTAAAATCCAACCAAAGGGGCTTAAAACTGCCCCAAGTGTTTTATAGCCCTCAAGAAATGGCTTAAGATCACCCGTAAATCTTTCAAATGTGACTAAAATCCACCCTGAAAGTATCTGGTCCAGCCTAAAATCATCCAAAGGTATCTAAAATCACCAAAATGTCCCTGACACCAACACAAGAAGACCTAAAATCACCCTAAAAAGGCTTGGTTCAACCTAAAATTGCCCAAAGCAGCAAAAAACCCTACTTAAATGCACCCAAAATACACAAAAAAGGGACCTAAAATCACCCACACTAGATTAGGATTCACCCATATGGGCCCAGTTTTTTCTAAACTCACCCAAATGGGCCCCAGCCCCACCCACATGGGCCTAAAATCACCCAAAGGGGTCTGAAATCCCCCCTAAACCCCACCAGATTCGGCCTCAAATCAGCCACAGGGGCTGAAAATCCACCCAAAAAGGCTCGGGATCCCCGCAAGGGATCTGAAGCCCACCCTAAACCTGCCCGCTTCGGCCCAAAATCCCCCAAAGGGGCCGAGCCCGAGGCCGAGCCCGGGATCGGCTCCGGGGTCGCTCCGGGACCTCCGCGTTCGCTCCGGGCAGTTTTGGCCGCGGCCCCGGACGGGCCTGGGCGGGACCGGGAGGGCCCAGGGAGGGCTCGGGAGGGGTTTGGGCAATCTGGGGCTTTTTTGGGCTTTGGGGAATTGTGTTGGGAGTTTATGGGGAATTGTTGGGGTTTTTGGGGAGAATTATTGGGTTTGGAGGCAGTTGGGGGATTTTGGGGAGTTTGGTTTTGAGGGGTTTTATTGGTGCTTTGAGGGGGAAGTTGTTTTCCTGGGGGTATTTGGGGGTTAATTGAAATTTTTTGTGTTTTCTTTAGAATTTTGGAAGGTTTTACTGGGATTTTGTGGGGATTTTGTGGGATCCTCTGGAATTATTTCTGGGTTTTATTGGATTTTTAGGGGATTTGGAGGCATTTTATTGGAATTGTGGGGGCATTTAGTGGGATTCTTTGGGGATTTGGGTTTGTTAGGAATTTTAGTGGGGATTAGGGGGGGTTTTGTAGGTTTTTTCTAGGTTGTTGTCAAGATTTCTTTGGACTCGTGAGTATTTTGTGGGGCTTGTTGTGGTTTTGGAGACATTTTTGGAGGATTTGTGGGGTTTAATTGGGATTTTGTGGGCTTTTATTGGGATTCGAGGGTGTTCTAATGGGAATTTGTGAAATTTAATTGCGATTTCATGGGGTTTATTGGGACTTTCAGGGGTTTAAAGGAGACTTTGGTGCCTCTCAGCCCTTCCCCACGCCCTGGGACAACTCCAAAGCCCCCCAAAATTCCACTGAAACCCCCCAAAATCCCCCAAAAATCCCAATTAAAAACTCCTAAACACCAAAGAATCCCACAAAATCCCAATGGAACCCACCAAAATTAAAAAAAAAAAAAAAAAAAAAAAAAAAAAAAAAAAGCCCAAAAATTTCAATAAACCCCCCAAAAAATAACCACCCCAAAACCCTAAAAAATCCCTAAAATCCAAAATCCTCAAAACCCACAAAACCCCCATAACCCCACAAACCCAGTAATTCTCTCCAAAATCCAATAATTCCCCCTAATCTCCCAACAAAATCCCCCAAAGCCCATACATGCCGCCAAAATCTCCCCAAAATCCCCCCAGAGCGCCCCAGACTCACCGGGGGCAGTCCTGGATCAGGGGGCACCGGCCGGTGGAACAGGAGCCACCTCAGGGGGCCCGCGGTGCTTTTTGGGGAGGGGGCACCATGGGAAACCCCCCAAAAATGGGGGGGGGGAACCCCTGTGGCACCCCCTCCCCAGAAAGCCCTCTCCCCCGGTTCAGGAATAGCCAAATTCAAGAAAATGTAAACCAGGCTTGACTTTCCAGAAATTATTTTTGGCCGGGTTTAGCTGCACCCTCCAGGCTCAGGATCACCGGTGTATTTGCAGGTTTTGCTCTGCATCATCAGCCTGCCCAGACTCTGCTCGGTGTTTCACAAATGGAGAAGACAATGGATAATGTGCCAAGCTTCCTTGCAAACAGCAACACTTGCATCAGCATGACAGAAAAGAAGGGAAAAAAAAAAAAAAAGAAAATAATCAGCGGTTAGAACAGAGCCAGTGTCCCACCATCTTCCCCTCCACTGTTATTATAGAGGCAAACCTGGGCCTAAAGCTTCCACCTCTCAGTTCCTGATGCTGTTTGACTTCAGCCTTGACTCCCCCTGATCTACCTGACTGCCGTCCAAGTGGGGCTGGGGATGCTCAGCCTGGAAACAGGAGACACTGGGGAGGCCTCCCTGCAGCTCTGCAGGACTGGAAGGGTCCCACAGGAAAGACGGGGACAGTGTTCAGCCGGGCCCGTGGCAACAGGACAAGGGGGGATGGCTTTCAACTGCAGGAGGCTGATTGAAGTTGGATCTGAGGGAGCTGCTCTTTTACACGGAGGCTGCTGAGGCACTGGCCCAGGCTGTGGATGCCCCATCCTTGGCAACAGGGCTGTGAGCAGCATGGGCTGGGGAAGATTGCTCAGCTCGGAACAAGATGCTCTTTAGATCCACTGTGATGTCACAGATGTGATGTTCCAGCAGGAACTTCCAGCGTCCAGCAAAGAGCACAACACAACCACTGGCCCTTGTGTCAGCCCACCCTGTGCCAGCCCTCGTGCCAGCTCACCCTTCACCATGTTCCCTGTCACTCTTCTCGTCACCTGCGCCCTGATACTCCCATCAGTCCTGAAAGCTCTCTGTTGCCTGGATTTTGTCATCCGTCCCTGCAGGATGCTCACATTTGTCCTGAGGAAGGTACAGTGCCATTCCATGGAGGTGGACACCTCCCAGCTGCCCGGCTGGGCTGGAGTTCTGTGGGGATGGGGTGGGACAGGGACCCCACTCTGAGGTGTTGCTACCTCTGCAGGCTGTCACCGAGAGAGAGGACGAGATGGAGGTGGACATGCAGGCTGATAGAGAGGAGGACATGGAAGTGGATGGCGAAGAGAGTGGAGACAATGCGATGGAGGTGGACATGGAGATTGATACAGAGGAGGAGATGGAAGTGGATGGAGAAGAGAGTGGAGAGGAAGAGATGGAGGTGGACATGCAGATGGATACAGAGGAGGAGATGGAAGTGGATGGAGAAGAGACTGGAGAGGAAGAGATGGAGGTGGACATGGAGATTGATACAGAGGAGAAGATGGAAGTGGATGGAGAAGAGACTGGAGAGGAAGAGATGGAGGTGGACATGCAGATGGGTACAGAGGAGGAGATGGAAGTGGATGGAGAAGAGACTGGTGAAGAAGAGATGGAGGTAGATGTGGAAGAGGAGATGGATGTGGAAATGGAAGAGTACCTTGAGGACATGGACATTGATGAGAAAGATGAGGAAGAGGCCATGATCTTGGGATGAAGAGCAATACCAGCAGCAGGACAGGCATGTGGTCCCCACAGGCAGAGCGGGTCCCCTGCTGCCAGGCTGGGACTGGGCTGGGTGGTCCCTGCTCAGGGATGTGGGACCCGGTGCATTGGGTTCTGGTGGCCATCCCCAGCCTGTGCTGCGCTTGCTGGGCCAGCCTGGGGGCACATGGAAGAGCCCTCTCTGCCTGATTGGAGTGACCGTGCCTCTTGCTTTTCCTCAAGGACCGATGGAGATCCCGGACAGAGATGCCACCCTTTTTGTACATACGTTGTAGAGTTTGTTGTTGTCTTTAGGCTATAGGTTTTAGGGCTTCTTTTTGTCTTCTGTAAATACGTTTCATAGACTTTTGTTAGATATGTTCTTGGGTATATATGTTCCATAGATAGTTGTTGTTACAAATATTCTTACAATGTAAATGTGTTCTGCGTTTTCTTTGCTGTTTTTCTGAAAATAAACAAGCTTTATTTTTCACACCCCAGTTCTCTTTCCATTTGCTTCAGGCACAGGTAGCATTTGCAAAGTTGTGGTTTCCGCTTGCTCCAGCTTCCCAGGGCTGGAGGTCAGTGGGGGCGCTTGCACAGCCACAACCTTTTGTTTGGGGGCAATATTGGGAAGGGGGTGGGAGAGGGGGCACAGGGGGAGGTGGGACCCACTGAGGCTCCCCCAGGTCACCCCAGGACCCCCAGGCCCCGTCCCAGCCCCCCCAGTTCCCTCCACAGCCCCGGCTGAGGGGGGCTCAGCCCAGGAGCCGCCGTCGTTCGGGGTTCCCCCAAGGGCAGCCGCCAACGGGAGAGCTCCCGGCTCGGAGAGGCCCCAGCAGAGGAGGGGATCTTGTCCCTCCTCGAGGGCCCTGAAGGGTCTTCAGGCCCCTCTGAAGAGGAGTTTTTCTCTTTTTAGGGATGTTTGGGGGGACCTCACCCCTCCAAGGGTGTTTTTTCCTCCCCATTTTCAGGTGTTTGTGGGGCCACAGCCCCACAAGCCCCTTTTCAGGGGTGATCATGACAGCTTTAAGTGACATTTTTCTGGGGGACTCACTCCAAGCCGCTGTAGGGGACGTTTTGCCCCCCAGGCTGGATTTTTGGGGTTTAAGGGCCCCCGCTCTGGTCGGGTCCCACTCTAACTCCCCTGAAGAGGCCAACACCACTCCTGCTGATTCCGGCAGCGGAGCCCTAGGAGGGTTGTAAGAGTTGAAATTTTTAAATTTCATTTTTATTCTATTTTATTTAAATTCAAATTTATTGATTTTTAGTTTTATTATAACTCGTTGAGAGGACAGCAAGGACATTCAAGGGCAGGAACATTTTTTCCTGGCTGGTGACTGGAATTTCAGACCCTGGCAGTGTGTGCAGAACCACACAGACTGGGATCAAACATGGGCTGGGATCACCTGGACTGAGATCCTATGGACTGGGACCATATGGAATGGGACCATAGGGATCAGGACGGTACACACTGGGATAAACTGGGTTGAGATTCTATGGACTGGGACCACATCGACTGGGATTGCACAGACTGGGATCCCATGGACTGGGAAAAAGCATTGGCTACCATTGGCTACCATCCACATAGAAAGGTGGCCACCTCAAGTTGTCTTGATCCTTTTTGGGTGTCCCATCCCCCTCTTTCCCCCGCCTTCCCCATCGTTCCCCCCAATCCCCGCTCCCCTCCCCCGTGTTTGGTTTTGGGGGTTCCAGGCCCCTCCTGCTCCGTGGGGGGGTCCCGATCCCTCTTTGGTTTAATTTGGGGCCCCCAACCCCTTCTCATCGCGACCCCCGCGGCCGGGGGGGCTCTCAGCACCACCAGTGCCACCAGTCCGGCCCCAGCTGCCCCCGCACGCCCCATCCCCATCCCCAGGGTCACCTCCCCCCTCCCCAAATTCCGCTCCCGGGGAGCGCTGGGCGCTGCGGGTCCGCCTGGTGACTGAGGAGTCATCGAGAACAAGCGCTCTGATTGGCTAGAAATGGCCCCGCGCAGTCTCTGATTGGCTAGCGCATTGAGAAGCGCTGTGATCTGCCTGGCAACCGATGAGCAGCGCTATCGCAGGCGCTGATTGCCTGAAAATCGCCGGCCCGGCAACTGAGTTGTCAGCAGCGCCGCGCGCTCTGATTGGCCAGGAGCTGTTTTGGGGTGGGGACGGGGGGAACTGGGGACCCCCAGGAGCCCCCCGGCTTTGGGGGTTTCCATCCCCCCTCAGCCCTCGGGGCGGCCCTGGGGCCACCCCAACACCCCCCAAAGTGGGGAGGGCCCCCGGAGCCCTTTGGATCCCCAAAAAATGGGCTGGAAGCGGCAGGAGCCGCCCCAAAAAGGGATTGAAGGGTCCGGTCCGGGAATGGGGGAGGCTCCGGGGATGGCTCCGATCCGGATCGGGGCGGGCTGGGATTGAGGGAGGGTCCGTTCAGTGACTGGGGAGGGGTCTGGGACTGGGTCAGGGGCTGGCATTGGGGAGGGTTTGGGAATTGGGGAGGGGTCTGGGATTGAGGGGATTGCTCCATCCCGGGACTGGGGCAGGGTCGCTCCCTGGGGGAGGGGTCCATTATTGGGCAAGGGCCTCTCCCCTTCCCGAGCCCAATCCCGTTCCTGATCCTGTTCCCGATCCCAATCCCATTCCCATTTCTGTTCCCGTTCCTGATCTCATTCCCGACCCCGATCCCACTCCCATTCCCGATCCCGATCCTGTTCCCAGTCCCGGTCCCGCCGCTGTTTCCAGGAAATGGCTCTGCTCTCAACCCCGACCCCAAACCCAGCGGGTCAAACACCCCAGATCCTGGGGTCAACTCCCCCCGACCCCAAATCCTGGGGGTTCAAACACTGGGGGGGGTCAAACACCCTCAAACCCAAACTCTGGGATGTCAAGCCCTACCCCCCCCCCCCCCCAGCCCCGAACCCCAAATTTTAGGATCAAACCCTCCAAATCCCAGATCCTGGGGTGTCAAACACTCCCCAGTTCCCAAACGATGGGGTTAAATACCCCTGATTTTGCTGATGCAAAAAAATGTCTCAGAAATTCAGCCAGCTTGTTCACCTTTTTTGTCAACTTCTTTTCAGGGTTGGACGACCTGGTTGCGACAGCGGAACCCTTCTAAAAGACGGATGCTAAGAGACATAACCGGTGCTGTGGGAACAGGATTGGGAATTCTAAATAGCATTGATTCAGAAGTATTAATGAACACATTGGCTGCCACCACTAGATTTGACCAAATTCCAACAACCACTGCAGTCGTCCTTACTGGCCTTGGGAAGACATCAGCGCTTGCTATCAAACATATTACCAAGTTGGGAGGAAGCAAGCGTAAATGATCACAAATTGGTAATTGATGCACTCGGTGCCACACAAAAGAACGTTTCTTTAGCTCTCAGCTGTATCCAGGCTCAATTAGGGATGCAGTCGGTTGCTGCCTCGATTATAAGAGAAGGTGAAGAAGGCACTTTTCCTACTGAGATTCGGAAAATAGTTTGGGACAGTGCCGCTGATTTTGAAAAGGAATTCCAATCCCGGTGGAACCTAGTGAACTTTACCTATGACCCCATCACAAACATAGCCACAGCTTTGGTGTTAACCGTACGTGATGCCTCAAGTGCATTTGGTATTCCCCATCATTGCACTAGGACTGGGACACATATGGAGCCACTGGGAATGTGCTGGGGGCAACTGGGACCACACTGGGGGCAACTGGGGACAAGGGTGAGTGACTGGGGCCCTGCTGGCAGAGACTGGGATCATACTGGACTCATACTGGGATCTTACTGGGAGTGACTGGGACTATTCTGGGGGCAAGTGGGAGAACTGGGAACACACGGGATGAAAGTGGGAACAACAGGAACAGTGCTGGGGGCAAATTGTATCATAATGGGGAGTGACTGGCAGCAACTGGGCTCCTGCGGGGAGCAGCCCCTGGCGGCCCCGGGAGCCCCGCACCCCTTTCCCGGCCATGCCGCCCCTCCAGCCCCAGCACCCCCCATTGCCGGGGTGCCGGCACTGCCAGGGGTCCCCCCCTCTCGGGTTCCCCGCTGGGGCTTCTGGGGCTCTCCTCTCTCGGGGCTCCCGCTCAGGGCAGCCGCGGCTCTCCTGGGGCTCCCCAAAACCGGTGTCCCCCCGACGGGGCTCTGCCGCCACCCACACTGGGATCCCCCGAAAACACCTCTCGGGGACCCCCCGATGTCCCCCCGAGGGCCAGCTGCGGCTCGGCTTTGGAGCCCTGCCAGCTCCAAACATCCCTCCCAAAGAACCCGAACCCAGGCAGCCCCAGGATATTTGGGCCGAGCTCCCCCTCCCTGGGCACCTGCGGGATGGGGGCGATGCTCCCGGGGTGCTGCGAGCTCAGGCAGCGCCAGGGCCACGCGATTCCTTCTCTCCTCTCCTCCGGCTGCTCCCTGCTGCCGCTGCGCCTCTTCCTCCCTCCCTCCTCCTCCTCCCCCGCTCCGGGATCCTGAACCATGAGGGGAAAGGAGCGAGGAAAGGGCGGAACCATGAGGGGAAAGGAGGAGGTCCAAGGGGACGCGCTGTCCTAAAAAAGCCCGCTTTGACCCAAAATCACCCAAAAGGGCATCAAATACAGCCTACATCCACATGGTTCGGCCTGACACCAACCAAATGGGATTAAAAGTATCCAGAGGGCTCTAAAATCCAACCCAAGGGGCTTAAAACTGCCCCAAGTGTTTTATAGCCCTCAAGAAATGGCTTAAGGTCACCCGTAAATCTTTCAAATGTGACTAAAATCCACGCTGAAGGTATCTGGTCCAGCTAAAATCATCCAAAGGTATCTAAAATCACCAAAATGTCCCTGACACCAACACAAGAAGACCTAAAATCACCCTAAAAAGGCTTGGTTCAACCTAAAATTGCCCAAAGCAGCAAAAAACCCTACTTAAATGCACCCAAAATACACAAAAAAGGGACCTAAAATCACCCACACAGGATTAGGATTCACCCATATGGGCCCAGTTTTGCCTAAACTCACCCAAATGGGCCCCCAGCCCCACCCCCATGGGCCTAAAATCATCCAAAGGGGTCTGAAATCCCCCCTAAACCCCACCAGATTCGGCCTCAAATCAGCCACAGGGGCTGAAAATCCACCCATAAAGGCTCGGGATCCCCGCAAGGGATCTGAAGCCCACCCTAAACCTGCCCAGTGTGGCCCAAAATCCCCCAAAGGGGCCGAGCCCGAGGCCGAGCCCGGGATCGGCTCCGGGGTGGCTCCGGGACCTCCGCGTCCGCTCCGGGCAGTTTTGGCCGCGGCCCCGGACGGGCCTGGGCGGGGACCGGGAGGGACCAGGGAGGGCTCGGGAGGGGTTTGGGCATCTGGGGCTTTTTTGGGCTTTTGGGAATTGTGTTGGGAGTTTACAGGAATTGTTGGGGTTTTTGGGGAGAATTATTGGGTGTGGAGGTGTTTGGGAATTTTGGGAGTTTGGATTTTGAGGGGTTTTCTTGGTGCTTTGAGTGGGAAGTCTTTTTCCTGGGGGTATTTGGGGGTTAATTGATTTTTTTTGTGTTTTCTTTTGAATTTTGGAAGGTTTTACTGGGATTTTGTGGGGATTTTGTGGGATCCTCTGGAATTATTTCTGGGTTTTATTGGGATTTTTAGGGGATTTGGAGGCATTTTATTGGAATTGTTGGGGCAATTAGTGGGATTCTTTGGGGATTTGGGTTTTTCAGTTATTTTAGTGGGGATTTGGGGGGGCTTGTGGGTTTTTTTGGGTGTTGCCAAGATTTCTTTGGGTCTCGTGAGGATTTTGTGGGGCTTGTTGTGGTTTTGGAGACATTTTTGGGGGGATTTGTGGGGTTTAATTGGGATTTTGTGAGCTTTTTTGGGATTCGAGGGTATTCTAATGGGAATTTGTGAAATTTAATGGCGATTTCATGGGGTTTATTGGGACTTTCAGGGGTTTAAACCAGATGTTGGTGCCTCTCAGCCCTTCCCCACACCCTGGGACAACTCCAAAGCCCCCCAAAATTCCACTAAAACCCCCCAAAATCCCCCAAAAATCCCAATTAAAAACTCCTAAACACCAAAGAATCCCACAAAATCCCAGTGGAACCCACCAAAATTAAAAAAAAAAAAAAACCGCCCAAAAATTTCAATAAACCCCCCAAAAAATAACCACCCCAAAACCCTAAAAAATCCCCAAAATCCAAAACCCTCAATCCCACAAAACCCCCATAACCCCACAAACCCAGTAATTCTCTCCAAAATCCAATAATTCCCCCTAATCTCCCAACAAAATCCCCCAAAGCCCATACATGCCGCCAAAATCCCCCCAAAATCCCCCCAGAGCGCCCCAGACTCACCGGGGGCCGTCCTGGATCAGGGGGCACCGGCCGGTGGAACAGAAGCCGCTTCAGGGGGCCCGCGGAGCTTTTTGGGGAGGGGGCACCATGGGAGACCCCCCAAAAACGGGGGAGGGGAACCCCTGTGGTACCCCCTCCCCCGAATGCCCTCTCCCCGGTTCAGGAATAGCCAAACTCAAGAAAATGTAAACCAGGCTTGACTTTCCAGAAATTATTTTTGGCCGGGTTTAGCTGCACCCTCCAGGCTCAGGATCACCGGTGTATTTGCAGGTTTTGCTCTGCATCATCAGCCTGCCCAGACTCTGCTCGGTGTTTCACAAATGGAGAAGACAATGGATAATGTGCCAAGCTTCCTTGCAAACAGCAACACCTGCATCAGCATGACAGAAAAGAAGGGAAAAAAAAAAAAAAAGAAAATAATCAGCGGTTAGAACAGAGCCAGTGTCCCACCATCTTCCCCTCCACTGTTATTACAGAGGCAAACCTGGGCCTAAAGCTTCCACCTCTCAGTTCCTGATGCTGTTTGACTTCAGCCTTGACTCCCCCTGATCTACCTGACTGCCGTCCAAGTGGGGCTGGGGATGCTCAGCCTGGAAACAGGAGACACTGGGGAGGCCTCAGTGCAGCTCTGCAGGACTGGAAGGGTCCCACAGGAAAAACGGGGACAGTGTTCAGCCGGGCCCGTGGCAACAGGACAAGGGGGGATGGCTTTCAACTGCAGGAGGCTGATTGAAGTTGGATCTGAGGGAGCTGCTCTTTTACACGGAGGCTGCTGAGGCACTGGCCCAGGCTGTGGATGCCCCATCCTTGGCAACAGGGCTGTGAGCAGCATGGGCTGGGGAAGATTGCTCAGCTCGGAACAAGATGCTCTTTAGATCCACTGTGATGTCACAGATGTGATGTTCCAGCAGGAACTTCCAGCGTCCAGCAAAGAGCACAACACAACCACTGGCCCTTGTGTCAGCCCACCCTGTTCCAGCCCTCGTGCCAGCTCACCCTTCACCATGTTCCCTGTCACTCTTCTCGTCACCTGCGCCCTGATACTCCCATCAGGTCCTGAAAGCTCTCTGTTGCCTGGATTTTGTCATCCGTCCCTGCAGGATGCTCACATTTGTCCTGAGGGAAGGTACAGTGCCATTCCATGGAGGTGGACACCCCCCAGCTGCCCGGCTGGGCTGGAGTTCTGTGGGGATGGGGTGGGACAGGGACCCCACTCTGAGGTGTTGCTACCTCTGCAGGCTGTCACCGAGAGAGAGGACGAGATGGAGGTGGACATGCAGGCTGAGAGAGAGGAGGACATGGAAGTGGATGGAGAAGACAGTGGAGACATTGCGATGGAGGTGGACATGGAGATTGATACAGAGGAGAAGATGGAAGTGGATGGAGAAGAGAGTGGAGAGGAAGAGATGGAGGTGGACATGCAGATGGATACAGAGGAGGAGATGGAAGTGGATGGAGAAGAGAATGGAGAGGAAGAGATGGAGGTGGACATGCAGATGGATACAGAGGAGGAGATGGAAGTGGATGGAGAAGAAACTGGAGAGGAAGAGATGGAGGTGGACATGCAGATGGGTACAGAGGAGGAGATGGAAGTGGATGGAGAAGAGACTGGTGAAGAAGAGATGGAGGTAGATGTGGAAGAGGAGATGGACGTGGAAATGGAAGAGTACCTTGAGGACATGGACATTGATGAGAAAGATGAGGAAGAGGCCATGATCTTGGATGAAGAGCAATACCAGCAGCAGGACAGGCATGTGGTCCCCACAGGCAGAGCGGGTCCCCTGCTGCCAGGCTGGGACTGGCTGGGTGGTCCCTGCTCAGGGATGTGGGACCCGGTGCATTGGGTTCTGGTGGCCATCCCCAGCCTGTGCTGCGCTTGCTGGGCCAGCCTGGGGGCACATGGAAGAGCCCTCTCTGCCTGACTGGAGTGACTGTGCCTCTTGCTTTTCCTCAAGGACCGATGGAGATCCCAGACAGAGATGCCACCCTTTTGTACATACGTTGTAGAGTTTGTTGGTTTCTTTAGGCTATAGGTTTTAGGGCTTCTTTTTGTCTTCTGTAAATACGTTTCATAGACTTTTGTTAGATATGTTCTTAGGTATATACGTTCCATAGATAGTTGTTGTTACAATATTCTTACAATGTAAATGTGTTCTGTGTTTTCTTTGCTGTTTTTCTGAAAATAAACAAGCTTTATTTTTCACACCCCAGTTCTCTTTCCATTTGCTTCAGGCACAGGTAGCATTTGCAAAGTTGTGGTTTCCGCTTGCTCCAGGTTCCCAGGGCTGGAGGTCGGTGGGGGCGCTGGCACAGCCACAAGCTTTTGTTGGGGGCAATATTGGGAAGGGGTGGGAGAGGGGGCACAGGGGGAGGTGGGACCCACTGAGGCTCCCCAGGTCACCCCAGGACCCCCAGGCCCCGTCCCAGCCCCCCCAGTTCCCTCCGCATTACCGGCTGAGGGGGGCTCAGCCCAGGAGCCGCTGTCATTCGGGGCTCCCCCGAGGGCAGCCGCCAACGGGAGAGCTCCCGGCTCGGAGAGGCCCCAGCAGAGGAGGAGATCTTGTCCCTCCTCGAGGGCCCTGAAGGGTCTTCAGGCCCCTCTGAAGAGGAGTTTTTCTCTTTTTAGGGATGTTTGGGGGGACCTCACCCCTCCAAGGGTGTTTTTTCCTCCCCATTTTCAGGTGTTTGTGGGGCCACAGCCCCACAAGCCCCTTTTCAGGGGTGATCATGACAGCTTTAAGTGACATTGTTCTGGGGGACTCACTCCAAGCCGCTGTAGGGGACGTTTTGCCCCCCCGGCTGGATTTTTGGGGTTTTAAGGGCCCCGCTCTGGTCGGGTCCCACTCTAACTCCCCTGAAGAGGCCAACACCACCCCTGCTGATTCTGGCAGCGGAGCCCGGGGAGGGTTGGGACTCCTGGGAGGATTTAGGGATACCTGGGAGGGTTTGGGGGTCCCAGGCGGGTTTGGGAGTCCCGAGAGGATCTGGGGGTACCCGGGTGATGCCGATGATGGTGATGGGGACCCCGTGTTGGGTATAAATTTCATTATAAATTCCTGGGGGGGGTTTGTCTATATCCATAGTTTTTGGGGGTCCCGGTGGATTTTTGGGGGGATCCCAGGGGGGTTTTCAGGATTCCCAAAGGGGGGGATTGGGCAATCCCAGGGCGAACCCAAGGCTGGTTTAGGGTACCTGCCAGTGACAGAGATGGGGACCCCCTGAGTGGTATGAACCTTCTCAGGGGGGTCTGGGGGGTGCTGGGAGCTCTTGTGGGAATTTTGATGTCCTGGGAGGGTTTGGGGGGTATCTGTGTGGGGTTTTTGCAGTCTTGCAGAGTTTTTTGAGGGCCCAGAAATGGTTTTGGGGTCCCGGGGAGGTCGGGGTATTGGGGTTTGGGGGTTCCCGGGAGGGTTTGGGGGTTCCTGGGCGATGCTGGTGACAGAGCTGGGACCCCGTGCCGGGTATGAACCTTCTCACTATGCACGGGCAGTGTCAGCGTGTCAAGGGAGATCCTGGGGGGCCCGGGGGTCACCCCAAAACCCAGGGGACCCCAAATGCTCAGGGACCCCCCCAAACTCCCCTCACCGCTGGATCTGCTGCAGGCAGGGGGGCACCAGCACTCGGCCCCCACCCCTCACCATCACAGGAGTCTGTGGAAGAAATCTGGGGGTGCACAGACAGGTCGGGGGGACCCCCAAAGTCCTGGGAAAGGGGGAACACAGGGGAACTCCCAGGAATCCCCACTGGGGGCTTAGGGGAGATCCAGGAGGAGTTCGGGCGAGCTTAATTGTGTCACTATCGTAGGGAAAGGGGACTCCAAGGGTCCCCGGTGTCTCCATTCCCAGCAAAAGGTGGTTTTGGTTTAAATCATTATTGGAGTACTGTAAGTAAGAGTTGAAATTTTTTAATTTAATTTTTATTCTATTTTATTTAAATTAAAATTTATTGATTTTTAGTTTTATTATAACTCGTTGAGAGGACAGCAAGGACATTCAAGGGTAGGAACATTTTTTCCTGGCTGGTGACTGGAATTTCAGACCCTGGCAGTGTGTGCAGAACCACACAGACTGGGATCAAACATGGGCTGGGATCACCTGGACTGAGATCCTATGGACTGGGACCATATGGAATGGGACCATAGGGATCAGGACGGTACACACTGGGATAAACTGGGTTGAGATTATATGGACTGGGACCACATCGACTGGGATTGCACAGACTGGGATCCCATGGACTGGGAAAAAGCATTGGCTACCATTGGCTACCATCCACATAGAAAGGTGGCCACCTCAAGTTGTCTTGATCCTTTTTGGGTGTCCCATCCCCCTCTTTCCCCCGCCTTCCCCATCGTTCCCCCAATCCCCGCTCCCCTCCCCCGTGTTTGGTTTTGGGGGTTCCAGGCCCCTCCTGCTCCGTGGGGGGGTCCCGATCCCTCTTTGGTTTAATTTGGGGCCCCCAACCCCTTCTCACCGCGACCCCCGCGGCCGGGGGGGCTCTCAGCACCACCAGTGCCACCAGTCCGGCCCCAGCTGCCCCCGCACGCCCCATCCCCATCCCCAGGGTCACCTCCCCCCTCCCCAAATTCCGCTCCCGGGGAGCGCTGGGCACTGCGGGTCCGCCTGGCGACTGAGGAGTCATCGAGAACAAGCGCTCTGATTGGCTAGAAATGGCCCCGCGCAGTCTCTGATTGGCTAGCGCATTGAGAAGCGCTGTGATCTGCCTGGCAACCGATGAGCAGCGCTATCGCAGGCGCTGATTGGCTGAAAATCGCCGGCCCGGCAACTGAGTTGTCAGCAGCGCCGCGCGCTCTGATTGGCCAGGAGCTGTTTTGGGGTGGGGACGGGGGGAACTGGGGACCCCCAGGAGCCCCCCGGCTTTGGGGGTTTCCATCCCCCCTCGGCCCTCGGGGCGGCCCTGGGGCCACCCCAACACCCCCAAAGTGGGGAGGGTCCCCGGAGCCCTTTGGATCCCCCAAAAATGGGCTGGAAGCGGCAGGAGCCGCCCCAAAAAGGGATTGAAGGGTCTGGTCCGGGAATGGGGGAGGCTCCGGGGATGGCTCCGATCCGGATCGGGGCGGGCTGGGATTGAGGGAGGGTCCGTTCAGCGACTGGGGAGGGGTCTGGGACTGGGTCAGGGGCTGGCATTGGGGAGGGTTTGGGAATTGGGGAGGGGTCTGGGATTGAGGGGATTGCTCCATCCCAGGATTGGGGCAGGGTCGCTCCCTGGGGGAGGGGTCCATTATTGGGCCAGGGCCTCTCCCCTTCCCGAGCCCAATCCCGTTCCTGATCCTGTTCCCGATCCCAATCCCATTCCCATTCCCATTTCTGTTCCCGTTCCCGATCTCATTCCCGACCCCGATCCCACTCCCATTCTCGATCCCGATCCTGTTCCCAGTCCCGGTCCCGCCGCTGTTTCCAGGAAATGGCTCTGCTCTCAACCCCGACCCCAAACCCAGCGGGTCAAACACCCCAGATCCTGGGGTCAACTCCCCCCGACCCCAAATCCTGGGGGTTCAAACACTGGGGGGGTCAAACACCCTCAAACCCAAACTCTGGGATGTCAAGCCCTACCCCCCCCCCCCCAGCCCCGAACCCCAAATTTTAGGATCAAACCCTCCAAATCCCAGATCCTGGGGTGTCAAACACTCCCCAATTCCCAAACGATGGGGTTAAATACCCCTGATTTTGCTGATGCAAAAAAATGTCTCAGAAATTCAGCCAGCTTGTTCACCTTTTTTGTCAACTTCTTTTCAGGGTTGGACGACCTGGTTGCGACAGCGGAACCCTTCTAAAAGACGGATGAGACGGATGCTAAGAGACATAACCGGTGCTGTGGGAACAGGATTGGGAATTCTAAATAGCATTGATTCAGAAGGATTAATGAACACATTGGCTGCCACCACTAGATTTGACCAAATTCCAACAACCACTGCAGTCGTCCTTCTTGGCCTTGGGAAGACATCAGCGCTTGCTATCAAACATATTACCAAGTTGGGAGGAAGCAAGCGTAAATGATCACAAATTGGTAATTGATGCACTCGGTGCCACACAAAAGAACGTTTCTTTAGCTCTCAGCTGTATCCAGGCTCAATTAGGGATGCAGTCGGTTGCTGCCTCGATTATAAGAGAAGGTGAAGAAGGCACTTTTCCTACTGAGATTCGGAAAATAGTTTGGGACAGTGCCGCTGATTTTGAAAAGGAATTCCAATCCCGGTGGAACCTAGTGAACTTTACCTATGACCCCATCACAAACATAGCCACAGCTTTGGTGTTAACCGTACGTGATGCCTCAAGTGCATTTGGTATTCCCCATCATTGCACTAGGACTGGGACACATATGGAGCCACTGGGAATGTGCTGGGGGCAACTGGGACCACGCTGGGGGCAACTGGGGACAAGGGTGAGTGACTGGGGCCCTGCTGGCAGAGACTGGGATCATACTGGACTCATACTGGGATCTTACTGGGAGTGACTGGGACTATTCTGGGGGCAAGTGGGAGAACTGGGAACACACGGGATGAAAGTGGGAACAACGGGAACAGTGCTGGGGGCAAATTGTATCATAACGGGGACTGACTGGCAGCAACTGGGCTCCTGCTGGGAGCAGCCCCTGGCGGCCCCGGGAGCCCCGCACCCCTTTCCCGGCCATGCCGCCCCTCCAGCCCCAGCACCCCCCATTGCCGGGGTGCCGGCACTGCCAGGGGTCCCCCCCTCTCGGGTTCCCCGCTGGGGCTTCTGGGGCTCTCCTCTCTCGGGGCTCCCGCTCAGGGCAGCCGCGGCTCTCCCGGGGCTCCCCAAAACCGGTGTCCCCCCGACGGGGCTCTGCCGCCACCCACACTGGGATCCCCCAAAAACACCTCTCGGGGACCCCCCGATGTCCCCCCGAGGGCCAGCTGCGGCTCGGCTTTGGAGCCCTGCCAGCTCCAAACATCCCTCCCAAAGAACCCGAACCCAGGCACCCCCCAGGATATTTGGGCCGAGCTCCCCCTCCCCGGGCACTTGCGGGATGGGGGCGATGCTCCCGGGGTGCTGCGAGCTCAGGCAGCGCCAGGGCCACGCGATTCCTTCTCTCCTCTCCTCCGGCTGCTCCCTGCTGCCGCTGCGCCTCTTCCTCCCTCCCTCCTCCTCCTCCCCTGCTCCGGGATCCTGAACCATGAGGGGAAAGGAGCGAGGAAAGGGCAGAACCGTGAGGGGAAAGGAGCGAGGAAAGGGCAGAACCGTGAGGGGAAAGGAGCGGGGCCAAGGGGACGCGCTGTCCTAAAAAAGCCCGGTTTGACCCAAAATCACCCAAAAGGGCATCAAATGCAGCCTACATCCACATGGTTCGGCCTGGACACCAACCAAATGGGATTAAAAGTATCCAGAGGGCTCTAAAATCCAACCCAAGGGGCTTAAAACTGCCCCAAGTGTTTTATAGCCCTCAAGAAATGGCTTAAGATCACCCGTAAATCTTTCAAATGTGACTAAAATCCACCCTGAAAGTATCTGGTCCAGCCTAAAATCATCCAAAGGTATCTAAAATCACCAAAATGTCCCTGACACCAACACAAGAAGACCTAAAATCACCCTAAAAAGGCTTGGTTCAACCTAAAATTGCCCAAAGCAGCAAAAAACCCTACTTAAATGCACCCAAAATACACAAAAAAGGGACCTAAAATCACCCACACAGGATTAGGATTCACCCATATGGGCCCAGTTTTTCCTAAACTCACCCAAATGGGCCCCAGCCCCACCCACATGGGCCTAAAATCACCCAAAGGGGTCTGAAATCCCCCCTAAACCCCACCAGATTCGGCCTCAAATCAGCCACAGGGGCTGAAAATCCACCCAAAAAGGCTCGGGATCCCTGCAAGGGATCTGAAGCCCACCCTAAACCTGCCCGGTTCGGCCCAAAATCCCCCAAAGGGGGCCGAGCCCGAGGCCAAGCCCGGGATCGGCTCCGGGGTCGCTCCGGGACCTCCGCGTTCGCTCCGGGCAGTTTTCGCCGCGGCCCCGGACGGGCCTGGGCGGGACCGGGAGGGGACCAGGGAGGGCTCGGGAGGGGTTTGGGCATCTGGGGCTTTTTTGGGATTTTGGGAATTGTGTTGGGAGTTTACAGGGAATTGTTGGGGTTTTTGGGGAGAATTATTGGGTGTGGGGGGGTTTGGGAATTTTGGGAGTTTGGATTTTGAGGGGTTTTATTGGTGCTTTGAGTGGGAAGTTTTTTTCCTGGGGGTATTTGGGGGTTAATTGATTTTTTTTGTATTTTCTTTTGAATTTTGGAAGGTTTTACTGGGATTTTGTGGGGATTTTGTGGGATCCTCTGGAATTATTTCTGGGTTTTATTGGGATTTTTAGGGGATTTGGAGGCATTTTATTGGAATTGTGGGGGCATTTAGTGGGATTCTTTGGGGATTTGGGTTTTTTAGGAATTTTAGTGGGGATTTGAGGCGGTTTTTTGTTTTTTTTTTTTGGGTGTTGCCAAGATTTCTTTGGGTCTCATGAGGATTTTGTGGGGCTTCTTGTGGTTTTGGAGACAGTTTTGGGGGGGATTTGTGGGATTTATTCCGGATTTTGTGAGTTTTTATTGGGATTTGAGTGTGTTCTATAGGGAATTTGTGAAATTTAATTGCGATTTCATGGGGTTTATTGGGACTTTCAGGGGTTTAAACCAGATGTTGGTGCCTCTCAGCCCTTGTCCGCACCTTGGGACAACTCCAAAGCCCCCCAAAATTCCACTAAAACCCCCCAAAGTCCCCAAAAAATCCCAATAAAAAACTCCTAAACACCAAAGAATCCCACAAAATCACAGTGGAACCCACCAAAATTAAAAAAAAAAAAAAACCTCCCAAAAATTTCAATAAACCCCCCAAAAAAATAACCACCCCAAAACCCTAAAAAATCCCTAAAATCCAAAATCCTCAAATCCCACAAAACCCCCATAACCCCACAAACCCAGTAATTCTCTCCAAAATCCAATAATTCCCCCTAATCTCCCAACAAAATCCCCCAAAGCCCATACATGCCGCCAAAATCCCCCCAAAATCCCCAGGCCCAGACGCCCCAGACGCCCGGGGCAGTCCTGGATCAGGGGGCACCAGCCGGTGGAACAAAAGCCGCTTCAGGGGGCCCGCGGAGCTTTTTTGGGAGGGGGCACCATGGGAGACCCCCCAAAAACGGGGGAGGGGAACCCCTGTGGCACCCCCTCCCCCGAATGCCCTCTCCCCCGGTTCAGGAATAGCCAAACTCAAGAAAATGTAAACCAGGCTTGACTTTCCAGAAATTATTTTTGGCCGGGTTTAGCTGCATCCTCCAGGCTCAGGATCACCGGTGTATTTGCAGGTTTTGCTCTGCATCATCAGCCTGCCCAGTCTCTGCTCGGTGTTTCACAAATGGAGAAGACAATGGATATTGTGCCAAGCTTCCTTGCAAACAGCAACACCTGCATCAGCATGACAGAAAAGAAGAAAAAAAAAAAAAAAAGGAAATATTCACCGGTTAGAACAGAGCCAGTGTCCCACCATCTTCCCCTCCACTGTTATTACAGAGGCAAACCTGGGCCTAAAGCTTCCACCTCTCAGTTCCTGATGCTGTTTGACTTCAGCCTTGACTCCCCCTGATCTACCTGACTGCCGTCCAAGTGGGGCTGGGGATGCTCAGCCTGGAAAGAGGAGACACTGGGGAGGCCTCAGTGCAGCTCTGCAGGACTGGAAGGGTCCCACAGGAAAGACGGGGACAGTGTTCAGCCGGGCCCGTGGCAACAGGACAAGGGGGGATGGCTTTCAACTGCAGGAGGCTGATTGAAGTTGGATCTGAGGGAGCTGCTCTTTTACACGGAGGCTGCTGAGGCACTGGCCCAGGCTGTGGATGCCCCATCCTTGGCAACAGGGCTGTGAGCAGCATGGGCTGGGGAAGATTGCTCAGCTCGGAACAAGATGCTCTTTAGATCCACTGTGATGTCACAGATGTGATGTTCCAGCAGGAACTTCCAGCGTCCAGCAAAGAGCACAACACAACCACTGGCCCTTGTGTCAGCCCACCCTGTGCCAGCCCTCGTGCCAGCTCACCCTTCACCATGTTCCCTGTCACTCTTCTCGTCACCTGCGCCCTGATACTCCCATCAGTCCTGAAAGCTCTCTGTTGCCTGGATTTTGTCATCCGTCCCTGCAGGATGCTCACATTTGTCCTGAGGAAGGTACAGTGCCATTCCATGGAGGTGGACACCCCCCAGCTGCCCGGCTGGGCTGGAGTTCTGTGGGGATGGGGTGGGACAGGGACCCCACTCTGAGGTGTTGCTACCTCTGCAGGCTGTCACCGAGAGAGAGGACGTGATGGAGGTGGACATGCAGGCTGATAGAGAGGAGGAGATGGAAGTGGATGGAGAAGAGAGTGGAGACAATGCGATGGAGGTGGACATGGAGATTGATACAGAGGAGGAGATGGAAGTGGATGGAGAAGAGAGTGGAGAGGAAGAGATGGAGGTGGACATGGAGATTGATACAGAGGAGGAGATGGAAGTGGATGGAGAAGAGACTGGAGAGGAAGAGATGGAGGTGGACATGCGGATGGATACAGAGGAGGAGATGGAAGTGGATGGAGAAGAGACTGGAGAAGAAGAGATGGAGGTAGATGTGGAAGAGGAGATGGACGTGGAAATGGAAGAGTACCTTGAGGACATGGACATTGATGAAAAAGATGAGGAAGAGGCCATGATCTTGGGATGAAGAGCAATACCAGCAGCAGGACAGGCATGTGGTCCCCACAGGCAGAGCGGGTCCCCTGCTGCCAGGCTGGGACTGGGCTGGGTGGTCCCTGCTCAGGGATGTGGGACCCGGTGCATTGGGTTCTGGTGGCCATCCCCAGCCTGTGCTGCGCTTGCTGGGCCAGCCTAGGGGCACATGGAAGAGCCGTCTCTGCCTGATTGGAGTGACCGTGCCTCTTGCTTTTCCTCAAGGACCGATGGAGATCCTGGACAGAGACGCCACCCTTTTGTACATACGTTGTAGAGTTTGTTGTTGTCTTTAGGCCATAGGTTTCAGGGCTTCTTTTTGTCTTCTGTAAATACGTTTCATTGACTTTTGTTGGATATGCTGTTGTGGTTTGACATGGAAGTGAATTCTTTCAGGAAGTTGGGTCAAACCAATCAGTAGTCAAGTTTGGATATTGGCACCTAAAGTGGCCACTAAAGGTGTGGATACGCCTCTGAGAACACAGGGGGTTAAAAGCAGGAACTCCCAAGAGCTCGCTCTCTTTGGTTCCGGTCAAGGTGCAGTGCAGATCTCCCCTGCCCAGCCATCGGGCTGGGCGGGGGAGGGGAAGCCATGTGGTCTGGTCGAGGTGAGCCGAGGGGGCTGAAGGACTGGAACCGAGCCAGCTCCTGTGGACAGAAGGGTGGAGAGAAGCAGAGATGCCTTTGTCGTTCCCCCCGCCAAGAGGGAAGAGACAGAGAGTCCAGACGGCACCTGTAACTTTGCCGGCGCGGAGGAGAAGGGGTGGAGGAAGGTGCCCAGCCTTGGCCTTGGGAATCCGCTGCTGGGCAGAGATATCAGCCATCCAGGGAGTCTGAGCTTTTAACCCTTTCCTGAGAAATGAAGGCTTTGTAAAATTTTACTCCTCCTTGATTTGAAGTAGAAGAGAGACAGTCTGGGATCCGAGATGATGGAAGAAGAAATTGTTGAGTTGGAAGGAGATGATGGAGTGGCTTGTGGCTGGACTTTTCTTGTTAGCCATAGACTGAACCAAATTCTCCTGACAGAAGCTGCACTTAGGGGGGTGGTCTGGTGAGCCAAGAGACTTGTATTAGTGATTACCAGCAGAGGAGTAGAGAGAACAGAGGAGAGTTGGAGAAAGTGTGGAGAAGCCCTCTATCGTCAAGGAAGAAGAAGAGGAGAAGAAGACCTCTGTTCTTGGTCCCTCAGCCCCAGGGGGAAAATGGGGGGGACTGTAGTCCCAAGATGAGAAACTGAACTCTTGTCTCTTTTGGTCCATGGCAAAGCATCCTTAAAGGAGCCCTATGAGCAGTCTGTCCATGCACGGTGGTGAGAGCACTGTGACATGGAGAGGAGAGTGTCACCATGGCAGATTTTCTCCAGGTGGTTGCCATGTGTGACATGGAAACACAAGGGTGGCAATTGTGTTTCCTGGGGGGTCTGTGGCACAGGGGAGACTCCTGTCTCCCTTGAAAGATTGAGTATTTGAATATCTGAAGGGTGGCAACTTGATCAGGACCCGGGTGGTGTCTCACTGTGGTTCCATTTGGAAATTAGGTGGGAATTAGTTGGGAGGAGGAAGAGTGTTTTGGAAGGTCTTCGTCCAGGATTGAGTGTCTGTGTTTTTATAGTAGTAGTAGTTTAATAAAGTTCTTTTCTTTGTTATTAAGCTTGAGCCTGCTCTGCTCTGTTCCTGATCACATCTCCCAGCAATTATTTTAAAAAGTGCATTTTCATGGGAGTGCTGGCATCGCGCCAGCGTCAAACCATAACATATGTTCTTAGGTATATATGTTCTATAGATAGTTGTTGTTACAAATATTCTTACAATGTAAATGTGTTCTGTGTTTTCATTGCTGTTTTTCTGAAAATAAACAAGCTTTATTTTTCACACCCCTTTCCAAAGTTCTCTTTCCATTTGCATCAGGCACAGGATCCCGAGAGGATCTGGGGGTACCCGGGTGATGCCGATGATGGTGATGGGGATCCCGTGCTGGGTATAAATTTCATGATGAATTCCTGGGGGGGGGTTTTGCCTATCTCCAGGGTTTTTGGGGTCCCGGTGGATTTTTGGGGGTTCCCAGGGGGGTTTTCAGGATTCCCAAAGGGGGGGATTGGGCGATCCCAGGGGGAACCCAAGGCTGGTTTGGGGTACCTGCCGGTGACAGAGATGGGGACTCTCTGCCATGTAAGAACCTTCTCAGGGGTGTCTGGGGGTGCTGGGAGGTCTTGTGGGAATTTTGATGTCCTGGGATAGTTTGGGGGGGTGTCTGTGTGGGGTTTTTGTGGTCTTGGGGAGTTTTTGGAAGGCCCAGGGATGATTTTGGGGTCCCGAGGAGGTCTGGGTGTCCCGGGGGATTTGGGGGTTCCCGGGAGGGTTTGGGGGTTCCTGGGCAATGCTGATGACAGAGCTGGGACCCCGTGCCGGGTATGAACCTTCTCACTGCGCACGGGCAGCGTCAGCGTGTCCAGGGAGATCCTGGGGGGCCCGGGGGTCACCCCAAAACCCAGGGGACCCCAAATGCTCAGGGACCCCCCCAAACTCCCCTCCCCGCTGGATCTGCTGCAGGCAGGGGGGCGCTAGCACTCGGCCCCCACCCCCACCATCACAGGCGGCTGTGGAAGAAATCTGGGGGTGCACGGACAGGTCGGGGGGACCCCCAAAGTCCTGGGAAAGGGGGAACACAGGGGAACTCCCAGGAATCCCCACTGGGGGCTTAGGGGAGATCCAGGAGGCGTTTGGGCGAGCTTAATTGTGTCACTATCGTAGGGAAAGGGGACTCCAAGGGTCCCCGGTGTCCCCATTCCCTGCAAAAAGTGAGAAAACCCGGGCTGGCTGGGAATAGGGGTCCCAGGTGTCCTCGGTGTTGAGGAAAGGAGGGGCTGGGCGCTGGGAAAGGCAGGAATAGGGGTCCAGGGGGTCTCTGGGTGAAAGAAAAGGGGGCTCTGGGGGTTGGGAGAGGTGGCATGGCCGGGAAAGGGGTGCGGGGGTTGCCGGTGCCGGATAATGGGGTGCGGGGTGGAATCCCGGCCGGGAATGGGGGTGCGGGGGGATGGTGGCGCCCTGGAATGGGGGTTCAGGGGCCCCTCGGTGCTCCGGAATGGGCGACCAAGGAGTCCCGGTGCCGGGGGTCCCCCTCACCTCTCGCTGCCCCCCCGGGGCCCCAGGACCGCCCCCAGCCCCAGCGCTGGAGCCATCGCGCTGCTCCTCCCCACTCCCAGTACGATCCCAGTATGATCCCAGTAGAACTCGGTCACCCAGGAGCCGCTCCCAGTATGATTCCAGGACAGCCCAGGCACTGCCACTCCTGGCATCCCCCCCAGCCCTCTCTGCGTTCCGACCTGTCCCGGCTCCATCCCCGCCCCTCCCGCGGCTGCGGGGGCTTCGGGAGCGGGGGAGGAGGAGGAGGGAGGGAGGAAGAGGCGCAGCGGCAGCAGGGAGCAGCCGGAGGAGAGGAGAGAAGGAATCGCGTGGCCCTGGCGCTGCCTGAGCTCGCAGCACCCCGGGAGCATCGCCCCCATCCCGCAGGTGCCCAGGGAGGGGGAGCTCGGCCCAAATATCCCGGGGCTCCCTGGGTTTGGGTTTTTTTGGGGGGATGTTTGGAGCTGGTAGAGCTCCAAAGCCGAGCCGCAGCTGGTCCTCGGGGGGACATCGGGGGGTCCCCGGGAGGTGTTTTTCGGGGGTCCCGGTGGGCGGTGAGGGCAGCAGAGCCCCGGCGGGTGGACACCGGTTTTGGGGAGTCCCAGGAGAGCCGCGGCTGCCCTGAGCGGGAGCCCCGAGAGAGGAGAGCCCCAGAAGCCCCAGCGGGGACCCCGAGATGGGGGGACCCCTGGCAGTGCCGGCACCCCGGCAATGGGGGGTGCTGGGGCTGGAGGGGTGGCATGGCCGGGAAAGGGGTGCGGGGCTCCCGGGGCCGCCAGAGGCTGCTCCCAGCAGGAGCCCAGTTGCTGACAGTCAATCCCCATTATGATACAATTTGCCCCCAGCATAGTCCCTGTTGCTCCCACTTTCATCCAGTGTGTTCCCAGTTGCTCCCAGTCACAGCCAGTATGGGGGATGATGTGCCTGGTGTGTTCCCAGTCAGTCTCAGACACTCCCAGTATTAGTCCAGTCCTTCCCAGTATGGTCCAGAGATGAGACCAGTGTGCTCCCAGTCACTCCCAGTATGAACCAGTTGTGCCCCACATGGTTCCAGTTGCTTCCTTTCACCCTCACTTTTGTTCCAGTCACTCCCAGTCTCTCCCAGTGTACCCCAGTTCCTTCCAGCATACTCCCAGTCACTCCCAGTTCCTTCCAGCATGATCCCATTTGTTCACAACCACTCCCAGTCAGCCTCAGTGTAGTTGCACTCACTGCCAATATGATCCCTGTCACCTCCAGCATGATCCCAGCTGATCCCAGTTATAAGCCCAGTTGTTTCCAGTCACCCCCAGCATGCACCCAGTGACTCCCAGTTCCTCCCAGTTGCTCATAGCATGATCCCAGTTGCTCACAGTTGCTCCCAGTCAAACTCAGAATGAACCCAGTCACTCCCAGTGTATCCTATTTGCACCAGCATGGTCTCAATTGCCCGCTGCAGGCTCCTACTCTGTCCCAGTGTGATCCCAGTATGATCCCAATATGATCCCAGTCTCCTTCAGTGTGAGCGCAGTCTGCCCCAGCATGGGCCCAGCTGCTCCCAGTATGATCCCAGTACGATCCCAGTATAAAAAAGTCACTCCCAGTGCTGCCATTCCTGGGATCCCCCTGCCCTCTCTGCATTCCCCCCTCCCGGATCTCCCGAGAAGAGCCCCAAGGGCTGGCAGTCCCCTGGCAGGGTCCCCAGCAAGGCCCAGTTTGGATGTGCAGCCCCCAGTTTTCCCAGTTTGCCTCTCCTTTTGCCTCTCCTTTTGCCCAGGCCAGGTTCCCCTTGCCCCCAGCGGGTGGGAGCAGCCGTGAGCCCCGTGCTGCCCATCCCGACCTGTCCCGGCTCCATCCCTGCTCCTGCCGCGGGCTGCCAGGGCTACGGGAACGGGGCACCAAGGGTGTCACTGCTCCTGGGGGAGGAGGAGGAGGGAGGGAAGAAGAGGGATGGAGGAGGAGAGCCAGAAGGGATGGAAGTAGGAGAAGGAGGTGGGCTTAGGGAGGAGGAGGAGGGATGGAAGAGGAGGAGTGGGACGAAGAGGAAGAGGAGGGACAAAGGAGGATCAGGAAAAGAAAAAGGAACCACGAGGTCGAGCCCTTCCTGAATTCACAGCCCCGCTGGGACCTTCAGCCCCCATCCCATGGGTGACCAGGGATGGGGAGCTCGGCCCAGATATCCTGGGGGGTCCCTGGGTTGGGTTTTTTGGGGGGATGTTTGGAGAATGAAGAACTGCAAAGCTGAGCGGAAAAGGCCCCTTGGGGGAAAATGGGGGGTCCAAGTGGCAGCTGACAGCAGAGGCAGCCTGGAGGAGCAGAGCCCTGTGTCCCCCAGGAGCCCAAAGTGGGGAGCCCAGAGAGGGGGGAGCGCCGTCATTGGCGGGACCCTCAACAGCCTGGAGAGGGGCAGGGAGGACTCCTTTGAGCCCCTGCAGCCCAAAGCAGAGAAGGAGGGGAGAAGGGACCCCGGGAGGCCAAAAAGCCCTGGCATCCTGTGCCAGGAAGGTGGACAGAGCTTCAGCCAGAGCTCGGAGCTGGTGGGCCATGAGCAGGTTCACCATGGGGAGAAGCCCTACAAGTGCTTGGAGTGTGGGAAGAGCTTCAGGCAGAGCTCCCACCTGATCCAGCACCAGATGATCCACACCGGGGAATGGCCCTATGAGTGTGGGGAGTGTGGGAAGGGCTTCAGCTGCAGCTCTGCCCTCGTCACCCACCAAGGCATACACACTGGGGAGAGGCCCTACGAGTGTCCCGAGTGTCAGAAGAGGTTTCAGACCAGCTCCAGTCTCCTCAGGCACCAGGGGATTCACACGGAGGAGAGGCCTTTCCGCTGCCCCAACTGTGGGAAGGGCTTCAAACAAAAGTCCCACCTCGTCACCCACCAGCGCATCCACACTGGGGAGAGGCCCTACGAGTGTCCCCAGTGTGAGAAGAGCTTCTCCAGGAGCTCTACCTTGACCCAACACCAACAGAGGCACCGGTAAGGGAAATCCTGCAAATGCCTCAGCTGTGGGAAGAGATTCGTGCCCTGCTCCAACTCCATCCCCCATGGGAGGACCCACTTTGGTCAGAGCCCTGGTGACCCACATTCCCAGTGATCCCTGCTGAGAAGACACCTGGAAGGTGGTCTCCACATCCTCCTGGATCCCCATAGGCACCTGGATGAACACAGGGGCAGGAACACCCATCAGGACTCTGATCTAAACTGGAAATTCACTGGCAGAAAGCGATTTGTTGACTTTACACCCCAAAGAAATTTCACCCGCTCTGTCCAGTTATTTCTTCTGGTGGCATCAAGCAGTGCTGCATGATCTTGGAGGTCTTTTCCATTTCAATAATTTCTTTCCTCACCCTGTCTAGACAACCAAAACTGGGGTGAAAATAAAGAAATTGAGCAAAGAGATCTAAAGCTGCACCATTTACCTGGATTTGGGGGTGAATTCGGGGTTGGTTCAATAGAACATTTGGGAGGATTTGGGTGTTCTGAAGCTATCAAAGGCAGGGGACATGTCCACAATCTCATAGGTGTGCCGGCAAAAGGTGTCCACCTGAGCCCGCCTGTTCTCCAAGAATTCTAATTGTCTGTCCCAGTGCCTGGCCTGGGTCTCCCTATCCAGGATGTTCCCCCAAAGTGCCCAAATCACTGCTGAAGCGCCCGAGCTGATCCTGGCTGTAAATGTTCCTGTCCACCAACCTCTCCTGGTCAGTGCCATGGGAGGTGGGAGTTTAGGGGCCCCTGGGGGGATTGGGAAGGGCTTCTGTCAATCCTGTGGGCATTTGTGGTGCTGGGAGGGGGCTTGGCAGGGTCTATGAGGGAGATTTGGGTCCCTGAAAGGGCTGTGTGTCTTGCAGAGAATTTGGGTGGGTCCTGAGGGAGATGGAAACGGGTTTTAGTGGTTCTTGGGGTCATTTATCTTGCAGGGAGTAGTTGGGGGGGGGGTCCTGGCTGGGAGCTGTGGGGTGGTTGGAGGAGTCTGGGAGTGGCTGTGGGGCTGGGAGGGCATTTTTGGGTGGTTGTGACTCCCCCAGACTCCCAAAGCTGCCACCAGACCCCACCCTCAAGATACTGCCAGAGGTCAGTGGCTCCATGTTGGGGTTCATCGTCCTGGCTCTGCAGAAGATATGGGGGGGTCCCCGGGGCCGTGTGTGTCCCCCCAGAGCGTGTGTGACACCCCCCATCCCATTGTCACCCCCTTGTCCCTCCCCACAGAGCTCCAGCCCCAGCTCCTGCTCCCCCAGAGGGAATTTGGGGAGGGGGCAGGGGGGTGTGCAGCCCCCGCCGGGGGATGGCCCCGGCCCAGCCCCTTTGTTCAGCACCAAGCTGGGCTCGGGGACGCAGGAGGAAGAGGCCGGTGGGAAGCAGATCCTGCAGCTGGGACAGTGCTGGGGTTCAGGGCAAGGGCCTGCCCTGCACACCTGGCTCAGGTGTGACCCTGCCCCGGCGAGGGAGCGGGACATTCCCATCCCCACGGATCAGGGCTGGGAGCAGCACTTGGGGCACGGACATGGAAATACTGGGAGCGACTGGGAGCACACTGAGGGCGTGAATTATTCCCCCGCCTCCACCTTCTCCGGCCGCCCTGCCAGCTGAGAAATGCTCGCTGGGCCTCGGCCTTGGCCAACAGCCCCTGGGCTCAGCTCCTTGGAGCTCATCACAAACACTGTCTGCACCAGGCACTGCTGCTGCCCAACCAGCTCCTGGCTGCTTTAGGAGCAGCCCCGGGAAGTGTTTTTGTTCCCTCGGTGGCACAACAGCCCTGTTCTCACCCTGCCAAAGAAAGCTGTGGATGCCAAGTGCTGCCAGGATGAAACATTGCTGGCACTGAAGCCCCTCTCTTGGGGCCCTACAGACAGCGCTCCAAAAGGAGCCCCTTGGAGCTCTCCTGGGCCAGCGACTCCCTCGGAGTGGGGCCTCTCCGAGCCGGGAACTCTCCCGTTTGCTGCACTCGGGGATCCCCAACAACGAGGGAGCCTGGGCCGATCCCCCCACTCCTCCAGGCTCAACCCTTCCCCCGCTGGGGAGATGCCAAAGCATGGGCAGGGAGCATTTCCCTGCCCTCAGGGGAATTTCTCACAGGTGCCTTGCACTGACTCTTTGTGTCTGTGTGCACACAGGAGTGCCTGTGCTCGGGAAATGTGGCAGAAATGCTGCTCTCTGAGGGGTCTGAGTGCCTTGGAGAGCTGAGCCAGTCAGGCCTGTCAGTAGGGTTAAATCACAAGGTCTAAGCTAAGTTAATGTGTGCTAAGAGTTGTTCTTTGCTAAGTTTTTACATTTAATATATAAGCCAAGTTGAATATTGTAAAATGTTATTTCTCAGTTAAATTGCAAAGTCATAGGTTATAAGTTCGGTTAAATACTGTAAAGTGCTGCTCTTTTGCTAAATTGTGAAGTTGAAGGTGGAAGTTAAGGTTAAGGTATAAGTCAAGTTCTGTTAAGTTTGAGCTCTGTAAGCTCTTGGGCCTGTATTCCTTTTATCCTTGCCCTCATTTCCTTGTGTCTCACACTCACACAGGGACAGTTCTTGGTTTATTTTTGGTTTGATTGCCTGGATTCTGTTTGGTTTTGTTGTTGCTTTGTTTCCTTGGTGTGCCTGAAGTGTCCAGTCAGGAGCAGAGTGACTCTTGCCAAGGAACTTTGTGGTGCTGTTGCTCAATATTAAATCTGGTTTTTGCTGCTCCCTTGCTGGGGATTTTTTCAGCGCTCTCAAGCCCTCGTTGGCAACAGGGTGAAGGAGCCCTGGGCCAGGCTCTGGCCCTGGGGAATACGAGCACGCTGCCGGGGGTCCCTGTCCCCTGTCCCGCCCCCCATGGCCCTGTGTCAGGCTCTGGGCTTGATCTCGTGGAACATCCTCTGGGGGAGGCTGCGGCGCCTGGGGCGGGGGGACCTGGGGGGACAGGGGACCCTGCTGTGCACGAGCAGCGTTGGACTCCTCTGGGGGAACTGGGAGGGGGTGCTGGGGCAGAGTCACCTCCCCAGTGACCTCACACAGCCCCTGTGATGTCACACAGCCCCTGCGATGTCATACAACCTCCTGTGAGGTCACACAGCCCCTGTGATGTCACAGAGACAACTCTGAGATGTCACCCTGTGATGTCAGACAGCTGCTCTGTGATGTCACAGAAGACTCTGACATGTCACCCTGCAATCTCACTGTTTGTTCTTTGATGTCACAGCCTGCTCTATGAAGTTACACAGCCACCCGGTGATGTCACAACCCACACTCTGATGTCACAGAGCAACCCTCCATGACAGCAGAATCTGCTCTATGGCCTCATACCTGACTCTATGATGTCACAGTCCACTCTCTGATGTCACAAAACCCTCCCTGTGATGTCATACTGCCACTCTGTAATGTCACAGCACACACTTTGACCTCACTGCCCGCTCTATGATGTCATACAGCCATGCCATGATGTCACAGCCTGCTCTCTGTTGTCACACTGTCCCCTCTATCATGCCTTAGCTGCTTGATGACCTCACACAACAAACTCTGTGATGCCATAGCCCAATCTGTGACAGCAGCACCTCTGTGGCTGTGTCATGGAGGCACAGAGCAGCTGTGATGTCAGAGAGGGGCTGTGTGACAGCACAGCGTGGGTTGTGTGAGGTCACAGATTGGGCTGTGACATCACAGAGCTTGTTGCATGAGGTCATCCTCACGAGGGGATCCTGCGGCCCGAGCATAGCATTCCTTTGCACAGCGCTGGCTGCCAAACGAGCCCACTTGGCCTCAAAAACCTCAAACTGCACAGAGTCAAAAAGAGCATGTGCCACAGAACGGATGTCGGAAGGTGTCAGCATCTCAGCAAGGAGCATTCGGATCGTCCGCATAACTTCAGCAGACCCGACACCACGCAGGGCAACGGTGTCACGGATTTCTTTCACCATCTTAAACGATAAAGGCTGATGGGTGCCGTGAGTAACGCCCCTAAGCACAGGGAAAGCCTGGGGACCCCCTGGCAAGGTCGCATCACCTGCCGTGTCCCGTCCCGTGGGCTCCACAGGGACAGCAGCAGCCGCCTGACTGCGAGGCAGTGCAGCATCACTTGACACCACGCTCCCCGCAGCATCAGCAGAGCCAGAGGAGCCTCCTCCGCGATCCTGCAGGCGCTGCGAGGAGGCAGAGTCGCACATCTCCTCAGCCTTATCCAGGACCTCCTGCCAAAACCGCCCGCGGTCCCTCGGACGCACGGTCACCTGGCAGGCGGGGAGGGTCCACAAAGCCGACGGGGAGGGTCCGCGGCCACGGGAACCCACCGGCCTCCCGCCGGCCGCGTCAGCAGCCGCGCTCAAGGTAAACAGCCCCGCGCCCCGCCGCAGCCTCAGCCCCCGCGGCAGGCGGGGAGCGGGGCCGAAGCAGCCGGCAGCTCGGCGGTGCCGCCCGCCGCAGCGCTGGCAGAGGGCACCGCGGCGGACACAGGCGCCGGCGCGGAACGCAGACCCGGCGCGGCGCCCCCCGCCCCCGGCGCGGGGCAGGGATGGGGCGCAGAGAGAGACGCGGTGTGCGGAGCCGCGGCACCGCGGGCCGACACGAGGGAGCCCGGCACGGCCCAAGGAGCGGCGGAGCCGTGCCGCGGAGCCGCGCAGCGGGCACCGCCCCCGCCGGGCGGAGCGGGGCGGGCTGCCCGCCTGCTGGGCCGGGGCCCGACGGAACAGCGGCCAGCGCCCCGGCTCCGGCGGCTCCCACTGCCGCCGCACGCCCAGCAGGCTGCGCAGGCTCGGGAACGGGAGACGCCGCTGCCCCGCAGCACCCAGGGGTATGTCGTGGAAACACTGACATGACAGCTTTTACTGAGGATAGCTCTGTGGAAAATCAGAAGTGTGGCAGCTTCACCATTTGTTAACTAGAACAGAAACTCAAGGGGAGAATGACTTGCAAGAGAAACTGTTTTGAAGGCCCAAATAGCTGTTTTTTCACCATTCTGACCCCTTCCCCTGCTGAGCAGATTGATAGCCGAGATCCCAAGGTGCACTATTTCCACTCAAGCAGAGCCTCCTGAAGGTGTTAATGGCTGACAACGTTTTCGTGTGGAGCAAGGAGATGTCTCCTCCCTGTTAATTGCAATCGATGTACAATGTTTCTCTATCAAGCACTGAAATGCTTTAAAGAGAAGTGTTTGATTCCTGGTTTAAAGAACTGTTTCAGCCATCCCAGACACCTTCTGGGAGGCAGAAGGTGTCTCAAGGAATGCTCTGGAGTGCTTTATGTAGGAGTCAGATAAGGGGATTGCAGTGGCCCCGCTCAGGGAGGAGGTAGGGTGGATGTTTGCTGCTGTTTTAAAGGTGTGAACAGGCGATAAGGAGCAGCAGAAACACGGGGTTTACAGATCCATTGATTATGCGATCACTCCATTCAGCCAAGTAAAGGTTTTTGTGATTTAGACAATTTACCTTTGAAAGGAAGAAAAAAAATAAAGGTTGAAGAAGATACAGATGGGCACAAACACAGGAGATGAGCACTGATTTTAGGGTATGGGGAGAAGCAGAAGAAGGCAGTTTGAAGGAAGATGAGGGAAGCTCTCAGGGTGTCAAGAGGCCCTTGAAAGGGACCCATCTGTCTGCAATTTCCTGCCCTCTCAGGTGGAAGGAGTGATTAATGACCAGGAAGCGATATGAGGGATGTGTAGAGAGCTGAGGGTCTTTTGTAGAAGTTTGTGAAGCTTTAAGTAGTCTGCTGAGTTTCTTGCAGCAGAGAAGTTGAGCCTTGGTTGTTGGTAAGCTTTGAGAAGCTGATGTTGAGCTATCTCAATTGAAAGAAAATCTGCTGTGGTCTGAAATGTTTTCTACCACTGAAGAACCAGTACTGGGGTAGAAATGTGCTCTAACCAGGTAGGAAGTTTTTCTTTTTGTGGGGCAATGTGAAGTGGAGAATGAGAGAAGACCTAGTAAAACTGGGAGGGGATAAGGCTGGAAAACTGTGTGCTGAGATGTTGATTGGAAAATACAGGGATGGGGCAGCAAATGGAAGTTGCTGTTGGAGAAGAATAATATGATTGTGTTAGAAAGCTAAGTTTTTGGGACATGGCCTAGAGAAATGAAAGAGCAGGCAGGGGGAAATGTGGGAGAAGGTGAGGTTTGTGCATTGGGGCAGTACAATCAAAATAATAGGTTTTAATAGTGGTTTAAGATCCAGGACTGGCTCAAAAGTCACTCTAGAAGAAAAAGAACATTTCACTCTTTTAGATGCAAATAGCTGGATTGATTTCATGCAAAGAGAGAAATATGATCTTTTTGAGAAAGAGTGTTGGTTTTGTTCTATTGGGGATTTTGGACTTACCTGATGTAGAAGGACTGGCTGGTAACAAGAGATGCAGACAGAGGATCAGAGCCAGGATAGAAGTAAAACAGGCTGATTATGTCTTGGTAAAAGAGCTTGGTGGAGATGATAAGGAAACACATTGGCAGATATTAACACTATTAATTAACATTCAGCCTTCATCTGCATGAAGAGCTATCTCACAGTAATTTGGTAGTGGCAATGGAGATGAAGAATAGATGCAAGATTGGATGCAGCTGGCAAAGAGCACCCTAGATCCTCAGGATGAAGGATAGTCTGCTGGCTGTGATGCAAGGCATCAAGGGGGAGAGGAGCTGTAATAGGAGGGATCTGGCACTTGAATTAAGAGAATCAATCAGTGGTTGGTAACTGGCCATGGTAGACATCTGGCAGCATGACTGTACAGCTGTGACCCTTGCATCTGGAGACAGTTACATGGGTTTGTGTCCAAAGCAGGAGTTTCAACAGGAATCTGAACTCGAGTGCAAAGTCATTCCTCACTGATTGATGTGTGTGCAGTAAGACAAGGGTGCACCAGAGCAAAGCTCCCCCCTGGCTGCCTGTTCTGGCAGTTTTAGGATCATGTTGGCCAAGGGAGCAAGCCTGAGGGTGCCATCACACTGGGGATATATCTGGCATGGTGGAGGTGGATTCAACTCCAGACCTGTCACCTGTCCCCACTCCTTGGTGATGAGCAGTGACACAGCCATGGCTTTGCCTGTGGATTTGTGGCTTTCCAACCTTCCTTTGCTTGTCCTTAGAAGAAAGACATGAGATGGCTTTGTTCTAAAATTAAATAGCTTTGTTCCATTGCCAGTGAAGAAAAAAGCAAGAGTTCATTTTTTTCATCTCCCTTAAAGGATGCCAAACATGGACTGAATTCCTCAGGGCATCTGTAGCATTGCCACTCTGTCTTCTTGTTACTCTGACCATCTTCATCTCTGCAGAGAGCGCGGGACTCCAGGACGGTTTGGATGGATGAGAGTTCTCTGAAGTCAGGTCTTGGAAGATGTGGTTTATTAAAAGGGGTCAAAGGCCCTGCTTGGAGTTGCCAGGCCCAACTCGTGGCAGGCCCAGGGAGAGGGAGAGAGCGAGGGTTCCAGGTGAGGGTCCCAGGGGAAGGTCCAAGAAAGAGTCTGGTCCCTCGGGCACACCTTATCAGGGGGCTTCAAGGTGGGCTGGAGCAGGACTTGGGCCAATGGGGTCACAGATACCTGATACTTCAGGGGAGGGTCACAGGTGTGGGATGAACCATACATTGGGGGTGAGACAGAGCATTCCATTTGACCTTTGGACCTATCTGCAGGTAAAGGGCGTTGTTTAATCAGAAGGGGGGGTTGCTTTCAGCCTGGCTATACTATTATTTTCTAGTTATTCAGTAGTCAAGGTTTGTTATTTCAAATCTAGTTCTCATCTCAATGTCTGTATTTTCCAAATCTTTTGCCAGGCAATCATATTTATAAGGTTTTCCTATTTCATCTTCCCCAACAAGTGACCCCAAAACCTGAGGGACTGAGGGGACTTGTGGGATTTCAGAGAGGTTTTATGGGATTTTAGTGAGAACTTAAGGGATTTTAGTGAGAACTTAAGGGATTTTAATGGAATCTTATGGGATTTTAATGAGGTTTGATAAGATTTTTTTGGGTATTTGATGGGATTTTAATGGGATTTAAGGGATTTGGATTAGGGACCAATTCCCGTCTGAGCCCTTGAGTCCAGACATATGGGATTTTATGGGCGGAATATTTATGGGAGGTTTTCACTGGAATTTTTGGGAGGGTTTATTGGGGATTGTGAGGAGGATTTTGGAGGATTTTTGCAGGAATTTTTTTGAGTGATCTTTGTGGGATTTTTGGGGTGGATTTTGTGAGATTTTGTTGGGGTTTGGTGGGATTTTGAGGGAAGTTTTTGTAGGGATTTTTTGGTTGGATTTTCTCAGACTTTGGGTGGGATTTGAAGGGACTTGGGAGCATTTTTGGGGGATTTGAGAGGGGTTTGGTGGGATTTTGGTGCAGATTTTTTGAGTGGATTTTTGGTGGAGTTTGGGGGTTTCTGGGGAAATTTTTGTGGGATATTTTGGGTGATTTGGAGGGATGTTATGTGTGGATTTTGTGTGCTTTGGAGATTTTTGGGGGGATTTTTGTGCAGATTTTTCTGTGTGGATTCTGTGGGATTTTCACGGGGATTTAGTGGGACTTTTTGAGAGATTTTTCTGTGGGATTTAGGGGGGATTTTGGGTGTGATTTTTGTTGGGATTTTGAAGGATTTGTGTGGGCTTTGGGGCGATTCTTGTGGGGATTTTTAGTGGGAGGATTCTATGGGGGATTTTGGGGCACTTTTTTGGAATTTTGGTGGGGCTTTACCTGGAATTTTGGGTGGATTTTGTGGGATTTTTGAGGATTCTTTGTGAAAGTTTTGCGGGCATTTGAGGGGATTTTTGTGGAATTTTGTTGTGAATTTTTTAGTGGGATTTTTGATGGGATTTTTGGTGAGTATTTTGAGGAGATTTTTATTGGATTTAGGTGGGGTTTCTGTGGGGTTTGGGAAAGACTTTTGTGGGATTTTGGGGTGATTTTTTTGGTTTTTTTGGGGATTTTGGGCAATTTTTGTGGGTGTTTTTTTTAGGATTTTGGGGGATTTTGGACAGATTTTTTTGGTGTGTATCCAGAGTGACTTTGGGCAGATTTTGGGCCTGATTGGGGCAGCTTTTGGGCTGATTTTGGGGTTTTTCTCCCGTTTCCCCCAGCTGTGGGAAGCCCCGAAGCACATCCTGTTCCTGCCCGAGCTCCCTGAGCAGCCCCAGGAGCTGATGCTCTCCGTGCTCCTCAGCCAGTGAGGTCTGGGGCAGTCCCGGCATTCCGGGCATTCCGGGGATTCCGGCCGGGCTTTAGGGCACTTGGGGATTTTGGGGCTCGGGGGGGAGAGAGGATGAGGGGGGCTTGGGGCTGGATGTTTTGGGAAAATATCGGGATTTTTGGGGGGAATATCTGGTTTTTAGAGGGGAATTTCTGGATTTTGGGGGGCAAATACCAAATTTGAGGGGGGGGAAGGAAATACTGGACTTCTTAGGGGGGAATTTCTAAGGTTTTGATGGGGGAGTTACTAGTTTTTGGGGAGGGATTTCTGGATTTTTTTCAAGGGGGAATTTCTGGATTTTTTGGGGAATGTTTCTGGATGGGGAACGAGGTTTGGTTTGGATTCTTTGGGGGGGAATAATTCTCGATTTTCTGGAGGAATTTCCTAGTTTGTTGGGAATGTTCCCGGATTTTTTGGAGCATCATTTCTGGATTTCTTTGGGGAAAATTTCTGAATTTCTGGGAGACTATTTCAGGATATTGGTTTTTTTTTTTTGGGAGCATTTCTGGATTTGGGGGGAACATTCCCAGGTTTCTGGGGGAACATTCCCGGGTGTCTCGGGGAACATTCCTGGGTTTTTGGGGAACATTCCCAGGTTTCTGGGGGAACATTCCCAGGTTTCTGGGGGAACATTCCCAGGTGTCTGGGGAACATTCCCAGGTATCTGGGGGAACATTCCAAAATAACTCCAAAATAACCCCAAACTAAAAAAAAACGGGCCTGAAATACCCAAAAATCACAAAAAACTGCATCAAACCCACCCCTAAATACCCAAAAACCGCCGCAAAACACCCAAAATCCCACCAAACCACCCCAAAATCCCATAGAAATGTCCTGAAATCCCACCAAACCACCCCAAAAGCCCTCAAAATTGCCCCTGAATACCCTAAAGCTGCCCCAAATCCTTCAAGCTGCCCCAAAATCTCATAGAAACACCCTAAAGACCCTCCAGACCAGCCCAAAAGCCCATAGAAACACCTGAAAATCCCTCAAAACCACCCCAACACACCATAAATCCCATCAAACTGTCCCCAAATGCCATAGACCTGCCCCCAAATCCCATCGAAATATTTCAAAATCCCAGAAAACTGCCCCAAAAATGGTCCTGACCCTGCCCCAAACCCCCCTGCACGCCCCCACTCCCCCAGGTAAGTTCAGTTCATCCGAAATCCTCCTTTTTTGTACTTAATTCTCCTTTTTTTATCCCAAATCCTTCTTTTTTTATCTCAAGTTCTCCTTTGTTATCCTAAATCCTCCCTTGTTTATCCCAAATCCTCCCTTTTTTGTCCCAAATCTTCCTTTTTTCAACCTCAAAAATATCTTTTCATCCCAAAGCTCCTTTTTTGATCTCAAATCCTTCTTTGTGCAACCCAAATTTCATTTTCCCACCACAAATTCTCCTTTTTCCACCCCAGATCCTTTGTGTGTCCCCAAATCCCTTTTCCCATCCCAAAATCTCCCTTTTCCACCCCAAATATTTCTTTGTGCATGCCAAATCTTCTTTACCACCCCAATTCCCCTTTCCCCACCCCAATCCCCTTCTCCCACCCCAAATCTCTTTTTCAACCCCAAATCCCCTTTTCCCACCCAGGATCTTTCCCCATCCTGAATCCCCCAATTCCCACCCCAATCCCCTTTTTTTCCCCAGCGTTGGACCCAGGGTCTCTGCAGACATTGCACCTGGAGCTGCCCAAATAACCCCAAATAAACCCCAAATAACTCTAAACAAACCCCAAATAACCCCAAATCACCCCAAACAAACCCCAAATAAACCTAAACAAACCCCAAATAACCCCAAAAAAATCCCAAATAAACCCAAACCCCACTGTGCCCCCCAGGGCTGGAGGGGGTTTGGGGGGAGGGGATTGGGGACTGGGGGGGTCATGACCCCAAACTTCGGGGATTGGGGGTGTTTGATCTTAAAATTTAGGGGGTGGGGGGGGGGGTTGACGCCTAAGGGTTTGGGGGATTTTGACCCCAAGCTTTGGGAATTGGGGGTGTTTGACCCTAAAATTTGTGGTTTGGGGGGGTTTGACACCAGGGTTTGGGATTTGGGGTTTTTGACCTCAGGATTTGAGGATCAGGGTGGTTTGACCCCCAAACTTTGGGATCAGGGCGTTTGGACAACCCAGATGTTTCAAACTCCAGGATTTGGGGTCAGGGGGTTTTGACCCCAGAATTTGGGCATTGACCCCAGGATTTAAGGGGGATTTAACCCCAAAGTTGAGAGGATCAGGGGGATTTGACACCCCCACGTTTGGGATCGGGGGGCCTTGACCCCAAAGTTTGGGTATTGGGGTGTTTGAGCCCAAACTTTGGGGAGGAGGTGGGTTGGGCACCCCAGATATTTCAAACCCCAGGAAGTTGGAGATTGGGGGTTTTAACCCCAAACTTTGGGGGTGTGGGGTGTTTGACACCTCAGGATTTGGGATTTGGGGGGATTTGAGCCAAGATTTTGGGAATTGGGGGTGTTGGACACCCCAAATGTTTCAAACCCCAGGATTTGGGGTCAGGGGGATTTAACCCCATTGTTTGGGAATTGGGGAGTGTTTGACACCCCAGGATCTGGGATTTGGAGGGTTTGATCCTAAAATTTGGGGTTCGGGGCTGGGGGTGGGGCTTAACATCCCAGAGTTTGGGTTTGAGGGTGTTTGACCCCCCCAGTGTTTGAACCCCCAGGATTTGGGGTCGGGGGAGTTGACCCCAGGATTTGGGGTGTTTGACCCGCTGGGTTTGGGGTCGGGGTTGAGAGCAGAGCCATTTACTGGAAACAGCGGCGGGACCAGGACTGAGAACAGGATCGGGATCGGGAATGGGAGTGGGATCGGGGTCGGGAATGAGATCGGGAACGGGAACAGAAATGGGAATGAGATTGGGATCGGGAACAGGATCAGGAACGGGATTGGGCTCGGGAAGGGGAGAAACCTTGACCCAATAATGAACCCCGCCCCCAGGGAGCGACCCTGCCCCAATCCCGGGATGGAGCAATCCCCTCAATCCCAGACCCCTCCCCAATTCCCAAACCCTCCCCAATGCCAGCCCCTGACCCAGTCCCAGACCCCTCCCCAGTCGCTGAACGGACCCTCCCTCAATCCCAGCCCGCCCCGATCCGGATCGGAGCCATCCCCGGAGCCTCCCCCATTCCCGGACCGGACCCTTCAATCCCTTTTTGGGGCGGCTCCTGCCGCTTCCAGCCCATTTTTGGGGGATCCAAAGGGCTCCGGGGACCCTCCCCACTTTGGGGGTGTTGGGGTGGCCCCAGGGCCGCCCCGAGGGCCGAGGGGGGATGGAAACCCCCAAAGCCGGGGGGCTCCTGGGGGTCCCCAGTTCCCCCCGTCCCCACCCCAAAACAGCTCCTGGCCAATCAGAGCGCGCGGCGCTGCTGACAACTCAGTTGCCGGGCCGGCGATTTTCAGGCAATCAGCGCCTGCGATAGCGCTGCTCATCGGTTGCCAGGCAGATCAAAACGCTTCTCAATGCGCTAGCCAATCAGAGACTGCGCGGGGCCATTTCTAGCCAATCAGATCGCTTGTTCTCGATGACTCCTCAGTCGCCAGGCGGAGCCGCAGCGCCCAGCGCTCCCCGGGAGCGGAATTTGGGGAGGGGGGAGGTGACCCTGGGGATGGGGATGGGGCGTGCGGGGGCAGCTGGGGCCGGACTGGTGGCACTGGTGGTGCTGAGAGCCCCCCCGGCCGCGGGGGTCGCGGTGAGAAGGGGTTGGGGGCCCCAAATTAAACCAAAGAGGGATCGGGACCCCCCCACGGAGCAGGAGGGGCCTGGAACCCCCAAAACCAAACACGGGGGAGGGGAGCGGGGATTGGGGGAACGATGGGGAAGGCGGGGGAAAGAGGGGGATGGGACACCCAAAAAGGATCAAGACAACTTGAGGTGGCCACCTTTCTATGTGGATGGTAGCCAATGGTAGCCAATGCTTTTTCCCAGTCCATGGGATCCCAGTCTGTGCAATCCCAGTCGATGTGGTCCCAGTCCATATAATCTCAACCCAGTTTATCCCAGTGTGTACCGTCCTGATCCCTATGGTCCCATTCCATATGGTCCCAGTCCATAGGATCTCAGTCCAGGTGATCCCAGCCCATGTTTGATCCCAGTCTGTGTGGTTCTGCACACACTGCCAGGGTCTGAAATTCCAGTCACCAGCCCGGAAAAAATGTTCCTGCCCTTGAATGTCCTTGCTGTCCTCTCAACGAGTTATAATAAAACTAAAAATCAATAAATTTGAATTTAAATAAAATAGAATAAAAATGAAATTTAAAAATTTCAACTCTTACAACCCTCCTAGGGCTCCGCTGCCGGAATCAGCAGGAGTGGTGTTGGCCTCTTCAGGGGAGTTAGAGTGGGACCCGACCAGAGCGGGGGCCCTTAAACCCCAAAAATCCACCCTGGGGGGCAAAACATCCCCTACAGCGGCTTGGAGTGAGTCCCCCAGAAAAATGTCACTTAAAGCTGTCATGATCACCCCTGAAAAGGGGCTTGTGGGGCTGTGGCCCCACAAACACCTGAAAATGGGGAGGAAAAAACACCCTTGGAGGGGTGAGGTCCCCCCAAACATCCCTAAAAAGAGAAAAACTCCTCTTCAGAGGGGCCTGAAGACCCTTCAGGGCACTCGAGGAGGGACAAGATCCCCTCCTCTGCTGGGGCCTCTCCGAGCCGGGAGCTCTCCCGTTGGCGGCTGCCCTAGGGGGAGCCCCGAACGACGGCGGCTCCTGGGCTGAGCCCCCCTCAGCCGGGGCTGTGGAGGGAACTGGGGGGGGTTGGGACGGGGCCTGGGGGTCCTGGGGTGACCTGGGGGAGCCTCAGTGGGTCCCACCTCCCCCTGTGCCCCCTCTCCCACCCCCTTCCCAATATTGCCCCCAAACAAAAGGTTGTGGCTGTGCCAGCGCCCCCACTGACCTCCAGCCCTGGGAACCTGGAGAAAGCGGGAAACCACAACTTTGCAAATGCTACCTGTGCCTGAAGCAAATGGAAAGAGAACTGGGGTGTGAAAAATAAAGCTTGTTTATTTTCAGAAAAACAGCAAAGAAAACACAGAACACATTTACATTGTAAGAATATTTGTAACAACAACTATCTATGGAACATATATACCCAAGAACATATCTAACAAAAGTCTATGAAACGTATTTACAGAAGACAAGAAGAAGCCCTAAAACCTATGGCCTAAAGACAACAACAAACTCTACAACGTATGTACAAAAGGGTGGCATCTCTGTCCGGGATCTCCATCGGTCCTTGAGGAAAAGCAAGAGGCACGGTCACTCCAATCAGGCGGAGAGGGCTCTTCCATGTGCCCCCAGGCTGGCCCAGCAAGCGCAGCACAGGCTGGGGATGGCCACCAGAACCCAATGCACCGGGTCCCACATCCCTGAGCAGGGACCACCCAGCCCAGTCCCAGCCTGGCAGCAGGGGACCCGCTCTGCCTGTGGGGACCACATGCCTGTCCTGCTGCTGGTATTGCTCTTCATCCCAAGATCATGGCCTCTTCCTCATCTTTCTCATCAATGTCCATGTCCTCAAGGTACTCTTCCATTTCCACGTCCATCTCCTCTTCCACATCTACCTCCATCTCTTCTTCACCAGTCTCTTCTCCATCCACTTCCATCTCCTCCTCTGGATCCATCTGCATGTCCACCTCCATCTCTTCCTCTCCACTCTCTTCTCCATCCACTTCCATCTTCTCCTCTGTATCAATCTCCATGTCCACCTCCATCTCTTCCTCTCCAGTCTCTTCTCCATCCACTTCCATCTCCTCCTCTGTATCCATCTGCATGTCCACCTCCATCTCTTCCTCTCCACTCTCTTCTCCATCCACTTCCATCTTCTCCTCTGTATCAATCTCCATGTCCACCTCCATCGCATTGTCTCCACTCTCTTCCCCATCCACTTCCATGTCCTCCTCTCTATCAGCCTGCATGTCCACCTCCATCTCGTCCTCTCTCTCGGTGACAGCCTGCAGAGGTAGCAACACCTCAGAGTGGGGTCCCTGTCCCACCCCATCCCCACAGAACTCCAGCCCAGCCGGGCAGCTGGGGGGTGTCCACCTCCATGGAATGGCACTGTACCTTCCTCAGGACAAATGTGAGCATCCTGCAGGGACGGATGACAAAATCCAGGCAACAGAGAGCTTTCAGGACTGATGGGAGTATCAGGGCGCAGGTGACGAGAAGAGTGACAGGGAACATGGTGAAGGGTGAGCTGGCACGAGGGCTGGCACAGGGTGGGCTGACACAAGGGCCAGTGGTTGTGTTGTGCTCTTTGCTGGACGCTGGAAGTTCCTGCTGGAACATCACATCTGTGACATCACAGTGGATCTAAAGAGCATCTTGTTCCGAGCTGAGCAATCTTCCCCAGCCCATGCTGCTCACAGCCCTGTTGCCAAGGATGGGGCATCCACAGCCTGGGCCAGTGCCTCAGCAGCCTCCGTGTAAAAGAGCAGCTCCCTCAGATCCAACTTCAATCAGCCTCCTGCAGTTGAAAGCCATCCCCCCTTGTCCTGTTGCCACGGGCCCGGCTGAACACTGTCCCCGTCTTTCCTGTGGGACCCTTCCAGTCCTGCAGAGCTGCAGGGAGGCCTCCCCAGTGTCTCCTCTTTCCAGGCTGAGCATCCCCAGCCCCACTTGGACGGCAGTCAGGTAGATCAGGGGGAGTCAAGGCTGAAGTCAAACAGCATCAGGAACTGAGAGGTGGAAGCTTTAGGCCCAGGTTTGCCTCTATAATAACAGTGGAGGGGAAGATGGTGGGACACTGGCTCTGTTCTGACCGGTGAATATTTTCTTTTTTTTTTTTTTTCCCCTTCTTTTCTGTCATGCTGATGCAGGTGTTGCTGTTTGCAAGGAAGCTTGGCACATTATCCATTGTCTTCTCCATTTGTGAAACACCGAGCAGAGTCTGGGCAGGCTGATGATGCAGAGCAAAACCTGCAAATACACCGGTGATCCTGAGCCTGGAGGATGCAGCTAAACCCGGCCAAAAATAATTTCTGGAAAGTCAAGCCTGGTTTACATTTTCTTGAGTTTGGCTATTCCTGAACCGGGGGAGAGGGCATTCGGGGGAGGGGGTACCACAGGGGTTCCCCTCCCCCGTTTTTGGGGGGTCTCCCATGGTGCCCCCTCCCCAAAAAGCTCCGCGGGCCCCCTGAAGCGGCTTCTGTTCCACCGGCCGGTGCCCCCTGATCCAGGACTGCCCCCGGTGAGTCTGGGGCGCTCTGGGGGGATTTTGGGGGGATTTTGGCGGCATTTATGGGCCTTGGGGGATTTTGTTGGGAGATTAGGGGGAATTATTGGATTTTGGAGAGAATTACTGGGTTTGTGGGGTTATGGGGGTTTTGTGGGATTTGAGGATTTTGGATTTTGGGGATTTTTTAGGGTTTTGGGGTGGTTATTTTTTGGGGGGTTTATTGAAATTTTTGGGAGGTTTTTATTTTTTTTTAATTTTGGTGGGTTCCACTGGGATTTTGTGGGATTCTTTGGTGTTTAGGAGTTTTTAATTGGGATTTTTGGGGGATTTTGGGGGGTTTTAGTGGAATTTTGGGGGGCTTTGGAGTTGTCCCAGGGTGTGGGGAAGGGCTGAGAGGCACCAACATCTGGTTTAAACCCCTGAAAGTCCCAATAAACCCCATGAAATCGCAATTAAATTTCACAAATTCCCATTAGAATACCCTCGAATCCCAAAAAAAGCTCACAAAATCCCAATTAAACCCGGCAAATCCCCCCAAAAATGACTCCAAAACCACAACAAGCCCCACAAAATCCTCACGAGACCCAAAGAAATCTTGACAACAACCTAAAAAAAACCTACAAAACCCCCCCTAATCCCCACTAAAATTCCTAACAAACCCAAATCCCCAAAGAATCCCACTAAATGCCCCAACAATTCCAATAAATTGCCTCCAAATCCCCTAAAAATCCCAATAAAACCCAGAAATAATTCCAGAGGATCCCACAAAATCCCAGTAAAACCTTCCAAAATTCAAAAGAAAACACAAAAAAAATCAATTAACCCCCAAATACCCCCAGGAAAACAACTTCCCCCTCAAAGCACCAATAAAACCCCTCAAAACCAAACTCCCCAAAATCCCCCAACTGCCTCCAAACCCAATAATTCTCCCCAAAAACCCCAACAATTCCCCATAATCTCCCAACACAATTCCCCAAAGCCCAAAAAAGCCCCAGATGCCCAAACCCCTCCCGAGCCCTCCCTGGTCCCTCCCGGTCCCGCCCAGGCCCGTCCGGGGCCGCGGCCAAAACTGCCAGGAGCGGACGCGGAGGTCCCGGAGCGACCCCGGAGCCGATCCCGGGCTCGGCCTCGGCTCGGCCCCTTTGGGGGATTTTGGGCCGAAGCGGGCAGGTTTAGGGTGGGCTTCAGATCCCTTGCGGGGATCCCGAGCCTTTTTGGGTGGATTTTCAGCCCCTGTGGCTGATTTGAGGCCGAATCTGGTGGGGTTTAGGGGGGATTTCAGACCCCTTTGGATGATTTTAGGCCCATGTGGGTGGGGCTGGGGCCCATTTGGGTGAGTTTAGGAAAAACTGGGCCCATATGGGTGAATCCTAATCCTGTGTGGGTGATTTTAGGTCCCTTTTTTGGGTATTTTGGGTGCATTTAAGTAGGGTTTTTTGCTGCTTTGGGCAATTTTAGGTTGAACCAAGCCTTTTTAGGGTGATTTTAGGTCTTCTTGTGTTGGTGTCAGGGACATTTTGGTGATTTTAGATACCTTTGGATGATTTTAGGCTGGACCAGATACTTTCAGGGTGGATTTTAGTCACATTTGAAAGGTTTACGGGTGATCTTAAGCCATTTCTTGAGGGCTATAAGACACTTGGGGCAGTTTTAAGCCCCTTGGGTTGGATTTTAGAGCCCTCTGGATACTTTTAATCCCATTTGGTTGGTGTCAGGCCGAACCATGTGGATGTAGGCTGCATTTGATGCCCTTTTGGGTGATTTTGGGTCAAACCGGGCTTTTTTAGGACAGCGCGTCCCCTTGGCCCCGGCCCTTTCCCCTCACGGTTCCGCCCTTTCCTCGCTCCTTTCCCCTCATGGTTCTGCCCTTTCCTCACTCCTTTCCCCTCATGGTTCAGGATCCCGGAGCGGGGGAGGAGGAGGAGGGAGGGAGGAAGAGGCGCAGCGGCAGCAGGGAGCAGCCGGAGGAGAGGAGAGAAGGAATCGCGTGGCCCTGGCGCTGCCTGAGCTCGCAGCACCCCGGGAGCATCGCCCCCATCCCGCAGGTGCCCAGGGAGGGGGAGCTCGGCCCAAATATCCTGGGGGGTGCCTGGGTTCGGGTTCTTTGGGAGGGATGTTTGGAGCTGGCAGGGCTCCAAAGCCGAGCCGCAGCTGGCCCTCGGGGGGACATCGGGGGGTCCCCGAGAGGTGTTTTCGGGGCATCCCAGTGTGGGTGGCGGCAGAGCCCCGTCGGGGGGACACCGGTTTTGGGGAGCCCCGGGAGAGCCGCGGCTGCCCTGAGCGGGAGCCCCGAGAGAGGAGAGCCCCAGAAGCCCCAGCGGGGAACCCGAGAGGGGGGGACCCCTGGCAGTGCCGGCACCCCGGCAATGGGGGGTGCTGGGGCTGGAGGGGCGGCATGGCCGGGAAAGGGGTGCGGGGCTCCCGGGGCCGCCAGGGGCTGCTCCCAGCAGGAGCCCAGTTGCTGCCAGTCACTCCCCGTTATGATACAATTTGCCCCCAGCACTGTTCCCGTTGTTCCCAGTGCCATCCAGTGTTTTCCCAGTTCTCCCACTTGTCCCCAGAATAGTCCAGTCACTCCCAGTAAGATCCCAGTATGAGTCCAGTATGATCCCAGTCTCTCCCAGCAGGGCCCCAGTCACTCACCCTTGTCCCCAGTTGCCCCCAGCGTGGTCCCAGTTGCCCCCAGCACATTCCCAGTGGCTCCATATGTGTCCCAGTCCTAGTGCAATGATGGGGAATACCAAACGCACTTGAGGCATCACGTACGGTTAACACCAAAGCTGTGGCTATGTTTGTGATGGGGTCATAGGTAAAGTTCACTAGGTTCCACCGGGATTGGAATTCCTTTCAAAATCAGCGGCACTGTCCCAAACTATTTTCCGAATCTCAGTAGGAAAAGTGCCTTCTTCACCTTCTCTTATAATCGAGGCAGCAACCGACTGCATCCCTAATTGAGCCTGGATACAGCTGAGAGCTAAAGAAACGTTCTTTTGTGTGGCACCGAGTGCATCAATTACCAATTTGTGATCATTTACGCTTGCTTCCTCCCAACTTGGTAATATGTTTGATAGCAAGCGCTGATGTCTTCCCAAGGCCAAGAAGGACGACTGCAGTGGTTGTTGGAATTTGGTCAAATCTAGTGGTGGCAGCCAATGTGTTCATCAATACTTCTGAATCAATGCTATTTAGAATTCCCAATCCTGTTCCCACAGCACCGGTTATGTCTCTTAGCATCCGTCTTTTAGAAGGGTTCCGCGGTCGCAACCAGGTCGTCCAACCCTGAAAAGAAGTTTTTTTTTGCATCAGCAAAATCAGGGGTATTTAACCCCATCGTTTGGGAATTGGGGAGTGTTTGACACCTCAGGATCTGGGATTTGGAGGGTTTGATCCTAAAATTTGGGGTTCGGGGCTGGGGGCGGTGGGGTAGGGCTTGACATCCCAGAGTTTGGGTTTGAGGGTGTTTGACCCCCCCAGTGTTTGAACCCCCAGGATTTGGGGTCGGGGGGAGTTGACCCCAGGATCTGGGGTGTTTGACCCGCTGGGTTTGGGGTCGGGGTTGAGAGTAGAGCCATTTCCTGGAAACAGCGGCGGGACTGGGACTGGGAACAGGATCGGGATCGGGAATGGGAGTGGGATCGGGGTCGGGAATGAGATCGGGAACGGGAACAGAAATGGGAATGGGATTGGGATCGGGAACAGGATCAGGAACGGGATTGGGCTCGGGAAGGGGAGAGGCCCTGGCCCAATAATGGACCCCTCCCCCAGGGAGCAACCCTGCCCCAATCCCGGGATGGAGCAATCCCCTCAATCCCAGACCCCTCCCCAATTCCCAAACCCTCCCCAATGCCAGCCCCTGACCCAGTCCCAGACCCCTGCCCAGTCGCTGAACGGACCCTCCCTCAATCCCAGCCCGCCCCGATCCGGATCGGAGCCATCCCCGGAGCCTCCCCCATTCCCGGACCGGACCCTTCAATCCCTTTTTGGGGCGGCTCCTGCCGCTTCCAGCCCATTTTTGGGGGATCCAAAGGGCTCCGGGGACCCTCCCCACTTTGGGGGTGTTGGGGTGGCCCCAGGGCCGCCCCGAGGGCCGAGGGGGGATGGAAACCCCCAAAGCCGGGGGGCTCCTGGGGGTCCCCAGTTCCCCCCGTCCCCACCCCAAAACAGCTCCTGGCCAATCAGAGCGCGCGGCGCTGCTGACAACTCAGTTGCCGGGCCGGCGATTTTCAGGCAATCAGCGCCTGCGATAGCGCTGCTCATCGGTTGCCAGGCAGATCAAAACGCTTCTCAATGCGCTAGCCAATCAGAGACTGCGCGGGGCCATTTCTAGCCAATCAGAGCGCTTGTTCTCGATGACTCCTCAGTCGCCAGGCGGAGCCGCAGCGCCCAGCGCTCCCCGGGAGCGGAATTTGGGGAGGGGGGAGGTGACCCTGGGGATGGGGATGGGGCGTGCGGGGGCAGCTGGGGCCGGACTGGTGGCACTGGTGGTGCTGAGAGCCCCCCCGGCCGCGGGGGGTCGCGGTGAGAAGGGGTTGGGGGCCCCAAATTAAACCAAAGAGGGATCGGGAACCCCCACGGAGCAGGAGGGGCCTGGAACCCCCAAAACCAAACACGGGGGAGGGGAGCGGGGATTGGGGGAACGATGGGGAAGGCGGGGGAAAGAGGGGGATGGGACACCCAAAAAGGATCAAGACAACTTGAGGTGGCCACCTTTCTATGTGGATGGTAGCCAATGGTAGCCAATGCTTTTTCCCAGTCCATGGGATCCCAGTCTGTGCAATCCCAGTCGATGTGGTCCCAGTCCATATAATCTCAACCCAGTTTATCCCAGTGTGTACCGTCCTGATCCCTATGGTCCCATTCCATATGGTCCCAGTCCATAGGATCTCAGTCCAGGTGATCCCAGCCCATGTTTGATCCCAGTCTGTGTGGTTCTGCACACACTGCCAGGGTCTGAAATTCCAGTCACCAGCCAGGAAAAAATGTTCCTGCCCTTGAATGTCCTTGCTGTCCTCTCAACGAGTTATAATAAAACTAAAAATCAATAAATTTGAATTTAAATAAAATAGAATAAAAATGAAATTTAAAAATTTCAACTCTTACAACCCTCCTAGGGCTCCGCTGCCGGAATCAGCAGGAGTGGTGTTGGCCTCTTCAGGGGAGTTAGAGTGGGACCCGACCAGAGCGGGGGCCCTTAAACCCCAAAAATCCACCCTGGGGGGCAAAACATCCCCTACAGCGGCTTGGAGTGAGTCCCCCAGAAAAATGTCACTTAAAGCTGTCATGATCACCCCTGAAAAGGGGCTTGTGGGGCTGTGGCCCCACAAACACCTGAAAATGGGGAGGAAAAAACACCCTTGGAGGGGTGAGGTCCCCCCAAACATCCCTAAAAAGAGAAAAACTCCTCTTCAGAGGGGCCTGAAGACCCTTCAGGGCACTCGAGGAGGGACAAGATCCCCTCCTCTGCTGGGGCCTCTCCGAGCCGGGAGCTCTCCCGTTGGCGGCTGCCCTCGGGGGAGCCCCGAACGACGGCGGCTCCTGGGCTGAGCCCCCCTCAGCCGGGGCTGTGGAGGGAACTGGGGGGGCTGGGACGGGGCCTGGGGGTCCTGGGGTGACCTGGGGGAGCCTCAGTGGGTCCCACCTCCCCCTGTGCCCCCTCTCCCACCCCCTTCCCAATATTGCCCCCAAACAAAAGCTTGTGGCTGTGCCAGCGCCCCCACCGACCTCCAGCCCTGGGAACCTGGAGCAAGCGGAAACCACAACTTTGCAAATGCTACCTGTGCCTGAAGCAAATGGAAAGAGAACTGGGGCGTGAAAAATAAAGCTTGTTTATTTTCAGAAAAACAGCAAAGAAAACACAGAACACATTTACATTGTAAGAATATTTGTAACAACAACTATCTATGGAACGTATATACCTAAGAACATATCTAACAAAAGTCTATGAAACGTATTTACAGAAGACAAAAAGAAGCCCTAAAACCTATAGCCTAAAGACAACAACAAACTCTACAACGTATGTACAAAAGGGTGGCATCTCTGTCCGGGATCTCCATCGGTCCTTGAGGAAAAGCAAGAGGCACGGTCACTCCAATCAGGCAGAGAGGGCTCTTCCATGTGCCCCCAGGCTGGCCCAGCAAGCGCAGCACAGGCTGGGGATGGCCACCAGAACCCAATGCACCGGGTCCCACATCCCTGAGCAGGGACCACCCAGCCCAGTCCCAGCCTGGCAGCAGGGGACCCGCTCTGCCTGTGGGGACCACATGCCTGTCCTGCTGCTGGTATTGCTCTTCATCCCAAGATCATGGCCTCTTCCTCATCTTTCTCATCAATGTCCATGTCCTCAAGGTACTCTTCCATTTCCACGTCCATCTCCTCTTCCACATCTACCTCCATCTCTTCTTCACCAGTCTCTTCTCCATCCACTTCCATCTCCTCCTCTGTATCCATCTGCATGTCCACCTCCATCTCTTCCTCTCCAGTCTCTTCTCCATCCACTTCCATCTCCTCCTCTGTATCAATCTCCATGTCCACCTCCATCTCTTCCTCTCCAGTCTCTTCTCCATCCACTTCCATCTCCTCCTCTGTATCCATCTGCATGTCCACCTCCATCTCTTCCTCTCCACTCTCTTCTCCATCCACTTCCATCTCCTCCTCTGTATCAATCTCCATGTCCACCTCCATCGCATTGTCTCCACTCTCTTCTCCATCCACTTCCATGTCCTTCTCTCTATCAGCCTGCATGTCCACCTCCATCTCGTCCTCTCTGTCGGTGACAGCCTGCAGAGGTAGCAACACCTCAGAGTGGGGTCCATGTCCCACCCCATCCCCACAGAACTCCAGCCCAGCCGGGCAGCTGGGGGGTGTCCACCTCCATGGAATGGCACTGTACCTTCCTCAGGACAAATGTGAGCATCCTGCAGGGACGGATGACAAAATCCAGGCAACAGAGAGCTTTCAGGACTGATGGGAGTATCAGGGCGCAGGTGACGAGAAGAGTGACAGGGAGCATGGTGAAGGGTGAGCTGGCACGAGGGCTGGCACAGGGTGGGCTGACACAAGGGCCAGTGGTTGTGTTGTGCTCTTTGCTGGACGCTGGAAGTTCCTGCTGGAACATCACATCTGTGACATCACAGTGGATCTAAAGAGCATCTTGTTCCGAGCTGAGCAATCTTCCCCAGCCCATGCTGCTCACAGCCCTGTTGCCAAGGATGGGGCATCCACAGCCTGGGCCAGTGCCTCAGCAGCCTCCGTGTAAAAGAGCAGCTCCCTCAGATCCAACTTCAATCAGCCTCCTGCAGTTGAAAGCCATCCCCCCTTGTCCTGTTGCCACGGGCCCGGCTGAACACTGTCCCCGTCTTTCCTGTGGGACCCTTCCAGTCCTGCAGAGCTGCAGGGAGGCCTCCCCAGTGTCTCCTCTTTCCAGGCTGAGCATCCCCAGCCCCACTTGGACGGCAGTCAGGTAGATCAGGGGGAGTCAAGGCTGAAGTCAAACAGCATCAGGAACTGAGAGGTGGAAGCTTTAGGCCCAGGTTTGCCTCTGTAATAACAGTGGAGAGGAAGATGGTGGGACACTGGCTCTGTTCTAACCGCTGATTATTTTCTTTTTTTTTTTTTTTCCCTTCTTTTCTGTCATGCTGATGCAGGTGTTGCTGTTTGCAAGGAAGCTTGGCACAATATCTATTGTCTTCTCCATTTGTGAAACAACGAGCAGAGTCTGGGCAGGCTGATGATGCAGAGCAAAACCTGCAAATACACCGGTGATCCTGAGCCTGGAGGGTGCAGCTAAACCCGGCCAAAAATAATTTCTGGAAAGTCAAGCCTGGTTTACATTTTCTTGAGTTTGGCTATTCCTGAACCGGGGGAGAGGGCATTCGGGGGAGGGGGTACCACAGGGGTTCCCCTCCCCCGTTTTTGGGGGGTCTCCCATGGTGCCCCCTCCCCAAAAAGCTCCGCGGGCCCCCTGAAGTGGCTCCTGTTCCACCGGCCGGTGCCCCCTGATCCAGGACTGCCCCCGGTGAGTCTGGGGGCTCTGGGGGGATTCTGGGGGGATTTTGGCAGCATTTTTGGGCATTGGGGGACTTTGTTGGTAACTTAGGGGGAATTACTGGATTTTGGAGAGAATTACTGGGTTTGGGGGGTTATGGGACTTTGCAGGGTTTTGTGGAATTGAGGATTTCGATGATTTTTTTAGGGTTTTCTGGGGTTTTTTGGGGGGGTTTACTGAAATTTTTGGGAGTTTTTTTTTAATTTTGGTGGGTTTCACTGTGATTTTGTTGGATTCTTTGGGGTTTTGGAGGTTTTTATTGGGATTTTGGGGGGATTTTGGGGGGTTTCAGTGGAATTTTGGGGGGCTTTGGAGTTGTCCCAGGGTGTAGGGAAGGGCTGAGAGGCACCAAAGTCTCCTTTAAACCCCTGAAAGTCTCAATAAACCCCATGAAATCGCAATTAAATCTCACAAATTCCCATTAGAACACCCTCGAATCCCAATAAAAGCTCACAAAATCCCAATTAAACCCCACAAATCCCCCCCAAAAAATGTCTCCAAAACCACATGAAGCCCCACAGAATCCTCAGGAGACCCAAAGAAATCTTGGCAACACCCAAAAAACCCCACAAACCCCCCGCAAAATCCCCGCTAAAATTCCTAACAAACCCAAGTCCTCAAAGAATCCCACTAAATGCCCCCACAATTCCAATAAAATGCCTCCAAATCCCCCAAACATTCCAATAGAACACAGAAATAATTCCAGAGGATCCCACAAAATCCCAGTAAAACCTTCCAAAAGTCAAAAGAAAACAGCAAAAATTTCAATTAGCCCCAAATACCCCCAGGAAAAAAACTTCCCCCTCAAAGCACCAATAAAACCCCTCAAAATCCAAACTCCCCAAAATTCCCCAACTGCCTCCAAACCAATAATTCTCCCCAAACACCCCAATAATTCCCTGTAAACTCCCAACACAATTCCCCAAAGCCCAAAAAAGCCCCAGATGCCCAAACCCCTCCCGAGCCCTCCCTGGTCCCTCCCGGTCCCGCCCAGGCCCGTCCGGGGCCGCGGCCAAAACTGCCCGGAGCGGACGCGGAGGTCCCGGAGCTGATCTCGGGCTCGGCCCCTTTGCGGGATTTTGGGCCACACTGGGAAGGTTTAGGGTGGGCTTCAGATCCCTTGCGGGGATCCCGAGCCTTTTTGGGTGGATTTTAAGCCCCTGTGGCTGATTTGAGGCCGAATCTGGTGGGGTTTAGGGGGGATTTCAGACCCCTTTGGGTGATTTTAGGTCCATATGGGTGAATCTTAATCTTGTGTGCATGATTTTAGGTCCCTTTTTTGTGATTTAGGGTCCAATTAAGTAGGGGTTTTTTTGCTTCTTTGGGCAATTTTAGGTCAAACCAAGCCATTAAGGTGATTTTAGGCCAAAGCAGGTACTTTCAGGGTGGATTTTAGCTGCATTTGAGGGTTTTAAGGGTGATTTTAAGCCATTTCATGTGTCTTTTAAAACATTTGAGGCAATTTTAGACCCCATTGTTTGGATTTTAGAGCCCTTTGGATACTTTTAATACCATTTGGCTGATGTCAGGCCAAACCATGTGGATGTAGGTTGCATTTGATGCCCTTTTGGGTGATTTTAAACCAAACCGGGCTTTTTTAGGACAGCGTGTCCCCTTGGCCCCGCTCCTTTCCCCTCACGGTTCCGCCCTTTCCTCGCCCCCTTTCCCCTCACGGATAAGGATCGCGGAGCAGGGGAGGAGCAGGAGGGAGGGAGGAAGAGGCGCAGCGGCAGCAGGGAGCAGCCGGAGGAGAGGAGAGAAGGAATCGCGTGGCCCTGGCGCTGCCTGAGCTCGCAGCACCCCGGGAGCATCGCCCCCATCCCGCAGGTGCCCAGGGAGGGGGAGCTCGGCCCAAATATCCTGGGGCTGCCTGGGTTTGGGGTTTTTTGCGGGGGATATTTGGAGCTGGCAGGGCTCCAAAGATCAGCCGTGGCGGGCCTTAGGGGGACATCATGGGGTCTTGAGGTCGGGAGCGGCTACACCCGGTATGAGACATGTCATTCCCAGTATGAGCCTGGTTAAGGTCTTTCAGCTCCTGCCAAAGGTCTGACAGCTCCTAGTGAAGGTCTGACAGCTTCTGCTGAAGGTGTGACACTTCCTGGTGAAGGTCTGAAAGCTCCTGTGAAGGTGTGACAGCTCCTAGTGAAGGTCTGACAGCTCCTGGTGAAGTTATGAAACCTCCTAGTGAAGGTCGGACAGCTTCTGGTAAAAATCTGACAGCTCCTGCTGGAGGTCTGACAGCTCTTGCTGAAGCTGTGACAGCTCCTTCTGAAGGTGTGACGGCTCATCCTGGTGGTCTGACAGCTCCTGGTGAAGGTCTGACAGCTCCTACTGAAGGTCTGACAGCTCCTGCTGAAGGTCTGACAGCTCTTTCTGAAGGTGTGACAGCTCCTGGTGAAAGACTGAAAGCTCCTCTTGAAGGTCTGGCAGCTTCTGGTGAAGGTGTGACAGCTCCTGGTGAAGGTCTGACAGCTCCTCCTAAATTCTGACCATTCCTGCCAAAGGTCTGACAACTCCTGCTGAAGGTCTGACAGCTCCTACTGAAGGTCTGACAGCTCTTGCTGAATTTGTGACAGCTCCTAGTGAAGGTGTGACAGCTCCTGGTTAAGGTGTGACAGGTCCTGCTGAAAGTGTGACAGCTCGTTCTGAAGGTCTGGCAGCTTCTGGTGAAGGTGTGACAGCTCCTGGTGAAGTTCTGACAGCTCCTGGTGAACATGTGAAAACTCCTGGTGAAGGTCTGACAGCTCCTGCTGAAGGTCTGACACCTCCTGGTGAATGTTCGACAGCTCCTGCTGAAGGTGTGACAGCTCCTGGTGAAAGTGTGACATCTCCAGGTGAATGTTTGACAGCTCCTGCTGAAGGTGTGACAGCTCCTGCTGGAGGTCTGACAGCTCCTTCTGATAATCTGACAGCTCCTGCTGAAGGTGTGACAGCTCCTGGTGAAGGTGGGACAACTCCTAGTGAAGTTGAGACAGCTCCTGCCGGAGTTCTGACAGCTCCTGCTGTCGGTCTGACAGGTCTTGTTTAGGTCTGATAGCTCCTCCTGAAGGTCAGAGAGCTCCTGCTGAAGGTGTGATAGCTTCTGGTGAAGGTCTGACAGCTCCTGCTGAAGCTGTGACAGCTGCAGGTGAAGGTGTGACAGCTCCTGCTGGAGGTGGGACAGGTCTTGGTGAAGGTCTGACAGCTCCTGCTGAAGCTGTGACAGCTCCAGGTGAAGGTGTGACAGCTCCTAGTGAAGGTCTGACAGCTTCTGCTGAAGGTCGGAGAGCTCCTTTGAAGGTCTGACAGCTCCTGGTGAATGTCTGACAGCTTCTGGTGAAGGTCTGACAGCTCTCAGAGCGTCAAATTTACGTGGCTAGAGGGTGGTGTGCAGAAAGGAGACAGAGGAGTCCTGTAAAAGTCCCTTGATTGGCATAAAGGGAGAGCGTGCATCAGGCGTGTGTCCAACGCAGTCTCCCAATCACTTGGATCAAGTAGCCTTCTTTTCTTCTTTCCCGGCTGCATTTTCTTTCATTCCCTTTCCCCCTTGGCTGAGCTACTTGGAAGGTACTCGGGACTTCCCGATCTGCCCATCATGTCCCCCTCATTACGTGCCCTCTATAAAACACACGATCCACGATCATTTCAACTAGCTAAATCAATTGATATTTTTAGTGAGCTTTACTGATTGACATGGACTGCTCCTCAGCCAAGGCCATGCTAAACTCCTGAACTTAGGGAAGAAGAACAAAGACTTTATAGGGTTGTGAGAGACGAGGTGACATTTTGCTGAAGCCAAAAGATTATTCAGCTAAAGAATGAAAGCTGTTGGTTCTATGTGTTGTTGTTTGTGGTTTGGATATGTTCTGGTTGGTTTGTTGGGTGTTGCTGGAGAGGGGCGGGGTTGAAGCCCTGACTAAAAAGGAATTCAGATGATGGGGGAGTAGACAGAAAAGCAGGTGGTCAGGAGAGAATGGAAGTGCCCCAGTACCGAGCCAATGGGAAAGGGGACAGGGACTGCCCCAGCCGCGAAATGCCCGAAAATTTTCCACTTTGTTGGAAGGTGTGTGTGTTCTGCTCTCGGGAGGGACATGCAAATTCGGCTCGGCTGAATCGGTATGAATGAACAGTTGTTGCCCTCATTTTTAAAAGTGTTAAGTTTTCTTTTATAGTTATTTTGAAAGTTTTAAAGTTCTCATAAAACTTTCTTAGCCTTCTGATAATGTTTACATATTTCTACTAAAGTTCTCATGCACTGTTCATGCAAATAATGATTGTTTTACATTCTTCTTTGTGGGAGGAGAAAATTAATAGACTGTTAGTTTGACCAGTGTGGTTACAGAAGTGGCAATTTCATCCTCCAATCTACTGCCACTTTTAGAATTCTATATATTGCAAAGTCAGAAATAAAATTAACTCTTTTTCTCTCTTGAACTCATCAAGCTTCTGTGTACTCCTTTGGTGCCAAATAGCAACAAAGTTTCTTTTTGCTTTGAAGACTTTGTCCCCATTTAATTGTGTCAAAAAGCCTGTTCATTTCTAACAGGATTATAAATATTAAGTTCTTCACCCAGGGCAGATTTAAAGCCCAAACTCCCATGTCACGTCCCCCAGACTTCCGGAACATCGCCAGAGCTCCCCCAAACCCTCCTGTCAGCCCCTGGAAACGCCCCAGAGACCTCCCAACCCCTGTTTCAACCCCGCAGCTGCCTGTAACTCCCCCAAAGACCCCACCCCAGCTGCCCATAACTTCCCCAAAGCCCCCCCAAGCCCCATATCACATTCCCTGACCTCAAACAAACCCTTATTCTCCCCCCTGCCCCCCTGCAATTTCACTCACACACGGCCATGGCCTGAGGGGACACGCTGGTGGTCTTCAGGTGGGAGCTGGCCAGGGCATCCTGACCAAAGACCTGCGGAGCTTCAGCCTTTGCAGGGGAGGCTGGCAGCAGCTGCACCCCCAAAACAGCCCCTGCAGCCCCCTCAGCCATGCAGCTGCACTGCTGGATGACTGGCTCTACGTGTCTGGAGGTGCAGGGGGGGCTCGGGGCATCCTAGGGTAGGCTGGTGGGATTTTCAAGAGGCTACAGGGCCAAGGGGCCTGGAGGATCTGGAAGTGCTGGGGGAATTTGGGGAAAGGGGAGGTTGGAGGGTTTTGGAGAGCTGTGTCATGACTGGCTCCATGTGTTTGGAAGTGGGAAGGGGTATCAGGGGGTCCGGGGCAATTTCTCGGGGGGCTTTGCAGGGACTATAGTGGCTGGGGGAGCTTCAGGGCATCTTGGGGGTGTGGGAGCATTTTGGAATGAGAGGGTATACGGGAGGGCTGGGGGGCAACGTGTTCTATGTCTTTAGAAGTGGGGAGGGGACTGGGGGCTGATTTTGGAGCCTCCACTGATTACTGGGTGCCCCCCTCCAGCAAAGGGCCAAGGCTGTTTTCTCCTCCCATCTGGGAGGGGGGGTGAGCTTTGAGGATTCCATCTTCAGTCGGGGGGGTCCCTTTGTCACTGAAACTGTGTGAAAATGAAACATCTCCAACAGCAAATTCAGGGTTAGAGAATCAAAGGCGTTACTTTATACTGGTCAGGACGTGCAACAGAAATCATTGCATCTACACATTGCCCGGGTGTGCAGCCAGCAACACACGGGCAGGAGGACACAGATGGCGCTTCCTGGCTGGGAGAGGACTTGTGGCCATCTCCAGGCACTGGTCTGACAGGGATCCCCGCAGCTCCGGCCCTGCACAGCCACTCTGTCGCCAGCACAAAGGCTTCAGCAGAACCAGCAAAGGCCAAGGGGCTACTTTTCCCTTCCCCACTGCTGGCCTGGGCCGCTTGCTGAGCACAAGGACCCGTTTTCCCCTCTACCCCTGTGCTCTGCAGACCCTGGGCAGCAAATGAAAGATTCTGGGAGTCTGTCTATTACAACATATCCTACATTTATATGCTAAGGAAAAAGGAAAATAAGGAAAGAACAATGTTGAACAAATCAAACATTGCTTCTGGCTCAGGTGGCCCCAGCAGACAGAGCTTCTGGGATCAGCTCTCTGCAGAGCTCCAGCAGTGCAGCCAGCCGAGCCCTGACAGACGAGGCCGTGTCCTCCATGCCCTGTGGAGCTGATCATGCAGGCTGTCGAAGATGGAATATCGAGCTCTCTCTACTGCCTGGAGGACGTACAGTGTTTGAATTGCCAGGCTTCCGACGGCGACGCTGATGTCATCTGCCATGCCTTCAAGGGCTGAAAGAGAGAGGAACAGAGCCATGGTCAGTTCCCGGATCTGAGGGGACCCGAGGAGACCCCCGTTCCAGGGCCGTGCCAGCCGGCTCTAGCCATGGCCAGCAGGGAGCAGGGACCAACAGGATCAGCCCGAAGCTGCTGGCCACGAATCCCCCAGGTGGCCCTGACGTCTCTGTGTGCTCTGCCCACACCGCCCCTCGTCCGCACAGGGAGCAGAGCCCTCGGCAGCCGGGGCAGGGCTTGCAGCTCCCCCGCCAGCCCCCGCTGACAGCCCGCTGCCCTCACTCACCCTCACAGATGAGCTGGAGCTCTTCCTTCTTCCCCCTGAGGTGCTGCCCGGCCATCCCTGTGAACACAGAGCCTGTCACGGCCCAGCGGCACAGCTCCCTGCCAGCGGCGCTGCCAGCCCTGTGGCCACACGGCCTCCTGGCCCGGCAGGGCTCAGCCCGGGCCCTTGCCGCACGCTGCCGGCCCAGGGCACGGCTGCGAGAGGGCGGCAGCAGCGCCGAGGCCAGGCGGGGCTCCACGGCGCCGGGCCCGGATGGCGCTGCCGGGGCAGCAGCCGGGGCTGGGGCCGAGCTGCGGCGGGGCGGGGAGGGAAGGGGAGCCCGGGCTCACGGCTCACCGATGAACCTGATGGCCTCCTCTCGCAGGGACTGCTGCGGGCTGTCCAGGTACTGCAGGGCCCGGCGCAGGTGCTCGGCCGCTCGGCTCCTGTCGTCGGCCAGCTGCAGAGAGCGGCAGGAGGGAAGGGTTGGCGCGGGCTCAGCCCCTGTGCCGGGCGCTCCCTGCGCCCAGCCCCGGCCTCCCCTGCCCGCACAGCCCTGAGGCGCGGCCAGCAGCCGCGGGCGCCGGGCTCTGGAGGGGGCAGAGGGGCGGCTGCTGCCCCGGGAGCCGCGGCGCCGCCCCGCCCCGCGGCCCCGCCGGGCCGGGGCTCCATCGGCCCCGGCTCGGGCCCACGGGAGCCTGGAGAAGAGCCCGCGCAGCCTCTGGGTGCAGCAGCGGGCAGGGGCACAGCTGCCAGCCCACACACTGAGCACCGCGCTCAGGGGGCTTCTCCAGCCTGAGGCTGGCACTTCCAGGCCGTCCTTACCAGGCACTCGGTGAACTTCCACAGCTTCTTGTTCTTCACCAGTTTTTGAAGATCCCTCCTCTTCAGGAACTCAGCCACACAAAGCAGCGTTTCCTGAGAAACCTGGAGAGCAGCAGAGATGCGGAGATGGCCCCACAGCCCAGGGCGCAGGACCTGTGTCCCTGTGTCCCTGTGCCAAGGCCTGGAGGATGCTGCAGCCCACGAGGCGCTAGGGCAGGAGGCAGCTGAGCCCCCTCCCAGGGGGACAGCAGCAGCCCATGAGTCCTCACCTGTGCCACATGCTGATTCTCATCATGGCAGTGGAAGAAGAGTGGCAGCAGGCTCTGGCGCACGTGTGTCTTCAGGGCCTTTTCTTCCTTTTCCAGTGGAAGAGACATCAATGTTTGGAAGAGCAGTATGGAGAGCAGCTGCACATGGCTATTGTCCTGTATGAAAGGAAGAAAAAAAGACCTCAGCATCGGCTGCACGGGGCTCAGCTTGGCTCAGGCCTGCAAATCCACAGGGCACAAAGTGTCCAGGCAGCAGTCAGTGGCCGTGGCTGGGGGCAGCGAGCCTTACGTGGTCAAAGAGTGGCAGGAGCGCCTCAACCAGCTGCAGTGCGATGGGGCTGGGTATCAGCATGGCCTTGTCCCAGAAGATAAAGCTGAGGAGCCTGACTGTCATGCTGACTATCTCTCCATCTGCGTCCCACAGGAGCTCCACAAGACTTTCAGTCAGGCTCCACATTTTTTCGCTCTGTGCAGAACACAAGTTTGTGAAACGCCATCCTGCTGCCGCAGGGCCTAGGGGCCAAAGGGCTGTTCCGAAGCACTTGGGCAGTTGAACCAGGAGGCAGGAGAGCTGGGAGCAGCTGCCCCAGCGCCCAAAGCCCAGCCAAGCCCAAGCGACTGCATTCCCAAGCGCAGCCTCAGCCGCTGCCCCCTTCTCACCATCAAGGGATCATCGATGAGCACAAGAAGGGCCCTGAGCGCCAGGCGACGCCTCTCCCTGCACTCGCTCCGCAGGTGCCTTGACAAGATTTGCAGGATTCTCTTAGCACCGCGTTCACTCAAGTTCAGGCACTCAAGAACCTGAAAGGCACAGGGCAGTGACAGGGGACCTGGCCGGCAAGAGCCCGGAACAGCACAGGGCTGGGCCCAGGCAGCAGCGCAGGGCGCGGGCACCGTCCCAGGCAGTTGCGGCTACGAGAGGGCAGAGAGCTGGGAGGCAGCTGAGCGAGGCAGCGCTGGCCATCAGGCTCACCTCCACAAGGAACGCCAGGGCGGGCAGTTCCCAGCGTGGCTCCTGTGTGCTGAGCAGCCGGAGCAGGTCGCGAGCGATCCTTGAGCACAAGGGGATGGAGACACAGGACATCTCCCTGGCAGGAGAAAAAGAAACCAAGACTTTGGGCCGGGGGACAAACCTCTCCCAGGACTGACTCACAGAGGTCTGGCCTTTCCCCAGCATCCTGTAAGGGCCCTGGGCTATTTGGGAGGTGGCTCCTTGTGGGCCCCCTCCTCTCCCAGCCTTTTCCAGTCGGCTTGGCTGTTCCTCGGTGACAAGGCCCTCTGGCCCACGACCACGGGGACTGTGTGGGGCACCCTGGGCACTGAGCACAAATGTCAGAGGCAGTGGGGAGAAGGGGGTCTCACCTGGCCAGCAGACCCACGGCATAGTGGTGGGTGTCAGCACACAGCAGCGTGTCCCAGCCACACTTGCGTTCTATTGCCACCACCACATCCTCGTGCTGCATTTGGCAGAGCAGGGACTTCAGGGTCCGCACTGCAAACCTGCATGCAGAGCAAAGCCCAGGTCACGCTGGGAGCACTGGCTCCTGCCCTGGGCACCTGGCAGGGACAGGAGGACTGGCATGGAGCACCTGTTGGGGTTGGTGGCAAGGCCGTATTGCTGCTGGCATCCCTTCCAGAAGGTATCGACCTCCGCTGGCACATCCAACGTGCTGAAGAACACTTGGAAGAGCAGATGCACAAAGAGGCGGGGGAAATACACGGTCACTACATGTGGGACACAGGGCATCTGGAGGATCTTCCACATCACCACAGTTGCCTGCAAAGGACAGAGCAGCCCGAGACAGTGCTCAGTGCCGAGGTGTCCGTGTGGCAGGGCCCGAGCATGGGAGGGAGAGGCCCGGAGAGACACAGGGGGAGCACCGGGCCTGGTGGCCCTGAAGCTGCCCCGAGGCCAGGTTTCAGCCCAGCGCCTGAGGCAGGGAGATGCAGTGGGGGAAGGAGGATGCAGAGCTGCTGGACAGGTGGCCTTGGGGCCAGCAAAGGCCAGTGTCAGAAACTCACAGCCAGGACAAAGACACCCGTTTTGTCCCCATCGGAGGTGCACGTGCTGTGCTCTGGCCAGCTCCCCAGCACATCGAGGAGTATCAGCTGCGCCGGCTCCGCAGTCCTGGGCGAGCACATGATGCTCTTCCACATGGTCAAAGCAGCTCTGTGGGGTCAGAGCTCTGTCTCAGAGGAGTCTGGGACACAGCACCGTGGCCTGGGCGGCAGCGGGGAGCTGAGCTGGCTGCCAGCCCTGCCTCTGCCCACTGCCCCTCGCCAGCAGCACCCAGACAGCCCAGCCCTGTGGGGACAGGTCCCTGAGGGCCAGCGAGGAAGCATGGCAGAAGGCTCGGGGGCTGACGTGCCAGGGCTGGCAAAGGGAGCAGCCAGAGGGCCCTGGAACTCTCTGTTGGTCAGACACCTGGGACAGGCTGTACAGGCTGATGGGCTGGGGAGCCCTGAGCCCTCTGGGCAGGTGGGCCCCATACCTGTCACAGGATGGGGCCACACGCAGGAGCGTCATTACTACGTCAGCAGGCTGCTCTTTGGTGAGATCCAGCAGGGCCCTGTTCAGCCTGTGCTCAGCAAACTGATTGGCCATGAGCCACTGGTGGATGTACCTCACCATGGCAGGCACCTGGAGAAGGCACGGGGAGACTTGGAAAGCTGCCAGAGGGAGGAATGTCCCCAGCTTCCCCAGAGAAGTGCTTCCCTTGCCACCCCACTGCCATGGCCCTCAAAGCCAGGGATGTTCCACAGAATGCTCCAAGCGCGGTGCTCGGCTGAGCAGTGACAGCAGGCCCAGCCCAGGTGGGGATGGCTGCAGGTACCTGCGCTGTTCTGCGGAAGAGGCCACGGGTGCGTTCCTGCTCTTGTGTGCGCTGCACGGCTGCATCTGGCAAAGAGCGAGCGCAGCCTGAGCTGAGGGGCTGCGGGCGAGGCCGGAGAACACAGCCCAGCCCTGCGCTCCCCAGGTAGGAACAGCCCCGGGATGTCCCAAGGGATGGAGCACGGCTCTGGGGTGTCTGTCCTGGCCCCTATTCCGTCCTGTCCATGGGCATGTCCCCAGGGGATGGGATGGGATGGGATGGGATGGGATGGGATGGGATGGGATGCAATGGGATGCAATGGGATGCAATGGGATGCAATGGGATGGGATGTGGCCACGCTGTCTGCAGCCACCAGCCCTGCAGCCCAGCAGCCCAGCTCTGCCACTCACCCTCCTGCAGAGGCTTGAACCGCACCACCTCTTCAGTCTCCTGTGCTGGGCCAGCTCCAGGGCCTTCTTCCTCTTCCTCCACCCAGGCCAGCTTGGGCACTCTCGGGGATCTCTGCTCCATGTCAGTGACTGGATTTGTGACGACTCACAGGAGAGATGTCTCAGAAATCTCCGAGTCAGCAAGGCCTGCAGTCGTGCCTGGAAGGCACCTTCAAGAGAGAAGCCTCAGGAAGGCTACAGGACAGCAAGTCCTGCACTCTGGTCTCGAGGGCTCCTTGCCACAAGGACAGGAGACTCCTGTCAAGGATTGTGGTCTGGCCTCGAGGGCACTGGTGGCAGGGATGGGAGATGCCTCTGGGGCACCAAGTCCCACGGTCTGCCCTCGAGGACACCTGCAGAAGAGAAGCCTTGGGAAGGCCACGGGTCACCAAGTCCTGTGGTCTGGCCTCGAGGTCAGCTGCAGGAATAGCACCTCGGAAAAGCTCTGGGTCAGACACGAACAAGTGTGCTGTGCGGGGGCTCCTCACGGCACCGCTCTGTCCCGTCCTGTCCCGTCGCGTGCTCCGAGCACTGTGGTGTGGCCTTGTCACCACCAGCTCCTATGTCACCCCGTGTCACAAAGGGCCCTTGGACACGCTGTCCCGTTCCATGCCACGGTGACCATGCTGCACCATGTCACAAAGGGCCCCTGCACACACTGCCCCCTGCCCTGGGACCACCCCCAGCCCACCCAAAGTGGCTCAGGTTGGAAGGAATCCCTCACCCCAAGTGTCTAAGACACCCCGACAGGATCTTTAGGAACGGATCAAACCTTCAGCAAACGCTGCCCTGCTCTGCGGGCTCAGGGCAGCAGAAGGAGGCCCCAGGGCTGCCGACGCAGCTGCGCTGGGAAGGGCATGGGGCCTTCCACAGAAGCTGGCACGGCCTCCTTGGGACACATCCTGGCTGGTGGCCATCCTAAGCGTGGCCGTGTGACACAGACGAGGAACGTGTGGGCCAGGGCAGGAATGCTGCTCTGACCCCTTGCGCCCGGGGAGCGCTGACATCAGCAGATGTGGCAGGGTCCCTGCCCAAGCAGACCTGCCACCCCCGAGCCCTGGCAGCACCAGTGCCTGTCTCCTGCCCCAGAGACCTGTGCCCGTGGGGGGCTTCTGTGCCAGAGGGAGCCAAAGCCCACGTGCATTGGGGGCTGCACTCCTGCCTGCAGGGGCTGTTGGCAGGAGCACCTGGAGCAACTGCTGGCAACACTTGGGTCTCTGTCAGAAGCTCTTACTCCATGCTGAAATTATCTTCTCATTGAAGTTATTGCCTTCAGCACAAAACCACCTCAGCGGCGAAGGCACAGAAGAATCTGGCAAGTAAGAATCCTCAGTTCAGGAATGCTTTACTTCCCATTGCTCGACTCAAGTAGTTCCAAAAAGTTGCAAACTTCCCAAATTAATTGGGATGGCCTGAGGAGGTGAAGATTTGTAATTTTGCTTCCCATCTCAAAGCAGCAACTCATTTGCCTTAACTTCATCCACTGAGGGTCACTTTACAGAACATAACACTGCACAAAAAAAGGGCAAAAAACAAGGGCCATGCTTTGGTTTTCTAGGAAGGGATGATAATATCCTAATTCTCTTAAGGAATAAAAGCTCTCAAGAAATGAGAGTCCACTCAGTGGTACAAAAGTAGCCCAAAGAAATGAGTAGATTACAAAAGGGCTAATCCTCCCCCTGGTACAGATTTCTAAGTGGCCAGTAAAGTACAGCTCTCCCCTCTTGTTCCCTGCAGGAGAATCAGGACCATGAAGAGGAAAAGTCACAGATATTCTTTCTGCCCTCCATAACCAAAACTGTGCCAAAGCACAGATGCTGCCTTCAAACTGACTCAAATTCCAGCCTAGACCTCTCACCTTCCAGACAACTCCTTCTCCAACACCCCCCCAACACCAACCCCCCCAGACTCCCACACAGAAGCCCTCAACACCCCGCCAGGAGCCCCAGCTGTCCCCATCCCTCCGCAGAGCTTTCCCACCCTCCAGCAAACGCCCTGGTTCCCTGCAGGTGCCGTGGGATGGCACTCAGGAGGATCTGCTCCAAGGCCTTCCCCTGGAGCACGCTCAGGCTGCCAGGCCTATGGATCCTGGATCATCCTTCCCACCGAGCCTTCCCGTGCACGGCTGTTCCATTTGCACCTTTGCGCTCAGCTCGGACTTCTCCACTTCACCAGGAGTGCTGGGAAAGGATGGAGAGCAGCCGGGCAAGCTCTTTCTCCAGCTCCCTCTTTACCCTTGGGGAGGGAGAACATTCCACAGGAAAGCAACTGGTGCCACAAGGAGCGGGTGGCCTCAGGCACCTTTGGGGATGAAACAAGGCCTTTGTTTGACATAAGTAAGCACAAGCAATGCACATGAGTAAATAAGTAATTAGCACAGACATACCTAAGTACTTAGCACCAGTTAGCATAAGAAGAACCTGGTGGCCTAACTTGACATGAGAGTGACCTGACAAAAAGCTTTAGACATAGTCTACCAGAAGAACTAAGGGCAAGTGTGGAATCAGCCCTGTGCAGGGAAGCTGTGATGAAGACTTTGTGCTGCTTTGGGGCATCGAGACCCCTCCTGGCCAGCGCCTGGAAATCAGCTTCAAGTTTGGGAATCAGACACAATGTATTTCTAACCCCCTGCCTATCAAATCACCACAGCCGTGTAAAGAAGGACGGTATGTTTGATACATTCCTACATCAACCCACTTAAATTTATATGTGGCAGAGAAACATTTTAGTGGGTGCAGACCCCTGCCCTCCCGCCAGGTCAATAAAAGGGCTTTTGGTAGACCATACATTTGGCTGCCGATTTGTTTGAACGAGGGAGACCCCTCAGGACTGCTGTATCCTGAGGGAACACCATTGGCCTTGGCCTGTAGGCACCTGCACAAGCTTAAAATCAGCTGCCTCAGCTTCCAGGACCTCTCTTGGCCAGCATCCTGACGTGGATGCAGGACTGCTGTGAGGCACTGCTGGGACCCAGCGGGACAGGACCGGCTGTCTCGTGTCCACGCAGCACCCCTCACACAGCCAGGGCCATCCCAAAACCAGACAAACACTCACTTGTCAGCAGAGGGGAGCAAGGAGCACTGGGCTCCTCTCAGGGTATCTCAGCTGGGCTGGCTCCACAACATGCCCCCACTCTCAGGCCTGCTGATGCCCAGCTGCCAGAAATGCCTACCTTGTTCTCTCCAGGATGCACAGGGAGAGCCAATGAGCCGGACGCCTTGGGAGGCAAACCTTCCCAGCCTTTTCTGAGGCCAGGGACACACCAAGATCAGCCAAGACTCTCCACGCTGCCTGGCCCACACAGCCCAGCTCTGTGCTGGCTCTGGGCCACAGCAGCTTCCACTAAGCAAGAGGCAAATGCACATTGCCAAGAGTTGAAACACAGCAGACAGGGAAGAGGTGAAAAGTGTGTGTGTAAAGGCCTTTTAATTCACAGCTCTCAGAGAGAGCTCTGGGGCTCACGGCTGGACAGAGATGCTCCTGCTCATGCCTCTGTCCAAAGGGGGAACACACCCTGCTGCAGGTGCTTGGGTTGGTCTCTGCAGGTCCAGGCAGATGCCAAACTCGCTCTTCACAGCCTTCTCCCTTCCCTTGCCACTCTGCCACAGAGAGCCAAAGGGGGACCCTTGCACCTACCTCACTGGGAGCTCCCTGGGAAGCACTTTCCTTGAGAAGCAAGCCCTTTTCCTCCAAAGGCATTTCCCCAAATGAAGCTTTCTTGGGCAACACCAACACACTCTTAAGAAAAGCTGGAAAGGCTTAATGACTTCAGGTCCTTTCAGGACAGGCACTCCAGCTGTAGCTCATATTCTCCCAAGTGTGTTTCCAGGTGGAGGTTCAGAGGGGCAGCCCCAGGCCCTCTACAAACACAAGCTGCCTGCTGCCTCTTCACCTGCCTCAACTCCTGCCTGCGGTCACGGCACCAAAACCAGGCTGTTCCAGCCAGAGCCCAGAGCCCTGTTCCCGCAGGAAGCTGTTGCCAGCACCTTCCAGGACTCTCTGCTGTGCATGCAGAGCTTTTCATGCCCGCTCCCAACAGGCTTTGGAAGGCAGAGCACAACCTGGCTGGCTCTGCCACCAGCACAGCCCAAACACTGGTGGAGGAAGAAGTAGCAGGGGTTGTTTTGCGGCCATGCCCAAGAGAAACTGGAAGGGTGCCCTCCCTCTGGTCTCACTTGGTTGGCTTTCTGACTGGCTCTGAGCCTGGGGCTGCCATTGCTCAGTTGTGGGGACCAGAACCACACCCGGGATCCCGGCCCTGCCTGACCGTGCTCCAGGCACTCTGTGCAGAGATAAACAGTGTGTATCAAGCTTAAAAGGGGCCTTGACCAAAAGGGCTGCTGGTAAGCTGCTCAGAGACATCTGGTGCACAGCTCAGTCCCTGTGTGAGTAAAGGTTTGGGGCTTGCAAGCAGTCGCCAACCAAGCATGGCCGGAGGGAGGGGGAAGGGTCCATTTGCCAATAGAGCGGCAGGAGGAAGGGATATTTACTGTTCAATTCTGTGACCACTAGTGATCCTGGGGGTGGGTCAAGTGAATCTGGACCTTAATGCTGTGATTCTACTTACTGCTATTGTGCGCTTATGGTGTCTGGACATTGTGGTTAATGTAGGTGGGTTTTTGTGATTGTGTGAGTGAGTGCCTTTGTGGGCTCAGTTATACGAAGGAGGGGGCGAGTGAGTGAGTGTACCCATGGTGCGGGGCGGGGAGGCTCTGCCCACTAGTGAGGCGGCCAAGTGAGGCCCAGGGTGCCGGCTGGGAGGCTGTGTGGGCAGATAGCGTCCTGCGGGGAGGCAGCTGGGGAGAAGCAGAGCAAGCAAAGAAGTGTGGGTGAGGACACGTGGCATGTTTGAATGTGTTTGTGTAGATTGTGCATGTTTTAACTGTGGCTAGACGAACTGAGAGGATTCCACTGCCTCAGTGGTTCGGGTTTGACCCCTGGGAGTTTGTAAATCCAGTGAATCACTGGATAGATAAAGGGGATGAATGGGTTTATTTAGAGGGACTTTATTGGACCTCAGCTAATGGTAACATAAAGGTAATTTACATCGTTTCTCTAGATTGGAAGCAACCCACTGTGGAGAATTTAGAAATTCGCGAAGGAGTAAGTGGAATAGCCTGCCTTTGTGGGCAATTCTTGGGAGCCTTGGGCACCTCGAGAGACTGGCACCCTCCATGGGCACTATTGCAGTGCGGAGTTTGTGAGAAGCGTTGGTATTGCTGTTCAGCAGGCGGCGGGGCATATGCTCTGAGTGTGGATGGATGTTTCCTAATTGAGCCCATTTTGAACCTCAGATTTTAAAGCTTGTGTGTGGAAAATCACATCTGGTACCTGTAACCTGGGGTTGCACGTGGGAGGAGAATTGGGAAAGGACTGTGAGGCTTTGTGAAGAGAGTTTTGGGTGGAAGTGAGAAGGAGAAGGAGATAATGGGAACGCACCAGAGCAAAGAAGTTACCCCGAGCTAGCTCTTTAGGGTGTATCTTAACCCACTGGAAAGAAGTCACCAGTAGGGGGGGATTGGAGAACAAGATTTAATCCAACACTGCATGCGGTGGTGGCCATTATACAGGCTGGAAGATTGAGCCAAGTGGCCACCGGCAGGAACTTTAGATTGTAATACCTTGTTGCAGTTAATGCGGTTTTTAAGACAGGAAGGAAGTAGGATGAGGTCTCTTATGCTGATATGTTTCTTGCCTTACGAAATCATCTGGAATGGGAGAGGCACTGTGGGCTCAGCGCTCCCTCAGACCCACTGGTGTTAGCCCTTGAGAAGGAAAACAAAGGAAATAGAGGGCAAATTAAGCAATGTTGCTCAGCGTGCAGCATAGGACAGCCATGTACCAAATCAGATAAGGTCTACCGTGCTGCAGCTCAAGAACAAGATGCAATAGATTTGCTGAAAGTGCCTCCTAGGAGACGGGAGGATGAGGATGAGGATGAGGATGAGGATGAGGATGAGGATGAGGATGAGGATGAGGTGGACTTTCCAAAAAAAGAGGATGCAGGCTTGGAAGGGACATCTACTCAAACCCACTCCCCTCCTGGCAGTCCGGTTTTGTCCAGAACCAGGAGACAAGCAGTGTTACAGGCCGCTCTGCGAGAGGCAGTGGGACCAGAAGGAGGGAGACTGATGGTTAAAGTACCATTCTCCACCCCTGATCTAGAGGCGTGGGAAAGGATTGCTAAAAATTACCACAGCAACCTGACACTTATTGCGAAGCATTTACAATATGTTATCAAACAACACAACCCAGATTGGAGAGACACCCAGGTATTACTGGATACTTTCACTGAAACAGAAAAGCAGCTGATCCTGAGAACAGCAGGGGCTTTGGCAGAGGATCACCGTAAAAGCCAGTGATTGGATGTAAGAGAATTTTTCCCTCTCCAAGGGATCCTAAATGGGATCCAAATATATCGGCAGAGTTTCAGAAATTAGCAGATTATCAAGATTGGATAGCACTGGGAGTGGAGAGAGCTATCCCAAACACCAAAAAATGGTCTGTCCTGTATTCTATTAAGCAGGGGCCTTCCGAGACTCCATCTGAGTTTCTAGAGTGTCTAAGTGATGCTATACATCGCCATGCATCATTAGACCTGGGGTCTGAGATAGGAATTGTGGTGCGGAGAATCACAAATGGGACATCTCGCCATGATCAATATGATCAAGTGAAGCCAATTTTATTGTACAGAGGCCTGTATTTAGAATCAGTTCTGCTGTGCAAGAGTCTCTATCTAATACATGATTGGTTAATCCTAGCTGTTTATGCGTCTAAAATTAAATGCTGGTTGGATCACCCGATTCTTCATGCGTCTTGCTTTGGTTGTCTGGCCCACCCTGAGTTCTCTTTTTTATTTTGCTGACAACTTTGCGGATTCCTCTGACTTCTTCTTTTCCTGTCGTCAAGGATTCACTGACCCCGTTTCTAGAACTGGTTCCTTTGTTACCAGAAGGCTGGACTGTGCATCTGCTGAATGTGTCCATTGTCCTGCAAAAAATCCTCAACAGGGGATGTTCTATTAGTTCCAGAAGCAGGGTGAAATCTATTAGGGTGGGATTTACAGGTGCAGTTAGACATTGGAGTACTGCCAGAGGAAGGAAAAATGGTGGTTAAACTTCTCCAATTAACAGAAGAGAATGAGGACAAAATTCATGAGATGGTGCGGGCAAAACCAAAAAATTAAGGTAAATTGAACATGAAACCTGTAGTAATAAAAACAGTTGATGAGAACCATCCAGTTCAGGTATGACAATACCCACTCTCCCTGGAAGGGAGACAAGGACTGCAGCTGGCCACCCAGGACCTACTTGAGTAGGGTGCCTTAGAACCATGTATGTCCCCCATAATACACCTGTTTTACCAGTAAAGAAGTCTGATGGGACTTACAAGCTTGTCCAAGATTTAAGAGAAGTTAACAAAAGAACAGTGAATCAGTACCCAGTAGTGCCTAAGCCCTATACACTACTGAGTAATATCCCCCCAGCACACCAGTGGTTTAGTGTGACAGACCTAAAAGATGCCTTTTGGGCATGTCCACTGGCAGGAGAAAGTAGGGATATGTTTGCCTCTGAATGGGAGGACCCCGATTCAGGGAGAAAGCAACAGCTTCGGTGGACTAGGTTACCACAAGGGTTTTCCAAATCCCCAAACCAAACAATTCTCCATCAAACCTGAGATAAAGATCATCCAGTATGGAGACGATTTGCTTCTCTCAGGACGGGAAGAAAACAAAGTTCGAGAATCCACCATAGCATTGTTAAGTTTTCTGGGGAGCCAAGGACTTTGAGTATCAAAAGGGAAACTCCAATTTGTAGAGAGGGAAGTAAAATGCCTAGGACGTGTGATTTGTCAAGGGAGCCAGTGGCTGAACCCTCAGAGAATTGCAGGGATTGCCTCACTCCCACGGCCAAAATCTAAGAGAGAAGTCAGAGGGCTTTTAGGCCTGTTGGGATAGTGTAGGCTATGGATTGAAGGATACATGCAGGCCATCAGGTTCTTGTTTGAAAAGTTAATAGAAGAAGAGATAAGGTGGGAAGAAGACGACAAGCAAATTTTGAAGCTTTAAAGAAAAAATTAGTCAGTGCAGCAGCACTGAGTCTTCCTGCCTTAGACAAACCCTTCTATCTGTTTGTGGATATAGAAAAAGGGGCAGCACATGGAGTGTTAGCCCAGGACCGGGGAGGATCCAGGAAACCAGTGGCCTGTTTATCAAAACTGCAAGACCCTGCCAGCTGGGGGTGGCCAACCTGTATTCAGGCGGTGGCAGCGAGCGCCCTACTCATAGAAGAAAGCAAAAAATTAACCTCTGGGGGAAAATTGAAAATATATACCACTCACTCAGTAAGGAGTATCCTCAGCTAAAAGGCTGAGAAATGGCTCACTGATTCCCAAGTGCTAAAATATGAAGCCATCCTAATAGACAATGGATAATTAGAGTTAATTGTGAGTAACCAACTGAACCCTGCCCAGTTTTTAGATGGAAATCCAGGTGAGGAATTAATATATAATTGCCTAGAGGTTATAAATTATCAAACTAAAGTAAGAGAGGACCTAACACATCAACCATTCCAAGGAGGGAAATGATTGTACATTGATGGATTTCCACAGGTAATCCGGGGACAATGGGTATCAGGATACATTATAGTAGATGAAGAGTTAGTGGCCCTAGAAAAAGGAAAGTTACCTTCCAACTGGTCAGCCCAAGCATGTGAGTTGTATGCCCTAAAGCAAACTCTGGAAATATTAGCACAGAAAAGAGGAACAATATATACAGACTCAAAATATGCTTTTGGAGTAGTGCATACCTATGGGAAAATCTGGGAAGAGTGTGGGCTATTAAATTCAATGGGGAAAGGAACTAAAAACTTATTTTAGAAGTGATAGAAACCTTACAAATACCAGAAGAAGTGGCAGTAGTATATGTTAAAGGACATAAAAAAGGGGTGACTCAAGAAGAACAGTGGAACCATTTAGCAGATTTAGACGCTAAGAATTCAGCCAAATCAGGGTCAGAAAAACTAATGATAGCATTAACCCCTATGGGAGAAATAGAAGAAGTTCCCGTATTCAGTGAGACAGAAGAGAAAGAATTCCTTAGAATAGGAGCTAAGAATGATAACAAAGGGAAGTGGAGATTAGCAGATGGGAGACAAATGTTGAATAAACTCCTTGCCAGGAAAATGTTAGAAGGCATACATGGAACAACACATTGGGGTACACAAGCGCTAAGTGATCAATTTCTAAGGGACTGGGGCTGCATTGGAATTTTTTTGGGATAGCTAAGCAAGTAACTGAAAGGTGTGTGATATGCCAACAAGTGAGTCAGAAAATCATGAGGAAAACACCCAGAGGAGGGCAAGAACTAGCCTTAAGACCCTGTCAAAACATCCAAGTAGACTTTACCGAGCTTCCCCATGTACAACGGTGGAAGTTTTTACTAGTGATAGTAGGCAACTTGACTCACTGGGTAGAGGCGGTACCCACGGTTAAAGCCAATGCCAATGTTGTGAGTAAAACACTTCTAGAATCAATCATTCCCCAATATGGGATGGTGAACAGGATTGATTCAGACCAAGGAACTCATTTCACCTCTAAAATATTGCAAAAAGTTGTTCAAACCCTGGGAGTAAATGGGAATTACATACTCCATGGCATCCACAGAGTTCTGGTCACACTGAGAGGATGAATCAAACTCTTAAAAGAGCTCTAGTTGAGCTGATGACTGAAACCCACGTCATAGATAAAATGTCTCCCTTTGTCCTTATTAAAAATTAGAAACCAACCCCGGTCAGATCTGGGGGTGTCACCCTATGAAATGACATTTGGTTACCCTTTTTGACCTCACCCCAGAGCATTGCCATCTATGAGGAAGGGGAAGCCAATGCCAAGAAATATGTTATGTCTATAGGAGAAACCTTACAAGGGCTAAGACATAAAGGAGCAATTCCTCAAACTAACACCCTGGATTTCAGAATCCATAATGTTAATTCTGGGGATTGGATCAAGTAATGATCAAGTCATGGAGAGATCAACCTCTAACTCCTCAGTGGGAAGGTCCCTTTCAGGCACTGTTCATCACCGAATCAGCCGTGTGAACTGCAGAGTGGGGATGGACTCATGCCAACAGATGGACTCATGCCAACAGTTAAAGGCCCGGTAGAAGAACCCAAAGAGTGAACTACAACATCCAGACTGGGTGAAACGAGATTGACTCTTAAGCAGAGACTGAAAGACAACCAGAAAGACACCAAGATGCCCAAAGTCAAGCTTCCACCAACCAGTTTGAGGACTGTCTTCCTGTGTTAATGGGTGAGAATTATCAGCATCTGTTGATGGGAAGTACACAAGGGTCTGTAAAAGGTGATGGGACAGCTTCTTTAAGAAAATAAGACAAAGGAAGCAGGGCAAGACCCCTTTGTTCACTACCAAGAAGACCCCATAGCCCTGCTGTGGGTAGCAACCCCGTAGGCATGGTAAGGTAGGGACAAAAGGCCATACTGGACCTCTGTAATTCCCCAACTGTCTTTGAATACAAAAGGGACTGGAGGGCGAGACCGAGCTGGCCTCTGGACCCCTAAGATACAATGACTATGGATCGCAACCACATAGGCACGGTAGATGGGAGTCAGAGCCATACTGGACCTCTGTAAGGCCCTTTTGTCCATTCCAAATAAGTGTGTCTAAGGAAAACCTGAGATTTTTCTCCTGTTCCCACTGTCCTTGCCCACATCAACAGCTGCTAGTATGACTCATTCAAGAGAGAGAGAATTTTTTTAATGTAATTGTTCAAGCAAAATGACTTATAGAAAAAGAAAAGGGGGTTTGTTATAGATGGGTAATCCTATTGTTGACTCTCACAATTAAGGGGTGAATATTAAGTATATGTTAAGAGAAGTTGTGTAGGTGTATAGTTATCTTTCCCCTCCCTCTTGCATTGTTATCACGGGATGCCCTCAGTAGTCAAGGCATTTGGGAGGGTCGGCTTGTTGCTATGGCAGCGCCTGACCTCCAATCAAGCTGTAAGAAAGTGATCTCCACCACTGGACAGTGAAGAAGAAGTGGATTGACAAGACTTTGGGAGGGGCTAGAGGTATAAAAGATAGAGCATCCATTTTGTAGATGAGCACAGGGTGACTGAATGCTTTGCTTCTGGCACTGTATTTATTCTTTATTCACTCTTCTGTTGTATTTTGATAAGGTCGTAATAAACCATTTACATTTGTGAAAGTGAAAATAGTTTCTCACATGGGGTTAGGGAATGTGGGGCAAGGTGTCCACACTGGGTCAGACCTCAAGTTAAACTTCTCTGACCTGGCCAGACCTCTTTAGGAGCGGCCCTACATCAATATCAATCACAGAATGCTGCAATCACCTCTTCTCTAATGAGAACAGTAATAAAAGACACTCTTTAAAATAGGAATACATATTTCTTAGAAGCTCTTTGAAATATTTCTCCATAACTGTATAAGGAAACCTTCTTAATGAACTACATTAGAGCAGAGGGAAATCAAGGCAGAGCCATGGTTTGTCAGAAGTTGCTTGATCCTAATGAGCCCTGTGGTGCATTTGGAGCTGAGCCCTGGAACCTCAAGGCCTGAGAGGAGATTGCACAAACCTTTCCAGGAGTCAAAGTCAGAGGAAAAACCCAAAATGTCTCAAAGCATTAATGGGTGCCACTGAGGTCCATCCCAAACACAGGCTCCTCATGGACTCCTTGGAGGAGAGAACTGGAGGCCAGGATGGTAAAAAAAAAAGTCTCAGAAACTCAGTGTGGAAAGGAAAATCCAAAGTACCTTAAACTCCTTGAGTATCTCAAAACATCAATGAGCCCCACTGAGTGTCAGTACAAAGCTCTCAAGGGACACGTTAAAGCAGATAATTGGGGCCATGATTGCACAAACCTCTCACAGAGTCTGGATCAAAAGGGAAACACCAAGTACCTTAAAAGAACTGAAGTACCTTGAAGCATTAATGAGCCCCACTGAGTGTTGTTCCTGACAAAGCCTCTCCAGGGACTAATTACAGCAGATAATTGGAGGCCATGATTGCACAAAGCTCTCAGAGACTCCAAGGCAAAAGCCAAAGCCAAAGTGCTTTGAAAAACCTGCAGTCCCTGGGAGCATGAAGGAGCCCCCAGGGCCATTCCTGAGCAAGGCTCCCCAGGGACTCCTTCCAGCAGATCCTTGAGGCCACTGGGATGTGGGCTAGGGGGGGATGCTGAGGGCAGGAAAAGGGGGTGACAGTGCCCAGCCTGGCTGGGGCTGTGCCAGGAGGCCCCAGCCTCAGGACAAGGTGTCTCCTCACGGCCCTTGGTGGCATGGCCCTTGGTGGCACAGATGCTGCTGTGCCCCAGGGCACCAACACTTGGCTTCTCTTTGTCCCCACCTGTCATCAGTGCCTCCAGTTCTCTGCTCTGCCTGGGGCCTGGGGACACTTTCTCAGTCGTGTCCCTCAGTGGAACCCATTAAAAGTCAAAGAAACTTTGGAGTTGGATTCTGTCTTGGAGTTCTGGAGAGGTTTCTGCAGCTCCCTCTCAGGGCCTGATGTTCAGGGCCTGAGCACAAAGCCCCAGAGGGTCATTAAAGTCCTTGTGCTGTGTCTGTGCTGCTGAGCTGGGCCGGGCTCCTGGCACAGAGGGTGATCCTGGTAACCAAGGAGAGCTTCAAAAGCACATTTCTCTGGATGAGCAGCTCTGCTCCCAGCCCAGCAGGGCTGGGGCACTGCCTGCAGCCAGCCCGGGCACAGCACAGAGGCACAGAGAGCTTCCATCAGTCAGGGCTGGGAAGGTGCTGAGAAGTGCCTGGGGCAGAATCAGTGCCAGCCCTTGGCACAGGAACCTCTGGCTGCAGGACAATGCAGCTGCAGCTCCTGGAGTGATCTCCTACAGCTGGAACATCCCAATGCCCACAGACCCTGTGAGTACATTCTCTGATCATCTCTTATGCAGAGCAGCCAGGGGTGCCCAGGGCTGTCCTGCAGAGCAGGGTCCTGCAGCTCAGGGTGCTGTGCTGGGCCAGGGACTCTGCTGCCTGCCAGGGACAGCTCTCAGCCGGCCCGGGGAGCTGCTCCCAGCGCTGGGGGACAAAATGTGGGTGGAAGGAGACAGCTGGAAAGGCTGGAAAGTGTTCTTCTTGTGTGGTGAGGATTCTGTATTGCTCAGGATTGCTCCCAGCATGACATTTACCTCCAGAACATTTCCAAGCATATTAAACAGGGAGCACAGCCAGTCATGGGCTACAAAATGGGAAAATCCTGCATTTTTAGTGTACTGATCTGTGTTGCCTGTATGGGAAATTGCACATAGATATTCATTTCTCAGTTCACCATGAGAAATATAAAAAAATTGTCTCAGATCTGAATAAACCAGGCAGTGACAGAAATGAGCACAGGGCCCCTTAGAGGCAGCATCAGTGTTGCTTTTCCAGCCTCCTCAGGGTTGCTCTAACATTGCCATCAGAGCCTGCAGAGCCAGAGCTGCCCCTGGGCAGTGCCTGAGCTGGGAGGGGTCTGCAGGGCAGAGCTGAGCCCCCAGGGCTGGGCTGGGCTCTGGCAGCACTGGCAGGGCCCAGCCCTGGGCACAGGGGAGCAGCTGCTGGCAGGGCCAGCTCCAGGCAGCAGAGCCCTGGGCAGGCAGGGGGGGGAAGTGCCCCCAAGCTGTGCTGGGATATTTAAAGTCCTCTCCAAACCCAACTATTTCATGATTACTTTTATTACAGAACCCCATGTGCAGCCACAGCCAATGTCCAACAGCAGCTCCAACAGCCACTTCCTCCTGCTGGCACAGGCAGACGCGCGGCAGCTGCAGCTCCTGCATTTCTGCCTCTTCCTGGGCCTCTCCCTGGCTGCCCTCCTGGGCAACGGCCTCATCATCAGCGCCGTAGCCTGCGGCCACCACCTGCACTCGCCCATGTTCTTCTTCCTGCTCAACCTGGCCCTCAGCAACCTGGGCTCCATCTGCACCACTGTCCCCAAAGCCATGCACAATTCCCTCTGGGACACCAGCACCATCTCCTACATGGCATGTGCTGCACAGCTTTTTCTGATTATCTTCTTCCTTGGGACAGAGTTTTCCCTCCTGACCATCATGTGCTATGACCACTATGTGTCCATCTGCAAACTCCTGCACTACGGGACCCTCCTGGGCAGCAGAGCTTGTGCCCACATGGCAGCAGCTGCCTGGGCCAGTGCCTTTCTCAATTCGCTGCTACACACGGCCAATACATTTTCCCTGCCCCTGTGCCATGGCACTGCCCAGGTCTTCTGTGAAATGCCCCAGATCCTCAAGCTCTCCTGCTCCAAATCCTACTTCAGGGAACTTTGGCTCATTGTGGTTAGTGGCTGTTTAGCTTTTGGCTGTTTTGTGTTCATTGTTTTCTCCTATGTGCAGATCTTAAGGGCCGTGCTGAGGATCCCCTCTGAGCAGGGACGGCACAAAGCTTTTTCCACCTGCCTCCCTCACCTGGCTGTGGTCTCCCTGTTCCTCACGACTGCCACATTTGCTCACCTGAAGCCCCCCTCCATCTCCTCACCATCCCTAGATCTGGCCTTGTCAGTTCTGTACTCGGTGGTGCCTCCAGCCCTGAACCCCCTCATCTACAGCCTGAGGAACCAGGAGCTCAAGTTTGCAGTGAGGAGACTGATGACTGGATGCTTTCAGGAACATTAAACTGCTGGCCAATTTCTGCAAATCACTTGTAATAAAAGTTATCTTTGATGCTTCTTGTTGGTTTCATTTTGGAGGTTCTTTTTCTTTGTTTTACATTTTAATGTTGTCCACAAAGAAATGTCCTTGTTTGTGCCATTTCTCATTTTGTTTCTCTCCGCCTTCCCTGTGGCCACAGACTGTGTCAATGAGGGGCTGTGCTCTTGGTGGATTTAAAGGAACTAAAGGGTCTGCCAGCAGAATTTTCAGCAGAGATGCCCTTTTGTTGCCTTCTCTGGAGCTGCAGCAGCAATGTCTGTGTGCAGAGCGGGGGACAGAGTGGCTGGACAGCAGCCAGGCAGAAAGGGACCTGCAGGGACTGATGGACAGCAGGCTGGACATGAGCCAGCAGCGTGCCCAGGTGGCCAAGAAGGCCATTGGCTCCTGGCCTGGATCAGGAACGGTGTGGCCAGCAGGACCAGGGCAGTGATTCTTCCCCTGTGCTCGGCACTCGTTGGGCAGCACCTCGAGTGCCGTGTCCTGGCACTTGGACTTGTTAAACCTCACCTTGCTGGATTTGGGCCCTGGATCCAGCCTGTCCAGGTCCTCGTGCAGAGCCCTCCTCCCCTCCAGCAGATCAACACTCACAGGCAGCTTGTCATCTGCAAATTTCCTGATGGTGGACTCAGTCCCCTCATCCAGATCATGAATGCAGACATTTAAATCCAAGCTGGCTGGCTCTGACCCCTCGGCCATCCTGTGGGTGCCCTGTGATGGCACTCAGGGTGATCTGTTCCATAACCTTGCCGGGCACCGAGGTCAGGCTGACAGGCCTGGAGTTCCCCAGATCCTCCTTCCAGTTTTTCTTGGGGATGGGCTCACACTGGCTCCTCCAGTACTCTGGGACCTCCCTGCTGAGCCAGGACTGATGGTAAATGATGGAGAGCAGCTTGGCGAGTTCATCCACCAGCTCCCTCATCCCCCTAGGATGGATCCCATCTGATCCCATACACCTGTGAGCATCTGAGTGTCTCAGCAGGTCCCCAACTGCTCCCTCCTGGACTACAGGGGGCTGTTCTGCTCCCTGTGCCTATCTACCAGCTCAGGAGATTTCTTGTCCTGAGGACAACCTATCCTAATATTGAAAATTGATACAAACAAGGTGTTAAGTTACTCAGTCTTTTCTTTGTCTTTACTTACTATATTCTCCACTGCATCCAATAAAGATGTTCTCCTTATCCCAGATTTTGCTATTAATTTATTTACAGAAACCTTTTCAATTTTTTTTCACAGAAGTGGCCAACTTAAGCAGTAGTTGAGTTTCACCTCTCAACTTTTCTTTCTCCATGACCTAATAACATCCTTTAACACTTCCAAAGTTGCCTGACATTCTGTCCAAAGTTAATGCACCCTCTATTTTTCCTTTGAGTTCCCACAGAAGCTCCATGGGCAGTCAGGGCAGTCATTTTCCTCACCAGCTCATCTTTTGCTACACTGGCACAGGCTGCTCCTTCCCCTGTAAGATTACTTCCTTGAAATGTGTCCATCCTCCCAGGACGCCTTTGTTTTAAAGGGCTGTTTCCCTTAAAAAAATCAGTACCTTATTCGGTACTCCCCAAATCTGCATCCTAAATAGGCCAAAGTCTGCCCTTCCTAATTTCAATGTGGAAGTTTTGTTGCTACCCCTCCTTCTTTCACAAAACATTGAAATCTTGATTATTTCATGGTCACTGTGCCCCAGGCAGCCTCCGACCCCCACATCTGCCACCAGCGCTTCTCTGTTTGTGAGCAGCAGGAGACAGAGCTTTCCTTGGGAGTGGAGTGTTTCCAAAAATTCAGTAAAACAGAAAACTCCTTAACCCCAATGCAGCATTAAGAAGCAGCATTCTTTATTCAGCCGGATGCACGGGGGATAGCTCCTCCCAAAGCCGAGCGTGCTGAGTACAGGAAAGTTTCTGTTCATATTCTGTATTTTGCACACATATTCATTGATTGTCCTGGACTAAACACACATCTGATAATCATTCCCCCAGAATCATTAACGTATTTCCCCTCCCCTTTTGCATGCTCTCTTCTGTTCTGGGGGTCTCTCTGGTGGTCCCTGGTGGTCGTGGACCCCAGTGTTCCAGTGGGCCTGGCTGAGCTGGCAGGACACTGAGGCTGGTGAACTTCCAGTTCCCCTTCTGACACAATGAGCATTGTGTGGTTTCCATAGGCCTGGGGTTTTGGAGAACAAGCTCCGGTGTTAACTCACCTGGTGTAGATAATTTATCATCTGGTAACATGAGGTCACAGAGTTATGTGAGGTCATCGAGCAGCTACAGCATCATAGACTGCCTCTGTGACATCCCAGAGCCTGCTGTGACATCATAGGGCAGAGGTCTGATATCCCAGAGCAGGCTGTGACATCACAGAGGGGCTGTGTGACATCCCAGGAGGGCTCTGTGACGTCACTGGGGTGGTCACTCCGCCCCAGCTCCCCCTCACAGTTTCTCCCAACAAGTCCAATGCTGTTCATGCCCAGCGGGGTCCCTTATCCCCTGGTATCCCCCCGGTCCACCTGGAGCCACAGCCCCCACCAAAGGACATTCCACAGGATCCCCCCCAGAGCCTGACATGGGGAAAAGGGGCCAGGGCTGTGTGACCAGGACATCAAGGACGTGGATTATCCAGGTCCCTGTGGCCTGGGCTGGGTTCCCCAGGGCAGGAAAGATGTCTGGCAGCTGGAGCAGGGTTAGGGAAGGGCCTCCAAGGTAGGGCTAGAGCCCTTGGGCTGTGAGCAGAGGCTGAGGGAACTGGGCTTGTCCAGCCCAGAGCAGGGAAGGCTGAGGGGCTCCTCATCCCAGCCTGGCAGCGCCAGCAAGGAGGGGATGGAGAACACAGAGCCAGGCTCTTCACCCTAAGACAGCTTTGTGGCTGCCCCGGCTTTGGGATGGGCCCTGGGCCTGGAGGAGGAGCAGCTCTGGAGGGCCCCAAGGCCGGGGCTCTTGTGCTGGCCTGGGCAGATGGGATGGCAGCAGGGGCTGCAGAGCTCTCAGCACTTCAGCCCGAGGGGAGCAGGGCACCCAGGGAGCCTCCTTTGGCCTTGGCCAAGCCCCTTCCCCCATGGCTGGGGCTGAGTCCTGGCTGAGCTGCAGCTGCTGCTGTGCCCTGGCCAGGGGCTGAGGCCGTGGGGCCAGTGGCCAGAGCAGCCTGGGCTGAGCAGAGCTGTGGGGCCAGAGCCGGCTGGGCTGTGCTGGGGAGAGGCCCTTGGTGCTGCACAGAGCTCAGGGCAGCTGGCAGAGCTTGCAGGGAGCTGGGCTGGGCTCAGAGAGCCTGGCACAGGAACCATCAGTGTCCATCCCAGCCTGGCTGAGCGTGCAGGGCAGGACTCAGCCCAGGCCTTGTGGGGCAGGGCCAGCGCCTGTGCAAGGCATGGAAAACAGGCAAGTGTCTGAGAGAGGAGGCTGCTCTGTGCCCTTGGGGGCATGGACACAGCAGGGAGGGGGCCCAGGACATTTGTCTCCGCCCGCCTCTGTCCCCAGCCCTTGGCAGCCCTGGCTGCTGAGCCCAGCTTTGCCCTGGGCTGAGTTTGGCTGTGGCCCAGCTCCATCCTCCTGCGGGTCTCAGGGCCTGTTCCCGGCCATGTCCAGCCCTGGCCGGCCTCTCTGCTGGCCCAGAGGCCGGCAGAGCCCGGGGCAGGGCTGTCTGTGCAGCCCCACAGGTGCCACGGGCTCTGCAGGAGCTGGCAGAGGCTGCCCAGCAGGGAGGCCATGGGGCACAGAGCCCCAAGGCTGCTGTGGGCACCACGGCACAGGGGCCGTTCCCAGCCGCAATGCTCCTGTCCTGGGCTGGGCCTGCACAGGGGCTGTGGCACCATGGCCGGGCCAGCACAGGGTCACAAAGGGGCCACGCAGCCGCTGCCGAGGCTGGCAGCAAGGCCGGGCACAGACAAGGAATTGCTGAGCATGGCCTGCGCTGGCCAGGGCTGACTGTGCCAAAGGCAGAGCTCAGCTGCCCTTGGTGGCTGCAGGAACACTCAGGAGCCCAAAGAGCCTCCATGGCTGTGCTGGAGACCAAGGCTGGAGCAGGGAAATGCAGGCTGCTGCGCCATGGGGAGGGCATTGAATTCCAGCACACACCTCAGCTCTCTGATGATCCCGGCACCATGCTGGGCCCTGTTTCAGACTGGAGCAGAGCAGATGTTGATGGCACAGGAGCCCTGCGGGGCTGGCAGGGACCTGCAGCTTGCAAGGTGCTCTGCTCTCCCTCAGCTCCACTCTGAGAGATCCAATCCCAGTTTGGCACCTCAGGGCACAAGTGGCACTGCCTGTCCATGGGCACACAACTGATATCTGCCTGGAAAGGGGCACAGGTTTAAATTCTTGTACATTTCATAATATACAAGGACATTTTTATTATCTGGGTCACTTGAGTACTTTTAAGAAATACCAAAGTCTTCCCTCCAGGAACAGGAATTTCCTGGAAGTGTATTGATGGGAGAAGGAGAAGAAATACTGATCTTCCCCTTTACTTGAGTCACCAATATTGTTTATTACATCATCTCTCTCTTCCTTCAGGTATTTCCACCTCTTCTGTTGAAATGGCCATGTCTAAGGACATCTCTTCACTAGACCAGCTGGATCTATGTCCTTCCTGTTACTCCCAGATTTCCTCCTCCAGATGCTCTCTGGTCACGCAAGGGCCTCTCAACTGACTGGTTACATGCTTTGAGCTTCAGGGAGTTGCCCAGTCTTTAAGAAGTTCAAAAATAAATATCACATTAATCAACACCTTACTTATATTAATATCTGTCACAGTATTGCCTTTTCTTATGTCTCTGTCTAAAACTGTTCCTGTATGGAAATCCCTTGGGGATGGGGGACATGTCAGATGCTGCTGGGACATCACAGAGAGCTGAGGGAAGAGCTGTGATGGTTATTAAACTGTTCAAATGTTCAACTTGTGTTTGTTGGCAAGAAACCTTTCTGTGCTTCTGAGTGTCACCATCCCTGAGCCCAAAGGACACAAACCTGATGAGTTGTGGTTCCCTGCAGGGGCCCTTGGACCTTGGCTCTGCCCAGGAGAGCTCTTCATCCACTTTCCCGCTTTTCCTCCCTCTGGGCATGGAAGGAGCTCGTGCCTTCAGTGTGTGACTCGTGTGTGCAAAGAGCAAATCTGGGCAGAATTGGGGCAGGGAGGGTTTGGGGGGACCTTGGGACCTGTGCTGGGCACAGAAGGTGTTTTCCATTGCTCTGAGACTGTCTGCTGTGCAAAGTGGATTTAATATCCAGCAGAGGAATGAGTTTTGCATTTGATGGAGCTGTGCCTTCCCTTGGCTTTGCTGACTGACAAGAAATGAACATCCCTCTGTGTCTCGGGCAGCTCCTTCTCCAAGGAAAGCAGGTGGGAGTTGGAGCCAAGGAGCTGAAACTTTGGCAAAAGGTTTAATAAGACATTCAATGAACACAAAACACTTCTCAAAGCTGTATATTGGTCCATTCAACTTCACAAACTCTAAGCCATCTGAGTTTTAAGTTGCTCAACATTTTCAAGAAGTCAGAAATAAAAGAACGAGAGACAGAAATAGAGAATGATGAAAAAGATTTGGAGAAGCACACACAGAGCTACCAACTCCTGGGTTCCAGCACTGTTCAGATCGGAATTCCAAGAGGAGGTAGGGTCAAGATGTGTGCTCGCCTTGTGCTCAGCCTTAAATATCCCTTGTTCTTCCTGGGCCCTTCCCCCAGGTGGGACTTGGGGTCATTTGGTCACTCAGGAGCTGGGCTGGGGGCTCCAGAGGTGGCTGTGGAGCATTGCCTGTGCTGTGCCAGGGACTGGCAGACACTGCTGGGCTGGGATAGAGGCCCTGGGGGGATTGGGGTTCCAGGGCAGGGCAGGGCTGGGGTTCCAGGGCAGGGCAAGGCTGGACCTGCCCCTTCCTCCCCCACACACAAAATGTTTCCAGCCCACAATCTCCTCCAGTCTGTCACAACTGGCAGTGTTGGAGGTGAAATCCCAGTTGTGGCCACGGGCATCTGCAGGAAGAAGGACAGTTCTTTTCCATAGGAATGAAAGCCCCAGTTCTCGGTTTATTTCTGATTTAATTGCCTGGATTCTGTTTGGTTTTGTTGTTGCTTTGTTTCCTGTTTTGTGCCTGAAGTGTCCAGTCAGGAGCAGAGTGACTCTTGCCAAGGAACTTTGTGGTGCTGTTGCTCAATATTAAATCTGGTTTTTGCTGCTCCCTTGCTGGGGATTTTTTCAGCGCTCTCAAGCCCTCGTTGGCAACAGGGTGAAGGAGCCCTGGGCCAGGCTCTGGCCCTGGGGGACACGGGGACGCTGCCGGGGGGTCCCTGTCCCCTGTCCCGCCCCCCATGGCCCTGTGTCAGGCTCTGGGCTCGATCTCGTGGAACATCCTCTGGGGGAGGCTGCGGCACCGGGGGCCGGGGGACCCGGGGGGACAGGGGACCCCGCTGTGCACGAGCAGCGTTGGACTTCTCTGGGGGAACTGGGAGGGGGGGCTGGGGCAGAGTCACCTCCCCAGTGACCTCACACAGCCCCTGTGATGTCACACAGCCCCTGGGGTGTCACAACCCACTCCTGGATGCCGCATAGCTCCCTTGTGATGTCATAGGCCCAACTCTGCGATGTCACTCTGTGATGTCACAAAGCTGTGCTGTTACAGAAGATTCTGTGATGTCAGAAATTCACCCTGCACTATGACGTCACAAAGTCATCCTGTGACATCACAGTCTGTTCCATGATGTCATAGCCTGCTCTATGATGTCACACAGCCAACTCGGTGATGTCACAACCCACACTCTGATGTCACAGAGCCACTCTCTACATGACGGCAGAGTCTGCCCTATGGCCTCACACTATGATGTCACACCCTGCTGTGTGATGTCACAAGCCCCTCAGTGATGTCACAAAACCCTCCCTGTGATGTCATACTGCCACTCAGTGATGTCACAGCACACACTTTGACCTCACTGCCCGCTCTATGATGTCATACAGCCATGCCATGATGTCACAGCCTGCTCTCTGATGTCACACTGTCCCCTCTATCATGCCATAGCTGCTTGATGACCTCACACAACACGCTCTGTGATGTCATAGCCCAGTCTGTGACCTCACACAACCCACGCTGTGCTGTCACACATCCCCTCTCTGACATCACAGCTGCTCTGTGCCTCCGTGACACAGCCACAGAGGCGCTGCTGTGACACAGCCCCCTCTGGGACACCCCACAGCCCCTGCCAGTGCTGAGCCCCTGTGAGCTCTGTCTGCGCCCTGCTCGTGTCCCTGCGATGCCCTGGCAGTGCCCCAGCCCTGCTGGGCTGTGCACAGGAGCTGCTCCTGGCCACAGCTGTCTCTCTGCAGCGCTGCCCTTGCCAGGAGCTGCCTCTGGGCCAGGAGCCCGGCCCAGCTCAGCAGCACAGACACAGCACCAGGACGTTAATGACCCTCTGGGGCTTTGGTGCTCTTTGCATCAGACCCAGACCTCAGAGTGTGCTCAAAGAACTTCTCAAGAACTCAAAGTCAGATTCAAAGTCCAGACTTTCTTTAACTTTTAATGGGTCCCACTGAGGGACACAACTCATGTGAAAGTGTCCCTGGGTTCCAGTTAGAGCAGAATACTGGAGGCAGTGATGACAGCTGGGGACAAACAAGGCAAAGGTGTCTCTGGTGCTGAGCAAACCTGGATATCACCATGGTGTCCTTGGACCTGCATTGTCACACTGACCCACTGTTCCATGAGGTTCCCCAGTGTCACCATGGTCACTGTCAGAGGCTGGATGAGATCAGTGTCCCGAGACACCTTGGGTTGAGCTGTCAATCAGTCCCACAGCTGGGACAGCGCTAACCCGGCTCTGAACGCCCGAGCAATCACAAATCCCAGCTGGGGGGAGGCCCACGAAGGCCCAGGGGCTTAAAACCAAGGAGCACAAGGTCAGCCCCTGCTATGGACTCTGCCTTCTCCTGGGGCTTGTGTCTCACCCACACTGGAACCCCAGGAGCTGGGAGCCACATGTGTATCTTTCTGTGGAGCTTCTGTCTCTCTGTCTCTCTGTCTCTTTCCTCTCCTTCTAATGCTCTTTCTATGGAACATTTTTGGGTCCCTGAACAACTGAAGTGTTTAAGGCTGAGAGGTCCAGCTTGTTCTGGTGCTTTCCATGAACTGATTGAACTCTTGATTTATGAACCAATGCACTAGATGTGGAATCCTCTACACTGAACTCAGAAACAAACTCCCTCTGTCAGAGCATTTTCATCTTCTAGATCACTTCCAAGATGCCCATGGGGATGTTGCAATGATTATCACACAGCTCTCCATTTCTGGATGCAGGCTCTGCAGATTCTTTCTCTGCATTCAGTCAGGCTTGGATTCCCTGACAATTCCTGGTAGCCCGTCATGGTTTCTTAGGGCAGAACAGTAACAATGAAAACCTTACCAATGGCACAACTGCCCAGCCCACAAGGAAAAGAAAGAACAAGCTGTCAAGTTCTTCAAACATTTGTCCTGCTGTGCTGCAAGAGTTGAGCTGCACACAAGGTGTGGAAAGCCTAGAGAAGCTGCAGTTGGTGCCACATCTTGTGACAGAAGCTGCACCTCGTTCTCCAGGAAAGGTTCCTGGAAAGAGCAAACAGGAGTGTGGAGAAGATTCTGGGAAAACTGAAACAGCTTTTAAGAAATGAAATTAAAATGGAAAGAAACAACTGAAGATGTTTTTCTCTGTTTATTTTTATGCTCCTCTTTTCCATCTTGCACTACTGCTCCATCCCCTTAATCCAAATAGATCTCATCTCTAAGATCCATGACTTGGCGAATTTTAGACACTCTAAAATACCATGAGCTACACACAGTTTGCCTTCCCCGTTTGTTTTTTTGGGGTTTTTTTTGTGTTGTTTTTTTTTTTTTTTTAACCATTGCTGGAGATGTAAATGCAGTGCCTGCGTCAGGTACAAATTCTGCATTCAGGGAATGTGCCCCGATAGGGTTTGATCCTCAGCGGGGACAATGCATGGCAGCGACCGAGGGGATTCCTGTTCCCCTGTGTAGGAGTCCAGACTCTGGGTCTGGGCTGACCAGGGCAAAGTTCCCGTGTTTGGACAGGCTCAGGGGCTGCCCCCGGGGAGCGGGGGGCTGGGCGCGGGGGCGAGCAGGCAACGGAAAAACGGACACGGGGACAAACGGCCCCGGAGCTTCAGTTGCAGCGGCAGCAGCGGCGGCGGCAGTCGCAGCAGCGAAAGCAGCAGCGAAAGCAGCAAAACCAGTCACTTTGAGGACTCCCTCGCCCGCTGTCCCGCACCCTCTCCCGCTCTCCCTTTCCCGGTGTCCCCTCCTCTCCCAGTCCCCCTCTCCCCTTGCCGGGCCATGTCCCCAGCCCGCCCCCGGCCCCGGGCGGGGCGGCCCCGTCCCCGTCCCCGGCCCCGGCCCCGTCCCCGGCCCCGGACCCGGCCCCGGCCCCGCCCCGGTTCCCGGCCCCGTCCCCGTCCCCGTCCCGGTTCCCGGCCCCGGCCCCGTCCACGTCCCCGTCCCGGTTCCCGGCCCCGGCCCCGTCCCCGTCCCCGCCCCGGTTCCCGGTCCCGTCCCCGTCCCCGGCCCCGGCCCTGTCCCCGTCCCGGTTCCCGGCCCCGGCCCCGTCCCCGTCCCCGGCCGTCCCGCCGGGGTCTCGCCTCCGCCCGGCTCTGGTCGTGCTGGCGATGGCGCTGCTGGGCAGGCATCAGTGCCTGGAGCTCGGGCGGCACCGCCGCCCTCTGGCTCCGCCTGGCCCGAGCCCGGCCCCGGCCCCGACGTGGGCTCCAGTCCCGGCCCCGGCCCCGGCTCCTCCCGGGCCCCGCGGAGGACACACGCGGCGCGGCCGCTCCCGCCGCCCCCGCTGCGGCTTCCCCGGCCCGAGCTCCGCCGCTCGGCAGCGCGGCCGTCGGCCCCGAGCCGCCGCTGTCCCGTTCCAGGGACAGAACGCCTGGGGAGGGCCGGCCCGGGGCGCTCGGGGGGCGCTCGGGGGCCGCTCCTGGCCCCGGGCCGAGCACTGACAGCCCCGTCCCGCCCGCAGGGAAGGCGCAGGAGGAGGCCCTGCAGGAGCGGTACCGGCTGGGTTCGCTGCCGGGCAGCGGCGGCTTCTTCGGCAGCGTCTTCGCAGCCACGCGGCTCTCGGACGGCGCCCCGGTGAGCGGCGGGGCCGGCGGCGGGCGCAGGAGGAGGGGGCGGAGGTGGAGGAGGAGGAGGAGGAGGTGGAGGAGGAGGAGGGGGATGGGGCTGCGCAGGGCAGGCGGGCGAGCTCAACTCGCTGCTCTCCCTTGCTCGCAGGTGGCCATCAAAAGGGTGCCACGGAACCGCGTCCGGCACTGGGGCGAGCTGGTGAGTGAGCGGGGCCAGCGGCAGAAGCTGGGCAGGGATGAGCCGAGGCCCGGCAGGGTGGAAGCCACCAGGACACCTCGAGGGAGAGCGGGCGTAGGGCCAGCGCAGGGCGCAGAGCATCCCGGGCTGGGTGAGGGGTTCCCGACCCCCGGCACGGCATCAGCCCCACTGATGGCATCGCGCTCCTCCCGCAGCCCGACGGCACCAGCGCACCCCTGGAGGTCGTGCTGCTGGACAAGGTCTCCACTGGCTTTCCCGGTGTCGTCCAGCTGCTGGAATGGCTTGAGCTCCCCAACGACATCGTGATGGTGCTGGAACGCCCAGAGCACTCTCAGGACCTGCACCATTTCATTTGGGAACGGGTGGTCCTGTCCGAGGAGTTGGCGCGGGATCTGTTCCGCCAGGTGCTGGAGGCCGTGCGGCACTGCACCAGCTGCGGGGTCCTGCACAGGGACATCAAGCCCAAGAACATCCTGGTTGACCTGGCCACCGGGCAGGCCAAATTGATTGACTTTGGCTGTGGCACCTACCTGCAGGACACAGCCTACACTCGCTTTGCAGGTGAGCCCACACAGGGGTGTGCTCTCAATCCCGTCATCTCATGGCCCAACACCTCACAGCCCAAGCTGGGTGTGGCAGCGGGGATTCTCCCTTTTGCTGCCCTTCATGGCACTGAGATTTCAGCTGAGCTGCTTTTGAGCAGGGCTGGGTGGGGAGCCAGCTTCCAGCCCTGCTGGCAGCCTTTGCCCACCACTCTGGGCAGGACTGAGGCTAGGGCTGGGCAGCCAGCCCAACAAAAACACCCCTGGGTGGGGTAGCAGAGAGGGGTGGCCAGAACCTGTGTCCCAGCCGGTTTGGGGTGCAGGTGAGAAAGGGCTTGGACTGCTCCACTCACCTGGTTTCTTTTGGCTTCATAATGGTTTTTGGGGCAGTGCAGGCAGGGAGGATGAGGGCATGGTTTTCCCAAGCACTGAGTGGGATTTTCCTCCTCATGGTCGGGCCTTGCCAGGGCTTCCACTGCTCTCTTCCAACCCCAGTGGCTTCTTTTCCATCCCCGAGTCTGTACACCTGTACACAAGTCCCAGGTGCTGGCGAGAGGGCAGCGGTCACCCCGTGTGCCACTGGGGCGGCCCCCACACACCCAGGGATGCTGGAGCCAGGCTCAGGGAGCAGCAGCGTCCCCCTGATGAACCCCATCTGTATTCCATAGGAACACGGTCATACAGCCCCCCGGAATGGACCCAGTTTGGCTGGTACTACGGCAAGCCAGCTACCATCTGGTCCCTGGGCATCCTGCTGCACCAGATGGTCTGCGGGGAGCACCCTTTCAGGAGGAGCCAGAACATCAGCTGGGACCATGAGCTCTCGCTGCCAGGACGGCTCTCTCAAGGTGGATCCTCATCTCTGGCCACGGGGGCAATACCAGTGCTGGGAGACAGCAGCAGCTCGTGAGCATCCCTCTCTGGAAGCTGCTGAGGAGGTGGCACATGTCCTGCTCTCCTGCTCTCCTCCAAAACAGGGAATTGATGGGGAAGTTTAGGCCCAGCTCTGAGCACATCCAGCATGGCCTGGGCACGGGAATAGTGGAGCAAAGCCAACAGGAGCCTTCTCCAACTGACCGGTGGTTTCTGGTTTCTCTGTCCAGAGTGCCAAGATCTGATCAGGAGGTGTTTATCCATGCTGCACTCGGACAGGCCCTCATTAGAAGAGCTGTTCCGTGATCCCTGGCTGCAGGATATTGATCTGCCCTAGAAGAAGGGAGAGAGCCACAGGCACACTTTGATGCAAGGCCCTGGTAAGTTACAGCTCCACACATGCCTTGGCAATCAGAAGCAAAGGAACGCAGACATTTTGTCCTCCCTGTGCCACTGCCCAGGGGTCATCAGATGGGAACACGCAGCCCTTGTGCTGGAGCTGAGCTGCTCTGCCCAGCACTGCTGGCCACCATCCGAACTGGTTTTGCTTGTCCTGGTTCCCTGACAGCTGGGGCCCTGGGCAGAACCCTGACAGCCTGGGCTCACCCCAGGGAAGGAGAAGAAGCCCCTGGAGAAGCTGTACCAGGTGGGGCTGTTGCTGCTGGGGACAGTGAGGACGACATCAAGGATGACAACCTCTTCCTCCACCTGGTCACCGGCAGCTGAGGATGATGGACTTTGATTCTGACACCTTCTCCAAAGCCAGGCTCCACAGGGAATTTGCAGGTGAGTCCACACGCAGGGGGATGCTCCCAGATTTGGGCATTGCACAGCCTGGCCGGGAACCAAAGGTTCCCCCATTGCTGGGGCGGATGCAGCTGATCCTTCAGTCAGCTGCCAGGCTGCTTTTGGCAGGGCTGGGGGGATGGGCTGGGGTGCTGATGAAATGGGAGTGGGCTCCTGGCCCTGCCAACAGCCCCAGCACCCACCGTGCCCCGGGCTGGGGCTGGGGCAGCCAGCCCGACACAAAGAAACCCCCATGGTGGGAGCAGAGGTGGGACTCCAGAACCTGTGCAGGGGCTGCTTTGCTTTGCAGGCAAGGAAGGGCTTGGGCTGCTCCACTGCCCCTGTTTGCTTTGGGATCACCGTTATTTTGGAGGGCAGTGAAGCGGGGAAGGGAGAAAACCTGGGCTTCCCTCACCTGTGGGTGGGTTTTTCCCTGGCCTGCAGGGGTTGGGCCTTCCTTAGCCCCTGACAGAGATAAGATTTTTGACCTTTTTTCTTGTTCCCCTTTTTGTCTGTAATCTATTTTCAATAATTTGTTGTGTGTTTTTCTAGAGGAAGCATTCCAGGTGGGGTCCAGTCTGGATGGGGAAGTGCTTGGGAGCAGCTGTGGCGTGGATGGGCCGTGCCCTGGGAGAAGGATGAGGACATGGTTTGGGACCAGCTTTTCTTCCAGCGAGGGATGGCGTGAGGTGGGTCCTGTCTGCTTGGCATGGTGGGATCAGAGCTTTGGGGAGATGGCAGCGAGCACAGGAGCATCCTGCTCTGGGCAGCTGCTGAGGGCTGGATGTGCCGTGGCCGGCTGCAGGCTGGGCACATGCCCTGCCCTCCTGCTCTGCTTCCACAGGCAGCAGGGATGGGCAGCTCTGGGCACAGCTCTGGGCACGGCCAGCATGGCCTGGGCACTGCGGGCGGCTGGGACAAGGGGACAGGAGCCTTCAGCTGACGGGCGCTTTCTGGTTTCTCTCCTTGCAGCCAGGCTCTGCGGGTGCTGAGGCTGCTCTGGGCTCTGCCAGGGCTCTGCTGGAGCTCAGCACCGGGCTGCAATCAGCCAAAGAAGAAATGGGGTGACCTGCAGCACAGACCTGCTGGAGCATTTCAGCAACACAGCTCAAGTTTGCAGAGTGTACACCTCCAAGGGCAAACATGACACCACCCAAAAATTAAACTTGTTCAATAGCTTCTGAAATGAAATCAATCTGGGATGACCCCAAATGATATTTTGCAACTTGCTCAAGCTGTAGCTCAGCCCTTCTCTGAACTGTTCTCTCCCCCACCTGCCTTTTACTTCCCAACTGCTCCCTCTTGTCCCCCAGTGAGTTCCCAGCCCATGGCAGTCTCCATCACACTGTTGCCTTCCTTGGTGCCCCTCACCATGAGGAAGGCCGAGCCCCAGGCTTGGGGACTCATCCTGTCACTGGATGAGGAGCAGCAATGTCTCAGAGGTCCAGTGGGATTTTAGTGTCATTCAGAGCTGCTTTCCAGCCCTCAGCTCTCCTCACTGCTGAGTTCCCACTCCCTTTTCCTCGTCCTTGCAGCAGGATGAGCTCTGTGAATCCCCTTGAGCCTCTCCACTCTTCCCAGCCCACGCACCCACCTCAGTAAGGCTGAAGCTGCAGCTTCTCTGTCTCCTGTGGCACACCAGTCCAGTCCCCTGTGCGGGGAGCCCCAGCCCCAGAGCACAGCACTCAGCAGTGCACTCCGGGCTGGAGCAGCTCCCTCCCAGCCCCAGCCCAGGGACTCCTCCGGCCCCGGGGCTTGGGGCACCGTCAGCACCCGCTGCTCCAGCCACCGCTTCTGCTGGTCCTGACAGCAGCACCCAAAGTGGGGCTGATCCCGAGGGAGCAGCAGCAGGGCCTGGATCTGATCCCTGACTCTGGGGCAGGGCTGGACAAATGACACCCAGCAGCAGCAGCAGCACATGGAGCTGACTTTCAGCACAGCCCCTGCCACTCTTGCCTCCCGTGTGCAGCGGTGTCACAGCAGCCTGAGGCACCTGGGAGCACCCTGAGCCATGCCAGGGTCAGTGCCAGGAGCATCCCCTGGCGCTGTTTAAAACCGGCTCAGCAGGAACTGGGGATGCAAACAGGATGAACCTGAGCATCTCCCACCAGCAGATACCTCAGAGCTTACACAGTAACACGGCCGTGACTCTCCCAAACTGGATTTAGGAATGGCACACCTACTGCAGCCATTGGATCATGAGCTGCCCAGATCCCTTTGGGACTCCTGCTTTTGGTGTCTCTGCCTCCTCTCCCTGCCCCAAGGAGGCTCCTCTCTTCCTCTCCCTGCCCTGACAAGACAGTCACACAAATAAAGACATGGGATTACCAGGTGCTGAGGAGCTGTAGAAGGAGCCTTCTCTAGGTCTGGCCTGTTTCCAAAACCCGCACAGTCTCCCTCAGCAAGGAACCTCCTTGTCCACCCTCTCCAAGGGTGTCAAGCTCAGGAAGGGATTCCTGACACCCTGTCCAGCTGGGAGAGCTCCCGTGTCTCCATACCAGGGGATAAAACCAAACCCAGGAACCCTGGGGGGACTGAGATTGTGGCATGGGGACATCTGTATTTATTTCCCAGTGGCAAACAAAAATGTGGAATGGTGCCAGAGCTTGTTTTGATCTACATCAGCTTTTGATAATTGTCCCTCCTCCTGACAGCGACTCCTCTGCAGCTGCACTGGGAGATCTCTGGGGCTGAGTCCACTAAGAGGAGATTTCAGTGGGGCTGAGGTGCTCGAGGGGGCCCATTTCAACGCTCTGCTGAAGTCCAAGGACATTGTGTTTCCCCGAGGAGCAACGCTCCTTTCTGGCACTCACTGCCCCGTGAGGGATATTATTCAGTTGCTGCCATTGGGTGAGTTCCAGCCACAGGGAGAGGGAGGAGGAGATGATCCCACCCATGGCTGCTGCTGGGTCCAGACTCTGGGTGAGATAAAGCCGAGACAGAGCTTCAGCATCTCCCCCAAAATCACAGAATCACAGAAGGGCTTGGCTTGGAAAAGACCTTCAAGTTCATCTCCTTCCATGCCCCCTTCCACTATCCCAGGCTGGTCAAAGCCCTGTCCAACCTGGCCTTGGACACTGCCAGGGATCCAGGGGCAGCCACAGCTTCTGTGGGCAAGTTCTGATCTCTGCCCAGGTGAGCAGGGACAAGACCCAAGGGAACGGCTGGAGCTGGGCCAGGGCAGGGCTGGGCTGGAGATCAGCAAAAGCTTCTTCCCCCAGAGGGGGCTCAGGCACTGCCCAGGCTCCACAAGGAATGGGCATAGCCCAGAGGCTGTTGGAGTTCCAGGAGCCGTTGGACCCCGCTCCCGGAGCTTCACGGGCTGCGATTGTTGGGGCGTCTGTGCAGGGCTGGGGGCTGGACTTGATGATCCCAATGGGTCCCTCCCAGCTCAGCCCCTTCTTAAATTCTCACCCTTTGGATCAGCCTTTGTGTCCCTTCGAGGCGCTGGCAGAGCTGCTGGGGACAGGGCAGGAGCGGGGCAGCCCCAGTGTTCCCCTGTCTGTGACACCCAGAAGTGACAGCCCCAGCGCTCCCCTGTCTGTGACACCCCAGCGGTGACAGCCCCAGCGTCCCCTGCCTGTGACACCCCAGCGGTGACAGCCCCAGCGTTCCCCTGTCTGTGATACCCCAGAGTGACAGCCCCAGTGTTCCCCTGTCTGTGACACCCCAGGGTGACAGCCCCAGCGTTCCCTTGTCTGTGGCACCCCAGTGGTGACAGCCCCAGCGTTCCCTCCCTGGAGTCGCTCCAAGGGAAGCGTCCAGAGCCGCGTCCAGTCAATGGAACTGTCCGGCCACTGACCAGCCCGGCCTGGGCTGATGTGGATTGCTCTGCAGACAGCTCGGGGAAGGTGTAAGAGGCCGTCTGAAGCCCCCACATTTGCCTACCGGTTGCCACAAGCAAAAACCCCTTCCCCCATTACAGTACCGGCTTGGAGAGAGCGGCAGTGCAGGTGCAGTTGCTGTACCGTTACGTTAGCTGTTCCGAACAAGGCCTGGCAAGGAGTTGGCAAGGAATTGGCAAGGACTTGGCATGAACCCACCAAGGAACGGCCTACTGCATATTTGCCCACTCTCCTCCTGAATCTGAATGAACTTTTAGGGTGACCCTAATCATCTCTCACTGAAGACCTCTCATCTGCCCCGTGACCACTGTGACAGACGGACGGAGATGGAAAACCCTCCTCCCAAGGACTGAGACTGAGACCCCTCCCACAGGGAGAGGGGAAACCACTAATGACACGACCTGTTCTTCTTCAGTAATTCCAACGGACTTATTCTTCATTGTGTTCGTCCTGCCTTGGTGGTTTCAGTGGACTCACCTGTTCCCCCACAGCAATCACAAGAGACTCTCATTGTCCAGCATGTTCCCCCCTCTTTCCTCTGTGGACTATAACTGTGAGGATCTCGCCTGTGTTGGTAGCTATTCCTATCCCCCTCTTTTCTCTCTCTCTCTCTCTCTATCCTTTTATCTCCTTTCTGATCCCCACTATCGCATTTACTGTTTTGGCCCTTAATAAAGGCGCATTTGTTGTGATTAACTGATAGTCTCTTGCTGTTTGCCGTTTTGCACTTTTGGGATTGGTGAAAAGAACCATCACGACACCCCGCACAAGCAGATCGTGACAGATGGCCAGGGTGTCAGACCCAGCCAGCAGGAGTTTAGGAGGGCTAGGTCGTGTTTGACCAACCTGGTCTCCTTTCATGACCAGGTGACCCTCCTGGTGGATGCAGGACAGGCTGTGGATGTGTCTGTTTGGACTCCAGCAAGGCCTTTGGCACTGTCCCCCACAGCACACTCCTGGAAAAGCTGCAGCCCACGGCTGGGCCAGGAGCACTCTGTGCTGGGTTCAGAACTGGCTGGATGGCCGGCCCAGAGAGTGGTGGTGAGCGGTGCTGCATCCAGCTGGGGACAGTCACCAGTGCTGTCCCTCAGGGCTCTGTGCTGGGCCAGCTCTGTTCAATATTTTTATTGACCACATGGATGAGGGCATTGAGGCTTTCATTGGTAAATCTGCAGATGACACTAAGCTGGGAGCACGTGTCCATCTGTTGGAAGGCAGGAGGGCTCTGCAGGGACACCTGGAACAGTTGGATGGATGGGTAGAATCCAATAGGATGAAGTTTAATAAATCCAAGTGCCCAGTCCTGCATTTTGGCCACAATAACCCCCTGCACTGCTCTAGGCTGGGGTCGGCGTGGCTGGACAGTGCCCAGGCAGAAAGGGACCTGGGGCCACTGGTCGACAGCAGGCTGAACACGAGCCAGCAGTGTGCCCTGGTGGCCAAGAAGGCCAATGGCTCCTGGCCTGGATCAGGAATGGTGTGGCCAGCAGGAGCAGAGAGGTCATTCTTCCCCTGTACTTGGCACTGCTGTGCTTGGCATTCCTCCCCTGTACTGGCACCCTACCTCGAGTGCCGTGTCCAGTTCTGGGCTCCCCAATTTGGGAAGGACATGGAGGGGCTGGAGCGTGTCCAAAGAAGGACAACAAGGCTGGTGAGGGGTCTGGAACACAAGTCCTGTGAGGAATGCCTGAGGGAGCTGGGGTTGTTTAGCTTGGAGAAGACTCAGAGGTGACATTATCACTCTCTACACTCTCTGAAAGGTGGTTGCAGTCGGGTGGGGGTCGGTCTCTTTCTCCTCACAGCAACTGACTGAACAAGAGGACACAGTCTTAAGCTGCACCAAGGGAAATTTAGGTCAGAGATTAGGAAAAAAGTTTTTTATGGAAAGGGTGATAAATTACTGGACTTGTCTGTCCAGGGAGGTGGTGGAGTCACCATCATGGGATGTGTTTAAAAAAAGACTGGATGTGGCACTCGGTGCCATGGTTTAGCTGAGGTGGTGTTAGGGCATGGGTTGGACTTGATGACCTTAAAGGTCTCTTCCAACCCAGCAATTCTGTGATTCTGTCATTGTGTGACATCACAGACCAGGTTGTGGCATCATATAGTTGGCTGTGACATCACTGGTTTATTATGCGACATCACAGAGCAGGCTGTGACATCAGAGCATGCCTGTATGACATCACAGAGCAGAGCAAGCTGTGAGGACAAAGAGTGTGCTGTGACATTATAGGGTGGCTGTGTTCCATCACTGAAGGTGTTGTGACATCACACAGTGGGTCTGTGTGACCACAGAGGTGCTGTGTGACATGTTAAGTGAGTTCTGCCATCACAGAGCAGGCTGTGACATCACAGAGGAGGTTGTGATGTCACAAAGTTGGCTGTGACATTACAGGCTGGCTGTGTGACATCACAGAATGGGCTGTGAGGCCACAGAGAAGACTCTGCCATCATAGAAAAGGGCTCTGTGACATCACAGAGCAGCGGTGTGATGCCACAGAGAAGGCTGAGACAATACAGAGTGGGTTGTGCCATCACAGAGCTGACTGTGAAATCACAGGGCAGGCTGTGACATCACAGCGAGGCTGCATAACATCACAAAGGTAGCTGTGCCATCATAGAGCTGGCTGTGACATCACAGGGTGGCTGTGACATCACAGCCTGGGCTGTGACATCACAGGGCAGATGTTGTGACATCACAGAGCACACTGGGACCTCAAAGAGCAGGCTGTGACATCACAGGGCACCTGTATGAAATCACAGGTGGCCTGTTACATCTCCGAGTGGGCTGTGTGACATTACAGGGCAGCTGTGTGACATCACAGGGGCTGTGTGACATCAGAGGGGCTGTGTGACATCACAGGAGGTTGTATGACACCACAGGGGCTGTGTGACATGGGGTTCCAGGGCAGGGCAAGGCTGGACCTGCCCCTTCCTCCCCCACACACAAAATGTTTCCAGCCCACAATCTCCTCCAGTCTGTCACAACAGGCAGTGTGGGAGGTGAAATCCCCGCTGTGGCCATGGGCACCTGCAGGAAGAAGGACAGCTCTTTTCCAGAGGAATGAAAGCCCCAGTTCTCGGTTTATTTCTGATTTAATTGCCTGGAATTTATTTGGTTTTGTTGTTGCTTTGTTTCCTTTTTTGTGCCTGAAGTGTCCAGTCAGGAGCAGAGTGACGCTTGCCAAGGAACTTTGTGGTGCTGTTGCTCAATATTAAATCTGGTTTTTGCTGCTCCCTTGCTGGGGATTTTTTCAGCGCTCTCAAGCCCTCGTTGGCAACAGGGTGAAGGAGCCCTGGGCCAGGCTCTGGCCCTGGGGGACACGGGGACGCTGCCGGGGGGTCCCTGTCCCCTGTCCCGCCCCCCATGGCCCTGTGTCAGGCTCTGGGCTCGATCTCGTGGAACATCCTCTGGGGGAGGCTGCGGCACCGGGGGCGGGGGGACCCGGGGGGACAGGGGACCCCGCTGTGCACGAGCAGCGTTGGACTTCTCTGGGGGAACTGGGAGGGGGGGCTGGGGCAGAGTCACCTCCCCAGTGACCTCACACAGCCCCTGTGATGTCACACAGCCCCTGTGGTGTCACAACCCACTCCTGGATGCCACATAGCTCCCTTGTGATGTCATAGGTCCAACTCTGCGATGTCACTCTGTGATGTCACAAAGCTGTGCTGTTACAGAAGATTCTGTGATGTCAGAAATTCACCCTGTACTATGACGTCACAAAGTCATCCTGTGACATCACAGTCTGTTCCATGATGTCATAGCCTGCTCTATGATGTCACACAGCCAACTCGGTGATGTCACAACCCACACTCTGATGTCACAGAGCCACTCTCTACATGACGGCAGAGTCTGCCCTATGGCCTCACACTATGATGTCACACCCTGCTGTGTGATGTCACAAGCCCCTCAGTGATGTCACAAAACCCTCCCTGTGATGTCATACTGCCACTCAGTGATGTCACAGCACACACTTTGACCTCACTGCCCGCTCTATGATGTCATACAGCCATGCCATGATGTCACAGCCTGCTCTCTGATGTCACACTGTCCCCTCTATCATGCCATAGCTGCTTGATGACCTCACACAACACGCTCTGTGATGTCATAGCCCAGTCTGTGACCTCACACAACCCACGCTGTGCTGTCACACAGCCCCTCTCTGACATCACAGCTGCTCTGTGCCTCCGTGACACAGCCACAGAGGTGCTGCTGTGACACAGCCCCCTCTGGGACACCCCACAGCCCCTGCCAGTGCTGAGCCCCTGTGAGCTCTGTCTGCGCCCTGCTCGTGTCCCTGCGATGCCCTGGCAGTGCCCCAGCCCTGCTGGGCTGTGCACAGGAGCTGCTCCTGGCCACAGCTGTCTCTCTGCAGCGCTGCCCTTGCCAGGAGCTGCCTCTGGGCCAGGAGCCTGGCCCAGCTCAGCAGCACAGACACAGCACCAGGACGTTAATGACCCTCTGGGGCTTTGGTGCTCTTTGCATCAGACCCAGACCTCAGAGTGTGCTCAAAGAACTTCTCAAGAACTCAAAGTCAGATTCAAAGTCCAGACTTTCTTTAACTTTTAATGGGTCCCACTGAGGGACACAACTCATGTGAAAGTGTCCCCGGGTTCCAGTTAGAGCAGAACACTGGAGGCAGTGATGACAGCTGGGGACAAACAAGGCAAAGGTGTCTCTGGTGCTGAGCAAACCTGGATATCACCATGGTGTCCTTGGACCTGCATTGTCACACTGACCCACTGTTCCATGAGGTTCCCCAGTGTCACCATGGTCACTGTCAGAGGCTGGATGAGATCAGTGTCCCGAGACACCTTGGGTTGAGCTGTCAATCAGTCCCACAGCTGGGACAGCGCTAACCCGGCTCTGAACGCCCGAGCAATCACAAATCCCAGCTGGGGGGAGGCCCACGAAGGCCCAGGGGCTTAAAACCAAGGAGCACAAGGTCAGCCCCTGCTATGGACTCTGCCTTCTCCTGGGGCTTGTGTCTCACCCACACTGGAACCCCAGGAGCTGGGAGCCACATGTGTATCTTTCTGTGGAGCTTCTGTCTCTCTGTCTCTCTGTCTCTTTCCTCTCCTTCTAATGCTCTTTCTATGGAACATTTTTGGGTCCCTGAACAACTGAAGTGTTTAAGGCTGAGAGGTCCAGCTTGTTCTGGTGCTTTCCATGAACTGATTGAACTCTTGATTTATGAACCAATGCACTAGATGTGGAATCCTCTACACTGAACTCAGAAACAAACGCCCTCTGTCAGAGCATTTTCATCTTCTAGATCACTTCCAAGATGCCCATGGGGATGTTGCAATGATTATCACACAGCTCTCCATTTCTGGATGCAGGCTCTGCAGATTCTTTCTCTGCATTCAGTCAGGCTTGGATTCCCTGACAATTCCTGGTAGCCCGTCATGGTTTCTTAGGGCAGAACAGTAACAATGAAAACCTTACCAATGGCACAACTGCCCAGCCCACAAGGAAAAGAAAGAACAAGCTGTCAAGTTCTTCAAACATTTGTCCTGCTGTGCTGCAAGAGTTGAGCTGCACACAAGGTGTGGAAAGCCTAGAGAAGCTGCAGCTGGTGGCACATCTTGTGACAGAAGCTGCACCTCGTTCTCCAGGAAAGGTTCTTGGAAAGAGCAAACAGGAGTGTGGAGAAGATTCTGGGAAAACTGAAACAGCTTTTAGGAAATGAAATGAAAATGGAAAGAAACAATCCAAGATGTTTTTCTCTGTTTATTTTTATGCTCCCCTTTTCCATGTTGCACTGCTTCTCCATCCCCTTAATCCAAATAGATCTCAGCTGTAAGATCCATGACATGGCAAGTTTTAGACACTGTAAAATACCATGAGCTACACACAGTTTTTGCCTTCCCCTGGTTTACTTGGAAAGCAGTGATGGAGACTAAGTGCAGCCCTTGGGTCAGGTACAAATTCAGCATTCAGGGAATGTGCTCCCCTAGGGTTTGATCCTCAGCGGGGACAATGCACAGCAGCGCTCAAGGGGATTCCTGTTCCCCTGTGCAGGAGTCCAGACTCTGAGTCTGGGCTGACCAGGGCAAAGTTCCCGTGTTTGGACAGGCTCAGGGGCTGCCCCTGGGGAGCGGGGGGCTGGGCGCGGGGGCGAGCGGGCAACGGAAAAACGGACACGGGGACAAACGGCCCCGGAGCTTCAGTTGCAGCGGCAGCAGCAGCAGCAGCGGCAGCGGCAGCGGCTGCAGCAGCGAAAGCAGACAAAGCAGCGATTTTGTCGCATTCCTCTTGATTCTCCTCTCCCTTTCCCGCTGTCCCCTCCTCTCCCAATCTCTCTCTCCCCATTCCCGGCCGGGCCATGTCCCCAGCCCGCCCCCAGCCCCGGGCGGGTCTGCCCCGGCCCCGTCCCAGTTCCCGGCCCCGGCCCCGTCCCTGTCCCCGGCCGTCCCGCCGGGGTCTCGTCTCCGCCCGGCTCTGGCCGTGCTGGCGGTGGCGCTGCTGGGCGGGCATCAGTGCCTGGGGCTGGGGCGGCACCGCCGCCCTCTGGCTCCGCCTGGCCCGAGCCCGGCCCCGGCCCCGACGTGGGCTCCAGTCCCGGCCCCGGCCCCGGCTCCTCCCAGGCCCCGCGGAGGACACAGGCGGCGCGGCCGCTCCCGCCGCCCGCGCTGCGGCTTCCCCGGCCCGAGCTCCGCCGCTCGGCAGCGCGGCCGTCGGCCCCGAGCTCCGCCGCTGTCCCGTTCCAGGGACAGAACGCCTGGGGAGGGCCGGCCCGGGGCGCTCGGGGGGCGCTCGGGGGCCGCTACTGGCCCCGGGCTGAGCGCTGACAGCCCCGTCCCGCCCGCAGGGAAGGCGCAGGAGGAGGCCCTGCAGGAGTGGTACCGGCTGGGTTCGCTGCCGGGCAGCGGCGGCTTCGGCAGCGTCTTCGCGGCCACGCGGCTCTCGGACGGCGCCCCGGTGAGCGGCGGGGCCGGCGGCGGGCGCAGGAGAAGGGGGCAGAGGAGGAGGAGGATTAGACGGAGGAGGAGGGGGAAGGAGGAGGAGGAGGAGGGGGCGGAGGAGGAGGAGGATGGGGCTCGGCGGGGCGGGTGGTGCGCTCAACCCACTGCTCTCCCTTGCTCGCAGGTGGCCATCAAAAGGGTGCCACGGAACCGCGTCCGGCACTGGGGCGAGCTGGTGAGTGAGCGGGGCCAGCGGCAGAAGCCGGGCCGTGCCGGGTGGCGAGGAGCCGGGGCCCGGCAGGGTGGGAGCCGCCGGGAGCCCTGCAGGGAGAGCGGGCATGGGCTGAGCGGGGCATGCAGAGCATCCCGGGCTGGCTGAGGGGTTCCCCAGCCCTGGCACGGCCTCAGCCCCACTGACGGCATCGCGTTCCTCCCGCAGCCCGACGGCACCAGCGCACCCCTGGAGGTCGTGCTGCTGGACAAGGTGTCCTCTGGCTGCACTGGTGTCATTCAGCTCCTGGAGTGGCTTGAGCTCCCTGACAGCGTCGTGCTGGTGCTGGAGCGTCCGGAGCGGTGCCAGGAGCTGTCAGGTTTCCTGGCGGAGCGGAGGTTCCTGCCGGAGGAGGAGGCGCGGGGGCTGTTCCGCCAGGTGCTGGAGGCCGTGCGGCACTGCACCAGCTGCGGGGTCCTGCACAGGGACATCAAGCCTGAGAACATCCTGCTCGACCTGGCCACCGGGCAGCTGAAACTGATTGACTTTGGCTGTGGCGCCTTCCTCCAAGACACAGCCTACACCCAGTTTGCAGGTGAGCTCTGCCTGGGGATGCTCCTGGGCATCTCATGGCCCAGCTGGGGTGCAGCCCCGGGGCTCCCCCTATTGCAGCCAGGATGGGATTAATGCTGGAGCCAAGCTGATTTGGGTGGGGGTGTGAGGGGGGCCAGCTCCAGCCCTGCCGACAGCCTTCAGCACCCACTGTGGCCTGGGCTAAGGCTGGAGCTGGGGCAGCCAGCCTGACAAAAACCCCAGTGGGGGTAGCAGAGAGGGGCGTCTGACCCTGTGCCCTGGATGGTTTGGTGTGCAGGCGAGAAGGGCTTGGACTGCTCTGCTCCCATTGTTTGCCTTGACTGGTTAACATTTTTGGGGGGCCGTGCAGGTGGGGAGTAGAGCGGGCTTTCTCAACCACTGGATGAGTTTTGCTTTTGTGTGTCACGGTTGGGCCTTCCCAGGATTTCTGCTGCCCTCTTCCAACACCAGTGGCTTCTTTTCCAGCCCCAAGTCTGTACACAAGTCCCAGGTGCTGGTGAGAGGGCAGCAGTCACCCTGTGTGCCACTGGGGCAGCCCCCACAGGCCATGGGGTGCTGGGGCCAGGCTCTGGGAGCAGCAGCGTCCCCCTGATGAACTCTGTCTGTGTTCCACAGGAACCCTGTCCTACAGCCCACCAGAGTGGATCCACCACCAACACTACCACGGCGAGGCAGCGACGATCTGGTCCCTGGGCCTCCTGCTGTACCACCTGGTCATGGGGAAGCACCCGTTCAGGAGGGGCCAGGAGATCATCTGGGGGCGGATCTTGTTCCCACGACGGCTCTCTCAAGGTGGGTCCTCATCTCTGGCCACGGGGGCAATACCAGTGCTGGGAGACAGTAGCAGCTCATGAGCATCCTGCTCTGGCAGCTGCTGAGGAGGTGGCACATGTCCTGCTCTCCTGCTCTCCTCCAAACACAGAATCCATGGGGAAGTTTAGGCCCAGCTCTGGGCACACCCAGCATGGCCTGGGCATGGGAACAGGGGGGCAACTTCTCCAACTGACTGGTGATTTCTGGTTTGTTTCCCCAGAGTGCCAGGATCTCATTAAGAGGTGTTTGTCCATGCAGCCCTTGGACAGGCCATCCTTAGAAGAGCTTTTCCGTGATCCATGGGTGCAGGGTGGTCTTCTGCCCTAGAAGATGGGAGAGCTCCACGTGCACAGTTGGATCCAGGGGCCTGGCAGGTAACAGCTCCACACATGTCCTGGCAATCAGTGGCAAAGCCAACCAGACTGGTTTTGTCCTGCCTGTGTCACTGCCCAGGGGTCATCAGATGGGAACACGCAGCCCTTGTGCTGGAGCTGAGCTGCTCTGCCCAGCACTGGTGGCCACCATCCGAACTGGTTTTGCTTGTCCTGGTTCCCTGACAGCTGGGGCCCTGGGCAGAACCCAGACAGCCTGGGCTCACCCCAGGGAAGGAGAAGGAGCCCCTGGAGAAGCTGTACCAGGTGGGGCTGCTGCTGCTGGGGACACGGAGGATGACATCAAGGATGACAACCTCTTCCTCCACCTGGTCACCGGCAGCTGAGGATGATGGACCTTGATTCTGACACCTTCTCCAAAGCCAGGCTCCACAGGGAATTTGCAGGTGAGTCCACACGCAGGGGGATGCTCCCAGATTTGGGCATTGCACAGCCTGGCCGGGAACCAAAGGTTCCCCCATTGCTGGGGCAGATGCAGCTGATCCTTCAGTCGGCTGCCAGGCTGCTTTTGGCAGGGCTAGGGGGATGGGCTGGGGTGCTGATGAAATGGGAGTGGGCTCCTGGCCCTGCCAACAGCCCCAGCACCCACCGTGCCCCGGGCTGGGGCTGGGGCTGGGGCAGCCAGCCCGACACAAAGAAACCCCCATGGTGGGAGCAGAGGTGGGACTCCAGAACCTGTGCAGGGGCTGCTTTGCTTTGCAGGCAAGGAAGGGCTTGGGCTGCTCCACTGCCCCTGTTTGCTTTGGGATCACTGTTATTTTGGGGGGCAGTGCAGGGGGGAAGGGAGACAGCCTGGGCTTCCCTCACCTGTGGGTGGGTTTTTCCCTGGCCTGCAGGGGTTGGGCCTTCCTTAGCCCCTGACAGAGATAAGATTTTTGACCTTTTTTCTTGTTCCCCTTTTTGTCTGTAATCTATTTTCAATAATTTGTTGTGTGTTTTTCTAGAGGAAGCGTTCCAGGTGGGGTCCAGTCTGGATGGGGAAGTGCTTGGGAGCAGCTGTGGCGTGGATGGGCCGTGCCCTGGGAGAAGGCTGAGGACATCGTTTGGGACCAGCTTTTCTTCCAGCGAGGGATGGCGTGAGGTGGGTCCGGTCTGCTTGGCATGGTGGGATCAGAGCTTTGGGGAGATGGCAGCGAGCACAGGAGCATCCTGCTCTGGGCAGCTGCTGAGGGCTGGATGTGCCGTGGCCGGCTGCAGGCTGGGCACATGTCCTGCCCTCCTGCTCTGCTTCCACAGGCAGCAGGGATGGGCAGCTCTGGGCACAGCTCTGGGCACGGCCAGCATGGCCTGGGCACCGCGGGCGGCTGGGACAAGGGGACAGGAGCCTTCAGCTGACGGGCGCTTTCTGGTTTCTCTCCTTGCAGCCGGGCTCTGCGGGTGCTGAGGCTGCTCTGGGCTCTGCCAGGGCTCTGCTGGAGCTCAGCACCGGGCCGCAATCAGCCAAAGAAGAAATGGGGTGACCTGCAGCACAGACCTGCTGGAGCATTTCAGCAACACAGCTCAAGTTTGCAGAGTGTACACCTTCAAGGGCAAACATGACACCACCCAAAAATTAAACTTGTTCAATAGCTTCTGAAATGAAATCAATCTGGGATGACCCCAAATGACATTTTACAGCTTGCTCAAGCTGTAGCTCAGCCCTTCTCTGAACTGTTCTCTCCCCCACCTGCCTTTTACTTCCCAACTGCTCCCTCTTGTCCCCCAGTGAGTTCCCAGCCCATGGCAGTCTCCATCACACTGTTGCCTTCCTTGGTGCCCCTCACCATGAGGCAGGCCGAGCCCCAGGCTTAGGGACTCATCCTGTCACTGGCTGAGGAGCAGCAATGTCTCAGAGCTCCAGTGGGATTTTAGTGTCATTCAGAGCTCCTCTTCTGCCCTCAGCTGTCCTCACTGCTGAGTTCCCACTCCCTTTTCCTCGTCCTTGCAGCAGGATGAGCTCTGTGAATCCCCTTGAGCCTCCCCACTCTTCCCAGCCCACGCACCCACCTCAGTTATGCTGAAGCTGCAGCTTCTCTGTCTCCTGTGGCACACCAGTCCAGTCCCCTGTGCGGGGAGCCCCAGCCCCAGAGCACAGCACTCAGCAGTGCAGTCCGGGCTGGAGCAGCTGCCCTGCAGCCATGGCTTGGCTCTTTGTGGCAAGGGAATGCTCCCTGTTTGCAGCTGTCCCTGCAGGATGGCCCCAGGGCAGAGCCCAGCCGGGCTCCCACTGCAGCCCCTGAAGCTTGGGGCAGACAGTGGTCGCAGAGCTGGGGTTCACGGGGAGCACCCGGAGCTGTGGCTTTCAGTCAGTGTTGGCAAATGTTGTGTTCTCATCTCCTGCAGCCTGTGGGGAAAGCAGCCTGTGCTGCCAGGCCTGTGTGTGCCAGGGGCTCTTGGATGTCTCTGTATCCATGGACAGAAGGCTCTGTGTGTGCCAGGGGCTCTAAGATGTCTCTACCCATGGACAGAAGGCCCTGTCTGTGCCAGGGTTTCCATAATGTCTCTGTACCCATGGGTATGGAATAGCATGGACACTGAAAGTGTCAGTCCCGTTGCTTGCACGCTCCTTCCTTTGTGCACAAGACACATCCAGGCACACCCCCATGTACAGATACATTAAAAGGACAGGGAGGGACAGAGATTTCCCACAGTACTCCAACTTTGGCATAACTCACCTTTTAGCTGGTGGCCAGGGGATTTTTTTTCCCAGCTCTGTGTGAGAAGGTGTCCAGGAGCTGAAGGAGCAGCATTTAGAAGCAGTTTCAGGATTTCTAGGCAGGAAGTGGAGCTGACAACCATCCACGTAACTTGCCGTATTCATCAGGATGTGCTGCTGGTTCTTTGGGAATATGGCCCAATGGAGAGACGAGACTTGGAAAAATCCCAGCTCTCTGTGGGTTTGTGCAAAGGGGGAGCAGCAGAAACACTTTGTGTCTGCTTTGGGGACACAAGGTCCAAGGAGCTGCGGTGGCAGAGGGTGACCTGGGCTGGTGGCAGGTGAAGTCCTGGTTCATGGCATCCCAGAGTGGCACAGGACAAAGCTCCAAGCACTCCCAACCCCACTGATGAAGTCTTTGTGATGCTGCACATCCTATAGGAAAAGCTGCTGTCACACAATGCACTGGGATTTCTAAGTTTCATTTTAATTACTTTAGGTCCAAGTTTCAAACTGCAATGTTTTTGTTCTCAAGACACAGTCGTGCACAATCCATCTCTCATCCTCCTATTGCTTCAACAACAATTTAAAAAAATAAATCTTAATATTGGAAACAAAACCCAGTGTCTTTAAAAAAAGAATGCTGGGGTCAGTCAGTAAGATGGATCCAGGCCATCAGAACAGGCACAAAGTAAATGAGTTCTCCTTTTAAAAAGATCAGTTACCTCTTAAATACAAAGTTACAGAAGATTTCATTACACATTTGTTTCTTTTTGTTTTCTCTTTCATATTTTTCTCATTTTTAAAATTTTTTTCTATTTCTTTTTAAGTAGATAACACATCATGTAAAATAGGTAAGATTTTTCAGCAAAAATCAGATTTTTCAGCAAAAATAAGATTTACAGCAAAATAAGATACATTTCTGATAAACAATGAAAATATTTACTCCTCTGTTTAATTTTCTCTGGATACCCTGCGGTAAAAAATCTAGCAGATATGAGAAGAGGTGTCAAGTGTTTGCTTTGGACTAAGCTGGAGTTCAGCACTGCTGACATCCTGATCCAGCCAAGAGTTGCAGAATTCTTTTGCACATCCCGAATGTGTTTGCAGGCACAGCACCTGCAGTGCTGACACACCAGTGCACGTGAATAACTCTGTTACTCCCTCACAGAATTTGGGCTCTGCCCCAGAGCGAGGTGCTCCAGCCCTTTGCTCCTGGTTCCCGTGGGGAGCAGCTCCCTTCCCTCTGGCTGAGCTGCTCAGGCAGAGCCCGGCAGCTCCTGGCCCTGCAGGGCTGAGGCTTTTCCCCGTTGCTGGGCACAGACTGATGGAGCAGCACCGCTGAACACGGGCACACACAGGGACCAGCAGCAGCTGCCTTTGGCCACCTGAGGCTCCAAGGCCCAAACTCAGAGCAGACAGGGCTGGAAGAGACTCACAGGCTCCCTGCTGGCTGTGCTGCCCCACTTGTGCCCACCTGGGAGCCCCCAGGGCCAGCAGGGACTTGAGATGGCAGCCCTGGGCTCCTGGAGGTTGTGCAAGGAGCGGAGCTGGGGACTCCCTGTCCATGGGGAGCTTCCAGATGGAAAAGGCTGCTGTGCCCAGGCAGCTCCAAGGGCACAGAAAGGAGGGTCTCCACCACGGGATCTGTGCCAGTCCCACAGTCCTGGGCAGCAGCCACCGAGCCCTGGGGGAGCAGAGGGCACAGCAAGAGGGACAAAAGCAGGCAAGGTCAGAGACTGGAGAGAGCCAGACCCGGCAGCAGGAACAGCTGCTCCATTGCACTCTTGGAGAAAGCTCTTGGCTGCTTCAAAGCGCTGAAAGGCGTGCAGGGCAGAGAGGAGGCCACACCAAACACTGCTCCTGTTTCCACAGCCTCCCCTCTCCGTGTCCCAGAAGGAATTGGATGGACTGTGCTCTTCTCTCCGAGTGTCTCGTTCAGCACGAGCGGCTGAGCGCCAGGAGCTGAAGGAGCTGAAGCCTCAGGCCTCAAGAGCTGGGCCTGAGGAGACTTTCTGAGCAAATGAATGCTGCTAACATGGACCTGGCTGAATGCAGCAGATGGAATCATGGAATCACAGAATCCTTTCTGTTGGAAAAGACCTCTGAGCTCATCCAGTCCAACCGGTCACCCAGCAGTGTCGAGCCCAGCACTAAACCACGTCCGTGAAGTGCCAAGGCCTGGACAACAGCCCTGAGTGAGGCCCTGAGCCAAAGGTGGCCTCTGGATGAACCTTCCAACCAAAGGTTATCTTTGCATCTGCTCACTTGTCACTGTAGAGCAGGACGGGAACGAAAATGACTCCAAATCAAAGGCAAAGAGAATGAACTCCGATCTATTTCAAATGCACCGCTCCATTTATAGAGAACATCGTGCGGACTGATTTCATTGGTCTTAGAGTAAAAACATCTCACACCACTGGTGTGCAGTGAATGACGCACGGTGGCAGAACCTATCTATAAACAATGTGAACAACAAGATAGATTAGAGAATTATTTACATTCTTTCCCAACTGTCTCCCAGGCTCTCGCCTGGTTAGAAAACCTTCTCTTTTTCTCTCTGACTGAACTGAGAATATCCACACCCTGCTTTCTGGGATTTCTGGCCCTGCCTCCTGTCCCAGAGTTTGGCAATTCCCCTTGCACAGCGTGCTGAGCTCTCCATGACCAGCTCGAGAGGTTTCTCAGCTGTTGCGTCCTGTGGCATGGCACAAGAATCTGCCTCCAATTAGCTCGGGAGCGCAGCTCCAGACACATGGGTTTGGTTGAGTAAATGCTATTTGTTTGGTGGGTAATGATGTTTTTCTAAGCTTATGCTTTATTCATAGCATGAGTGACATTTCTGCAAGAGGTAGTGATGTGTCTCTGGGTCTTAGTTCTGTTCTGGTTTTGGAAAATACACTTCAAACAGCTATAGCATTACACATTAGATAACCGGCGTATGAGTAAAATTACAGTAATAACTAGGGGCTTATGAATTAAATGAAATAAATATAGACACTAGGTTTTAAAAACAACAGGCCTTTACTATGATGAAAGGAATAATTTCGATTCAAGGGTGGAATAGATCTTGGGTTTGAATTTAATTATATGTTACAGTTTTGCAATTATCATTGTTGGATTACTCATGGGATTAAAATGCACATCTTTTAAAATGAAAGGTAGAAATATAGCTTTTTAAACATTTCATTTCAAGATCATTAGGTACATTATTACCTCAGCTACAAGACAATTTCATTTTTGCTCTGATCCTCTTTGATTTCTAACAGATAGGAAACAGCCTTCAGTAGTCTCTCTTCATTGTGTTTCTTTTTCTGTATTCCCATGTCTCATCCTAAATTGCTTCTATTGAAGATCTGCAGTGGCCCAAATGACCATATTTGAGCTCTGAATTTGTTGTATCTCTCTTCCTGTTTTTTCTTTTGGCCTGTTTTCAGATTAATAATGTGAGACTAGATAAGCTTCATGGAAAAAAAAGAGTCTATTTCATCATGTTAATCCAATAATACTATCAGGCAGCATCAAACAAAAAAGCTGTGTGTTTCTCCAGAGCCCTGAGATGAATACCTTTTTTGAAACATGGAGATTTATACTCCTGTGGGAATGTAAGTGATATCAAGGGCAGCAGATTTTGAGTGCAGCTGTTTTTACCATTAACAGAGGTAAGTATTTGAAGGAATTTTGATATTTCAGCCATGGTTTATTATCAAGGGTCTCTTGTGTGAAATATGCCAACCAGAACATAGATGACCATTGATTGCTACATTTGGCTTCATTAAAAAAAAAAAAAAAGGAAGAAATTTCTTAAATGCATTATGTTTTTAATATTTAAGAAGTAAGTTCATGGAAACCTGGAAACTCATACTCAGGTGCTGTGAATCACAAGAGTTTCTTGTGGAACAAAGCACAGCCATCTATACTGTGTGTGTATCTGAGTGTGCATGGGTTACTTTTTTGTGAATCGTGAATCTTTTCTATCTTTAGATTGTTATTAATAGAAGAACTTTAAAATTCCTTTCACATTGATAGCCAGAATTTTGGATCAAATACATAGAAAGAAATACAGAAGTGTGGGCATTTCTGAGGTTCTAGAGTTCCCCATATGACCAAGCAGTAGAGTTTATAATCTCTGTATTTTAACTTTCCTTGTCCGGTAATATGGACTAGAAAAATAAGATTTGTATATAGAGTCTAAAAGCATAGAAGATTAATAGTTTGAAGTACTGCCTTCAGCTTTCACAAAATTCATGGAGAAGTGAAGACTAACAACATTAAGGAGGTGTTCAATAGCTCTGTGTGATTGACCAAAGCAGTTTCATTAGATTTTCTTTTCCCTCTTTTTTTTTTTTTTTAATAATTTAAGCTGTGCTTTTGCCAAATACCAGTCTCAGAACTTTGCACCCTACATTCTGACAAGAGGCAGCAGTATAAAAGAGGTGGGAAGAGAGGCTTTAGCAATATATTTTCTCCTTTTTCCATTCTCCCAAGGCAAAACCTGGAGTCTTTCTGAAGCCATTGGCCAGCATTTACTCTTTATCTCCAGCCTGTATCTACATATTAATTTTTTAAAAATTGTATTCAATGGATCATGTAAATAAGTCTGCTGTCCAGCAATTATTCATGTAAGATGCAATTCAACCAAATTGTATTGTGATTTTCCTATTGCAAAATCTTGTCCTTTTTAAAAAATTTACTAATATTTTATTTTTCTGAAGGCAGAGTGGATGCAGACAATGTACCTGCCAAAGTCAGAGAGATTGCAGACAGGGTTTCCAGCTTTTAAGTTTCCAGGGCTTTGTGTATTCAGATTCAGGCATTCTAACTTTGAACATGCAGCCATTTAATCTTGCAAAGACAAAGGTTGTATTGGCATGGAAGCAAATACAGAAATGCACTCTGTAAGGCCATGAAAGAATGTCACTGCATTACAGCAGCCTAACAAGGTATCATACATCAGCTGAAGCATTGTAATTGTCTGTCTGTGCACTTGAGCTTGCCCAGAGCGAGGTAAACATCCATATGCTCCAGGGATTACTCATTAAATGAAGCATTATGGTTTAGTACTGAGAAATCTCTGCTGTCCTTCCATTATTTTCTACTTAAATGATCATTTTCTTCTGCATAACAGTAAGTTTTAATTATGCGATTTGCTGTGTGTGTGTGTTGGATGTTTTTCAGTTGCTCATGCAGACTGTAGACAAACACATACATGTGTGCAGACACAACATTTTCCCTGCTATAATTTGGTATTTCTGGCACTTTGCAATAGTAGGGTCAAAGCCAAACTGTAGCTACCTCTGGAAAATCTTACAAGTAGCTGTAATTGAAAAAGGCAGTATAACTTTTCTGTTTTAAAACCTAGTGGAGACTTTTTTTCGGAAAATGGAAAGTATTTCATCATTGCTTCAATGTGAGTTTTTGATGAAGTCATGGAACTTTTGAATGTGTGTATTTTTTGAAACAATTCTGAAACTCATTAGGCAGTAACAGAAATGCCATTACATTATCGTGATCCACTGCTAACTCAAAATTTGACTTTTGATAGATGTAGTAAAAAGAATGAAATTATTCTGAATTCTAAGTAAGTAAATACAACTAGTTTGATCCTCCAGGATAATTACAGTTTATAATACTGAATTGAAAAGTTTATTGTGGTTGTAAAACAAAAGGAACTTTTTGATAGGGCTTACTGTTGTAGTTCTGTGAGATGCAATCCTTTTGGATATTTCCTACCCCTCATGATTCACTCTGTTGCTAATGAAGCTGTATTCTGACAGGCCTTTAAATTAATGCCTATGCCTGTATGAAGCACAAGTATGGAGTACATAAAGTACAATTGTTTTAAGTATTTATATTTGTCTACTGATGCACTAGAATCTAACAAACTCAAAGGAGGAATCCCTTTCACGAGCTGTAAATTTCAAAAGTTCTGACCTATTGACTTCATGAGAGTAAAAATTCTCCAGTGGGAGTAAGATGTTCATCATGCCTTAACATAAAGTCCAGGAGTCAGGGAAATGCCTGGCTGGAATAAACAAGCAGCTCATCCAGTCTGCCATTCTGGCACCAAGGGCGGGTAAGACCAGATGTTTCAACGGAAGGCATAAATCTTCACAATTTTACTGTTCTGTATTGCAAGATGATGTTTCTTACATCACTCACACCTTGAAACCTGAAGATTAAGAGAGCTTATAACTCTTACTTCCTCATAGTCAGTTTATAACATAAATCTTAAAGCACATTTCTTAAATTATTCAGTAATTTTGAAAGCAGATTTTGAAGATACATTATCAACTGGTGCAAAAGTAAAACGCTTCACCTCCATGCTGCCTTTATTAGAGTAAAAGTTGTGAATATGAGAAATCCTGGTCATTTCAGTAAACTAAAAGTGAATTTTACTGCAGCGTGAGAGAGGCAAAGGGCCTTGTCAAGGAGAGATGTGACAGATCTCCCCAGTTGCTGGGTGCTGGGATGCCTTTTCCATCCTACCTGCCTGCAGGTACTCACCAGTTCATGTGTGGGAACCCTTCTGCTACCAATCCTGAGCCACTGATGGCTGTGAAACTGAAGGGTTTGTCTTTCACTGATCTCAGCTCTGATTTTGCCCCATGTTTGCCAGCCTTGGCAAATGCTTACTCTGTTGAATTGAACTTAGTTTGTTCAAAGCTGATCCTGGATTCTCACCAAAGATTTAGTTGTGAAATATCTCGTCTTGTGCAGTGACCATAGCAAGATATTTCTCTTTGGCAGCAAACACTCATTAGAACTGATGACTACTATCACCTTCTTAACTTTCTCTTGACCAATTTTCACTTAATTTCCCACTCACTCCGTGAGACAATTATACAAAATAAATAATGAGGTAGCATGTGTCATGCAGCTAATGTTGAAACAGTTGGATGAGCATCAAACTAAATCTGAATTTTCCTTTTTTTATTGCCCAATGGGAGCTACTTTCTGGCTAATGTTATGAAGGTGGTGGTGTATGAGGGGAAATTAATACATTATCACATTGCACTATTGGTATTGGAAGTCGTTCTTCACACACTGGGTAGCAGACATATAAACTTGTTTGCCAGATGGTGTTGAGATGCAAGAATTTTACAAGGGCTCAGAGGGATGCTGGACAAGTACTTGAAAGTGATATCTACTTGGGGGTTGCAAAATAGACAGGCCACAATAGGCTCAGGAAATCTCCTGAGCTGAAAATAGATGGAGAGGAGGGGGGGCACTAAGGGTAGGGAAATATCGTATATAAATGTTCTATATTTATTCTTCTTGCTGTTGAAAAGAGACCACTAGACTGGATGAGCCTTCAGTTTTGCCATTACAAACATTTTTATATTCTTATTTAAGTAACAAGTTGTTGTGTGAGAGGATTTTTCTGGAACAGGAAATTAATGTTGAAGGTGGAGAAAACCCAGAACTGCTTAAATGTAGAAAATTAGTAATATCTTTTGTGATCCGTATTGCTAAGGAAAGAAAAAGAGAGACAACTTTAATACTGAAAGAATATCAAATGTGAATACTTTCTCAGTTACTGACTGCCTAAGTTTGCAGTCTTGCCTTTTTAGCTTTTATATTTCACCTTATATTACCGTCAGGAATAGATCTTCATTGTTTTGTGGTGACTTCTACTGGTAGTTCACCAGGTACATATAGAAGGCATTTTCTGGTCTAGCTGTCTGTCTCCTACATCCTACATGCTTCTTTCTGTGGTAGAACTTAAGTTCCGTAACTTGCACTACAGTACGCATATACTATTGATAAAGGAAAAAACGGCTGTAGCACTATGTCTGCTAAAGATATTCTTCTTTTTCAGAAAGCAGATCCTTATGTGGAACAATTAAAGGAGACATGGTCAAGTTATAGTTCATGGGTCAGTTTAGTGTCTCATGATACTGAAATTTTTTATGCACTTACTTTAATCTTGTTTTTTTTCATTTGTCTCATCCTTCATTGGGGTTGGCCTTGCATGCTGAATTCTTTTCTTTTTATTGCTTTATGGTTTTTAATGTCTGCACAAACTCCTCTGAAAAACAAGAGTGTGGTTGAGGTGCCTCTAAAGAAACAGAGATGCCAGGGCTTGAGTGGGCTTTTTGAATTCACTCACTCTGCATGTCCTGACTACCAGAGCTGGGTTATAACTTGTAAAAGTCACTAGAAACAGCTGACTTTCTTATCATCCATAAAATTTAAATTTGCATCTGGCAGACTTTTTGTTGCCAAAAAAGTTTAGGAAAAAAGTTACGGTTATCATTGTTACTATTGCCCTTCTTAATTTTATTAGGATTAATGATGATGGTGAAAATTATAACTGTCCTTACTCCCAGAATTGCTCTACTTGATATTAAGAAGACCAAAACTCTGCTGCAGTGGTTTCTTTTGCCTGTTTTAATGTTTTAATGGGTAATATCAGCTACAGACTTTTATCAGCTATCTGAAGTTACTGCTTGCTGATCATTAGCATGACTACAACCCATGAGTTTATAGATATCCTGAAACCATTCAAGAATAAGTTCTGCGAGAAGGTATTTTTCCAGAAAATCTATCTGTAAGAAAAATTGCTTTTTGCATCCTGCCAGTGTATTAGTGGTGTGAGACAATAGCAATTATACAGTCATTTTCTTGGTACAAGTTATTAGTCATCTTTGTTCTTTTGAGGAGATATTTTCAGTGGTTTGGTTTTTTTTTTTTTTTTTTTTTTTTTTTTTTTTTTTGGCATTAATGGCACTTCTGTCACCATCTGGCTTAGTCAATTACAGATCTCCAGAATAACAAAACTCACAGTTTGCATGTATGTCTCTGTTTTTCTTGGGGTCCGGAGAAATGTGACTATTCTGCATTTCCTAGAAAGGGAGTTGTGAGACCTCAGCCCTCATTGCACATTACACAGAAAGAATCTGTAATGAGCTCTTTCTGTGCCTCAGGAGGAGCACAAAGCAGCTGGAGCGGGACTAAGAGTCCAGACAGCTGAGCTCAGTGGGGATGGAGGATGGTCAGCACTACAGAGAAAATGTTCGATAGCTTGTCAATTCATGACCCTGAGGTCCGAGAGGCTTCCATTCCCTCGGACAAATGCTGATCCCCATTAATATGAATGGTTGAACTTCATTTGACATCAGTCAGTCCAGGGTCTGAGTGCAAGTACATTATTCCCCGTGCCATTAATGCAAGTCACATACCCCAGCTAGGCAGATAAGGGAAATAGAATTTTCAGTAGTCATTGTTGTTTTGCTTTGCAGTACTGTGTGGAGGTGGTCAACTCCTCATGCTTGATTATCTTCAAGATATTTGTTGCACTTTATAAAGTTCATCGGCAAACTTGTGCTTGCTTCTTAAAAGTAGTCTGCTGTGTCATGTAGCCCATTTGACTGGGTAGAAAGAAGCATGTCATGTTTAAGATAGTGACACTGATAATTAGCTGTTACTATCTAATTCCACTTCTTTTTTTCACTTCAATTCCTCCTAGAATATCTAGTGAGTACATTTAGCATCAGTTTCCCCAGCAGAAATAGTAGGCACACATTTTCTTTACAATGACTCAATGATGTATGTACTAGTTACTGTTATATTTTAAGTTGAATGTACGAAAGGTATTATATAAGTTTTGAAAACTACCTTAATAGTGTTTTATTCTTCTCTAGGCACAGGAATTTTGATTTTGTATTGTCATTTAAATAGACAATAACTAAAAATGAAGGCTTTAGTTTCTTAATTGGTTGTCACATATCTCATTTATGGGTGGTTACCATTTAGTTTGGTAAAGGATCCGAAGACTCAGATTCCTTTTGAACAGCCAATATCTAGTTTTTCTGATGATTTATTCATAGCAGTTAGGTTTTTGCAATTCCTTGTGAGGAAATTGCCCTTCATAGGATCTGTCTATGTAAGGTTGTTGTATAATGCATGCTCATTTGCTTAGTTGTATTTGTAAGCTCCAGCTGTGCCCATCACTTGCTAGATCTGTCATTAAAGGATTTTGTTTCAAATTCTGCCTGGCTTTGTTTTCAGATGTCTCTGAATTCCTTCCTGAGTTGAGTCACAACTGTGAAAAGAGAAATCTCCCTCTTTAATTCAAGGGGTCAGTGGTTTAAAAGCACTAAAGCCTGGTGGGGAACAGCTTAAGGAAGGTAGTTAATCATAGTGATCCCAAGACTTCATAAACTTACACAAGGCTCATCTGACAGGCAGAGTCCTGGATATCTTCAAGCCCTGGTTTCTTTGAGGAGTAGATGTTTTGCCAGGGAGTGGAATCCTCTATGAACAAGCACCTGTGATGGGTCTTTGCCACCTGCTCAGCTGTGGCTATAGAAACACAGCTTAATCTTCTCCACCACATTTCTTTTTCTAGCTAAGCCAGCATGCAGCCCAATTCCTTTCTAGTAGTTTTTTTTCCCCTGCAATGTTGAGAAATATTTAATGTGGTAACTACAATGGCTTCCACTTCTTGGTGTCACTGGGACATAATAGACTGGCAGGAAAGAGCTGCTGATCTGGATAGAAAAGAGAGGTCAGGAGGGAACACACAGATGGTCTTGTGTGCTGGGCGAGCAGAAGTCATTGGCGTGGTTTGGGTGTCAATAATTCATCCAGTGGCATTTTTCACCCAACTTCTTCAGACTCCAGTGGGGAAATCTTGGAATAAATCCCCCTCTTGTCTCCGTGCAGGCAAAAGCCTTATTTCACATACCATGTTAATAACTGTGACACTCAGCTGTGGGCTTAGTTTTCACGGGATGGGCAAACCAGGACCATGTGGGTGAACTGTACGCGGAAGCTGTGAGATACTGAATTAAGTGATACAGCTAATGCAGTGCCTGTACCTATGCTGTGTGTACTCCACTTGTCCTATGCACACATTGCTATTCTTGGTACAGGGGTTGATTATCTGCCTATGGATCAGTTCTTGAATTGCTTCAGCTTTTGGACAGTTCTATAAAAGAAAAGTGATCCTGTTTTCAGTCAGATTTTAATAGTGAAGTAGTTAATTCGTAAGCAGCTCAGGTAGACATTGCCCTTATCAGAAGAGTCCTTGGGAAGATAAGGTCACTAGAGAGTAGAAAAAGTCATTTGATGGCTGTCAGACATCCAAGTTTAAGTGGAAGGGTGTTGGATGTTGAGCAAGACCTTCAGTGTGTGATTCAGTTCAGTTATTAATTTGTCCATTAACTGCTAAAGGAAATAGCAGAAAAATTAGGATTGAAGGAGACATGAGGAAGTCATATGATTTTATTTGTATTTCAAAGGATGGATAACTTCAGCTTTGGATTAGATTGCTTAGAGCTATGTCCAGTCAAGCTTCAAATGTCTGCAAAGATGGAGAATCCACAATTTCTCTGAGCTCCTGTTCCAGTGTTGACAATCCTTTCATTCCTTGAGGAATGAAACCTCAGAAGTCCCTCAAGATTGAGATTGCCTCATCATCTTAGGGGACAAATGACTTAGGGGAAAAGGAAATGAGAAGTGTTTTACATCCTGCCTTTTTAATATTGGTCTTATGGTTATGGAAACTAACTGGTTAACCATCTAAATTTTTCCTTTTTTTCAGTGAAATACTGATTCATCCTTGCACACTGTGTCCTCACAAGACACAGGAAAGTTATTGTGATTTTAAACTAAAGTGGAAGTATTTCTGTGTTGAATGGAGGAGGTGATGCATGAATTCTTGGTTTCTTTTTCAGTATGGCTGTTTCAGATTCCAGGAACTGTCATGATAGCACCCCTCATAAAGCAGCTTAAAAATAGCAAAACAACTGTTGCACCAAATATAAAGTGATTCCTGCTGTGTCACAAACAGAAAGGTTTTTGAAGCTCTGAATAGATAGCAGCATGTTGTAACCCTTGAAAATGGTAAAATTGATGATCAGAGGACACAGGGCTGTTAAAGCTTTGATGACCTGCTGTCTGAACCCATACTGGCAGTGTGTTTTTCCTTACACAGCTCTGTGAAGTTCTTTATAGAAAATGAAACTGTGATTGCTTGTAATTTTCTGCAGTTTGCACAAGCACTTAAATCACAAATAAAACACTGTAAAAAGTGGCATGTGAGTCATGGATCTCCCTGCAGGAGTTCCAAGTCTGTTGTCCCTGTGGAGAAGGTTGGCTGTGTGACTAGGGGGATGTGGGTACTGGTCCTGACGGCTAGTGTGATGTTATCCAAGGGATGTCATCTCCGATGGCAGCATTAAAAGAAATCCAGCTACCTCTAACAAGGATAGAGGGTAGAGGATGGAGACATTAAAGCTTTTAAAGTGCTCAGATGCTGTGATGATGAGTACCTGAGGGAAACCCATCAAGAGGAGCAGGTCCCCATTGAGTCAATGACTTGTGTAAGCTCACAAGTGGGATTTTTTATAGAGACTCTGCTGATTCTCTGTCACATATACTCCAAATTTAAATGAAATCAAGTGTTTAAAAAAAACAGGAAGAAAGCAAATGTGTTCAGTCTAACAATAAAATAACTGGGTTATTGGGCCAACAGATGATCACTGCTGTGCAGTGTACACGTTCATATGTGTATCAGTTTACATTTTAGCTGCACAAAATGTTGATCCAAAATTAGGGGGACAATGCATTAAAAAAAACCCTTCTCCAGTAGACTTCAAGAATATAGTAATGAATTTTTAAATCAATTTGTTGAAAGTGGAAATTAAAATCCTTCCGGCATGTCTTTCCCTATAGTGTAGTTTTTATAGGAAACCCTGCAGACTGTGCTGCACAGAGTTCACTGACAGTGCATCAAATAATGAGGCCATACGTTGATGAAAGGAATTTTAGTAAAATATGCCATTGGATATACAGCAAACAGATTTGATCAAAGCCCAGCTGCCGTATGAAGTACACATTTTTTTAACCATTACTAAACTGCATTAGCCTGAATTATTTTGAAAGTTATGATTTGACTTCTACACAGCTGACAATAAACTAAATAGTACTGGCAGTTAAGGAAACATGCTTTCAGGATTTGTAAAATAGAAAAAATAAAAAAAATATTTTATTATATTAAGATGCCAACTACAACATGCAGTTGCCTCTACTTAACATTTGTAACATTTTGTTTTTATCGGAGAGTCTCACAGACTTTAGATACAGCTGTGAGTGCCTGCAAGCATTTACACAAAATTACAAACTGTTGGGCAATACATTAATGCTTACATGAGATAATATAGCTACAAATTTTAGTACAATAAAGCATTAGCTGTGAAATGAAATTTACCTTTTAAATATTTATGTAAATGTAAATCTTTGTTCCTTTATTTCCTTCTGCTTTGGGGAGGGTTTGTTTTAGTGTTGTTTTGGTTGAGTTTTTGATTTAGTAGGGTCTGCTGAGTTGTGACTGTGTGCATGATCTGCAGGTTGTGCCTGCACACAGAGTTGGCTGTCTGGTGGTGCCTCAGATGTGTGTATGGCTGAAATGTGTAATCTATTGCTGTATAGTGTGCAATTAATGGAGCCATACAGCACTAGGATCTGGCTGAGGTCTGGATTGCTTGGATCAAGGACAGGAGAGCCCCACCTACTTGCATCTGTAGATGTATCCATGCAGAAACTCACAGGCTGTTCTCTTTCAGAGTATGCACTGCTGTCCACCTTACTGCTGTATCCTGCAGAGCTGTAAGTCTGGATTTGATATATCACAGATTTCACCATAGTGCTGCACTACTGTCCCTTCAAGCTGGGTTTTTCACAAATGTACAAAAGTCATGATAGGGCAAGTTCAAGTAACTAATCTGTAGAATACCCCATTGCCACTAGTTACTGGTTATGCCCAAAAATATCAGCCAGTTCAGACTTCTGGTCCCTGCTAGAGGACCGATGCTTCACTCCTGCATATCTTGGAAGGTCTCCTATGAAAGGAAATAGCAGAGAACAGTTTTTCCACAGCAAAGCACTGGCAAGAACTCCTGGAGGCGAAAATGAGACTGTAATCCTTCCTTTGTGTTGGCCAATGTAGGTTTATGTTTCTTCCAGCAGAAGAATGGTGGTTGCAGGGTCAGTGGTTTAGGTGGCTTGACAGTGCTGCCTGAGGGTAATTCAGGCTGCAGCAGGACAAATGCCATCTGCTAGAGTTTAAATGCTCAGGCAGATCTCCCCAAAATGAGCATTTGTTTTCTCTGATGGCCATTGTGACATTTTTCTGGCTTTCCAGTATTTTCTCAAGAGCAGGCCAAGGCTGTTCCACAGGCAGAGCTTCCTGCAAGTGTTGTCTTCTTCACTCAGAGCTGAGCCAAACCACCCCAAGTGCTGCAGGTGATGACAGACATTTCAGAGGAAAATTCTCTGTCTCTCTTCGAAACCCTTCAGATGTTACAGTACTTGGCAGAAAGTGGTTTTCCATCTAGTCTACCTTTTCATTAATGTCTCTAGGAATTTTCATGCTACTGCTTTTTTCTTTTCTTGGATACCAGAATTACAAAACTCATCTTAGAATCACTTTTCATAGCATTAGTGGTTTTTTTGGTCTGCTGGGGAAACATGCTGTACTTAAAAAAATGTAACACTGAGGTTTGGCTTAGGGCTCCTTTTGATTCTTATGTGTTGCTAAATCGTGCTTTACACTGCTTTCTTCTTTGGCTTGTGTTTGGGTTTTGTTGTTTGGGGTTTTTTTGGTGGGTTTTTTTTTTGTTTTTTTGTTTTTTTTTTTTAATGATCAGACTCGTAGGGCATTCTCATGTCTTTCTAAATAAAGAGCCTATAGAAAGCTGTTATGATGGACGTAATATCTGAAGTCATAGTTCCTTCCCCAAAGGAAACAAGAGGAAATGAGGAAAAAGAATCCATAAGAGATACATATGCATCTAACTATAGAGTGAAAGGCATGTTGATATTTCTGTGCAAAGATCCCAGCTTCACATCTGACTGGTGGGACATTTTATTTATGTCCCTACCTCCTCTTGGAAATACAATTTTCAGATGACAAATTGCTTTCCATCCTATCCTTTTTCTTGAACAATAGATACTGTGTTTGAGAAACAGCCTATAGAATGTAGAAAGCAGTGAGTCTGGTTGTTTTTTGGGGTTTTTTTTTTGGGTGGGTTTTTTTTGTTTTTTTTTTTTTTTTTTTTTAGGAGACACAATATACAAATAATTAGGGTTAGAGAATAGCATTTGCTTTATCATCAGTCTTGGATTTATGTGTTACATGTCCAAAATATAGAATGCCACAGATAAAATTTCTCAGAATCACCGTTTGTAATGATACATAACATGTCTGTGTGCATGGCTGTCTATCTGTCACTTTCTGAAAAGATTACTTCTGTGTCTGTGTGAAATTTTTGAGTGCAATCCTGACCTCACTGACATTGACCTGAAAAAGATCCTGATATCTTTTGAGGATGTAGTGCTCATTTCCCATGTGTATAATTTTAGGTGCCCAACAGTAAATTTCATGGTCAGATGAGCTCTTCAGAGCAATGTGACACAGACCATTCTGTAAGGTTTCTACCATTTCAACCAGTGTTTATCTCCAAACAGACTACATGCCTGTTAGAAATGCTTCCACCAGCAGATTCCCTTCAGAAAGATGCTGAAAAGTATGAAAAAGTAAACAAAGTAAGGGAGTTCCTTCCTCCTTCTTCTCTCATTTCACTTCCTTAGTCACCATTTTTTACTTGAGCTTGAGTTCATCTCAACAAAAAATCCAGTGTAATCCTCAAATGTATTTTGTCTCTCTATTGGAGAGCTTTATTTATTATCAGATGGTTCTCTGCAAGAAGATTTTTTTGCTGACTCTGTTCCCTCAATTGTGTCCTCATTGTCTCACAGACCCTTAATTTTTCTTTGCTCTATTTGGTTTTTCTCAAGTGGGAATCACAGCGGTGATTTTTCTTGCCAAGTTTTTGGTGTTGAATGGATGGTGTGTAAATCCTGTGAGGAGCTCAGTAAAAGTTAAAGCCTTTATAGTTTTGCAAAACTCAGTGTAAGCTGGGTTATGCTTCTTAGGAGTCTCTGCTAATTGTTTGGGTATTTAACAATAGCGAAGACTGCTGCATGGCAAAACCTCATCTAAACCAGGTAGACTAAACCCAGTGATTTATGCAACATAAAATGAAAAAAAAAATCACTGCAGGCTCACATAATGCTTTTTGATTGTACCGTTGTATTTTTATTCATCAATTTCTCCTGGTGTTAGGAAGTGAGGTAATGCTGATCTGGGGTTTGTGTAAAAAGCAGTATTTTCCTGAATCCTGAAAGGGAACACTTTCTGGACTATAAACAGCACAAAACCTACTTAATAAGTAGGAGAATAGTGATGAATATTACTGCTTACCAGTTCTTGGATGGAGTTAGCTTTAACTGAGATTTCACAATGAAGAGAAAAGCATCTTCTGCCAAATAATAAACAGACCATCTATCTAAGGGCTACAAGAACATAGTTTCATTATGCTCTGGATCAATGTCATCTTTGTTATTACAGAACTAAGTTAAGATTGTTAAGTAAGTCTGAAGGTGTAATTTTATTTTTAGTCTATTTGACTTTCTAAGTTACTAATCTAAGCCATGTATGCTTACAGTTTTCCCTCTTACTAACAAAGGCAATTCAATATCCAGTTCATGATTATAGTACAGTTTTGAACCACACAGTAGACAACCACAGTAATTTTTCTTTTGGAATTTGTATGATAATTTCAAGGTGAGATATCTGCATAATGCATTGGACACACATATCTGTATACTTGTAGTTAAAATACCGTGCTTTAAATTTGTGTGCATATAGATTTTCTACTTGCAATAGTAGAAAATATTCTAACTAAATAAACAGATATTCATCTCTTAATAAAGAGATGATAAAGAGATAATGTACCTTTCAATAAATATGAATCGTAGGTGGGGTAATTTTTGTTTATATTGTAGCTGGTTATTTTTAAATCCTTTTAAAACAATATATTTGTCTGAAAGGCCACTCATGCTATTTTGCTGATGTCTGGAAGGGACATTTTTTGCTCTCTTCTGACTCCATTGACCAAAATAAAATAAAACCACAAGATGTCAAACAAGGATAGATGAGGAGAAGAAAGAAAAACTCTTGCATCAGTGATAGAAAATTACGTATTGAAGCTACGTGGCTTAGGCAACTTACTTATTAGGTTTATAATTAACTTATAAGCTTATAGTGACTAGATTTTATAAGCTATAGTGGCTAGATTTATAAGCTTAGAGTGACTAGATTTTATCTAGAGCTTATAGCTCTAGATTTTCAGTTGTCACAATTTGCAGCATTGCTATTAGAGTCACTAAAACTGAGCCACAACTCTTTATTGGAAAATAAAATTCTGAATTTTAAAATGACCTTGGAAAAATAGTGCTGGAAACAGGTTTTAAATTATCCTCCAATTCCATAAAGGCTTTTTTTCACAGAATTAACCGAGAGTTTCCTGAATACAGTTTAAAAAGTGTGTGTTTGCAGATGGGTCACAGTCATTTCAGCTCTGGACGTCTTGACGCCAGGAGAAGTCGGAAACTACACAGTATTTGTGAATGCAAGATTTTGCATTTAGATAGGTTTGGGCTGAACGATCTGAAAAAGCTCCCATAAGCACAGAGCTCCTTACTGTCTGTGTGTTTGAGAAGGCTGAAGAGCTCTGTTTATTGCCACAAAGGGCCTGGAATAAATTATGTTTAGTAAATTGGCCCCAGGTTTTCTTGTTTCAGACAGTAGCTTCGGAGCAATCTGTTTTATAGGCTCCACTAGATGTGACCAATTGCGGGGAGGTGACACCTCGTTTCGGGACGTGCCATGGCACATGTGCCAGTCAGGTCTGGCCCCTCTCTCTGTCAGGATGGCAACCCACCCGCAGCTCCACTTTCTGTCTTCTGGCAGCGTTACCCAAGGCCCGGTCCCAATTTATGGGCCCTGCTGGGAGGTCCAAGCAGGATGGAGCCAGGCTGCTCAGCCCCTCTCAGCCTTGTGCCTCCCGCCCCTACATGGGGCAAATAAAAGCTCCTTTATTCCGCTGGAAATGCCCCCTTTTCAGCGAGGTGTGTGCATGGCTTCCTTCCCTGGTCGGTCTTGCAGGTGATAATTAACACAGTGCAGTGCTATTTCCTAGCTGAAGCCAAGGTGGGGAAGCAGCTTTAGCCTCGGCATTTTTCTTTTCAGACTATTTTTCTTCATTTATTTTGGATCTCTTCATGGTGAGGAAGTTTTAGAAGGTGTTGGTCCTTAGCTCAAGTATCAAAGAACTGAACAAACCAGTAATTTTTCCTTCTCTGACCAAATTCTTCTTACTTTTGAGGGGAGGAAGGAACGGGGTAGTAGAATTTGCTTTTAGGATTCATGTTTTATTTCTGCTCATGGGACTGTTTGCTTCGGATCAGTGTGACTGTGGGTCTTTTCAGCACAGGACGCTGATGGACATTGCTTATGTTAGAGAGAGGAAGGATATTTCCTGAAGATTAATGGCAAGTTAGTTGGCCTGAAGTTCATTAACCTGAGCTAGACTGTTGGAAGGACTCTGTGTGGAAGCTGGAATTGTATTAGAGGATCATCATAAACTAAAAATATATGTGACAATCTGGCCAGATTGCAATGAATCTAAAGACAGGGTTGGCTCGAGCCCACAGAGCAGCTGCCTCCAGTGTAAACTAACCAACCGCCTAGTGAAGGCAAATGGCTTTTCAGAGACATTATTCAAATAAAAGGGAAAAGAGGGAAAAAAAAAAAAAAAAAAAAAAACCCTGAAGGTTCCCATTAGCAAAAGATGCCTAAATGAAAAAGTGAGGTTGTGAGCTATGGCCAAAGGCCCGAGTTTGGTGCTGATTCTCAATCAATTCAGCAAATGACAGTGCATCGACAAAACTGGTTTTTTAGTCAAATTTAGTCTTGATTCTTCACAGTAATTTGCCTCAAGAAAATGAACCCCAAATCCTTTGGTGAATTCCCTGTTGTCTGAGGCCCAGACCTTCAGGCCATGACGTCTCAACATGCTGGCAGTGAGACTGGCTCCCACTTAATTGCTTCTTTTTGAAGTATGGTTTGTCACTATCATCCTGCTGAAGATGGACAGGGCTGGTGTCTCACCTTCATATATTCTTCCCCCTCCTCCCCTCCCCCTCTGTTCCCCTTCTTCCCCCTAAATAGATTTTTTAAAGGCAGTTTAACCCTACGATAGTCCAATCCACATCAGTCTTTTGTGGTGCACCCTCAAATAGATGTGTTGGCACAGAAGAAGTAAGGGCCTTCTCTTCAGATCTCATTCTGCAATAAAGGGAAGGGAAAGATGAAACAGGCATTTCATGTTTGTTTGTTTTCTCGCCATGTCATCTCATGAACATGCACTCCCCTTGGCCAAGAGTAATACATTCAGACACTGAATGTCAGTGTTGAAGAGGGGACTGAGAAGAATGAAGCTCAGTGTTCCGCAATAGGAGCTACGCTTTGGGCATTTTACAAATTATTTCCCTCTTTCTCTTTCACCATCGTGCTCTTCTTGCACACTTCTTTGTCTTTTACTATTAACAGAAGTTCTGGAGGCTCAGAAAGCCCAAGTTTCATCTGAGAGAGATTTCCTCTGCTGGAGAAAACTGTTTCCATGCTTTCATGCCATGGTTCTGGGTGCTGCTGTAGCTCAGAGTTGCCTGACCCAGGGCTGCAGGAGCTCGAATGCTAGACCAGGGGCCACGAGCTGTGCTGCATCCCTCATGGGCTTGTAAGGAGCCTCTCTTTTGATGTCTGTGCAAGTGCTGGCTGACGTGGGCGCTAGGATTGCTCTTTTAATCAGGCAGTTCCAGTACCTTTCAGAAAATAATTTTCATGGCAAGTCATGAGCCATTAATCTCCCGACTAAGCATAACATTTCTTTACTCCTTGGTTTTACAGCATTACTCAAACACTGATATTTTTTATTTCACCAGCTGTCTCCCTTGACCTCTAGCATCATGCACTTGCAGGAGGAAGGATCTGGTCTTACAAGTATTTTCATACTCTGATCTCTGTGATTTATTAACCATCAAGTTTTGCCTTCAGAACTCAAGACACCATTTAAAATAATTTCTTGTGCAAAAGTGGAGTTATTGGGCAAAAGAGATCCTTGATAGCTGGGTACAAAGGACACCAGGATTGCTGTTGCTGTTTTCTTTTCAACTACTGTGCTGTGTGACCTTGAGGAAATAGGTTCACTGCAGCTTTATGGTTCTGTTTTTGCATAGGGAAAATAAGGACAGGGATAATTGCTTTCATTTGTAAAACACTTCAAGATTTATGGACTATGAATGACACTTATTAAGTGAAAAGTGCTGCAAAGCTGGCTTAGTTGCACACTGTGCTAACAAAATCTCATATCAGCCCATTGACCCCAGCCTGAAACACTCATTAAAGTTTATAGGACGTTTTGGTGGATGAGTTGCAGTTATTCTGCTGGAAATATCATACTGAAAGCACTTTTAAATCCATCATCTGCACTGACTTTTTTTCTATTAAAACTAAACACAACTGCTTGTTCTACCCAATTTTCTTAGTTTATTTATGAAAGTTTTGATGGGTATGTACTCATTGTTAACTCTGCTTGTACCCCCATGGCGTCTGAGACCTTACAGTTCATTCTAGTCATAGCATAAACATAAAATAGCTTTTGTACTGAGATAAAAAGTTATAAAACATTAAGATATCCAGTCGACTGGTATGAACTAACAAGTTGCGTGGTCACTTTTGAATGGCAAATATTCTTTGTGTGGATACTGTATTAATTTAATTTGTGTTTGAACTTTAGCTATGCTAGACACTGGTGTTGAAAAGTTTACATATTTTTCCAATGTCAAAATGTGTAAATTTAGTATTAAAGAAACAAAACATTTTTACTTGTACTGGAGAAAAAAAATCCTTTTGTAGCAAAGAAATTAAATGAGCTGCTCTTTAAAGGTAGGTCTGGCTTGCTTACAGAATTATTATTTATGCAGTAATGCAGGTCTACAGATGTTTTCCTTTTTTTCTTCCAGATAAAACTTGGGTTGTTTGAAAAGTGGGGAGATAGTGCAAAAGAAGATGCAGAAGAAGAGAGCAGAATGAGAACTTTGCAAGTGCCACATGCCTGCAGCCTGCTGTCTTTAGTGATGCTGTTCCTTCCAGTCACTGGAATGTCAAAACAAAATATCCCAAGACTGAAGCTTTCCTAGAAAGGTAAACTTTTCAGTGTTTTTTTCTGATTCTGCTGCTTTTGTTTTGATGTGATGTTGCCAGCAGTTCATTTGTATTACTTACCAGGAAAACAAATCAGACATACAAAATAGAAGCCTTAAAGATGGATGAATTCTGCCTAGGGACGGTATTAAATTCTGGTTTTTTTTTTGTTTTGTCGTGTAGAGGCACATGTTTCTGAAATACAGCTGTCTTTTTAAACTATTATTTCTGTTTGCTCCAAGAGGATGTTAACAGACTACATAAATTAGAGGGGAGTTATACTTGAAACACTCCGAGCTGCATTGGAGATATTTCCATGTGGCTGGTGGGGATGATGTGAGACATGGAGGACATTCACATCTTCCTAGAGCATCAGAGAAGGTTGAGAGCGCTGCCTCAAGTGTTTCAAGGGGACTGACATTTATTTTTGTAATTCTGTTTCTATCACTACGTTGGTATGTTAAACTCCACATATGTGGTTTTCTTTCTCCTTGCCTCTTTGGATCACAAAACCGTGTTTCTCTGTGGAATTTCTTAGTCTTGTGTGTAGTTCTAGTTGGGAATGGTATCTGAGGAGTTTCAACACAGACACATTTATGTATTAATGGACAATTTTTTAAAGGAGATAGATTTCTTGTTGCTTTGAATGTAGATTACACCTCCACAGGCACAGAGATGTGACACTGATGCTGTCTTCTTTAGCTACAACAAATGCTCTCCAGTTAGTTATGTTTCATCTATGTCAGCACCCTGCCCTTACGGGAGCTATTTCTGCTCTGTTTTTCAAACTTATGTCTTCCTATGCATTGCAGAATTGCACTCAGGATGGTGTGATGGGACAGGCTGTAAACCCTTCATCGGGGCTTATGATACGTTTGTCATGAGTTTAACACCCAGAGGAATTTATTGAGTAAGCAGAATGACATGCTATTTATTTACAAGCTGCTCTTTTGCTAGATTTGCATGCCACTGTGCATGCTATTCCACTGTGTAGAGATGTGTTTGGATGTGTTTGTGTGAGAGAGATGGAGGAAGCAAGATCAAGGGATCTTGACAACATTTTTATAAATTCAGGAAACAGTTGCACTCACTGAAGCCAATGAATACAGAAACTGAAAACCTGACATGAGTTATGGAAGTTAGCAGTAAAACCCTCCTAACATACAGCCAGTCTTCTCACAGCTAGGCCTTTTGAGATAATTCCCAAAAGCAGCGTATACCATATGGCAATGGCATTTATTGTGGATTTGGCACTCACGATTGGTGAATTCCTCTCAACTTCAAAAGCAGATAGCCTTTGGCAAAATCCTGATGGATGCATTTGGCAGGTAGAGAGGGGGAGAAAAAAAAATATTGAAGTCAACACAGGAAAAAAAGAAATGTCTGAAATCTTAGTTTAGAATAGTGCCAGAGAGCTGCTGGAAGTGGTTGGGAAAATGCCTGAGCTCGTTTAAAAAGACAATGAGCAGATGATTGATATTTAGGCCCTGACCCAAACTTTTATTAGCAACTTTATAAACCTTTCAGTTTGGCTTGAGGGATACCGTTTCCTGTCCAAACTTATCCACCTGTATCCCTGTAGGGGGGCAAATCAACAACAGATACAGATGCAAAATAGCACATAAATCTTAATTTGGAGAGCTGTGATGGAACTGAAAAACCAGAAGAAAGAGAATTATGAGAATTTATTGTGCCTTGTCTTACTTTTCTTGGGGGGGTGGAAGGTGTGTATTTTTCCACATGGATCAAGAAAAAATTCATTGCAGTTTTTCACACTTACGTATTATAAATTATACCAGTATGGCTTATCATAATTAAACCATATTTTTGTTGTTGATATCAGGATGTCAGATGTGTTGAATATTTAATAAAGTTGTCAGAATTAAGTCCATCTTGCTTCCCCCAAGTGTTTCAGACAAAATAATTCCAAGGTTTCTGTAAGATGTAGGAGAAATGAGCTGTCTTGCCAGTTCTCATAAGATTGTTAGTCATGTCACTGACAAGTCCTGGCATCTCTGTTCTTTGGAATTCAGACTTGAAATATCATGAGGAGGAGAATACAAGGTTCTTTCCCTTCTTTGTGGGAAACAGACGAAAACTGGCAACATCAGGCAGTTCCAGAAAGCTGGTCACATGTGTGTGTTTGAAGGGAAGTTTTCATTCTCTTCCAGGTGCAGTGTGTTTATGGCATAGGTCCATCTTCCCAGAGGAGCTGAGCATTTGCTGGGGCAGGAGAGCTGAAAGTAAGCAAGATTTTGCTCCACAGTTACTGAATCTCCCAGCTGCATCAGTCAATGGTGGATGGGGAAGAGGGAGAGGGTGGGGTAGTTAAAGATGTGTCTGTAACTGCAGGAGTCCTTCAAGAAACCACAGCATGTCACAGCTCCTTTGTGTTCAGACAGCAATTAAAATTTTAGACCTTCTCTTAATGGCAGTTACAGGTTTTCATCTTCTCTGGGTTTTCATCTTCAGAAGTGGGAATCTGTGCTGGAAATGTTAAGATATTCCAGCGAGTCATGTGGGGATCAATGCAATACAATGCATTTCCTTTATTGCATGCCCTACTCTAAAAATGTGTTCTAAAAAATTGTGCATGTATAAAACTAAAGCTACACACAATTCAACTGAAATGTGTTGTAATACAGAATCAAAGTCATATATTCTCCACCTCTGTTAATATAATACACTATGATCTTTAATCACATATCCTTTATTCCCACATTTTCCCTGATCCATTAGTTGAAAAATTCTCTTCTTCACTTATACTTAACTTTTAGATACTGATTCATGTCATTACTATCCCAGAAATTGTCACTGCTTGCTCTTGTGATGTTTTTAGGGTGCTCGCTCTGCAGAGACCTTACTTAATCTATGCATCTTAGATACTTCTACAAGTTTGAGGTGCTTCTATTATTATGTTATAGCTTTAATATACGGAGGAGCTCACAAATTGTCTTCTAGTAGAAGATTGACATCTTTAGAAAACCAGGGGATGAATTATTCCTGATTTTAATACTCTTTGTCTAGCTCTGCTTTCAGTCTAAGAGAAACTGTGTGTATTTATCATTCATTTTCGTGCACCTGGACATAGCCTGTGACCTTCATCCAAACTGCAGAACTCCTTAAGCACAGAAGTGACATTCAGCTTCCCTAAGAAGTGCATCCTCCTTGTCTGCTGCATCATTTAACGTGCTCATTCCAACGTCTAGAGCAGATGCAGAAGGTTTTCATATACCAGTCTCATTCATTAATGTCATTTTCAGGACAGCATCAGTTTTGTTACTAAAGAATGGAAGAGTCTGTGTCCTAATTCATATATGTTTAATTCATACAGTGTAGACAGTCGTGTCTCTATCTTCTGAGTAATAATATTTTTTAATTAATTGAGAGGTACTTCCATACATATTTTCTGAGTGTATCTCTAGGTTCTACTTTATAGGGAAAAGTAGACTATAGCCAAACGAGAAGATTGATTGCCGTCTCAGGAAAAAAAACCAAAAATTAAACATTTTTCACTTTGTGGCTATCCTAAAATTTCCCTGCAGAAATGCAGATTCCTAACTGCAAATGTAACCCTATTGATTTGATTTACTTTGCTGATTTTCATGGACATCTTAGTTAGTGTAGTCTTTTTTTCTCAGTGAATGCAGTTATTTTACAGAAGTGTGCACCCTGGTTTATTGGCTGAGGGAGATGCCCCAGCCCAGATTTGGATGTTGTCCCCAGTGACATCCACAAACATATATCATTCCCACTTGGGAATGTGGCCACGCCCCAGAGCATGCCATGCTTGCTGTGAGCAGTGGTGACTTGGTCACAGAACCAGGAATCCTCCACTGTGACACAGTACATAGGAAAAAGCACAACTGAAGGTAACCTTTGGCTTTTAAAAGAGGATTTACTTAGCACTGTTAAAAACAACTATGGTAGTAATATCAATCTAATCAACAAGAGCATTATTCTCAGCTGATTTGTTTTTCTCCACATTGAATGAGCTAAGATGCAGTCTCACTCCCACTGAAGTCATGGCAAGTTTTTGGCCACTGAAGTAAATTGAAGCAAGATCAAATTCACACTCCTCACTTTCTTTCTTCATCTTGCATAAGTAAACTGAAGACAGGCAGTTCTTTCTCCTCTGCTGAAGGGCGACAGTGCAAAAATCATCAGCTCCACATGGAAATTAGCCACGTTTAAAGCATTGTTTAGTTTCATGCAGTGTTTTGCACACAGGATTTTCTTTCCCCTAAGAGTGATCCATTCTTTTACCATGGTGAAAAAGCAAACAGAGAACATTTTGGTGCCGGGAATTCTTTTGAAAATTTGACTGGATGAGTACACTTGCCTAAAGTTCAGAAATGGTCCTTTGAACATGCTACTTTACAATGTCATGCATTCTGTTCTCTATTGTTTTTGCTTTAAACCTGTTTCATTTTATAACTGAGGAGATGCTTGACTGTTGCATCAGAGCAGTTAGTTTGTTCAGTTTCAGTACAGTTGGCTTATCTCCATGTCACGCATCATTTAATTATCCATACAAAACATAGTTAAAATTATGTACAGCTCCTTGAGCCTCACTCAAACTGTCTGTGACACTGCAGTAATCCCAGTTCCCTGACGGGGTGTTGCACAACTATGACTGGTTGGAACGTGTTAAACTGGTGATGTAGAAGAGAGCCTAGAAATGAGTTTGCATTTTGCAGCTGTGCTTGCTCTGCTGGAAGAGGAAGCAAAACCAGACAAAGCCCTGCTCCTGTGGTAGTATCAGCAGCTGTAAATCTTATGAAAATCAAGGAAAGTGTGTTGAGTGAAGAAATGGTGTTTTCCTCTTGTTTGTTATTTAATTAATTTTTGGTGGTTTGTTATCTCTCAGAAAAATCTATCTCAGATTCCTTTGCGGAAAAACATGAAGTGTTTATGTGAGAGTGAAGATCCTACTACTGGAAGATTGTATAGTTACGCAAAAGAATTTGCCTGTTTTGTCTCAAAAATGCTTTCTGGAGGCAGTTATCATTGAGACTTATAATATACCCGAGATTGATGATGGATGGGCACTGCTGTCCATGCAAGGAAAGGCTCTCGTATGTGCATAAACTAAATATAAATGTGAAGGCATTTATAAATAGAAAAACCAGCAAATTTCTTACAGACTTTTTTTTTTCTTTTTTTAAGCTAGTGAACTTGAAGGTCAGATCCAACTATATGTTGCATTTTCTGTCATATAATTATCATATATATAATGTCCTGGAGAGCAGCTTCCAGTCACTGACATCAACAGTTTACATAGCAGTTGAACTAAGAATAACCTGGGAGAACTGACCCATATCAACCTCTTAAGTGTAAACTGTAGCTCACAACAGTTTTTGTGTTTTCATGGTCACAGAAGGGCCTCAATTGGGTAAAGGAAGAATTGTGTTCAAAAAACACAGAACTATTCTGCTGAGTGTTCACTTTATTAAATCTTGGAAAATGAGAGGAAACAAATCTGGAAGAGTGATACTTGGCAAATAATTTTTGCTCCTTTGTAAAAAGAAGGAAGGGACAACATCAAAAACAGCTTCCCTAGAAGAATGCGGGGAAGATACATGATAAGTGGCATCAGCTCGGAAGAGAGTTTAAAACTCTTTATTGGAATACTTTTACTAATGACATCTGTTAAGCAAATCCAATTCAGAGCAGTTTTAGCCATCCCAACATTATTCTGCTACACACCAATGGGAGAGCGTGATCAGCCTGACGTCAGTGTCTGTCTAGCAGTGGCCATCTGTGGTCACGATGCAGGTACTCAAGTCACATCCTGCTTCCCTTTCCTCCCTCCCCATTTCTGCAGTTCCATTTAGAGATGAGTTCCCCAAAGAAAGGTCGAGGAGTATAATCTCTCCTGTACTCACAGTCCTTTGGAGATAAATACACAAAGACATAGCAGAAACAGACAGAAGTTCCTTTCTCAGTCAAAGAGATTGGCTAACACTGTTTAAGGGAGACAATTCTGAAGATGGTGGGAGTGACAGAGGTACATCTTTGCACAAATTTGAAAACACAGACATTCTGCTTTCTGAACAAAATCCTGGCTATACCAGAATTTTGCATGGTGTTGAACCACAGAGTTTGAGAGCTAAGAGGTTATTGAAGGCATCAAAATTTTGTAATTAAATTATCTGGCCTTTTTAGGATGGTATTAACTCTTCCTGTGCATCATCCAGGCAACCTGGATTTCTTCCAGAAAGAAAGAAATCTCACTAAATCTGTAACAGAGCATTAGCTTACATGACATCCTACCCCAAAGTAGTAAGTATAAATACTACTAATAAAAAATGTCCCCCACCAGTATTAAATAAAAGCCTGCACTTGTACACTGAGAACATCCCTGGGTCGTGTCACCCAGATTTGAATTTGACAAGGGTTGTGTGTGAGGGTGCTTGTGCTGCTCTGTCAAGGGAAGCTCTGGTGTTCCCAGGTTCCCGAGTGATGGATCTGCACTTGGTGTCTGTTGGGACTCGGGGTGCCCAGGGCCACGATGAGTTCCCTGACCGGGCTGGGGACGGCGGGCGGGGCTGTCCTGTGCCGCGCTCTGGGTTCTGGGACATCGCAGGCGCCGTGTCACAATGGGGGCAGCTAGAAAAGGCCCCAGCGGGTGCCGCTGCCCCAGTAGAGCCTGGGCAAGCGGTGAGTGCACAGCAGTGAGGAGACGGGGCTGGGGGCTGGAGGAGGGCTGGGGGAGAAGCGCCGGTACCTGGGGCTGCCCCCGCATCCAGGGCCCAGCCCCGGCGGGAGCGCCTCGCTGAGGGCGCGCTGCTTGCTGGGGCAGCGGTGCAGGCCTTGCCAGCTGCCGGGGGCCCTCTCCTTCCTGCCGCCACATCCCTGCTGCTCCTGCCCCTCATTGTCCCTCTCCATTCCGGCCCCACTGAACCCCTTCTGTGTGTCCTCCTGCAGACCATGGCTTTACTGTCACTGCTCTTCGTGCTCGTGCAAAGCCTGATCCAGTACCCCCAGCCGGCTGGGGATGGGCTGGATGAGGCCACGCAACAGCGAATGAAGGAGCGTCAGGAGCTGCTGGACCGTGAGATGGCTCAGCTGCTGCAGGAGCTGGAGCGGGGGCCCCTGGAGCAGCAGGACGAGGGCTGGGGAGCCGTGCTCTTTGGTGCCCTGCAGCAGTGGCCGTTCTGGGTTCTTGCTGGCGTCCTGCTCTTCTTGGGCCTGTGGTTTAGCTGCAGGAGAAGGAGCTGTGACACCAGCAGCAGCAGCAAGGACCAGAGCTCCTGCAAGACCTTGGGAGATGAGAAAGGAACAGAACAGAAAGAAAACAGCACTGATCCAGAGGAAGGTGGAGAAAACACTGATGTGACTGTGGAGGCAGATGACAGCAGCACTGAAAATGACAGAGAAGGCAGTCCTGTGGCTGTAGGTGAAGGAGACAATGATGATGCCATTGAAGGCAATGACGATGTGAAGGTGAAGGAAGATCTTTGAGCACCTGGCCCGAGATCCTGCTGCCCACCTAGAGGCGCTGAAAGCTTATGGTCGGCTGCGACTTCGCCTCCGGACGCTGCTCTCCAGCCACTGAGAGGAGTTCCCTGCACAGAGCTGTGCTGGGGGGGTCACACCCGATGGCAGCCACGTGAACGCTGCGTAATTGTTGCATTTGTCACTGGCAATCCTGAAGCTGCTTTCCTGCTCCTGCGGAAGGAAGATGCTGCAGCACATGGATTCGTTGTGCAGACACATCTCTGAGTGGCCTTGCCCTTCACCTTCCAGTTACGACGGTGCTGTTGCCAAAGTCTATGAGGCAGAAACTGGCTCCACCTGCACATCCTCACAGAAGAACAGTGAAGTTGATGGAGGTTGCTAGAAATATCTCGAAGACAGCAACCTAGTCTGTTAGGGACTTAATGTAGTCATTTAATGAGCTGTAGCTTTAATTAGACTTGTTTCTTAGCATTCCCTCCAGATGCCCTTTAGTCTTGTCAGTGTATAACTATTCTGCAAAGTTACCCTTAGTGTAGAGAAATACCCTACTGTAGTTGCTTGTCTGCTTTTAAATAATATTTGAATATCTGTGTTTGAGAAATTAAGAAAAGAAAATAAGTTTCTCAAATTGCCTGAAATGTGTCATTCTTTGAATTTAACCCTCTGTATTTAGAGAATGTCCTTCCTATACCTCTATCTGAAATAAAAACTTGTTGCAAACAGAGATGTTGGATATATTAATTATGCTGTCTCTCAAGCATTTCCATAGAAACGCTTGAAGCTTGAAGTGAAAATGCCCTGAAGTGCCTGAAATTTTGCAGCAGAGTACTCCTGAATTTTTTAGGAATATTTGGAAAAGTTTTCTTCACACAGTCACTTTTATACGCTCCTGGGGAACAATTCAGTCCTAAGAGTTGAAGTCAGAGAAGTCCCTAACTGCAAAACATGTGGTTTAATACATCTTTTTTTTTTGTCTTCTCATAACCAAGGTTTTGGCACAAAATTGTGACAGTAGAAAGTCATTTTTCTGTTTTTCTCTTTTCTCTATTCCTGGTTATCTGTGTCCTTTCGGAGAGGCCCTGCTGGTCTATTAATATAACCTTTTCCACCAGGCCTATATAATATTGTCTAGCAGTGAGAGCCACTTTCCATGCACAGCTTTATCCATGGTGAGATGCAGCTAAATAAAACATGATTTACTTCTTGCCATACATAGTAGAGATTCATGGTAGATTGAAAACATTTATTCTCTTTGCCTTTGTACCAATACATCAAAGAACAAACAGTGAGATTGCAGGGTGACATCTCAGAGTCTTCTGTGACATCACAGAGCAGCTGTCTGACATCACAGGGTGACAGCTCAGAGTTGTCTCTGTGACATCACAGGGGCTGTGTGACATCACAGGAAGTTGTATGACATCACAGGGGCTGTGTGACATCACAGGGGCTGTGTGAGGTCACTGGGGAGGTGACTCTGCCCCAGCCCCCCCTCCCAGTTCCCCCAGAGAAGTCCAACGCTGCTCGTGCACAGCGGGGTCCCCTGTCCCCCCGGGTCCCCCCGCCCCCGGCGCCGCAGCCTCCCCCAGAGGATGTTCCACGAGATCGATCCCAGAGCCTGACACAGGGCCATGGGGGTGGGACAGGGGACAGGGACCCCCCGGCAGCGTCCCCGTGTCCCCCAGGGCCAGAGCCTGGCCCAGGGCTCCTTCACCCTGTTACCAACGAGGGCTTGAGAGTGCTGAAAAAATCCCCAGCAAGGGAGCAGCAAAAACCAGATTTAATATTGAGCAACAGCACCACAAAGTTCCTTGGCAAGAGTCACTCTGCTCCTGACTGGACACTGCAGGCACAAAAAAGGAAACAAAGCAACAACAAAACCAAACAGAATCCAGGCAATCAAACCAGAAATGAACCAAGAACTGTCCCTGTGTGAGTGTGAGACACAAGGAAATGAGGGCAAGGATAAAAGGAATACAGGCCCAAGAGCTTACAGAGCTCAAACTTAACAGGACTTAACTTATACCTTAACCTTAACTTCCACCTTCAACTTCACAATTTAGCAAAAGAGCAGCACTCTACAGTATTTAACCGAACTTATGATCTATTACTTGGCAATTTCACTGAGAAATAACATTTTACAATATTCAACTTGGCTTATATTTTAAACCTAAGAACTTAGCAAAGAACAACTCTTAGCACAAATTAACTTAGCTTAGACCTTGTGATTTAACCCTACTGACAGGCCTGACTGGCTCAGCTCTCCAAGGCACTCAGACCCCTCAGAGAGCAGCATTTCTGCCACATTTCCCGAGCACAGGCACTCCTGTGTGCACACAGACACAAAGAGTCAGTGCAAGGCACCTGTGAGAAATTCCCCTGAGGGCAGGGAAATGCTCCCTGCCGATGCTTTGGCATCTCCCCAGCGGGGGAAGGGTTGAGCCTGGAGGAGTGGGGGGATCGGCCCAGGCTCCCTCGTTGTTGGGGATCCCCGAGTGCAGCAAACGGGAGAGTTCCCGGCTCGGAGAGGCCCCACTCCGAGGGAGTCGCTGGCCCAGGAGAGCTCCAAGGGGCTCCTTTTGGAGCGCTGTCTGTAGGGCCCCAAGAGAGGGGCTTCAGTGCCAGCAATGTTTCATCCTGGCCACACTTGGCATCCACAGCTTTCTTTGGCAGGGTGAGAACAGGGCTGTTGTGCCACCGAGGGAACAAAAACACTTCCCGGGGCTGCTCCTAAAGCAGCCAGGAGCTGGCAGGGCAGCAGCAGTGCCTGGAGCAGACAGTGTTTGTGATGAGCTCCAAGGAGCTGAGCCCAGGGGCTGTTGGCCAAGGCCGAGGCCCAGCGAGCATTTCTCAGCTGGCAGGGCGGCTGGAGAAGGTGGAGGCGGGGGAATAATTCACGCCCTCAGTGTGCTCTCAGTCGCTCCCAGTATTTCCATGTCCGTGCCCCAAGTGCTGCTCCCAGCCCTGATCCCTGGGGATGGGAATGTCCCGCTCCCTTGCCGGGGCAGGGTCACACCTGAGCCAGGTGTGCAGGGCAGGCCCTTGCCCTGACCCCCAGCACTGTCCCAGCTGCAGGATCTGCTTCCCACCGGCCTCTTCCTCCTGCGGCCCCGAGCCCAGCTTGGTGCTGAACAAAGGGGCTGGGCCGGGGCCATCCCCCGGCGGGGGCTGCACACCCCCCTGCCCCCTCCCCAAATTCCCTCTGGGGGAGCAGGAGCTGGGGCTGGAGCCCTGTGGGGAGGGACAAGGGGGTGACAATGGGATGGGGGGTGTCACACACGCTCTGGGGGGACACACACGGCCCCGGGGACCCCCCCATATCTTCTGCAGAGCCAGGACGATGAACCCCAACATGGAGCCACTGAGCTCTGGCAGTATCTTGAGGGTGGGGTCTGGTGGCAGCTTTGGGAGTCTGGGGGAGTCACAACCACCCAAAAACGCCCTCCCAGCCCCACAGCCACTCCCAGACTCCTCCAACCACCCCACAGCTCCCAGCCAGGACCCCCCCCCCCAACTACTCCCTGCAAGATAAATGACCCCAAGAACCACCAAAACCCCTTTCCATCTCCCCCAGGACCCACCCAAATTCTCTGCAAGACACAGCCCTTTCAGGGACCCAAATCTCCCTCATAGACCCTGCCAAGCCCCTTCCCAGCACCACAAATGCCCACAGGATTGACAGAAGCCCTTCCCAGTCCCCCCAGGAGCCCCTAAACTCCCACCTCCCATGGCACTGACCAGGAGAGATTGGTGGACAGGAACATTTACAGCCAGGATCAGCTCGGGTGCTTCAGCAGTGATTTGGGCACTTTGGGGGAACATCCCGGATAGGGAGACCCAGGCCAGGGACTGGGACAGACAATTAGAATTCTTGGAGAACAGGCGGGCTCAGGTGGACACCTTTTGCCGGCACACCTATGAGATTGTGGACATGTCCCCTGCCTTTGATAGCTTCAGAACACCCAAATCCTCCCTAATATTCTATTGAACCAACCCCAAATTCACCCCCAAATCCAGGTAAATGGTGCAGCTTTAGATCTCTTTGCTCAATTTCTTTATTTTCACCCCAGTTTTGGTTGTTTAGAGAGGGTGAAGAAAAAAATTATTGAAATGGAAAAGACCTCCAAGATCATGCAGCACTGCTTGATGCCACCAGAAGAAATAACTGTAAGGAGCGGGTGAAATTTCTTTGGGGTGTAAAGTCAACAAATCGCTTTCTGCCAGTGAATTTCCAGTTTAGATCAGAGTCCTGATGGATGTTCCTGCCCCTGTGTTCATCCAGGTGCCTATGGGGATCCTGGAGGACGTGGAGACCACCTTCCAGGTGTCTTCTCAGCAGGGATCACTGGGAATGTGGGTCACCAGGGCTCTGACCAAAGTGGGTCCTCCCATGGGGGATGGAGTTGGAGCAGGGCACGAAGCTCTTCCCACAGCTGAGGCATTTGCAGGATTTCCCTTACCGGTGCCTCCGTTGGTGTTGGGTCAAGGTAGAGCTCCTGGAGAAGCTCTTCCCACACTGGGGACACTCGTAGGGCCTCTCCCCAGTGTGGACGCGCCGGTGGGTGACAAGGTGGGACTTTTCTTTGAAGCCCTTCCCACAGTTGGGGCAGCGGAAAGGCCTCTCCTCCGTGTGAATCCACTGGTGCCTGAGGAGACTGGAGCTGGTCTGAAACCTCTTCTGACACTCGGGACACTCGTAGGGCCTCTCCCCAGTGTGCATGCCTTGGTGTGTGACGAGGTGGGAGCTGCAGCTGAAGCCCTTCCCACACTCCCCACACTCATAGGGCCATTCCCCGGTGTGGATCATCTGGTGCTGGATCAGGTGGGAGCTCTGCCTGAAGCTCTTCCCACACTCCAAGCACTTGTAGGGCTTCTCCCCATGGTGAACCTGCTCATGGCCCACCAGCTCCGAGCTCTGGCTGAAGCTCTGTCCACCTTCCTGGCACAGGATGCCAGGGCTTTTTGGGCTCCCGGGGTCCCTTCTCCCCTCCTTCTCTGCTTTGGGCTGCAGGGGCTCCAAGGAGTCCCCCCTGCCCCTCTCCAGGCTGTTGAGGGTCCCGCCAATGACGGCGCTCCCCCCTCTCTGGGCTCCCCACTTTGGGCTCCTAGGGGACACAGGGCTCTGCTCCTCCCGGCTGCCTCTGCCAGCAGCTGCCACCGGGACCCTCCAGTGTCCCCCCAAGGGGCCTTTTCCACTCAGCTTTGCAATTCTTCATTCTCCAAACATCCCCCCAAAAACCCAACCCAGGGACCCCCCCAGGATATCTGGGCTGAGCTCCCCATCCCCGGTCACCCATGGGATGAGGGGGTGATGGTCCCAGGGGGGCTGCGAATTCAGGGAGGGCTCCAGCTCATGGTTCCTTTTTCTTTTCCTGATCCTCCTTTGTCCCTCCTTTTCCTCTTCGTCCCATGCCTCCTCTTCCCTCCCTCCTCCTCCTTCCCCAGGAGAAGCGACACCCTTGGTGCCCCGTTCCCGTAGCCCTGGCAGCCCGCGGCAGGAGCGGGGATGGAGCCGGGACAGGTCGGGATGGACAGCGCGGGGCTCTCGGCTGCTCCCACCCGCTGGGGGCGGGGGGAACCCGGCCCAGGCAAAAGGAGAGGCAAACTGGGAAAACTGGGGGCTGCACATCCAAACTGGGCCTTGCTGGGGACCCTGCCAGGGGACTGCCAGCCCTTGGGGCTCCTCTCGGGAGATCCGGGAGGGGGGAACGCAAGGAGGGCTGGGGGATCCCAGGAATGGCAGCACTGGGAGTCACTTTGTTACACTGGGATCGTACTGGGATCATACTGGGAGCAGCTGGGCCCATGCTGGGGCAGACTGCGGTCACACCGAGGGAGACTGGGATCATATTGGGATCATACTGGGATCACACTGGGACAGAGTAGGAGCCTGCAGCGGGCAATTGAGACCATGCTGGCGCAAATAGGATACACTGGGAATGACTGGGATCATTCTGAGTTTGACTGGGAGCAACTGTGAGCAACTGGGATCATGCTATGAGCAAGTGGGAGGAACTGGGAGTCACTGGGTGCATGCTGGGGGTGACTGGAAACAACTGGGCTTCTACTGGGATCAACTGGGATCATGCTGGAGGTGACAGGGATCATATTGGCAGTGAGTGCAACTACACTGAGGCTGACTGGGAGTGGTTGTGAACAAATGGGATCATGCTGGAAGGAACTGGGAGTGACTGGGAGTATGCTGGAAGGAACTGGGGTACACTGGGAGAGACTGGGAGTGACTGGAACAAAAGTGAGGGTGAAAGGAAGCAACTGGAACCATGTGGGGCACAACTGGTTCATACTGGCAGTGACTGGGAGCACACTGGTCTCATCTCTAGACCATACTGGGAAGGACTGGACTAATACTGGGAGTGTCTGAGACTGACTGGGAACACACCAGGCACATCATCCCCCATACTGTGTGTGACTGGGAGCAACTAGGAACACACTGGATGAAAGTGGGAACAACGGGAACAGTGCTGGGGGCAAATTGTATCATAACGGGGACTGACTGGCAGCAACTGGGCTCCTGCTGGGAGCAGCCCCTGGCGGCCCCGGGAGCCCCGCACCCCTTTCCCGGCCATGCCGCCCCTCCAGCCCCAGCAGCCCCCCATTGCCGGGGTGCCGGCACTGCCAGGGGTCCCCCCCTCTCGGGGTCCCCGCTGGGGCTTCTGGGGCTCTCCTCTCTCGGGGCTCCCGCTCAGGGCAGCCGCGGCTCTCCCAGGGCTCTCCAAAACCGGTGTCCCCCCGACGGGGCTCTGCTGCCCTCACCGCCCACCGGGACCCCCGGAAAACACCTCCCGGGGATCCACCGATGTCCCCCCGAGGGCCAGCTGCGGCTCGGCTTTGGAGCCCTGCCAGCTCCAAACATCCCACCCAAAAAAAACCCCAAACCGAGGGAGCCCCGGGATATTTGGGCCGAGGTCCCCTTCCCCGGGCACCTGCGGGATGGGGGCGATGCTCCCGGGGTGCTGCGAGCTCAGGCAGCGCCAGGGCCACGCGATTCCTTCTCTCCTCTCCTCCGGCTGCTCCCTGCTGCCGCTGCGCCTCTTCCTCCCTCCCTCCTCCTCCTCCCCCGCTCCGGGATCCTGAACCATGAGGGGAAAGGAGCGAGGAAAGGGCGGAACCGTGAGGGGAAAGGAGCGGGGCCAGGGGGACGCGCTGTCCTAAAAAAGCCCGCTTTGACCCAAAATCACCCAAAACGGCATCAAATGCAGCCTACATCCACATGGTTCGGCCTGACACCAACCAAATGGGATTAAAAGTATCCAGAGGGCTCTAAAATCCAACCCAAGGGGCTTAAAACTGCCCCAAGTGTTTTATAGCCCTCAAGAAATGGCTTAAGATCACCCGTAAATCTTTCAAATGTGACTAAAATCCACCCTGAAAGTATCTGGTCCAGCCTAAAATCATCCAAAGGTATCTAAAATCACCAAAATGTCCCTGACACCAACACAAGAAGACCTAAAATCACCCTAAAAAGGCTTGGTTCAACCTAAAATTGCCCAAAGCAGCAAAAAACCCTACTTAAATGCACCCAAAATACACAAAAAAGGGACCTAAAATCACCCACACAGGATTAGGATTCACCCATATGGGCCCAGTTTTTCCTAAACTCACCCAAATGGGCCCCAGCCCCACCCCCATGGGCCTAAAATCATCCAAAGGGGTCTGAAATCCCCCCTAAACCCCACCAGATTCGGCCTCAAATCAGCCACAGGGGCTGAAAATCCACCCGAAAAGGCTCGGGATCCCCGCAAGGGATCTGAAGCCCACCCTAAACCTGCCCGGTTTGGCCCAAAATCCCCCAAAGGGGCCGAGCCCGAGGCCGAGCCCGGGATCGGCTCCGGGGTCGCTCCGGGACCTCCGCGTTCGCTCCGGGCAGTTTTGGCCGCGGCCCCGGACGGGCCTGGGCGGGACCGGGAGGGACCAGGGAGGGCTCGGGAGGGGTTTGGGCATCTGGGGCTTTTTTGGGCTTTGGGGAATTGTGTTGGGAGTTTATGGGGAATTGTTGGGGTTTTTGGGGAGAATTATTGGGTGTGGGGGTGTTTGGGAATTTTGGGAGTTTGGATTTTGAGGGGTTTTCTTGGTGCTTTGAGTGGGAAGTTTTTTTCCTGGGGGTATTTGGGGGTTAATTGATTTTTTTTTTTGTGTTTTCTTTTGAATTTTGGAAGGTTTTACTGGGATTTTGTGGGGATTTTGTGGGATCCTCTGGAATTATTTCTGGGTTTTATTGGGATTTTTAGGGGATTTGGAGGCATTTTATTGGAATTGTTGGGGCATTTAGTGGGATTCTTTGGGGATTTGGGTTTGTTAGTTATTTTAGTGGGGATTTGGGGGGGCTTGTGGGTGTTTTTGGGTGTTGCCAAGATTTCTTTGGGTCTCGTGAGGATTTTGTGGGGCTTGTTGTGGTTTTGGAGACATTTTTGGGGGGATTTGTGGGGTTTAATTGGGATTTTGTGAGCTTTTTTTGGGATTCGAGGGTATTCTAATGGGAATTTGTGAAATTTAATTGCGATTTCATGGGGTTTATTGGGACTTTCAGGGGTTTAAACCAGATGTTGGTGCCTCTCAGCCCTTCCCCACACCCTGGGACAACTCCAAAGCCCCCCAAAATTCCACTAAAACCCGCCAAAATCCCCCAAAAATCCCAATTAAAAACTCCTAAACACCAAAGAATCCCACAAAATCCCAATGGAACCCACTAAAATTAAAAAAAAAAAAACAAAAAAACAAAAAAACAAAAAAAAACCGCCCAAAAATTTCAATAAACCCCCCAAAAAATAACCACCCCAAAACCCTAAAAAATCCCTAAAATCCAAAATCCTCAAAACCCACAAAACCCCCATAACCCCACAAACCCAGTAATTCTCTCCAAAATCCAATAATTCCCCCTAATCTCCCAACAAAATCCCCCAAAGCCCATACATGCCGCCAAAATCTCCCCAAAATCCCCCCAGAGCGCCCCAGACTCACCGGGGGCAGTCCTGGATCAGGGGGCACCGGCCGGTGGAACAGAAGCCGCTTCAGGGGGCCCGCGGAGCTTTTTGGGGAGGGGGCACCATGGGAGACCCCCCAAAAACGGGGGAGGGGAACCCCTGTGGTACCCCCTCCCCCGAATGCCCTCTCCCCCGGTTCAGGAATAGCCAAACTCAAGAAAATGTAAACCAGGCTTGACTTTCCAGAAATTATTTTTGGCCGGGTTTAGCTGCACCCTCCAGGCTCAGGATCACCGGTGTATTTGCAGGTTTTGCTCTGCATCATCAGCCTGCCCAGACTCTGCTCCGTGTTTCACAAATGGAGAAGACAATGGATAATGTGCCAAGCTTCCTTGCAAACAGCAACACCTGCATCAGCATGACAGAAAAGAAGGGAAAAAAAAAAAAAAAACGAAAATAATCAGCGGTTAGAACAGAGCCAGTGTCCCACCATCTTCCCCTCCACTGTTATTACAGAGGCAAACCTGGGCCTAAAGCTTCCACCTCTCAGTTCCTGATGCTGTTTGACTTCAGCCTTGACTCCCCCTGATCTACCTGACTGCCGTCCAAGTGGGGCTGGGGATGCTCAGCCTGGAAAGAGGAGACACTGGGGAGGCCTCCGTGCAGCTCTGCAGGACTGGAAGGGTCCCACAGGAAAGACGGGGACAGTGTTCAGCCGGGCCCGTGGCAACAGGACAAGGGGGGATGGCTTTCAACTGCAGGAGGCTGATTGAAGTTGGATCTGAGGGAGCTGCTCTTTTACACGGAGGCTGCTGAGGCACTGGCCCAGGCTGTGGATGCCCCATCCTTGGCAACAGGGCTGTGAGCAGCATGGGCTGGGGAAGATTGCTCAGCTCGGAACAAGATGCTCTTTAGATCCACTGTGATGTCACAGATGTGATGTTCCAGCAGGAACTTCCAGCGTCCAGCAAAGAGCACAACACAACCACTGGCCCTTGTGTCAGCCCACCCTGTGCCAGCCCTCGTGCCAGCTCACCCTTCACCATGCTCCCTGTCACTCTTCTCGTCACCTGCGCCCTGATACTCCCATCAGTCCTGAAAGCTCTCTGTTGCCTGGATTTTGTCATCCGTCCCTGCAGGATGCTCACATTTGTCCTGAGGAAGGTACAGTGCCATTCCATGGAGGTGGACACCCCCCAGCTGCCCGGCTGGGCTGGAGTTCTGTGGGGATGGGGTGGGACAGGGACCCCACTCTGAGGTGTTGCTACCTCTGCAGGCTGTCACCGAGAGAGAGGACGAGATGGAGGTGGACATGCAGGCTGATAGAGAGGAGGACATGGAAGTGGATGGAGAAGAGAGTGGAGACCATGCGATGGAGGTGGACATGGAGATTGATACAGAGGAGAAGATGGAAGTGGATGGAGAAGAGAGTGGAGAGGAAGAGATGGAGGTGGACATGCAGATGGATACAGAGGAGGAGATGGAAGTGGATGGAGAAGAGACTGGAGAGGAAGAGATGGAGGTGGACATGCAGATGGATACAGAGGAGGAGATGGAAGTGGATGGAGAAGAGAGTGGAGAGGAAGAGATGGAGGTGGACATGCAGATGGATACAGAGGAGGAGATGGAAGTGGATGGAGAAGAGACTGGAGAGGAAGAGATGGAGGTGGACATGCAGATGGATCCAGAGGAGGAGATGGAAGTGGATGGAGAAGAGACTGGTGAAGAAGAGATGGAGGTAGATGTGGAAGAGGAGATGGACGTGGAAATGGAAGAGTACCTTGAGGACATGGACATTGATGAGAAAGATGAGGAAGAGGCCATGATCTTGGGATGAAGAGCAATGCCAGCAGCAGGACAGGCATGTGGTCCCCACAGGCAGAGCGGGTCCCCTGCTGCCAGGCTGGGACTGGGCTGGGTGGTCCCTGCTCAGGGATGTGGGACCCGGTGCATTGGGTTCTGGTGGCCATCCCCAGCCTGTGCTGCGCTTGCTGGGCCAGCCTGGGGGCACATGGAAGAGCCCTCTCTGCCTGATTGGAGTGACCGTGCCTCTTGCTTTTCCTCAAGGACCGATGGAGATCCCGGACAGAGATGCCACCCTTTTGTACATACGTTGTAGAGTTTGTTGTTGTCTTTAGGCTATAGGTTTTAGGGCTTCTTTTTGTCTTCTGTAAATACGTTTCATAGACTTTTGTTAGATATGTTCTTGGGTATATACGTTCCATAGATAGTTGTTGTTACAAATATTCTTACAATGTAAATGTGTTCTGTGTTTTCTTTGCTGTTTTTCTGAAAATAAACAAGCTTTATTTTTCACACCCCAGTTCTCTTTCCATTTGCTTCAGGCACAGGTAGCATTTGCAAAGTTGTGGTTTCCGCTTGCTCCAGGTTCCCAGGGCTGGAGGTCGGTGGGGGCACAGCCACAAGCTTTTGTTTGGGGGCAATATTGGGAAGGGGGTGGGAGAGGGGGCACAGGGGGAGGTGGGACCCACTGAGGCTCCCCCAGGTCACCCCAGGACCCCCAGGCCCCGTCCCAGCCCCCCCAGTTCCCTCCACAGCCCCGGCTGAGGGGGGCTCAGCCCAGGAGCCGCCGTCGTTCGGGGCTCCCCCGAGGGCAGCCGCCAACGGGAGAGCTCCCGGCTCGGAGAGGCCCCAGCAGAGGAGGGGATCTTGTCCCTCCTCGAGGGCCCTGAAGGGTCTTCAGGCCCCTCTGAAGAGGAGTTTTTCTCTTTTTAGGGATGTTTGGGGGGACCTCACCCCTCCAAGGGTGTTTTTTCCTCCCCATTTTCAGGTGTTTGTGGGGCCACAGCCCCACAAGCCCCTTTTCAGGGGTGATCATGACGGCTTTAAGTGACATTTTTCTGGGGGACTCACTCCAAGCCGCTGTAGGGGATGTTTTGCCCCCCAGGCTGGATTTTTGGGGTTTAAGGGCCCCCGCTCTGGTCGGGTCCCACTCTAACTCCCCTGAAGAGGCCAACACCACTCCTGCTGATTCCGGCAGCGGAGCCCTGGGAGGGTTGTAAGAGTTGAAATTTTTAAATTTCATTTTTATTCCATTTTATTTAAATTAAAATTTATTGATTTTTAGTTTTATTATAACTCGTTGAGAGGACAGCAAGGACATTCAAGGGCAGGAACATTTTTTCCTGGCTGGTGACTGGAATTTCAGACCCTGGCAGTGTGTGCAGCACCACACAGACTGGGATCAAACATGGGCTGGGATCACCTGGACTGAGATCCTATGGACTGGGACCATATGGAATGGGACCATAGGGATCAGGACGGTACACACTGGGATAAACTGGGTTGAGATTATATGGACTGGGACCACATGGACTGGGATTGCACAGACTGGGATCCCATGGACTGGGAAAAAGCATTGGCTACCATTGGCTACCATCCACATAGAAAGGTGGCCACCTCAAGTTGTCTTGATCCTTTTTGGGTGTCCCATCCCCCTCTTTCCCCCGCCTTCCCCATCGTTCCCCCAATCCCCGCTCCCCTCCCCCGTGTTTGGTTTTGGGGGTTCCAGGCCCCTCCTGCTCCGTGGGGGGGTCCCGATCCCTCTTTGGTTTAATTTGGGGCCCCCAACCCCTTCTCACCGCGACCCCCGCGGCCGGGGGGGCTCTCAGCACCACCAGTGCCACCAGTCCGGCCCCAGCTGCCCCCGCACGCCCCATCCCCATCCCCAGGGTCACCTCCCCCCTCCCCAAATTCCGCTCCCGGGGAGCGCTGGGCGCTGCGGGTCCGCCTGGCGACTGAGGAGTCATCGAGAACAAGCGCTCTGATTGGCTAGAAATGGCCCCGCGCACTCTCTGATTGGCTAGCGCATTGAGAAGCGCTGTGATCTGCCTGGCAACCGATGAGCAGCGCTATCGCAGGCGCTGATTGCCTGAAAATCGCCGGCCCGGCAACTGAGTTGTCAGCAGCGCCGCGCGCTCTGATTGGCCAGGAGCTGTTTTGGGGTGGGGACGGGGGGAACTGGGGACCCCCAGGAGCCCCCCGGCTTTGGGGGTTTCCATCCCCCCTCGGCCCTCGGGGCGGCCCTGGGGCCACCCCAACACCCCCAAAGTGGGGAGGGTCCCCGGAGCCGTTTGGATCCCCCAAAAATGGGCTGGAAGCGGCAGGAGCCGCCCCACAAAGGGATTGAAGGCTCCGGTCCGGGAATGGGGGAGGCTCCGGGGATGGCTCCGATCCGGATCGGGGCGGGCTGGGATTGAGGGAGGGTCCGTTCAGCGACTGGGCAGGGGTCTGGGACTGGGTCAGGGGCTGGCATTGGGGAGGGTTTGGGAATTGGGGAGGGGTCTGGGATTGAGGGGATTGCTCCATCCCGGGATTGGGGCAGGGTCGCTCCCTGGGGGAGGGGTCCATTATTGGGCCAGGGCCTCTCCCCTTCCCGAGCCCAATCCCGTTCCTGATCCTGTTCCCGATCCCAATCCCATTCCCATTTCTGTTCCCGTTCCCGATCTCATTCCCGACCCCGATCCCACTCCCATTCCCGATCCCGATCCTGTTCCCAGTCCCGGTCCCGCCGCTGTTTCCAGGAAATGGCTCTGCTCTCAACCCCGACCCCAAACCCAGCGGGTCAAACACCCCAGATCCTGGGGTCAACTCTCCCCGACCCCAAATCCTGGGAGTTCAAACACTGGGGGGGGTCAAACACCCTCAAACCCAAACTCTGGGATGTCAAGCCCTACCCCCCCCCAGCCCCGAACCCCAAATTTTAGGATCAAACCCTCCAAATCCCAGATCCTGGGGTGTCAAACACTCCCCAATTCCCAAACGATGGGGTTAAATACCCCTGATTTTGCTGATGCAAAAAAATGTCTCAGAAATTCAGCCAGCTTGTTCACCTTTTTTGTCAACTTCTTTTCAGGGTTGGACGACCTGGTTGCGACAGCGGAACCCTTCTAAAAGACGGATGCTAAGAGACATAACCGGTGCTGTGGGAACAGGATTGGGAATTCTAAATAGCATTGATTCAGAAGGATTAATGAACACATTGGCTGCCACCACTAGATTTGACCAAATTCCAACAACCACTGCAGTCGTCCTTCTTGGCCTTGGGAAGACATCAGCGCTTGCTATCAAACATATTACCAAGTTGGGAGGAAGCAAGCGTAAATGATCACAAATTGGTAAGTGATGCACTCGGTGCCACACAAAAGAACGTTTCTTTAGCTCTCAGCTGTATCCAGGCTCAATTAGGGATGCAGTCGGTTGCTGCCTCGATTATAAGAGAAGGTGAAGAAGGCACTTTTCCTACTGAGATTCGGAAAATAGTTTGGGACAGTGCCGCTGATTTTGAAAAGGAATTCCAATCCCGGTGGAACCTAGTGAACTTTACCTATGACCCCATCACAAACATAGCCACAGCTTTGGTGTTAACCGTACGTGATGCCTCAAGTGCATTTGGTATTCCCCATCATTGCACTAGGACTGGGACACATATGGAGCCACTGGGAATGTGCTGGGGGCAACTGGGACCACGCTGGGGGCAACTGGGGACAAGGGTGAGTGACTGGGGCCCTGCTGGCAGAGACTGGGATCATACTGGACTCATACTGGGATCTTACTGGGAGTGACTGGGACTATTCTGGGGGCAAGTGGGAGAACTGGGAACACACGGGATGAAAGTGGGAACAACGGGAACAGTGCTGGGGGCAAATTGTATCATAACGGGGACTGACTGGCAGCAACTGGGCTCCTGCTGGGAGCAGCCCCTGGCGGCCCCGGGAGCCCCGCACCCCTTTCCCGGCCATGCCGCCCCTCCAGCCCCAGCACCCCCCATTGCCGGGGTGCCGGCACTGCCAGGGGTCCCCCCCTCTCGGGGTCCCCGCTGGGGCTTCTGGGGCTCTCCTCTCTCGGGGCTCCCGCTCAGGGCAGCCGCGGCTCTCCCGGGGCTCCCCAAAACCGGTGTCCCCCCGACGGGGCTCTGCCGCCACCCACACTGGGATCCCCCGAAAACACCTCTCGGGGACCCCCCGATGTCCCCCCGAGGGCCAGCTGCGGCTCGGCTTTGGAGCCCTGCCAGCTCCAAACATCCCTCCCAAAGAACCTGAACCCAGGCACCCCCCAGGATATTTGGGCCGAGCTCCCCCTCCCTGGGCACCTGCGGGATGGGGGCGATGCTCCCGGGGTGCTGCGAGCTCAGGCAGCGCCAGGGCCACGCGATTCCTTCTCTCCTCTCCTCCGGCTGCTCCCTGCTGCCGCTGCGCCTCTTCCTCCCTCCCTCCTCCTCCTCCCCCGCTCCGGGATCCTGAACCATGAGGGGAAAGGAGCGAGGAAAGGGCAGAACCGTGAGGGGAAAGGAGCGAGGAAAGGGCGGAACCGTGAGGGGAAAGGAGCGGGGCCAAGGGGACGCGCTGTCCTAAAAAAGCCCGCTTTGACCCAAAATCACCCAAAACGGCATCAAATGCAGCCTACATCCACATGGTTCGGCCTGACACCAACCAAATGGGATTAAAAGTATCCAGAGGGCTCTAAAATCCAACCCAAGGGGCTTAAAACTGCCCCAAGTGTTTTATAGCCCTCAAGAAATGGCTTAAGATCACCTGTAAATCTTTCAAATGTGACTAAAATCCACCCTGAAAGTATCTGGTCCAGCCTAAAATCATCCAAAGGTATCTAAAATCACCAAAATGTCCCTGACACCAACACAAGAAGACCTAAAATCACCCTAAAAAGGCTTGGTTCAACCTAAAATTGCCCAAAGCAGCAAAAAAACCCCTACTTAAATGCACCCAAAATACCCAAAAAAGGGACCTAAAATCACCCACACAGGATTAGGATTCACCCATATGGGCCCAGTTTTTCCTAAACTCACCCAAATGGGCCCCAGCCCCACCCACATGGGCCTAAAATCATCCAAAGGGGTCTGAAATCCCCCCTAAACCCCACCAGATTCGGCCTCAAATCAGCCACAGGGGCTGAAAATCCACCCGAAAAGGCTCGGGATCCCCGCAAGGGATCTGAAGCCCACCCTAAACCTGCCCGGTTCGGCCCAAAATCCCCCAAAGGGGCCGAGCCCGAGGCCGAGCCCGGGATCGGCTCCGGGGTGGCTCCGGGACCTCCGCGTCCGCTCCGGGCAGTTTTGGCCGCGGCCCCGGACGGGCCTGGGCGGGACCGGGAGGGACCAGGGAGGGCTCGGGAGGGGTTTGGGCATCTGGGGCTTTTTTGGGCTTTTGGGAATTGTGTTGGGAGTTTACAGGGAATTGTTGGGGTTTTTGGGGAGAATTATTGGGTGTGGGGGTGTTTGGGAATTTTGGGAGTTTGGATTTTGAGGGGTTTTCTTGGTGCTTTGAGTGAGAAGTTTTTTTCCTGGGGGTATTTGGGGGTTAATTGATTTTTTTTGTGTTTTCTTTTGAATTTTGGAAGGTTTTACTGGGATTTTGTGGGGATTTTGTGGGATCCTCTGGAATTATTTCTGGGTTTTATTGGGATTTTTAGGGGATTTGGAGGCATTTTATTGGAATTGTGGGGGCATTTAGTGGGATTCTTTGGGGATTTGGGTTTTTCAGTTATTTTAGTGGGGATTTGGGGGGGCTTGTGGGTTTTTTTGGGTGTTGCCAAGATTTCTTTGGGTCTCGTGAGGATTTTGTGGGGCTTGTTGTGGTTTTGGAGACATTTTTGGGGGGATTTGTGGGGTTTAATTGGGATTTTGTGAGCTTTTTTTGGGATTCGAGGGTATTCTAATGGGAATTTGTGAAATTTAATTGCGATTTCATGGGGTTTATTGGGACTTTCAGGGGTTTAAACCAGATGTTGGTGCCTCTCAGCCCTTCCCCACACCCTGGGACAACTCCAAAGCCCCCCAAAATTCCACTAAAACCCCCCAAAATCCCCCAAAAATCCCAATTAAAAACTCCTAAACACCAAAGAATCCCACAAAATCCCAATGGAACCCACCAAAATTAAAAAAAAAAAACCTCCCAAAAATTTCAATAAACCCCCCAAAAAATAACCACCCCAAAACCCTAAAAAATCCCCAAAATCCAAAATCCTCAAATCCCACAAAACCCCCATAACCCCACAAACCCAGTAATTCTCTCCAAAATCCAATAATTCCCCCTAATCTCCCAACAAAATCCCCCAAAGCCCATAAATGCCGCCAAAATCCCCCCAAAATCCCCCCAGAGCGCCCCAGACTCACCGGGGGCAGTCCTGGATCAGGGGGCACCGGCCGGTGGAACAGAAGCCGCTTCAGGGGGCCCGCGGAGCTTTTTGGGGAGGGGGCACCATGGGAGACCCCCCAAAAACGGGGGAGGGGAACCCCTGTGGTACCCCCTCCCCCGAATGCCCTCTCCCCCGGTTCAGGAATAGCCAAACTCAAGAAAATATAAACCAGGCTTGACTTTCCAGAAATTATTTTTGGCCGGGTTTAGCTGCATCCTCCAGGCTCAGGATCACCGGTGTATTTGCAGGTTTTGCCCTGCATCATCAGACTGCCCAGAAACTGCTCGGTGTTTCTCAAATGGAGAAGACAATGGATAATGTGCCAAGCTTCCTTGCAAACAGCAACACCTGCATCAGCATGACAGAAAAGAAGGAAAAAAAAAAAAAAAGGAAATAATCAGCGGTTAGAACAGAGCCAGTGTCCCACCATCTTCCCCTCCACTGTTATTACAGAGGCAAACCTGGGCCTAAAGCTTCCACCTCTCAGTTCCTGATGCTGTTTGACTTCAGCCTTGACTCCCCCTGATCTACCTGACTGCCGTCCAAGTGGGGCTGGGGATGCTCAGCCTGGAAGGAGGAGACACTGGGGAGGCCTCAGTGCAGCTCTGCAGGACTGGAAGGGTCCCACAGGAAAGACGGGGACAGTGTTCAGCCGGGCCCGTGGCAACAGGACAAGGGGGGATGGCTTTCAACTGCAGGAGGCTGATTGAAGTTGGATCTGAGGGAGCTGCTCTTTTACACGGAGGCTGCTGAGGCACTGGCCCAGGCTGTGGATGCCCCATCCTTGGCAACAGGGCTGTGAGCAGCATGGGCTGGGGAAGATTGCTCAGCTCGGAACAAGATGCTCTTTAGATCCACTGTGATGTCACAGATGTGATGTTCCAGCAGGAACTTCCAGCGTCCAGCAAAGAGCACAACACAACCACAGGCCCTTGTGTCAGCCCACCCTGTGCCAGCCCTCGTGCCAGCTCACCCTTCACCATGCTCCCTGTCACTCTTCTCGTCACCTGCGCCCTGATACTCCCATCAGTCCTGAAAGCTCTCTGTTGCCTGGATTTTGTCATCCGTCCCTGCAGGATGCTCACATTTGTCCTGAGGAAGGTACAGTGCCATTCCATGGAGGTGGACACCCCCCAGCTGCCCAGCTGGACTGGAGTTCGGTGGGGATGGTGTGGGACAGGGACCCCACTCTGAGGTGTTGCTACCTCTGCAGGCTGTCACCGAGAGAGAGGACGAGATGGAGGTGGACATGCAGGCTGATAGAGAGGAGGACATGGAAATGGATGGAGAAGACAGTGGAGAGGATGCAATGGAGGTGGACATGCAGGTGGATACAGAGGAGGAGATGGAAGTGGATGGGGAAGAGAGTGGAGAGGAAGAGATGGAGGTGGACATGCAGATGGATACAGAGGAGGAGATGGAAGTGGATGGAGAGGAGACTGGAGAGGAAGAGATGGAGGTAGATGTGGAAGAGGAGAAGGACGTGGAAATGGAAGAGTACCTTGAGGACATGGACATTGATGAAAACGATGAGGAAGAGGCCATGATCTTGGGATGAAGAGCAATACCAGCAGCAGGACAGGCATGTGGTCCCCACAGGCAGAGCAAGTCCTCTGCTGCCAGGCTGGGACTGGGCTGGGTGGTCCCTGCTCAGGGATGTGGGACCCGGTGCATTGGGTTCTGGTGGCCATCCCCAGCCTGTGCTGCGCTTGCTGGGCCAGCCTGGGGGCACATGGAAGAGCCCTCTCTGCCTGATTGGAGTGACTGTGCCTCTTGCTTTTCCTCAAGGACCGATGGAGATCCCGGACAGAGACGCCGCCCTTTTGTACATACGTTGTAGAGTTTGTTGTTGTCTTTAGGCCATAGGTTTTAGGGCTTCTTTTTGTCTTCTGTAAATACGTTTCATAGACTTTTGTTGGATATGCTGTTGTGGTTTGACATGGAAGTGAATTCTTTCAGGAAGTTGGGTCAAACCAATCAGTAGTCAAGTTTGGATATTGGCACCTAAAGTGGCCACTAAAGGTGTGGATACGCCTCTGAGAACACAGGGGGTTAAAAGCAGGAACTCCCAAGAGCTTGCTCTCTTTGGTTCCGGTCAGGCTGCAGTGCAGATCTCCCCTGCCCAGCCATGGGGCTGGGTGGGGGAGGGGAAGCCATGCGGTCTTGTCGAGGTGAGCCGAGGGGGCTGAAGGACTGGAACCGAGCCAGCTCCTGTGGACAGAAGGGTGGAGAGAAGCAGAGATGCCTTTGTCGTTCCCCCCGCCAAGAGGGAAGAGACAGAGAGTCCAGACGGCACCTGTAACTTTGCCGGCGCGGAGGAGAAGGGGTGGGGGAAGGTGCCCAGCCTTGGCCTTGGGAATCGGCTGCTGGGCAGAGATATCAGCCGTCCAGGGAGTCTGAGCTTTTAACCCTTTCCTGAGAAATGAAGGCTTTGTGAAATATTACTCCTCCTTGATTTGAAGTAGAAGAGAGACAGTCTGGGATCCGAGATGATGGAAGAAGAAATTCTTGAGTTGGAAGGAGATGATGGAGTGGCTTGTGGCTGGACTTTTCTTGTTAGCTATAGACTGAACCAAATTCTCCTGACAGAAGCTGCACTTAGGGGGGTGGTTTGGTGAGCCAAGAGACTTGTTTCAGTGATTACCAGCAGAGGAGTAGAGAGAACAGAGGAGAGTTGGAGAAAGTGTGGAGAAGCCCTCTATCTTCAAGGAAGAAGAAGAGGAGAAGAAGACCTCTGTTCTTGGACCCTCAGCCCCAGGGGAAAATGGGGGGGACTGTAGTCCCGCAATGAGAAACTGAACTGTTGTCTCTTTTGGTCCATGGCAAAGCATCCTTAAAGGAGCCCTATGAGCAGTCTGTCCATGCACGGTGGTGAGAGCACTGTGACATGGAGAGGAGAGTTTCACCACGGCAGATTTTCTCTGGGCAGTTGCCATGTGTGACATGGAAACACAAGGGTGGCAATTGTGTTTCCTGGGGGGTCTGTGGCACAGGAGAGACTCCTGTCTCCCTTGAAAGATTGAGTATTTGAATATCTGAAGGGTGGCAACTTGATCAGGACCCGGGTGGTGTCTCACTGTGGTTCCATTTGGAAATTAGGTGGGAATTAGTTGGGAGGAGGAAGAGTGTTTTGGAAGGTCTTTGTCCAGGATTGAGTGTCTGTGTTTTTATAGTAGTAGTAGTTTAATAAAGTCCTTTTCTTTGTTATTAAGCTTGAGCCTGCTCTGCTCTGTTCCTGATCACATCTCCCAGCAATTATTTTAAAAAGTGCATTTTCATGGGAGTGCTGGCATCGCGCCAGCGTCAAACCATGACATATGTTCTTAGGTATATACGTTCTATAGATAGTTGTTGTTACAAATATTCTTACAATGTAAATGTGTTCTGTGTTTTCATTGCTGTTTTTCTGAAAATAAACAAGCTTTATTTTTCACACCCCTTTCCATAGTTCTCTTTCCATTTGCATCAGGCACAGGATCCCGAGAGGATCTGGTGGTACCCGGGTGATGCTGATGATGGTGATGGGGATCCCGTGCTGGGTATAAATATCATGATGAATTCCTGGGGGAATTGTCTATCTCCAGGGTTTTTGGGGTCCCGGTGGATTTTTGGGGGTTCCCAGGGGGGTTTTCAGGATTCCCAAAGGGGGGGATTGGGTGATCCTAGGGGGAACCCAAGGCTGGTTTGGGGTACCTGCCGGTGACAGAGATGGGGACCCTCTGCCATGTAAGAACCTTCTCAGTGGTGTCTGGGGGTGCTGGGAGCTCTTGTGGGAATTTTGATGTCCTGGGAGGGTTTGGGGGTGTCTTTGTGGGGATTTTGTGGTCTTGGGGAGTTTTTGGAGGGCTCAGGGTTGGTTTTGCGGTCCCGGGGAGGTCGGGGTGTCCTGGGGGATTTGGGGGTTCCCGGGAGGGTTTGGGGGTTCATGGGCAATGCCGATGACAGAGTGGGACCCCGTGCCGGGTATGAACCTTCTCACTGCGCACGGGCAGCGTCAACGTGTTCAGGGAGATCCTGGGGGGCCCAGGGGTCACCCCAAAACCCAGGGGACCCCAAATGCTCAGGGACCCCCCCAAACTCCCCTCCCCACTGGATCTGCTGCAGGCAGGGGGGCGCCAGCACTCGGCCCCCACCCCCACCATCACAGGGGGTTGTGGAAGAAATCTGGGGGTGCACGGACAGGTCGGGGGGACCCCCAAAGTCCTGGGAAAGGGGGAACACAGGGGAACTCCCAGGAATCCCCACTGGGGGCTTAGGGGAGATCCAGGAGGCGTTTGGGCGAGCCTAATTGTGTCACTATCGTCAGGAAAGGGGACTCCAAGGGTCCACGGTGTCCCCATTCCCAGCAAAAGGTGGGAAAACCCGGGCTGGCTGGGAATAGGGGTTCCGGGTGTCCTCGGTGTTGAGGAAAGGAGGGGCTGGGCACTAGGAAAGGCAGGAATAGGGGTCCAGGGGGTTTCTGGGTTAAGGAAAAGGGGGCTCGGGGGGCTGGGAGAGGCGGCATGGCCGGGAAAGGGGTGCGGGGGTTGCCGGTGCCGGATAAGGGGGTGCGGGGTGGAATCCTGGCCGGGAATGGGGGTGCGGGGGGATGGCGGCGCCCGGGAATGGGGGTTCAGGGGCCCCTCGGTGCTCTGGAATGGGCGACCAAGGAGTCCCGGTGCCGGGGGTCCCCCTCACCTCTCGCTGCCCCCCCGGGGCCCCAGGTGCGCCCCCAGCCCCAGAGCTGGAGCCATGGCGCTGCTCCTCCTCACTCCCAGTACGATCCCAGTATGATCCCAGTAGAACTCGGTCACCCAGGAGCCGCTCCCAGTATGATCCCAGTACAGCCCAGGCACTGCCACTCCTGGAATCCCCCCAGCCCTCTCTGCGTTCCGACCTGTCCCGGCTCCATCCCCGCCCCTCCCGCGGCTGCGGGGGCTTCGGGAGTGGGGGAGGAGGAGGAGGGAGGGAGGAAGAGGCGCAGCGGCAGCAGGGAGACGCCGGAGGAGAGGAGAGAAGGAATGGCCCTGGCGCTGCCTGAGCTCGCAGCAACCCGGGAGCATCGCCCCCATCCCGCAGGTGCCCGGGGAGGGGGAGCTCAGCCCACATATCCCGGGGCTCCCTGGGTTTGGGTTTGTCTGGGGGGATGTTTGGAGCTGGCAGGGCTCCAAAGCCGAGCCGCAGCTGGCCCTCGGGGGGACATCGGGGGGTCCCCGGGAGGTGTTTTTGGGGGATCCCAGTGTGGGTGGCGGCAGAGCCCCAGTGGGGGGACACCGGTTTTGGGGAGCCCCGGGAGAGCCGCGGCTGGCCTGAGCGGGAGCCCAGAGAGAGGAGAGCCCCAGAAGCCCCTGGAAGCCCCAGAAGCGGGGACCCTGAGAGGGGGGACCCCTGGCAGTGCCGGCACCCCGGCAATGGGGGGCTGCTGGGGCTGGAGGGGCGGCATGGCCGGGAAAGGGGTGCGGGGCTCCCGGGGCCGCCAGGGGCTGCTCCCAGCAGGAGCCCAGTTGCTGCCAGTCACTCCCCATTATGATACAATTTGCCCCCAGCACTGTTCCCTGTTGCTCCCACTTTCATCCAGTGTGTTCCCAGTTGCTCCCAGTCACACCCAGTATGGGGGATGATGTGCCTGGTGTGTTCCCAGTCAGTCTCAGACACTCCCAATATTAGTCCAGTCCTTCCCAGTATGGTCCAGAGATGAGACCAGTGTGCTCCCAGTCACTGCCAGTATGAACCAGTTGTGCCCCACATGGTTCCAGTTGCTCCCTTTCACCCTCACTTTTGTTCCAGTCACTCCCAGTCTCTCCCAGTGTACCCCAGTTCCTTCCAGCATACTCCCAGTCACTCCCAGTTCCTTCCAGCATGATCCCATTTGTTCACAATCACTCCCACTCAGCCTCAGTGTAGTTGCACTCACTGCCAATATGATCCCTGTCACCCCCAGCATGATCCCAGTTGATCCCAGCATAAGCCCAGTTGTTTCCAGTCACCCCCAGCAAGCACCCAGTGACTCCCAGTTCCTCCCACTTGCTCATAGCATGATCCCAGTTGCTCACAGTTGCTCCCAGTCAAACTCAGAATGATCCCAGTCACTCCCAGTGTATCCTATTTGCGCCAGCATGGTCTCAATTGCCCGCTGCAGGCTCCTACTCTGTCCCAGTGTGATCCCAGTATGATCCCAATATGATCCCAGTCTCCCTCAGTGTGACCGCAGTCTGCCCCAGCATGGGCCCAGCTGCTCCCAGTATGATCCCAGTACGATCCCAGTATAAAAAAGTCACTCCCACTGCTGCCATTCCTGGGATCTCCCAGCCCTCTCTGCGTTCCCCCCTCCCGGATCTCCCGAGAGGAGCCCCAAGTGCTGGCAGTCCCCTGGCAGGGTCCCCAGCAAGGCCCAGTTTGGATGTGCACCCCCCAGTTTTCCCAGTTTGCCTCTCCTTTCGCCCGGGCCGGGTTCTCCCTGCCCCCAGCGGGTGGGAGCAGCCGAGAGCCCCGCGCTGCCCATCCCAACCTGTCCCGGCTCCATCCCCGCTCCTGCCGCGGGCTGCCAGGGCTACGGGAACACGGCACCAAGGGTGTCACTGCTCTTGGGGGTGGAGGAGGAGGGAGGGAAGAAGAGGGATGGAGGAGGAGAACCAGAAGGGATGGAAGTAGAAGAAGGAGGTGGGCTCAGGGAGGAGGAGGAGGGATGAAAGAGGAGGACTGGGACGAAGAGGAAGAGGAGGGACAAAGGAGGATCAGGAAAAGAAAAAGGAACCACGAGGTCGAGCCCTTCCTGAATTCACAGCCCCGCTGGGACCATCAGCCCCCATCCCATGGGTGACCAGGGATGGGGAGCTCGGCCCAGATATCCTGGGGAGGTCCCTGGGTTGGGTTTTTCGGGGGGATGTTTGGAGAATGAAGAACTGCAAAGCTGAGTGGAAAAGGCCCCTTGGGGGAAAATGGGGGGTCCATGTGGCGGCTGACAGCAGAAGCAGCCTGGAGGAGCAGAGCCCTGTGTCCCCCAGGAGCCCAAAGTGGGGAGCCCAGAGAGGGGGGAGCGCCGTCATTGGCGGGACCCTCAACAGCCTGGAGAGGGGCAGGGGGGACTCCTTGGAGCCCCTGCAGCCCAAAGCAGAGAAGGAGGGGAGAAGGGACCCCGAGAGCCCAAAAAGCCCTGGCATCCTGTGCCAGGAAGGCGGACAGAGCTTCAGCCAGAGCTCGGAGCTGGTGGGCCATGAGCAGGTTCACCATGGGGAGAAGCCCTAAAAGTGCTTGGAGTGTGGGAAGAGCTTCAGGCAGAGCTCCCACCTGATCCAGCACCAGATGATCCACACCGGGGAATGGCCCTACGAGTGTGGGGAGTGTGGGAAGGGCTTCAGCTGCAGCTCCCACCTCGTCACCCACCAACACATGCACACTGGGGAGAGGCCCTACGAGTGTCCCGAGTGTCAGAAGAGGTTTCAGACCAGCTCCAGTCTCCTCAGGCACCAGCGGATTCACATGGAGGAGAGGCCTTTCCGCTGCCCCGACTGCGGGAAGGGCTTCAAACAAAAGTACTACCTCGTCACCCACCAGCGCATCCACACTGGGGAGAGGCCCTACGAGTGTCCCCAGTGTGGGAAGAGCTTCTCCAGGAGCTCTACCTTGACCCAACACCAACGGAGGCACCGGTAAGGGAAACCCTGCAAATGCCTCAGCTGTGGGAAGAGCTTCGTGCCCTGCTCCAACTCCATCCCCCATGGGAGGACCCACTTTGGTCAGAGCCCTGGTGACCCACATTCCCAGTGATCCCTGCTGAGAAGACACCTGGAAGGTGGTCTCCACGTCCTCCTGGATCCCCATAGGCACCTGTATGAACACAGGGGCAGGAACATCCATCAGGACTCTGATCTAAACTGGAAATTCACTGGCAGAAAGCGATTTGTTGACTTTACACCCCAAAGAAATTTCACCCGCTCCTTACAGTTATTTCTTCTGGTGGCATCAAGCAGTGCTGCATGATCTTGGAGGTCTTTTCCATTTCAATAATTTTTTTCTTCACCCTCTCTAAACAACCAAAACTGGGGTGAAAATAAAGAAATTGAGCAAAGAGATCTAAAGCTGCACCATTTACCTGGATTTGGGGGTGAATTTGGGGTTGGTTCAATAGAATATTAGGGAGGATTTGGGTGTTCTGAAGCTATCAAAGGCAGGGGACATGTCCACAATCTCATAGGTGTGCCGGCAAAAGGTGTCCACCTGAGCCCGCCTGTTCTCCAAGAATTCTAATTGTCTGTCCCAGTCCCTGGCCTGGGTCTCCCTATCCGGGATGTTCCCCCAAAGTGCCCAAATCACTGCTGAAGTGCCCGAGCTGATCCTGGCTGTAAATGTTCCTGTCCACCAATCTCTCCTGATCAGTGCCATGGGAGGTGGGAGTTTAGGGGCTCCTGGGGGGACTGGGAAGGGCTTCTGTCAATCCTGTGGGCATTTGTGGTGCTGGGAAGGGGCTTGGCAGGGTCTATGAGGGAGATTTGGGTCCCTGACAGGGCTGTGTGTCTTGCAGAGAATTTGGGTGGGTCCTGGGGGAGATGGAAAGGGGTTTTGGTGGTTCTTGGGGTCATTTATCTTGCAGGGAGTAGTTGGGGGGGGGGGTCCTGGCTGGGAGCTGTGGGGTGGTTGGAGGAGTCTGGGAGTGGCTGTGGGGCTGGGAGGGCGTTTTTGGGTGGTTGTGACTCCCCCAGACTCCCAAAGCTGCCACCAGACCCCACCCTCAAGATACTGCCAGAGCTCAGTGGCTCCATGTTGGGGTTCATCGTCCTGGCTCTGCAGAAGATATGGGGGGGTCCCCGGGGCCGTGTGTGTCCCCCCAGAGCGTGTGTGACACCCCCCATCCCATTGTCACCCCCTTGTCCCTCCCCACAGGGCTCCAGCCCCAGCTCCTGCTCCCCCAGAGGGAATTTGGGGAGGGGGCAGGGGGGTGTGCAGCCCCCGCCGGGGGATGGCCCCGGCCCAGCCCCTTTGTTCAGCACCAAGCTGGGCTCGGGGCCGCAGGAGGAAGAGGCCGGTGGGAAGCAGATCCTGCAGCTGGGACAGTGCTGGGGGTCAGGGCAAGGGCCTGCCCTGCACACCTGGCTCAGGTGTGACCCTGCCCCGGCAAGGGAGCGGGACATTCCCATCCCCACGGATCAGGGCTGGGAGCAGCACTTGGGGCACGGACATGGAAATACTGGGAGCGACTGGGAGCACACTGAGGGCGTGAATTATTCCCCCGCCTCCACCTTCTCCGGCCGCCCTGCCAGCTGAGAAATGCTCGCTGGGCCTCGGCCTTGGCCAACAGCCCCTGGGCTCAGCTCCTTGGAGCTCATCACAAACACTGTCTGCTCCAGGCACTGCTGCTGCCCTGCCAGCTCCTGGCTGCTTTAGGAGCAGCCCCGGGAAGTGTTTTTGTTCCCTCGGTGGCACAACATCCCTGTTCTCACCCTGCCAAAGAAAGCTGTGGATGCCAAGTGTGGCCAGGATGAAACATTGCTGGCACTGAAGCCCCTCTCTTGGGGCCCTACAGACAGCGCTCCAAAAGGAGCCCCTTGGAGCTCTCCTGGGCCAGCGACTCCCTCGGAGTGGGGCCTCTCCGAGCCGGGAACTCTCCCGTTTGCTGCACTCGGGGATCCCCAACAACGAGGGAGCCTGGGCCGATCCCCCCACTCCTCCAGGCTCAACCCTTCCCCCGCTGGGGAGATGCCAAAGCATCGGCAGGGAGCATTTCCCTGCCCTCAGGGGAATTTCTCACAGGTGCCTTGCACTGACTCTTTGTGTCTGTGTGCACACAGGAGTGCCTGTGCTCGGGAAATGTGGCAGAAATGCTGCTCTCTGAGGGGTCTGAGTGCCTTGGATAGCTGAGCCAGTCAGGCCTGTCAGTAGGGTTAAATCACAAGGTCTAAGCTAAGTTAATTTGTGCTAAGAGTTGTTCTTTGCTAAGTTCTTAGGTTTAAAATATAAGCCAAGTTGAATATTGTAAAATGTTATTTCTCAGTGAAATTGCCAAGTAATAGATCATAAGTTCGGTTAAATACTGTAGAGTGCTGCTCTTTTGCTAAATTGTGAAGTTGAAGGTGGAAGTTAAGGTTAAGGTATAAGTTAAGTCCTGTTAAGTTTGAGCTCTGTAAGCTCTTGGGCCTGTATTCCTTTTATCCTTGCCCTCATTTCCTTGTGTCTCACACTCACACAGGGACAGTTCTTGGTTCATTTCTGGTTTGATTGCCTGGATTCTGTTTGGTTGTGTTGTTGCTTTGTTTCCTTGGTGTGCCTGCAGTGTCCAGTCAGGAGCAGAGTGACTCTTGCCAAGGAACTTTGTGGTGCTGTTGCTCAATATTAAATCTGGTTTTTGCTGCTCCCTTGCTGGGGATTTTTTCAGCACTCTCAAGCCCTCGTTGGTAACAGGGTGAAGGAGCCCTGGGCCAGGCTCTGGCCCTGGGGGACACGGGGACGCTGCCGGGGGGTCCCTGTCCCCTGTCCCACCCCCATGGCCCTGTGTCAGGCTCTGGGATCGATCTCGTGGAACATCCTCTGGGGGAGGCTGCGGCGCCGGGGGCGGGGGGACCCGGGGGGACAGGGGACCCCGCTGTGCACGAGCAGCGTTGGACTTCTCTGGGGGAACTGGGAGGGGGGGCTGGGGCAGAGTCACCTCCCCAGTGACCTCACACAGCCCCTGTGATGTCACACAGCCCCTGTGATGTCATACAACTTCCTGTGATGTCACACAGCCCCTGTGATGTCACAGAGACAACTCTGAGCTGTCACCCTGTGATGTCAGACAGCTGCTCTGTGATGTCACAGAAGACTCTGAGATGTCACCCTGCAATCTCACTGTTTGTTCTTTGATGTATTGGTACAAAGGCAAAGAGAATAAATGTTTTCAATCTACCATGAATCTCTACTATGTATGGCAAGAAGTAAATCATGTTTTATTTAGCTGCATCTCACCATGGATAAAGCTGTGCATGGAAAGTGGCTCTCACTGCTAGACAATATTATATAGGCCTGGTGGAAAAGGTTATATTAATAGACCAGCAGGGCCTCTCCGAAAGGACACAGATAACCAGGAATAGAGAAAAGAGAAAAACAGAAAAATGACTTTCTACTGTCACAATTTTGTGCCAAAACCTTGGTTATGAGAAGACAAAAAAAAAAGATGTATTAAACCACATGTTTTGCAGTTAGGGACTTCTCTGACTTCAACTCTTAGGACTGAATTGTTCCCCAGGAGCGTATAAAAGTGACTGTGTGAAGAAAACTTTTCCAAATATTCCTAAAAAATTCAGGAGTACTCTGCTGCAAAATTTCAGGCACTTCAGGGCATTTTCACTTCAAGCTTCAAGCGTTTCTATGGAAATGCTTGAGAGACAGCATAATTAATATATCCAACATCTCTGTTTGCAACAAGTTTTTATTTCAGATAGAGGTATAGGAAGGACATTCTCTAAATACAGAGGGTTAAATTCAAAGAATGACACATTTCAGGCAATTTGAGAAACTTATTTTCTTTTCTTAATTTCTCAATCACAGATATTCAAATATTATTTAAAAGCAGACAAGCAACTACAGTAGGGTATTTCTCTACACTAAGGGTAACTTTGCAGAATAGTTATACACTGACAAGACTAAAGGGCATCTGGAGGGAATGCTAAGAAACAAGTCTAATTAAAGCTACAGCTCATTAAATGACTACATTAAGTCCCTAACAGACTAGGTTGCTGTCTTCGAGATATTTCTAGCAACCTCCATCAACGTCACTGTTCTTCTGTGAGGATGTGCAGGTGGAGCCAGTTTCTGCCTCATAGACTTTGGCAACAGCACCGTCGTAACTGGAAGGTGAAGGGCAAGGCCACTCAGAGATGTGTCTGCACAACGAATCCATGTGCTGCAGCATCTTCCTTCCGCAGGAGCAGGAAAGCAGCTTCAGGATTGCCAGTGACAAATGCAACAATTACGCAGCGTTCACGTGGCTGCCATCGGGTGTGACCCCCCCAGCACAGCTCTGTGCAGGGAACTCCTCTCAGTGGCTGGAGAGCAGTGTCCGGAGGCGAAGTCGCAGCCGACCATAAGCTTTCAGCGCCTCTAGGTGGGCAGCAGGATCTCGGGCCAGGTGCTCAAAGATCTTCCTTCACCTTCACATCGTCATTGCCTTCAATGGCATCATCATTGTCTCCTTCACCTACAGCCACAGGACTGCCTTCTCTGTCATTTTCAGTGCTGCTGTCATCTGCCTCCACAGTCACATCAGTGTTTTCTCCACCTTCCTCTGGATCAGTGCTGTCTTCTTTCTGCTCTGTTCCTCTCATCTCCCAAGGTCTTGCAGGAGCTCTGGTCCTTGCTGCTGCTGCTGGTGTCACAGCTCCTTCTCCTGCAGCTAAACCACAGGCCCAAGAAGAGCAGGACGCCAGCAAGAACCCAGAACGGCCACTGCTGCAGGGCACCAAAGAGCACGGCTCCCCAGCCCTCGTCCTGCTGCTCCAGGGGCCCCCGCTCCAGCTCCTGCAGCAGCTGAGCCATCTCACGGGCCAGCAGCTCCTGACGCTCCTTCATTCGCTGGTGCGTGGCCTCATCCAGCCCATCCCCAGCCGGCTGGGGGTACTGGATCAGGCTTTGCACGAGCACGAAGAGCAGTGACAGTAAAGCCATGGTCTGCAGGAGGACACACAGAAGGGGTTCAGTGGGGCCGGAATGGAGACGGACAATGAGGGGCAGGAGCAGCAGGGATGTGGCGGCAGGAAGGAGAGGGCCCCCGGCAGCTGGCAAGGCCTGCACCGCTGCCCCAGCAAGCAGCGCGCCCTCAGCGAGGCGCTCCCGCCGGGGCTGGGCCCTGGATGCGGGGGCAGCCCCAGGTACCGGCGCTTCTCCCCCAGCCCTCCTCCAGCCCCCAGCCCCGTCTCCTCACTGCTGTGCACTCACCGCTTGCCCAGGCTCTACTGGGGCAGCGGCACCCGCTGGGGCCTTTTCTAGCTGCCCCCATTGTGACACGGCGCCTGCGATGTCCCAGAACCCAGAGCGCGGCACAGGCCAGCCCCGCCCGCCGTCCCCAGCCCGGTCAGGGAACTCATCGTGGCCCTGGGCACCCCGAGCCCCAACAGACACCAAGTGCAGATCCATCCCTCGGGAACCTGGGAACACCAGAGCTTCCCTTGACAGAGCAGCACAAGCACCCTCACACACAACCCTTGTCAAATTCAAATCTGGGTGACACGACCCAGGGATGTTCTCAGTGTACAAGTGCAGGCTTTTATTTAATACTGGTGGGGGACATTTTTTATTAGTAGTATTTATACTTACTACTTTGGGGTAGGATGTCATGTAAGCTAATGCTCTGTTACAGATTTAGTGAGATTTCTTTCTTTCTGGAAGAAATCCAGGTTGCCTGGATGATGCACAGGAAGAGTTAATACCATCCTAAAAAGGCCAGATAATTTAATTACAAAATTTTGATGCCTTCAATAACCTCTTAGCTCTCAAACTCTGTGGTTCAACACCATGCAAAATTCTGGTATAGCCAGGATTTTGTTCAGAAAGCAGAATGTCTGTGTTTTCAAATTTGTGCAAAGATGTACCTCTGTCACTCCCACCATCTTCAGAATTGTCTCCCTTAAACAGTGTTAGCCAATCTCTTTGACTGAGAAAGGAACTTCTGTCTGTTTCTGCTATGTCTTTGTGTATTTATCTCCAAAGGACTGTGAGTACAGGAGAGATTATACTCCTCGACCTTTCTTTGGGGAACTCATCTCTAAATGGAACTGCAGAAATGGGGAGGGAGGAAAGGGAAGCAGGATGTGACTTGAGTACCTGCATCGTGACCACAGATGGCCACTGCTAGACAGACACTGACGTCAGGCTGATCACGCTCGCCCATTGGTGTGTAGCAGAATAATGTTGGGATGGCTAAAACTGCTCTGAATTGGATTTGCTTAACAGATGTCATTAGTAAAAGTATTCCAATAAAGAGTTTTAAACTCTCTTCCGAGCTGATGCCACTTATCATGTATCTTCCCCGCATTCTTCTAGGGAAGCTGTTTTTGATGTTGTCCCTTCCTTCTTTTTACAAAGGAGCAAAAATTATTTGCCAAGTATCACTCTTCCAGATTTGTTTCCTCTCATTTTCCAAGATTTAATAAAGTGAACACTCAGCAGAATAGTTCTGTGTTTTTTGAACACAATTCTTCCTTTACCCAATTGAGGCCCTTCTGTGACTATGAAAACACAAAAACTGTTGTGAGCTACAGTTTACACTTAAGAGGTTGATATGGGTCAGTTCTCCCAGGTTATTCTTAGTTCATCTGCTATGTAAACTGTTGATGTCAGTGACTGGAAGCTGCTCTCCAGGACATTATATATATGATAATTATATGACAGAAAATGCAACATATAGTTGGATCTGACCTTCAAGTTCACTAGCTTAAAAAAAGAAAAAAAAAAGTCTGTAAGAAATTTGCTGGTTTTTCTATTTATAAATGCCTTCACATTTATATTTAGTTTATGCACATACGAGAGCCTTTCCTTGCATGGACAGCAGTGCCCATCCATCATCAATCTCGGGTATATTATAAGTCTCAATGATAACTGCCTCCAGAAAGCATTTTTGAGACAAAACAGGCAAATTCTTTTGCGTAACTATACAATCTTCCAGTAGTAGGATCTTCACTCTCACATAAACACTTCATGTTTTTCCGCAAAGGAATCTGAGATAGATTTTTCTGAGAGATAACAAACCACCAAAAATTAATTAAATAACAAACAAGAGGAAAACACCATTTCTTCACTCAACACACTTTCCTTGATTTTCATAAGATTTACAGCTGCTGATACTACCACAGGAGCAGGGCTTTGTCTGGTTTTGCTTCCTCTTCCAGCAGAGCAAGCACAGCTGCAAAATGCAAACTCATTTCTAGGCTCTCTTCTACATCACCAGTTTAACACGTTCCAACCAGTCATAGTTGTGCAACACCCCGTCAGGGAACTGGGATTACTGCAGTGTCACAGACAGTTTGAGTGAGGCTCAAGGAGCTGTACATAATTTTAACTATGTTTTGTATGGATAATTAAATGATGCGTGACATGGAGATAAGCCAACTGTACTGAAACTGAACAAACTAACTGCTCTGATGCAACAGTCAAGCATCTCCTCAGTTATAAAATGAAACAGGTTTAAAGCAAAAACAATAGAGAACAGAATGCATGACATTGTAAAGTAGCATGTTCAAAGGACCATTTCTGAACTTTAAGCAAGTGTACTCATCCAGTCAAATTTTCAAAAGAATTCCCGGCACCAAAATGTTCTCTGTTTGCTTTTTCACCATGGTAAAAGAATGGATCACTCTTAGGGGAAAGAAAATCCTGTGTGCAAAACACTGCATGAAACTAAACAATGCTTTAAACGTGGCTAATTTCCATGTGGAGCTGATGATTTTTGCACTGTCGCCCTTCAGCAGAGGAGAAAGAACTGCCTGTCTTCAGTTTACTTATGCAAGATGAAGAAAGAAAGTGAGGAGTGTGAATTTGATCTTGCTTCAATTTACTTCAGTGGCCAAACACTTGCCATGACTTCAGTGGGAGTGAGACTGCATCTTAGCTCATTCAATGTGGAGAAAAACAAATCAGCTGAGAATAATGCTCTTGTTGATTAGATTGATATTACTACCACAGTTGTTTTTAACAGTGCTAAGTAAATCCTCTTTTAAAAGCCAAAGGTTACCTTCAGTTGTGCTTTTTCCTATGTACTGTGTCACAGTGGAGGATTCCTGGTTCTGTGACCAAGTCACCACTGCTCACAGCAAGCATGGCATGCTCTGGGGCGTGGCCACATTCCCAAGTGGGAATGATATATGTTTGTGGATGTCACTGGGGACAACATCCAAATCTGGGCTGGGGCATCTCCCTCAGCCAATAAACCAGGGTGCACACTTCTGTAAAATAACTGCATTCACTGAGAAAAAAAGACTACACTAACTAAGATGTCCATGAAAATCAGCAAAGTAAATCAAATCAATAGGGTTACATTTGCAGTTAGGAATCTGCATTTCTGCAGGGAAATTTTAGGATAGCCACAAAGTGAAAAATGTTTAATTTTTGGTTTTTTTTCCTGAGACGGCAATCAATCTTCTCGTTTGGCTATAGTCTACTTTTCCCTATAAAGTAGAACCTAGAGATACACTCAGAAAATATGTATGGAAGTACCTCTCAATTAATTAAAAAATATTATTACTCAGAAGATAGAGACACGACTGTCTACACTGTATGAATTAAACATATATGAATTAGGACACAGACTCTTCCATTCTTTAGTAACAAAACTGATGCTGTCCTGAAAATGACATTAATGAATGAGACTGGTATATGAAAACCTTCTGCATCTGCTCTAGACGTTGGAATGAGCACGTTAAATGATGCAGCAGACAAGGAGGATGCACTTCTTAGGGAAGCTGAATGTCACTTCTGTGCTTAAGGAGTTCTGCAGTTTGGATGAAGGTCACAGGCTATGTCCAGGTGCACGAAAATGAATGATAAATACACACAGTTTCTCTTAGACTGAAAGCAGAGCTAGACAAAGAGTATTAAAATCAGGAATAATTCATCCCCTGGTTTTCTAAAGATGTCAATCTTCTACTAGAAGACAATTTGTGAGCTCCTCCATATATTAAAGCTATAACATAATAATAGAAGCACCTCAAACTTGTAGAAGTATCTAAGATGCATAGATTAAGTAAGGTCTCTGCAGAGCGAGCACCCTAAAAACATCACAAGAGCAAGCAGTGACAATTTCTGGGATAGTAATGACATGAATCAGTATCTAAAAGTTAAGTATAAGTGAAGAAGAGAATTTTTCAACTAATGGATCAGGGAAAATGTGGGAATAAAGGATATGTGATTAAAGATCATAGTGTATTATATTAACAGAGGTGGAGAATATATGACTTTGATTCTGTATTACAACACATTTCAGTTGAATTGTGTGTAGCTTTAGTTTTATACATGCACAATTTTTTAGAACACATTTTTAGAGTAGGGCATGCAATAAAGGAAATGCATTGTATTGCATTGATCCCCACATGACTCGCTGGAATATCTTAACATTTCCAGCACAGATTCCCACTTCTGAAGATGAAAACCCAGAGAAGATGAAAACCTGTAACTGCCATTAAGAGAAGGTCTAAAATTTTAATTGCTGTCTGAACACAAAGGAGCTGTGACATGCTGTGGTTTCTTGAAGGACTCCTGCAGTTACAGACACATCTTTAACTACCCCACCCTCTCCCTCTTCCCCATCCACCATTGACTGATGCAGCTGGGAGATTCAGTAACTGTGGAGCAAAATCTTGCTTACTTTCAGCTCTCCTGCCCCAGCAAATGCTCAGCTCCTCTGGGAAGATGGACCTATGCCATAAACACACTGCACCTGGAAGAGAATGAAAACTTCCCTTCAAACACACACATGTGACCAGCTTTCTGGAACTGCCTGATGTTGCCAGTTTTCGTCTGTTTCCCACAAAGAAGGGAAAGAACCTTGTATTCTCCTCCTCATGATATTTCAAGTCTGAATTCCAAAGAACAGAGATGCCAGGACTTGTCAGTGACATGACTAACAATCTTATGAGAACTGGCAAGACAGCTCATTTCTCCTACATCTTACAGAAACCTTGGAATTATTTTGTCTGAAACACTTGGGGGAAGCAAGATGGACTTAATTCTGACAACTTTATTAAATATTCAACACATCTGACATCCTGATATCAACAACAAAAATATGGTTTAATTATGATAAGCCATACTGGTATAATTTATAATACGTAAGTGTGAAAAACTGCAATGAATTTTTTCTTGATCCATGTGGAAAAATACACACCTTCCACCCCCCCAAGAAAAGTAAGACAAGGCACAATAAATTCTCATAATTCTCTTTCTTCTGGTTTTTCAGTTCCATCACAGCTCTCCAAATTAAGATTTATGTGCTATTTTGCATCTGTATCTGTTGTTGATTTGCCCCCCTACAGGGATACAGGTGGATAAGTTTGGACAGGAAACGGTATCCCTCAAGCCAAACTGAAAGGTTTATAAAGTTGCTAATAAAAGTTTGGGTCAGGGCCTAAATATCAATCATCTGCTCATTGTCTTTTTAAACGAGCTCAGGCATTTTCCCAACCACTCCCAGCAGCTCTCTGGCACTATTCTAAACTAAGATTTCAGACATTTCTTTTTTTCCTGTGTTGACTTCAATATTTTTTTTTCTCCCCCTCTCTACCTGCCAAATGCATCCATCAGGATTTTGCCAAAGGCTATCTGCTTTTGAAGTTGAGAGGAATTCACCAATCGTGAGTGCCAAATCCACAATAAATGCCATTGCCATATGGTATACGCTGCTTTTGGGAATTATCTCAAAAGGCCTAGCTGTGAGAAGACTGGCTGTATGTTAGGAGGGTTTTACTGCTAACTTCCATAACTCATGTCAGGTTTTCAGTTTCTGTATTCATTGGCTTCAGTGAGTGCAACTGTTTCCTGAATTTATAAAAATGTTGTCAAGATCCCTTGATCTTGCTTCCTCCATCTCTCTCACACAAACACATCCAAACACATCTCTACACAGTGGAATAGCATGCACAGTGGCATGCAAATCTAGCAAAAGAGAAGCTTGTAAATAAATAGCATGTCATTCTGCTTACTCAATAAATTCCTCTGGGTGTTAAACTCATGACAAACGTATCATAAGCCCCGATGAAGGGTTTACAGCCTGTCCCATCACACCATCCTGAGTGCAATTCTGCAATGCATAGGAAGACATAAGTTTGAAAAACAGAGCAGAAATAGCTCCCGTAAGGGCAGGGTGCTGACATAGATGAAACATAACTAACTGGAGAGCATTTGTTGTAGCTAAAGAAGACAGCATCAGTGTCACATCTCTGTGCCTGTGGAGGTGTAATCTACATTCAAAGCAACAAGAAATCTATCTCCTTTAAAAAATTGTCCATTAATACATAAATGTGTCTGTGTTGAAACTCCTCAGATACCATTCCCAACTAGAACTACACACAAGACTAAGAAATTCCACAGAGAAACACGGTTTTGTGATCCAAAGAGGCAAGGAGAAAGAAAACCACATATGTGGAGTTTAACATACCAACGTAGTGATAGAAACAGAATTACAAAAATAAATGTCAGTCCCCTTGAAACACTTGAGGCAGCGCTCTCAACCTTCTCTGATGCTCTAGGAAGATGTGAATGTCCTCCATGTCTCACATCATCCCCACCAGCCACATGGAAATATCTCCAATGCAGCTCGGAGTGTTTCAAGTATAACTCCCCTCTAATTTATGTAGTCTGTTAACATCCTCTTGGAGCAAACAGAAATAATAGTTTAAAAAGACAGCTGTATTTCAGAAACATGTGCCTCTACACGACAAAACAAAAAAAAAAACAGAATTTAATACCGTCCCTAGGCAGAATTCATCCATCTTTAAGGCTTCTATTTTGTATGTCTGATTTGTTTTCCTGGTAAGTAATACAAATGAACTGCTGGCAACATCACATCAAAACAAAAGCAGCAGAATCAGAAAAAAACACTGAAAAGTTTACCTTTCTAGGAAAGCTTCAGTCTTGGGATATTTTGTTTTGACATTCCAGTGACTGGAAGGAACAGCATCACTAAAGACAGCAGGCTGCAGGCATGTGGCACTTGCAAAGTTCTCATTCTGCTCTCTTCTTCTGCATCTTCTTTTGCACTATCTCCCCACTTTTCAAACAACCCAAGTTTTATCTGGAAGAAAAAAAGGAAAACATCTGTAGACCTGCATTACTGCATAAATAATAATTCTGTAAGCAAGCCAGACCTACCTTTAAAGAGCAGCTCATTTAATTTCTTTGCTACAAAAGGATTTTTTTTCTCCAGTACAAGTAAAAATGTTTTGTTTCTTTAATACTAAATTTACACATTTTGACATTGGAAAAATATGTAAACTTTTCAACACCAGTGTCTAGCATAGCTAAAGTTCAAACACAAATTAAATTAATACAGTATCCACACAAAGAATATTTGCCATTCAAAAGTGACCACGCAACTTGTTAGTTCATACCAGTCGACTGGATATCTTAATGTTTTATAACTTTTTATCTCAGTACAAAAGCTATTTTATGTTTATGCTATGACTAGAATGAACTGTAAGGTCTCAGACGCCATGGGGGTACAAGCAGAGTTAACAATGAGTACATACCCATCAAAACTTTCATAAATAAACTAAGAAAATTGGGTAGAACAAGCAGTTGTGTTTAGTTTTAATAGAAAAAAAGTCAGTGCAGATGATGGATTTAAAAGTGCTTTCAGTATGATATTTCCAGCAGAATAACTGCAACTCATCCACCAAAACGTCCTATAAACTTTAATGAGTGTTTCAGGCTGGGGTCAATGGGCTGATATGAGATTTTGTTAGCACAGTGTGCAACTAAGCCAGCTTTGCAGCACTTTTCACTTAATAAGTGTCATTCATAGTCCATAAATCTTGAAGTGTTTTACAAATGAAAGCAATTATCCCTGTCCTTATTTTCCCTATGCAAAAACAGAACCATAAAGCTGCAGTGAACCTATTTCCTCAAGGTCACACAGCACAGTAGTTGAAAAGAAAACAGCAACAGCAATCCTGGTGTCCTTTGTACCCAGCTATCAAGGATCTCTTTTGCCCAATAACTCCACTTTTGCACAAGAAATTATTTTAAATGGTGTCTTGAGTTCTGAAGGCAAAACTTGATGGTTAATAAATCACAGAGATCAGAGTATGAAAATACTTGTAAGACCAGATCCTTCCTCCTGCAAGTGCATGATGCTAGAGGTCAAGGGAGACAGCTGGTGAAATAAAAAATATCAGTGTTTGAGTAATGCTGTAAAACCAAGGAGTAAAGAAATGTTATGCTTAGTCGGGAGATTAATGGCTCATGACTTGCCATGAAAATTATTTTCTGAAAGGTACTGGAACTGCCTGATTAAAAGAGCAATCCTAGCGCCCACGTTAGCCAGCACTTGCACAGACATCAAAAGAGAGGCTCCTTACAAGCCCATGAGGGATGCAGCACAGCTCGTGGCCCCTGGTCTAGCATTCGAGCTCCTGCAGCCCTGGGTCAGGCAACTCTGAGCTACAGCAGCACCCAGAACCATGGCATGAAAGCATGGAAACAGTTTTCTCCAGCAGAGGAAATCTCTCTCAGATGAAACTTGGGCTTTCTGAGCCTCCAGAACTTCTGTTAATAGTAAAAGACAAAGAAGTGTGCAAGAAGAGCACGATGGTGAAAGAGAAAGAGGGAAATAATTTGTAAAATGCCCAAAGCGTAGCTCCTATTGCGGAACACTGAGCTTCATTCTTCTCAGTCCCCTCTTCAACACTGACATTCAGTGTCTGAATGTATTACTCTTGGCCAAGGGGAGTGCATGTTCATGAGATGACATGGCGAGAAAACAAACAAACATGAAATGCCTGTTTCATCTTTCCCTTCCCTTTATTGCAGAATGAGATCTGAAGAGAAGGCCCTTACTTCTTCTGTGCCAACACATCTATTTGAGGGTGCACCACAAAAGACTGATGTGGATTGGACTATCGTAGGGTTAAACTGCCTTTAAAAAATCTATTTAGGGGGAAGAAGGGGAACAGAGGGGGAGGGGAGGAGGGGGAAGAATATATGAAGGTGAGACACCAGCCCTGTCCATCTTCAGCAGGATGATAGTGACAAACCATACTTCAAAAAGAAGCAATTAAGTGGGAGCCAGTCTCACTGCCAGCATGTTGAGACGTCATGGCCTGAAGGTCTGGGCCTCAGACAACAGGGAATTCACCAAAGGATTTGGGGTTCATTTTCTTGAGGCAAATTACTGTGAAGAATCAAGACTAAATTTGACTAAAAAACCAGTTTTGTCGATGCACTGTCATTTGCTGAATTGATTGAGAATCAGCACCAAACTCGGGCCTTTGGCCATAGCTCACAACCTCACTTTTTCATTTAGGCATCTTTTGCTAATGGGAACCTTCAGGGTTTTTTTTTTTTTTTTTTTTTTTCCCTCTTTTCCCTTTTATTTGAATAATGTCTCTGAAAAGCCATTTGCCTTCACTAGGCGGTTGGTTAGTTTACACTGGAGGCAGCTGCTCTGTGGGCTCGAGCCAACCCTGTCTTTAGATTCATTGCAATCTGGCCAGATTGTCACATATATTTTTAGTTTATGATGATCCTCTAATACAATTCCAGCTTCCACACAGAGTCCTTCCAACAGTCTAGCTCAGGTTAATGAACTTCAGGCCAACTAACTTGCCATTAATCTTCAGGAAATATCCTTCCTCTCTCTAACATAAGCAATGTCCATCAGCGTCCTGTGCTGAAAAGACCCACAGTCACACTGATCCGAAGCAAACAGTCCCATGAGCAGAAATAAAACATGAATCCTAAAAGCAAATTCTACTACCCCGTTCCTTCCTCCCCTCAAAAGTAAGAAGAATTTGGTCAGAGAAGGAAAAATTACTGGTTTGTTCAGTTCTTTGATACTTGAGCTAAGGACCAACACCTTCTAAAACTTCCTCACCATGAAGAGATCCAAAATAAATGAAGAAAAATAGTCTGAAAAGAAAAATGCCGAGGCTAAAGCTGCTTCCCCACCTTGGCTTCAGCTAGGAAATAGCACTGCACTGTGTTAATTATCACCTGCAAGACCGACCAGGGAAGGAAGCCATGCACACACCTCGCTGAAAAGGGGGCATTTCCAGCGGAATAAAGGAGCTTTTATTTGCCCCATGTAGGGGCGGGAGGCACAAGGCTGAGAGGGGCTGAGCAGCCTGGCTCCATCCTGCTTGGACCTCCCAGCAGGGCCCATAAATTGGGACCGGGCCTTGGGTAACGCTGCCAGAAGACAGAAAGTGGAGCTGCGGGTGGGTTGCCATCCTGACAGAGAGAGGGGCCAGACCTGACTGGCACATGTGCCATGGCACGTCCCGAAACGAGGTGTCACCTCCCCGCAATTGGTCACATCTAGTGGAGCCTATAAAACAGATTGCTCCGAAGCTACTGTCTGAAACAAGAAAACCTGGGGCCAATTTACTAAACATAATTTATTCCAGGCCCTTTGTGGCAATAAACAGAGCTCTTCAGCCTTCTCAAACACACAGACAGTAAGGAGCTCTGTGCTTATGGGAGCTTTTTCAGATCGTTCAGCCCAAACCTATCTAAATGCAAAATCTTGCATTCACAAATACTGTGTAGTTTCCGACTTCTCCTGGCGTCAAGACGTCCAGAGCTGAAATGACTGTGACCCATCTGCAAACACACACTTTTTAAACTGTATTCAGGAAACTCTCGGTTAATTCTGTGAAAAAAAGCCTTTATGGAATTGGAGGATAATTTAAAACCTGTTTCCAGCACTATTTTTCCAAGGTCATTTTAAAATTCAGAATTTTATTTTCCAATAAAGAGTTGTGGCTCAGTTTTAGTGACTCTAATAGCAATGCTGCAAATTGTGACAACTGAAAATCTAGAGCTATAAGCTCTAGATAAAATCTAGTCACTCTAAGCTTATAAATCTAGCCACTATAGCTTATAAAATCTAGTCACTATAAGCTTATAAGTTAATTATAAACCTAATAAGTAAGTTGCCTAAGCCACGTAGCTTCAATACGTAATTTTCTATCACTGATGCAAGAGTTTTTCTTTCTTCTCCTCATCTATCCTTGTTTGACATCTTGTGGTTTTATTTTATTTTGGTCAATGGAGTCAGAAGAGAGCAAAAAATGTCCCTTCCAGACATCAGCAAAATAGCATGAGTGGCCTTTCAGACAAATATATTGTTTTAAAAGGATTTAAAAATAACCAGCTACAATATAAACAAAAATTACCCCACCTACGATTCATATTTATTGAAAGGTACATTATCTCTTTATCATCTCTTTATTAAGAGATGAATATCTGTTTATTTAGTTAGAATATTTTCTACTATTGCAAGTAGAAAATCTATATGCACACAAATTTAAAGCACGGTATTTTAACTACAAGTATACAGATATGTGTGTCCAATGCATTATGCAGATATCTCACCTTGAAATTATCATACAAATTCCAAAAGAAAAATTACTGTGGTTGTCTACTGTGTGGTTCAAAACTGTACTATAATCATGAACTGGATATTGAATTGCCTTTGTTAGTAAGAGGGAAAACTGTAAGCATACATGGCTTAGATTAGTAACTTAGAAAGTCAAATAGACTAAAAATAAAATTACACCTTCAGACTTACTTAACAATCTTAACTTAGTTCTGCAATAACAAAGATGACATTGATCCAGAGCATAATGAAACTATGTTCTTGCAGCCCTTAGATAGATGGTCTGTTTATTATTTGGCAGAAGATGCTTTTCTCTTCATTGTGGAATCTCAGTTAAAGCTAACTCCATCCAAGAACTGGTAAGCAGTAATATTCATCACTATTCTCCTACTTATTAAGTAGGTTTTGTGCTGTTTATAGTCCAGAAAGTGTTCCCTTTCAGGATTCAGGAAAATACTGCTTTTTACACAAACCCCAGATCAGCATTACCTCACTTCCCAACACCAGGAGAAATTGATGAATAAAAATACAACGGTACAATCAAAAAGCATTATGTGAGCCTGCAGTGATTTTTTTTTTCATTTTATGTTGCATAAATCACTGGGTTTAGTCTACCTGGTTTAGATGAGGTTTTGCCATGCAGCAGTCTTCGCTATTGTTAAATACCCAAACAATTAGCAGAGACTCCTAAGAAGCATAACCCAGCTTACACTGAGTTTTGCAAAACTATAAAGGCTTTAACTTTTACTGAGCTCCTCACAGGATTTACACACCATCCATTCAACACCAAAAACTTGGCAAGAAAAATCACCGCTGTGATTCCCACTTGAGAAAAACCAAATAGAGCAAAGAAAAATTAAGGGTCTGTGAGACAATGAGGACACAATTGAGGGAACAGAGTCAGCAAAAAAATCTTCTTGCAGAGAACCATCTGATAATAAATAAAGCTCTCCAATAGAGAGACAAAATACATTTGAGGATTACACTGGATTTTTTGTTGAGATGAACTCAAGCTCAAGTAAAAAATGGTGACTAAGGAAGTGAAATGAGAGAAGAAGGAGGAAGGAACTCCCTTACTTTGTTTACTTTTTCATACTTTTCAGCATCTTTCTGAAGGGAATCTGCTGGTGGAAGCATTTCTAACAGGCATGTAGTCTGTTTGGAGATAAACACTGGTTGAAATGGTAGAAACCTTACAGAATGGTCTGTGTCACATTGCTCTGAAGAGCTCATCTGACCATGAAATTTACTGTTGGGCACCTAAAATTATACACATGGGAAATGAGCACTACATCCTCAAAAGATATCAGGATCTTTTTCAGGTCAATGTCAGTGAGGTCAGGATTGCACTCAAAAATTTCACACAGACACAGAAGTAATCTTTTCAGAAAGTGACAGATAGACAGCCATGCACACAGACATGTTATGTATCATTACAAACGGTGATTCTGAGAAATTTTATCTGTGGCATTCTATATTTTGGACATGTAACACATAAATCCAAGACTGATGATAAAGCAAATGCTATTCTCTAACCCTAATTATTTGTATATTGTGTCTCCTAAAAAAAAAAAAAAAAAAAAACAAAAAAAACCCACCCAAAAAAAAAACCCCAAAAAACAACCAGACTCACTGCTTTCTACATTCTATAGGCTGTTTCTCAAACACAGTATCTATTGTTCAAGAAAAAGGATAGGATGGAAAGCAATTTGTCATCTGAAAATTGTATTTCCAAGAGGAGGTAGGGACATAAATAAAATGTCCCACCAGTCAGATGTGAAGCTGGGATCTTTGCACAGAAATATCAACATGCCTTTCACTCTATAGTTAGATGCATATGTATCTCTTATGGATTCTTTTTCCTCATTTCCTCTTGTTTCCTTTGGGGAAGGAACTATGACTTCAGATATTACGTCCATCATAACAGCTTTCTATAGGCTCTTTATTTAGAAAGACATGAGAATGCCCTACGAGTCTGATCATTAAAAAAAAAAAACAAAAAAACAAAAAAAAAAAACCCACCAAAAAAACCCCAAACAACAAAACCCAAACACAAGCCAAAGAAGAAAGCAGTGTAAAGCACGATTTAGCAACACATAAGAATCAAAAGGAGCCCTAAGCCAAACCTCAGTGTTACATTTTTTTAAGTACAGCATGTTTCCCCAGCAGACCAAAAAAACCACTAATGCTATGAAAAGTGATTCTAAGATGAGTTTTGTAATTCTGGTATCCAAGAAAAGAAAAAAGCAGTAGCATGAAAATTCCTAGAGACATTAATGAAAAGGTAGACTAGATGGAAAACCACTTTCTGCCAAGTACTGTAACATCTGAAGGGTTTCGAAGAGAGACAGAGAATTTTCCTCTGAAATGTCTGTCATCACCTGCAGCACTTGGGGTGGTTTGGCTCAGCTCTGAGTGAAGAAGACAACACTTGCAGGAAGCTCTGCCTGTGGAACAGCCTTGGCCTGCTCTTGAGAAAATACTGGAAAGCCAGAAAAATGTCACAATGGCCATCAGAGAAAACAAATGCTCATTTTGGGGAGATCTGCCTGAGCATTTAAACTCTAGCAGATGGCATTTGTCCTGCTGCAGCCTGAATTACCCTCAGGCAGCACTGTCAAGCCACCTAAACCACTGACCCTGCAACCACCATTCTTCTGCTGGAAGAAACATAAACCTACATTGGCCAACACAAAGGAAGGATTACAGTCTCATTTTCGCCTCCAGGAGTTCTTGCCAGTGCTTTGCTGTGGAAAAACTGTTCTCTGCTATTTCCTTTCATAGGAGACCTTCCAAGATATGCAGGAGTGAAGCATCGGTCCTCTAGCAGGGACCAGAAGTCTGAACTGGCTGATATTTTTGGGCATAACCAGTAACTAGTGGCAATGGGGTATTCTACAGATTAGTTACTTGAACTTGCCCTATCATGACTTTTGTACATTTGTGAAAAACCCAGCTTGAAGGGACAGTAGTGCAGCACTATGGTGAAATCTGTGATATATCAAATCCAGACTTACAGCTCTGCAGGATACAGCAGTAAGGTGGACAGCAGTGCATACTCTGAAAGAGAACAGCCTGTGAGTTTCTGCATGGATACATCTACAGATGCAAGTAGGTGGGGCTCTCCTGTCCTTGATCCAAGCAATCCAGACCTCAGCCAGATCCTAGTGCTGTATGGCTCCATTAATTGCACACTATACAGCAATAGATTACACATTTCAGCCATACACACATCTGAGGCACCACCAGACAGCCAACTCTGTGTGCAGGCACAACCTGCAGATCATGCACACAGTCACAACTCAGCAGACCCTACTAAATCAAAAACTCAACCAAAACAACACTAAAACAAACCCTCCCCAAAGCAGAAGGAAATAAAGGAACAAAGATTTACATTTACATAAATATTTAAAAGGTAAATTTCATTTCACAGCTAATGCTTTATTGTACTAAAATTTGTAGCTATATTATCTCATGTAAGCATTAATGTATTGCCCAACAGTTTGTAATTTTGTGTAAATGCTTGCAGGCACTCACAGCTGTATCTAAAGTCTGTGAGACTCTCCGATAAAAACAAAATGTTACAAATGTTAAGTAGAGGCAACTGCATGTTGTAGTTGGCATCTTAATATAATAAAATATTTTTTTTATTTTTTCTATTTTACAAATCCTGAAAGCATGTTTCCTTAACTGCCAGTACTATTTAGTTTATTGTCAGCTGTGTAGAAGTCAAATCATAACTTTCAAAATAATTCAGGCTAATGCAGTTTAGTAATGGTTAAAAAAATGTGTACTTCATACGGCAGCTGGGCTTTGATCAAATCTGTTTGCTGTATATCCAATGGCATATTTTACTAAAATTCCTTTCATCAACGTATGGCCTCATTATTTGATGCACTGTCAGTGAACTCTGTGCAGCACAGTCTGCAGGGTTTCCTATAAAAACTACACTATAGGGAAAGACATGCCGGAAGGATTTTAATTTCCACTTTCAACAAATTGATTTAAAAATTCATTACTATATTCTTGAAGTCTACTGGAGAAGGGTTTTTTTTAATGCATTGTCCCCCTAATTTTGGATCAACATTTTGTGCAGCTAAAATGTAAACTGATACACATATGAACGTGTACACTGCACAGCAGTGATCATCTGTTGGCCCAATAACCCAGTTATTTTATTGTTAGACTGAACACATTTGCTTTCTTCCTGTTTTTTTTAAACACTTGATTTCATTTAAATTTGGAGTATATGTGACAGAGAATCAGCAGAGTCTCTATAAAAAATCCCACTTGTGAGCTTACACAAGTCATTGACTCAATGGGGACCTGCTCCTCTTGATGGGTTTCCCTCAGGTACTCATCATCACAGCATCTGAGCACTTTAAAAGCTTTAATGTCTCCATCCTCTACCCTCTATCCTTGTTAGAGGTAGCTGGATTTCTTTTAATGCTGCCATCGGAGATGACATCCCTTGGATAACATCACACTAGCCGTCAGGACCAGTACCCACATCCCCCTAGTCACACAGCCAACCTTCTCCACAGGGACAACAGACTTGGAACTCCTGCAGGGAGATCCATGACTCACATGCCACTTTTTACAGTGTTTTATTTGTGATTTAAGTGCTTGTGCAAACTGCAGAAAATTACAAGCAATCACAGTTTCATTTTCTATAAAGAACTTCACAGAGCTGTGTAAGGAAAAACACACTGCCAGTATGGGTTCAGACAGCAGGTCATCAAAGCTTTAACAGTCCTGTGTCCTCTGATCATCAATTTTACCATTTTCAAGGGTTACAACATGCTGCTATCTATTCAGAGCTTCAAAAACCTTTCTGTTTGTGACACAGCAGGAATCACTTTATATTTGGTGCAACAGTTGTTTTGCTATTTTTAAGCTGCTTTATGAGGGGTGCTATCATGACAGTTCCTGGAATCTGAAACAGCCATACTGAAAAAGAAACCAAGAATTCATGCATCACCTCCTCCATTCAACACAGAAATACTTCCACTTTAGTTTAAAATCACAATAACTTTCCTGTGTCTTGTGAGGACACAGTGTGCAAGGATGAATCAGTATTTCACTGAAAAAAAGGAAAAATTTAGATGGTTAACCAGTTAGTTTCCATAACCATAAGACCAATATTAAAAAGGCAGGATGTAAAACACTTCTCATTTCCTTTTCCCCTAAGTCATTTGTCCCCTAAGATGATGAGGCAATCTCAATCTTGAGGGACTTCTGAGGTTTCATTCCTCAAGGAATGAAAGGATTGTCAACACTGGAACAGGAGCTCAGAGAAATTGTGGATTCTCCATCTTTGCAGACATTTGAAGCTTGACTGGACATAGCTCTAAGCAATCTAATCCAAAGCTGAAGTTATCCATCCTTTGAAATACAAATAAAATCATATGACTTCCTCATGTCTCCTTCAATCCTAATTTTTCTGCTATTTCCTTTAGCAGTTAATGGACAAATTAATAACTGAACTGAATCACACACTGAAGGTCTTGCTCAACATCCAACACCCTTCCACTTAAACTTGGATGTCTGACAGCCATCAAATGACTTTTTCTACTCTCTAGTGACCTTATCTTCCCAAGGACTCTTCTGATAAGGGCAATGTCTACCTGAGCTGCTTACGAATTAACTACTTCACTATTAAAATCTGACTGAAAACAGGATCACTTTTCTTTTATAGAACTGTCCAAAAGCTGAAGCAATTCAAGAACTGATCCATAGGCAGATAATCAACCCCTGTACCAAGAATAGCAATGTGTGCATAGGACAAGTGGAGTACACACAGCATAGGTACAGGCACTGCATTAGCTGTATCACTTAATTCAGTATCTCACAGCTTCCACGTACAGTTCACCCACATGGTCCTGGTTTGCCCATCCCGTGAAAACTAAGCCCACAGCTGAGTGTCACAGTTATTAACATGGTATGTGAAATAAGGCTTTTGCCTGCACGGAGACAAGAGGGGGATTTATTCCAAGATTTCCCCACTGGAGTCTGAAGAAGTTGGGTGAAAAATGCCACTGGATGAATTATTGACACCCAAACCACGCCAATGACTTCTGCTCGCCCAGCACACAAGACCATCTGTGTGTTCCCTCCTGACCTCTCTTTTCTATCCAGATCAGCAGCTCTTTCCTGCCAGTCTATTATGTCCCAGTGACACCAGGAAGTGGAAGCCATTGTAGTTACCACATTAAATATTTCTCAACATTGCAGGGGAAAAAAAACTACTAGAAAGGAATTGGGCTGCATGCTGGCTTAGCTAGAAAAAGAAATGTGGTGGAGAAGATTAAGCTGTGTTTCTATAGCCACAGCTGAGCAGGTGGCAAAGACCCATCACAGGTGCTTGTTCATAGAGGATTCCACTCCCTGGCAAAACAGCTACTCCTCAAAGAAACCAGGGCTTGAAGATATCCAGGACTCTGCCTGTCAGATGAGCCTTGTGTAAGTTTATGAAGACTTGGGGTCACTATGATTAACTACCTTCCTTAAGCTGTTCCCCACAAGGCTTTAGTGCTTTTAAACCACTGACCCCTTGAATTAAAGAGGGAGATTTCTCTTTTCACAGTTGTGACTCAACTCAGGAAGGAATTCAGAGACATCTGAAAACAAAGCCAGGCAGAATTTGAAACAAAATCCTTTAATGACAGATCTAGCAAGTGATGGGCACAGCTGGAGCTTACAAATACAACTAAGCAAATGAGCATGCATTATACAACAACCTTACATAGACAGATCCTATGAAGGGCAATTTCCTCACAAGGAATTGCAAAAACCTAACTGCTATGAATAAATCATCAGAAAAACTAGATATTGGCTGTTCAAAAGGAATCTGAGTCTTCGGATCCTTTACCAAACTAAATGGTAACCACCCATAAATGAGATATGTGACAACCAATTAAGAAACTAAAGCCTTCATTTTTAGTTATTGTCTATTTAAATGACAATACAAAATCAAAATTCCTGTGCCTAGAGAAGAATAAAACACTATTAAGGTAGTTTTCAAAACTTATATAATACCTTTCGTACATTCAACTTAAAATATAACAGTAACTAGTACATACATCATTGAGTCATTGTAAAGAAAATGTGTGCCTACTATTTCTGCTGGGGAAACTGATGCTAAATGTACTCACTAGATATTCTAGGAGGAATTGAAGTGAAAAAAAGAAGTGGAATTAGATAGTAACAGCTAATTATCAGTGTCACTATCTTAAACATGACATGCTTCTTTCTACCCAGTCAAATGGGCTACATGACACAGCAGACTACTTTTAAGAAGCAAGCACAAGTTTGCCGATGAACTTTATAAAGTGCAACAAATATCTTGAAGATAATCAAGCATGAGGAGTTGACCACCTCCACACAGTACTGCAAAGCAAAACAACAATGACTACTGAAAATTCTATTTCCCTTATCTGCCTAGCTGGGGTATGTGACTTGCATTAATGGCACGGGGAATAATGTACTTGCACTCAGACCCTGGACTGACTGATGTCAAATGAAGTTCAACCATTCATATTAATGGGGATCAGCATTTGTCCGAGGGAATGGAAGCCTCTCGGACCTCAGGGTCATGAATTGACAAGCTATCGAACATTTTCTCTCTAGTGCTGACCATCCTCCATCCCCACTGAGCTCAGCTGTCTGGACTCTTAGTCCCGCTCCAGCTGCTTTGTGCTCCTCCTGAGGCACAGAAAGAGCTCATTACAGATTCTTTCTGTGTAATGTGCAATGAGGGCTGAGGTCTCACAACTCCCTTTCTAGGAAATGCAGAATAGTCACATTTCTCCGGACCCCAAGAAAAACAGAGACATACATGCAAACTGTGAGTTTTGTTATTCTGGAGATCTGTAATTGACTAAGCCAGATGGTGACAGAAGTGCCATTAATGCCAAAAAAAAAAAAAAAAAAAAAAAAAAAAAAAAAAAAACCAAACCACTGAAAATATCTCCTCAAAAGAACAAAGATGACTAATAACTTGTACCAAGAAAATGACTGTATAATTGCTATTGTCTCACACCACTAATACACTGGCAGGATGCAAAAAGCAATTTTTCTTACAGATAGATTTTCTGGAAAAATACCTTCTCGCAGAACTTATTCTTGAATGGTTTCAGGATATCTATAAACTCATGGGTTGTAGTCATGCTAATGATCAGCAAGCAGTAACTTCAGATAGCTGATAAAAGTCTGTAGCTGATATTACCCATTAAAACATTAAAACAGGCAAAAGAAACCACTGCAGCAGAGTTTTGGTCTTCTTAATATCAAGTAGAGCAATTCTGGGAGTAAGGACAGTTATAATTTTCACCATCATCATTAATCCTAATAAAATTAAGAAGGGCAATAGTAACAATGATAACTGTAACTTTTTTCCTAAACTTTTTTGGCAACAAAAAGTCTGCCAGATGCAAATTTAAATTTTATGGATGATAAGAAAGTCAGCTGTTTCTAGTGACTTTTACAAGTTATAACCCAGCTCTGGTAGTCAGGACATGCAGAGTGAGTGAATTCAAAAAGCCCACTCAAGCCCTGGCATCTCTGTTTCTTTAGAGGCACCTCAACCACACTCTTGTTTTTCAGAGGAGTTTGTGCAGACATTAAAAACCATAAAGCAATAAAAAGAAAAGAATTCAGCATGCAAGGCCAACCCCAATGAAGGATGAGACAAATGAAAAAAAACAAGATTAAAGTAAGTGCATAAAAAATTTCAGTATCATGAGACACTAAACTGACCCATGAACTATAACTTGACCATGTCTCCTTTAATTGTTCCACATAAGGATCTGCTTTCTGAAAAAGAAGAATATCTTTAGCAGACATAGTGCTACAGCCGTTTTTTCCTTTATCAATAGTATATGCGTACTGTAGTGCAAGTTACGGAACTTAAGTTCTACCACAGAAAGAAGCATGTAGGATGTAGGAGACAGACAGCTAGACCAGAAAATGCCTTCTATATGTACCTGGTGAACTACCAGTAGAAGTCACCACAAAACAATGAAGATCTATTCCTGACGGTAATATAAGGTGAAATATAAAAGCTAAAAAGGCAAGACTGCAAACTTAGGCAGTCAGTAACTGAGAAAGTATTCACATTTGATATTCTTTCAGTATTAAAGTTGTCTCTCTTTTTCTTTCCTTAGCAATACGGATCACAAAAGATATTACTAATTTTCTACATTTAAGCAGTTCTGGGTTTTCTCCACCTTCAACATTAATTTCCTGTTCCAGAAAAATCCTCTCACACAACAACTTGTTACTTAAATAAGAATATAAAAATGTTTGTAATGGCAAAACTGAAGGCTCATCCAGTCTAGTGGTCTCTTTTCAACAGCAAGAAGAATAAATATAGAACATTTATATACGATATTTCCCTACCCTTAGTGCCCCCCCTCCTCTCCATCTATTTTCAGCTCAGGAGATTTCCTGAGCCTATTGTGGCCTGTCTATTTTGCAACCCCCAAGTAGATATCACTTTCAAGTACTTGTCCAGCATCCCTCTGAGCCCTTGTAAAATTCTTGCATCTCAACACCATCTGGCAAACAAGTTTATATGTCTGCTACCCAGTGTGTGAAGAACCACTTCCAATACCAATAGTGCAATGTGATAATGTATTAATTTCCCCTCATACACCACCACCTTCATAACATTAGCCAGAAAGTAGCTCCCATTGGGCAATAAAAAAAGGAAAATTCGGATTTAGTTTGATGCTCATCCAACTGTTTCAACATTAGCTGCATGACACATGCTACCTCATTATTTATTTTGTATAATTGTCTCACGGAGTGAGTGGGAAATTAAGTGAAAATTGGTCAAGAGAAAGTTAAGAAGGTGATAGTAGTCATCAGTTCTAATGAGTGTTTGCTGCCAAAGAGAAATATCTTGCTATGGTCACTGCACAAGACGAGATATTTCACAACTAAATCTTTGGTGAGAATCCAGGATCAGCTTTGAACAAACTAAGTTCAATTCAACAGAGTAAGCATTTGCCAAGGCTGGCAAACATGGGGCAAAATCAGAGCTGAGATCAGTGAAAGACAAACCCTTCAGTTTCACAGCCATCAGTGGCTCAGGATTGGTAGCAGAAGGGTTCCCACACATGAACTGGTGAGTACCTGCAGGCAGGTAGGATGGAAAAGGCATCCCAGCACCCAGCAGCTGGGGAGATCTGTCACATCTCTCCTTGACAAGGCCCTTTGCCTCTCTCACGCTGCAGTAAAATTCACTTTTAGTTTACTGAAATGACCAGGATTTCTCATATTCACAACTTTTACTCTAATAAAGGCAGCATGGAGGTGAAGCGTTTTACTTTTGCACCAGTTGATAATGTATCTTCAAAATCTGCTTTCAAAATTACTGAATAATTTAAGAAATGTGCTTTAAGATTTATGTTATAAACTGACTATGAGGAAGTAAGAGTTATAAGCTCTCTTAATCTTCAGGTTTCAAGGTGTGAGTGATGTAAGAAACATCATCTTGCAATACAGAACAGTAAAATTGTGAAGATTTATGCCTTCCGTTGAAACATCTGGTCTTACCTGCCCTTGGTGCCAGAATGGCAGACTGGATGAGCTGCTTGTTTATTCCAGCCAGGCATTTCCCTGACTCCTGGACTTTATGTTAAGGCATGATGAACATCTTACTCCCACTGGAGAATTTTTACTCTCATGAAGTCAATAGGTCAGAACTTTTGAAATTTACAGCTCGTGAAAGGGATTCCTCCTTTGAGTTTGTTAGATTCTAGTGCATCAGTAGACAAATATAAATACTTAAAACAATTGTACTTTATGTACTCCATACTTGTGCTTCATACAGGCATAGGCATTAATTTAAAGGCCTGTCAGAATACAGCTTCATTAGCAACAGAGTGAATCATGAGGGGTAGGAAATATCCAAAAGGATTGCATCTCACAGAACTACAACAGTAAGCCCTATCAAAAAGTTCCTTTTGTTTTACAACCACAATAAACTTTTCAATTCAGTATTATAAACTGTAATTATCCTGGAGGATCAAACTAGTTGTATTTACTTACTTAGAATTCAGAATAATTTCATTCTTTTTACTACATCTATCAAAAGTCAAATTTTGAGTTAGCAGTGGATCACGATAATGTAATGGCATTTCTGTTACTGCCTAATGAGTTTCAGAATTGTTTCAAAAAATACACACATTCAAAAGTTCCATGACTTCATCAAAAACTCACATTGAAGCAATGATGAAATACTTTCCATTTTCCGAAAAAAAGTCTCCACTAGGTTTTAAAACAGAAAAGTTATACTGCCTTTTTCAATTACAGCTACTTGTAAGATTTTCCAGAGGTAGCTACAGTTTGGCTTTGACCCTACTATTGCAAAGTGCCAGAAATACCAAATTATAGCAGGGAAAATGTTGTGTCTGCACACATGTATGTGTTTGTCTACAGTCTGCATGAGCAACTGAAAAACATCCAACACACACACACAGCAAATCGCATAATTAAAACTTACTGTTATGCAGAAGAAAATGATCATTTAAGTAGAAAATAATGGAAGGACAGCAGAGATTTCTCAGTACTAAACCATAATGCTTCATTTAATGAGTAATCCCTGGAGCATATGGATGTTTACCTCGCTCTGGGCAAGCTCAAGTGCACAGACAGACAATTACAATGCTTCAGCTGATGTATGATACCTTGTTAGGCTGCTGTAATGCAGTGACATTCTTTCATGGCCTTACAGAGTGCATTTCTGTATTTGCTTCCATGCCAATACAACCTTTGTCTTTGCAAGATTAAATGGCTGCATGTTCAAAGTTAGAATGCCTGAATCTGAATACACAAAGCCCTGGAAACTTAAAAGCTGGAAACCCTGTCTGCAATCTCTCTGACTTTGGCAGGTACATTGTCTGCATCCACTCTGCCTTCAGAAAAATAAAATATTAGTAAATTTTTTAAAAAGGACAAGATTTTGCAATAGGAAAATCACAATACAATTTGGTTGAATTGCATCTTACATGAATAATTGCTGGACAGCAGACTTATTTACATGATCCATTGAATACAATTTTTAAAAAATTAATATGTAGATACAGGCTGGAGATAAAGAGTAAATGCTGGCCAATGGCTTCAGAAAGACTCCAGGTTTTGCCTTGGGAGAATGGAAAAAGGAGAAAATATATTGCTAAAGCCTCTCTTCCCACCTCTTTTATACTGCTGCCTCTTGTCAGAATGTAGGGTGCAAAGTTCTGAGACTGGTATTTGGCAAAAGCACAGCTTAAATTATTAAAAAAAAAAAAAAAGAGGGAAAAGAAAATCTAATGAAACTGCTTTGGTCAATCACACAGAGCTATTGAACACCTCCTTAATGTTGTTAGTCTTCACTTCTCCATGAATTTTGTGAAAGCTGAAGGCAGTACTTCAAACTATTAATCTTCTATGCTTTTAGACTCTATATACAAATCTTATTTTTCTAGTCCATATTACCGGACAAGGAAAGTTAAAATACAGAGATTATAAACTCTACTGCTTGGTCATATGGGGAACTCTAGAACCTCAGAAATGCCCACACTTCTGTATTTCTTTCTATGTATTTGATCCAAAATTCTGGCTATCAATGTGAAAGGAATTTTAAAGTTCTTCTATTAATAACAATCTAAAGATAGAAAAGATTCACGATTCACAAAAAAGTAACCCACGCACACTCAGATACACACACAGTATAGATGGCTGTGCTTTGTTCCACAAGAAACTCTTGTGATTCACAGCACCTGAGTATGAGTTTCCAGGTTTCCATGAACTTACTTCTTAAATATTAAAAACATAATGCATTTAAGAAATTTCTTCCTTTTTTTTTTTTTTTTAATGAAGCCAAATGTAGCAATCAATGGTCATCTATGTTCTGGTTGGCATATTTCACACAAGAGACCCTTGATAATAAACCATGGCTGAAATATCAAAATTCCTTCAAATACTTACCTCTGTTAATGGTAAAAACAGCTGCACTCAAAATCTGCTGCCCTTGATATCACTTACATTCCCACAGGAGTATAAATCTCCATGTTTCAAAAAAGGTATTCATCTCAGGGCTCTGGAGAAACACACAGCTTTTTTGTTTGATGCTGCCTGATAGTATTATTGGATTAACATGATGAAATAGACTCTTTTTTTTCCATGAAGCTTATCTAGTCTCACATTATTAATCTGAAAACAGGCCAAAAGAAAAAACAGGAAGAGAGATACAACAAATTCAGAGCTCAAATATGGTCATTTGGGCCACTGCAGATCTTCAATAGAAGCAATTTAGGATGAGACATGGGAATACAGAAAAAGAAACACAATGAAGAGAGACTACTGAAGGCTGTTTCCTATCTGTTAGAAATCAAAGAGGATCAGAGCAAAAATGAAATTGTCTTGTAGCTGAGGTAATAATGTACCTAATGATCTTGAAATGAAATGTTTAAAAAGCTATATTTCTACCTTTCATTTTAAAAGATGTGCATTTTAATCCCATGAGTAATCCAACAATGATAATTGCAAAACTGTAACATATAATTAAATTCAAACCCAAGATCTATTCCACCCTTGAATCGAAATTATTCCTTTCATCATAGTAAAGGCCTGTTGTTTTTAAAACCTAGTGTCTATATTTATTTCAAAAGCCCCTAGTTATTACTGTAATTTTACTCATACGCCGGTTATCTAATGTGTAATGCTATAGCTGTTTGAAGTGTATTTTCCAAAACCAGAACAGAACTAAGACCCAGAGACACATCACTACCTCTTGCAGAAATGTCACTCATGCTATGAATAAAGCATAAGCTTAGAAAAACATCATTACCCACCAAACAAATAGCATTTACTCAACCAAACCCATGTGTCTGGAGCTGCGCTCCCGAGCTAATTGGAGGCAGATTCTTGTGCCATGCCACAGGACGCAACAGCTGAGAAACCTCTCGAGCTGGTCATGGAGAGCTCAGCACGCTGTGCAAGGGGAATTGCCAAACTCTGGGACAGGAGGCAGGGCCAGAAATCCCAGAAAGCAGGGTGTGGATATTCTCAGTTCAGTCAGAGAGAAAAAGAGAAGGTTTTCTAACCAGGCGAGAGCCTGGGAGACAGTTGGGAAAGAATGTAAATAATTCTCTAATCTATCTTGTTGTTCACATTGTTTATAGATAGGTTCTGCCACCGTGCGTCATTCACTGCACACCAGTGGTGTGAGATGTTTTTACTCTAAGACCAATGAAATCAGTCCGCACGATGTTCTCTATAAATGGAGCGGTGCATTTGAAATAGATCGGAGTTCATTCTCTTTGCCTTTGATTTGGAGTCATTTTCGTTCCCGTCCTGCTCTACAGTGACAAGTGAGCAGATGCAAAGATAACCTTTGGTTGGAAGGTTCATCCAGAGGCCACCTTTGGCTCAGGGCCTCACTCAGGGCTGTTGTCCAGGCCTTGGCACTTCACGGACGTGGTTTAGTGCTGGGCTCGACACTGCTGGGTGACCGGTTGGACTGGATGAGCTCAGAGGTCTTTTCCAACAGAAAGGATTCTGTGATTCCATGATTCCATCTGCTGCATTCAGCCAGGTCCATGTTAGCAGCATTCATTTGCTCAGAAAGTCTCCTCAGGCCCAGCTCTTGAGGCCTGAGGCTTCAGCTCCTTCAGCTCCTGGCGCTCAGCCGCTCGTGCTGAACGAGACACTCGGAGAGAAGAGCACAGTCCATCCAATTCCTTCTGGGACACGGAGAGGGGAGGCTGTGGAAACAGGAGCAGTGTTTGGTGTGGCCTCCTCTCTGCCCTGCACGCCTTTCAGCGCTTTGAAGCAGCCAAGAGCTTTCTCCAAGAGTGCAATGGAGCAGCTGTTCCTGCTGCCGGGTCTGGCTCTCTCCAGTCTCTGACCTTGCCTGCTTTTGTCCCTCTTGCTGTGCCCTCTGCTCCCCCAGGGCTCGGTGGCTGCTGCCCAGGACTGTGGGACTGGCACAGATCCCGTGGTGGAGACCCTCCTTTCTGTGCCCTTGGAGCTGCCTGGGCACAGCAGCCTTTTCCATCTGGAAGCTCCCCATGGACAGGGAGTCCCCAGCTCCGCTCCTTGCACAACCTCCAGGAGCCCAGGGCTGCCATCTCAAGTCCCTGCTGGCCCTGGGGGCTCCCAGGTGGGCACAAGTGGGGCAGCACAGCCAGCAGGGAGCCTGTGAGTCTCTTCCAGCCCTGTCTGCTCTGAGTTTGGGCCTTGGAGCCTCAGGTGGCCAAAGGCAGCTGCTGCTGGTCCCTGTGTGTGCCCGTGTTCAGCGGTGCTGCTCCATCAGTCTGTGCCCAGCAACGGGGAAAAGCCTCAGCCCTGCAGGGCCAGGAGCTGCCGGGCTCTGCCTGAGCAGCTCAGCCAGAGGGAAGGGAGCTGCTCCCCACGGGAACCAGGAGCAAAGGGCTGGAGCACCTCGCTCTGGGGCAGAGCCCAAATTCTGTGAGGGAGTAACAGAGTTATTCACGTGCACTGGTGTGTCAGCACTGCAGGTGCTGTGCCTGCAAACACATTCGGGATGTGCAAAAGAATTCTGCAACTCTTGGCTGGATCAGGATGTCAGCAGTGCTGAACTCCAGCTTAGTCCAAAGCAAACACTTGACACCTCTTCTCATATCTGCTAGATTTTTTACCGCAGGGTATCCAGAGAAAATTAAACAGAGGAGTAAATATTTTCATTGTTTATCAGAAATGTATCTTATTTTGCTGTAAATCTTATTTTTGCTGAAAAATCTGATTTTTGCTGAAAAATCTTACCTATTTTACATGATGTGTTATCTACTTAAAAAGAAATAGAAAAAAATTTTAAAAATGAGAAAAATATGAAAGAGAAAACAAAAAGAAACAAATGTGTAATGAAATCTTCTGTAACTTTGTATTTAAGAGGTAACTGATCTTTTTAAAAGGAGAACTCATTTACTTTGTGCCTGTTCTGATGGCCTGGATCCATCTTACTGACTGACCCCAGCATTCTTTTTTTAAAGACACTGGGTTTTGTTTCCAATATTAAGATTTATTTTTTTAAATTGTTGTTGAAGCAATAGGAGGATGAGAGATGGATTGTGCACGACTGTGTCTTGAGAACAAAAACATTGCAGTTTGAAACTTGGACCTAAAGTAATTAAAATGAAACTTAGAAATCCCAGTGCATTGTGTGACAGCAGCTTTTCCTATAGGATGTGCAGCATCACAAAGACTTCATCAGTGGGGTTGGGAGTGCTTGGAGCTTTGTCCTGTGCCACTCTGGGATGCCATGAACCAGGACTTCACCTGCCACCAGCCCAGGTCACCCTCTGCTACCGCAGCTCCTTGGACCTTGTGTCCCCAAAGCAGACACAAAGTGTTTCTGCTGCTCCCCCTTTGCACAAACCCACAGAGAGCTGGGATTTTTCCAAGTCTCGTCTCTCCATTGGGCCATATTCCCAAAGAACCAGCAGCACATCCTGATGAATACGGCAAGTTACGTGGATGGTTGTCAGCTCCACTTCCTGCCTAGAAATCCTGAAACTGCTTCTAAATGCTGCTCCTTCAGCTCCTGGACACCTTCTCACACAGAGCTGGGAAAAAAAATCCCCTGGCCACCAGCTAAAAGGTGAGTTATGCCAAAGTTGGAGTACTGTGGGAAATCTCTGTCCCTCCCTGTCCTTTTAATGTATCTGTACATGGGGGTGTGCCTGGATGTGTCTTGTGCACAAAGGAAGGAGCGTGCAAGCAACGGGACTGACACTTTCAGTGTCCATGCTATTCCATACCCATGGGTACAGAGACATTATGGAAACCCTGGCACAGACAGGGCCTTCTGTCCATGGGTAGAGACATCTTAGAGCCCCTGGCACACACAGAGCCTTCTGTCCACGGGTACAGAGACATCCAAGAGCCCCTGGCACACACAGAGCCTTCTGTCCATGGGTACAGAGACATCCAAGAGCCCCTGGCACACACAGGCCTGGCAGCACAGGCTGCTTTCCCCACAGGCTGCAGGAGATGAGAACACAACATTTGCCAACACTGACTGAAAGCCACAGCTCCGGGTGCTCCCCGTGAACCCCAGCTCTGGGACCACTGTCTGCCCCAAGCTTCAGGGGCTGCAGTGGGAGCCCGGCTGGGCTCTGCCCTGGGGCCATCCTGCAGGGACAGCTGCAAACAGGGAGCATTCCCTTGCCACAAAGAGCCAAGCCAGGGCTGCAGGGCAGCTGCTCCAGCCCGGAGTGCACTGCTGAGTGCTGTGCTCTGGGGCTGGGGCTCCCCGCACAGGGGACTGGACTGGTGTGCCACAGGAGACAGAGAAGCTGCAGCTTCAGCATAACTGAGGTGGGTGCGTGGGCTGGGAAGAGTGGGGAGGCTCAAGGGGATTCACAGAGCTCATCCTGCTGCAAGGACGAGGAAAAGGGAGTGGGAACTCAGCAGTGAGGACAGCTGAGGGCAGAAGAGGAGCTCTGAATGACACTAAAATCCCACTGGAGCTCTGAGACATTGCTGCTCCTCAGCCAGTGACAGGATGAGTCCCTAAGCCTGGGGCTCGGCCTGCCTCATGGTGAGGGGCACCAAGGAAGGCAACAGTGTGATGGAGACTGCCATGGGCTGGGAACTCACTGGGGGACAAGAGGGAGCAGTTGGGAAGTAAAAGGCAGGTGGGGGAGAGAACAGTTCAGAGAAGGGCTGAGCTACAGCTTGAGCAAGCTGTAAAATGTCATTTGGGGTCATCCCAGATTGATTTCATTTCAGAAGCTATTGAACAAGTTTAATTTTTGGGTGGTGTCATGTTTGCCCTTGAAGGTGTACACTCTGCAAACTTGAGCTGTGTTGCTGAAATGCTCCAGCAGGTCTGTGCTGCAGGTCACCCCATTTCTTCTTTGGCTGATTGCGGCCCGGTGCTGAGCTCCAGCAGAGCCCTGGCAGAGCCCAGAGCAGCCTCAGCACCCGCAGAGCCCGGCTGCAAGGAGAGAAACCAGAAAGCGCCCGTCAGCTGAAGGCTCCTGTCCCCTTGTCCCAGCCGCCCGCAGTGCCCAGGCCATGCTGGCCGTGCCCAGAGCTGTGCCCAGAGCTGCCCATCCCTGCTGCCTTTGGGAGCAGAGCAGGAGGGCAGGGCATGTGCCCAGCCTGCAGCCGGCCACGGCACATCCAGCCCTCAGCAGCTGCCCAGAGCAGGATGCTCCTGTGCTCGCTGCCATCTCCCCAAAGCTCTGATCCCACCATGCCAAGCAGACAGGACCCACCTCACGCCATCCCTCGCTGGAAGAAAAGCTGGTCCCAAACGATGTCCTCATCCTTCTCCAAGGGCACGGCCCATCCACGCCCCAGCTGCTCCCAAGCACTTCCCCATCCAGACTGGACCCCACCTGGAACGCTTCCTCTAGAAAAACACACAACAAATTATTGAAAATAGATTACAGACAAAAAGGGGAACAAGAAAAAAGGTCAAAAATCTTATCTCTGTCAGGGGCTAAGGAAGGCCCAACCCCTGCAGGCCAGGGAAAAACCCACCCACAGGTGAGGGAAGCCCAGGCTGTCTCCCTTCCCCCCTGCACTGCCCCCCAAAATAACAGTGATCCCAAAGCAAACAGGGGCAGTGGAGCAGCCCAAGCCCTTCCTTGCCTGCAAAGCAAAGCAGCCCCTGCACAGGTTCTGGAGTCCCACCTCTGCTCCCACCATGGGGGTTTCTTTGTGTCGGGCTGGCTGCCCCAGCCCCAGCCCGGGGCACGGTGGGTGCTGGGGCTGTTGGCAGGGCCAGGAGCCCACTCCCATTTCATCAGCACCCCAGCCCATCCCCCTAGCCCTGCCAAAAGCAGCCTGGCAGCCGACTGAAGGATCAGCTGCATCTGCCCCAGCAATGGGGGAACCTTTGGTTCCCGGCCAGGCTGTGCAATGCCCAAATCTGGGAGCATCCCCCTGCGTGTGGACTCACCTGCAAATTCCCTGTGGAGCCTGGCTTTGGAGAAGGTGTCAGAATCAAGGTCCATCATCCTCAGCTGCCGGTGACCAGGTGGAGGAAGAGGTTGTCATCCTTGATGTCATCCTCCGTGTCCCCAGCAGCAGCAGCCCCACCTGGTACAGCTTCTCCAGGGGCTCCTTCTCCTTCCCTGGGGTGAGCCCAGGCTGTCTGGGTTCTGCCCAGGGCCCCAGCTGTCAGGGAACCAGGACAAGCAAAACCAGTTCGGATGGTGGCCACCAGTGCTGGGCAGAGCAGCTCAGCTCCAGCACAAGGGCTGCGTGTTCCCATCTGATGACCCCTGGGCAGTGACACAGGCAGGACAAAACCAGTCTGGTTGGCTTTGCCACTGATTGCCAGGACATGTGTGGAGCTGTTACCTGCCAGGCCCCTGGATCCAACTGTGCACGTGGAGCTCTCCCATCTTCTAGGGCAGAAGACCACCCTGCACCCATGGATCACGGAAAAGCTCTTCTAAGGATGGCCTGTCCAAGGGCTGCATGGACAAACACCTCTTAATGAGATCCTGGCACTCTGGGGAAACAAACCAGAAATCACCAGTCAGTTGGAGAAGTTGCCCCCCTGTTCCCATGCCCAGGCCATGCTGGGTGTGCCCAGAGCTGGGCCTAAACTTCCCCATGGATTCTGTGTTTGGAGGAGAGCAGGAGAGCAGGACATGTGCCACCTCCTCAGCAGCTGCCAGAGCAGGATGCTCATGAGCTGCTGCTGTCTCCCAGCACTGGTATTGCCCCCGTGGCCAGAGATGAGGACCCACCTTGAGAGAGCCGTCGTGGGAACAAGATCCGCCCCCAGATGATCTCCTGGCCCCTCCTGAACGGGTGCTTCCCCATGACCAGGTGGTACAGCAGGAGGCCCAGGGACCAGATCGTCGCTGCCTCGCCGTGGTAGCGTTGGTGCTGGATCCACTCTGGTGGGCTGTAGGACAGGGTTCCTGTGGAACACAGACAGAGTTCATCAGGGGGACGCTGCTGCTCCCAGAGCCTGGCCCCAGCACCCCATGGCCTGTGGGGGCTGCCCCAGTGGCACACAGGGTGACTGCTGCCCTCTCACCAGCACCTGGGACTTGTGTACAGACTTGGGGCTGGAAAAGAAGCCACTGGTGTTGGAAGAGGGCAGCAGAAATCCTGGGAAGGCCCAACCGTGACACACAAAAGCAAAACTCATCCAGTGGTTGAGAAAGCCCGCTCTACTCCCCACCTGCACGGCCCCCCAAAAATGTTAACCAGTCAAGGCAAACAATGGGAGCAGAGCAGTCCAAGCCCTTCTCGCCTGCACACCAAACCATCCAGGGCACAGGGTCAGACGCCCCTCTCTGCTACCCCCACTGGGGTTTTTGTCAGGCTGGCTGCCCCAGCTCCAGCCTTAGCCCAGGCCACAGTGGGTGCTGAAGGCTGTCGGCAGGGCTGGAGCTGGCCCCCCTCACACCCCCACCCAAATCAGCTTGGCTCCAGCATTAATCCCATCCCGGCTGCAATAGGGGGAGCCCCGGGGCTGCACCCCGGCTGGGCCATGAGATGCCCAGGAGCATCCCCCGGCAGGGCTCACCTGCAAACTGGGTGTAGGCTGTGTCTTGGAGGAAGGCGCCACAGCCAAAGTCAATCAGTTTCAGCTGCCCGGTGGCCAGGTCGAGCAGGATGTTCTCAGGCTTGATGTCCCTGTGCAGGACCCCGCAGCTGGTGCAGTGCCGCACGGCCTCCAGCACCTGGCGGAACAGCCCCCGCGCCTCCTCCTCCGGCAGGAACCTCCGCTCCGCCAGGAAACCTGACAGCTCCTGGCACCGCTCCGGACGCTCCAGCACCAGCACGACGCTGTCAGGGAGCTCAAGCCACTCCAGGAGCTGAATGACACCAGTGCAGCCAGAGGACACCTTGTCCAGCAGCACGACCTCCAGGGGTGCGCTGGTGCCGTCGGGCTGCGGGAGGAACGCGATGCCGTCAGTGGGGCTGAGGCCGTGCCAGGGCTGGGGAACCCCTCAGCCAGCCCGGGATGCTCTGCATGCCCCGCTCAGCCCATGCCCGCTCTCCCTGCAGGGCTCCCGGCGGCTCCCACCCTGCCGGGCCCCGGCTCCTCGCCACCCGGCACGGCCCGGCTTCTGCCGCTGGCCCCGCTCACTCACCAGCTCGCCCCAGTGCCGGACGCGGTTCCGTGGCACCCTTTTGATGGCCACCTGCGAGCAAGGGAGAGCAGTGGGTTGAGCGCACCACCCGCCCCGCCGAGCCCCATCCCCCTCCTCCTCCGCCCCCTCCACCTCCTCCTCCTTCCCCCTCCTCCTCCTGCTAATCCTCCTCCTCCTCTGCCCCCTTCTCCTGCGCCCGCCGCCGGCCCCGCCGCTCACCGGGGCGCCGTCCGAGAGCCGCGTGGCCGCGAAGACGCTGCCGAAGCCGCCGCTGCCCGGCAGCGAACCCAGCCGGTACCACTCCTGCAGGGCCTCCTCCTGCGCCTTCCCTGCGGGCGGGACGGGGCTGTCAGCGCTCAGCCCGGGGCCAGTAGCGGCCCCCGAGCGCCCCCCGAGCGCCCCGGGCCGGCCCTCCCCAGGCGTTCTGTCCCTGGAACGGGACAGCGGCGGAGCTCGGGGCCGACGGCCGCGCTGCCGAGCGGCGGAGCTCGGGCCGGGGAAGCCGCAGCGCGGGCGGCGGGAGCGGCCGCGCCGCCTGTGTCCTCCGCGGGGCCTGGGAGGAGCCGGGGCCGGGGCCGGGACTGGAGCCCACGTCGGGGCCGGGGCCGGGCTCGGGCCAGGCGGAGCCAGAGGGCGGCGGTGCCGCCCCAGCCCCAGGCACTGATGCCCGCCCAGCAGCGCCACCGCCAGCACGGCCAGAGCCGGGCGGAGACGAGACCCCGGCGGGACGGCCGGGGACAGGGACGGGGCCGGGGCCGGGAACTGGGACGGGGCCGGGGCAGACCCGCCCGGGGCTGGGGGCGGGCTGGGGACATGGCCCGGCCGGGAATGGGGAGAGAGAGATTGGGAGAGGAGGGGACAGCGGGAAAGGGAGAGGAGAATCAAGAGGGAATGCGACAAAATCGCTGCTTTGTCTGCTTTCGCTGCTGCAGCCGCTGCCGCTGCCGCTGCTGCTGCTGCTGCCGCTGCAACTGAAGCTCCGGGGCCGTTTGTCCCCGTGTCCGTTTTTCCGTTGCCCGCTCGCCCCCGCGCCCAGCCCCCCGCTCCCCAGGGGCAGCCCCTGAGCCTGTCCAAACACGGGAACTTTGCCCTGGTCAGCCCAGACTCAGAGTCTGGACTCCTGCACAGGGGAACAGGAATCCCCTTGAGCGCTGCTGTGCATTGTCCCCGCTGAGGATCAAACCCTAGGGGAGCACATTCCCTGAATGCTGAATTTGTACCTGACCCAAGGGCTGCACTTAGTCTCCATCACTGCTTTCCAAGTAAACCAGGGGAAGGCAAAAACTGTGTGTAGCTCATGGTATTTTACAGTGTCTAAAACTTGCCATGTCATGGATCTTACAGCTGAGATCTATTTGGATTAAGGGGATGGAGAAGCAGTGCAACATGGAAAAGGGGAGCATAAAAATAAACAGAGAAAAACATCTTGGATTGTTTCTTTCCATTTTCATTTCATTTCCTAAAAGCTGTTTCAGTTTTCCCAGAATCTTCTCCACACTCCTGTTTGCTCTTTCCAAGAACCTTTCCTGGAGAACGAGGTGCAGCTTCTGTCACAAGATGTGCCACCAGCTGCAGCTTCTCTAGGCTTTCCACACCTTGTGTGCAGCTCAACTCTTGCAGCACAGCAGGACAAATGTTTGAAGAACTTGACAGCTTGTTCTTTCTTTTCCTTGTGGGCTGGGCAGTTGTGCCATTGGTAAGGTTTTCATTGTTACTGTTCTGCCCTAAGAAACCATGACGGGCTACCAGGAATTGTCAGGGAATCCAAGCCTGACTGAATGCAGAGAAAGAATCTGCAGAGCCTGCATCCAGAAATGGAGAGCTGTGTGATAATCATTGCAACATCCCCATGGGCATCTTGGAAGTGATCTAGAAGATGAAAATGCTCTGACAGAGGGCGTTTGTTTCTGAGTTCAGTGTAGAGGATTCCACATCTAGTGCATTGGTTCATAAATCAAGAGTTCAATCAGTTCATGGAAAGCACCAGAACAAGCTGGACCTCTCAGCCTTAAACACTTCAGTTGTTCAGGGACCCAAAAATGTTCCATAGAAAGAGCATTAGAAGGAGAGGAAAGAGACAGAGAGACAGAGAGACAGAAGCTCCACAGAAAGATACACATGTGGCTCCCAGCTCCTGGGGTTCCAGTGTGGGTGAGACACAAGCCCCAGGAGAAGGCAGAGTCCATAGCAGGGGCTGACCTTGTGCTCCTTGGTTTTAAGCCCCTGGGCCTTCGTGGGCCTCCCCCCAGCTGGGATTTGTGATTGCTCGGGCGTTCAGAGCCGGGTTAGCGCTGTCCCAGCTGTGGGACTGATTGACAGCTCAACCCAAGGTGTCTCGGGACACTGATCTCATCCAGCCTCTGACAGTGACCATGGTGACACTGGGGAACCTCATGGAACAGTGGGTCAGTGTGACAATGCAGGTCCAAGGACACCATGGTGATATCCAGGTTTGCTCAGCACCAGAGACACCTTTGCCTTGTTTGTCCCCAGCTGTCATCACTGCCTCCAGTGTTCTGCTCTAACTGGAACCCGGGGACACTTTCACATGAGTTGTGTCCCTCAGTGGGACCCATTAAAAGTTAAAGAAAGTCTGGACTTTGAATCTGACTTTGAGTTCTTGAGAAGTTCTTTGAGCACACTCTGAGGTCTGGGTCTGATGCAAAGAGCACCAAAGCCCCAGAGGGTCATTAACGTCCTGGTGCTGTGTCTGTGCTGCTGAGCTGGGCCAGGCTCCTGGCCCAGAGGCAGCTCCTGGCAAGGGCAGCGCTGCAGAGAGACAGCTGTGGCCAGGAGCAGCTCCTGTGCACAGCCCAGCAGGGCTGGGGCACTGCCAGGGCATCGCAGGGACACGAGCAGGGCGCAGACAGAGCTCACAGGGGCTCAGCACTGGCAGGGGCTGTGGGGTGTCCCAGAGGGGGCTGTGTCACAGCAGCACCTCTGTGGCTGTGTCACGGAGGCACAGAGCAGCTGTGATGTCAGAGAGGGGCTGTGTGACAGCACAGCGTGGGTTGTGTGAGGTCACAGACTGGGCTATGACATCACAGAGCGTGTTGTGTGAGGTCATCAAGCAGCTATGGCATGATAGAGGGGACAGTGTGACATCAGAGAGCAGGCTGTGACATCATGGCATGGCTGTATGACATCATAGAGCGGGCAGTGAGGTCAAAGTGTGTGCTGTGACATCACTGAGTGGCAGTATGACATCACAGGGAGGGTTTTGTGACATCACTGAGGGGCTTGTGACATCACACAGCAGGGTGTGACATCATAGTGTGAGGCCATAGGGCAGACTCTGCCGTCATGTAGAGAGTGGCTCTGTGACATCAGAGTGTGGGTTGTGACATCACCGAGTTGGCTGTGTGACATCATAGAGCAGGCTATGACATCATGGAACAGACTGTGATGTCACAGGATGACTTTGTGACGTCATAGTACAGGGTGAATTTCTGACATCACAGAATCTTCTGTAACAGCACAGCTTTGTGACATCACAGAGTGACATCGCAGAGTTGGACCTATGACATCACAAGGGAGCTATGTGGCATCCAGGAGTGGGTTGTGACACCACAGGGGCTGTGTGACATCACAGGGGCTGTGTGAGGTCACTGGGGAGGTGACTCTGCCCCAGCCCCCCCTCCCAGTTCCCCCAGAGAAGTCCAACGCTGCTCGTGCACAGCGGGGTCCCCTGTCCCCCCGGGTCCCCCCGCCCCCGGTGCCGCAGCCTCCCCCAGAGGATGTTCCACGAGATCGAGCCCAGAGCCTGACACAGGGCCATGGGGGGCGGGACAGGGGACAGGGACCCCCCGGCAGCGTCCCCGTGTCCCCCAGGGCCAGAGCCTGGCCCAGGGCTCCTTCACCCTGTTGCCAACGAGGGCTTGAGAGCGCTGAAAAAATCCCCAGCAAGGGAGCAGCAAAAACCAGATTTAATATTGAGCAACAGCACCACAAAGTTCCTTGGCAAGCGTCACTCTGCTCCTGACTGGACACTTCAGGCACAAAAAAGGAAACAAAGCAACAACAAAACCAAATAAATTCCAGGCAATTAAATCAGAAATAAACCGAGAACTGGGGCTTTCATTCCTCTGGAAAAGAGCTGTCCTTCTTCCTGCAGGTGCCCATGGCCACAGCGGGGATTTCACCTCCCACACTGCCTGTTGTGACAGACTGGAGGAGATTGTGGGCTGGAAACATTTTGTGTGTGGGGGAGGAAGGGGCAGGTCCAGCCTTGCCCTGCCCTGGAACCCCATGTCACACAGCCCCTGTGGTGTCATACAACCTCCTGTGATGTCACACAGCCCCTCTGATGTCACACAGCCCCTGTGATGTCACACAGCTGCCCTGTAATGTCACACAGCCCACTCGGAGATGTAACAGGCCACCTGTGATTTCATACAGGTGCCCTGTGATGTCACAGCCTGCTCTTTGAGGTCCCAGTGTGCTCTGTGATGTCACAACATCTGCCCTGTGATGTCACAGCCCAGGCTGTGATGTCACAGCCACCCTGTGATGTCACAGCCAGCTCTATGATGGCACAGCTACCTTTGTGATGTTATGCAGCCTCGCTGTGATGTCACAGCCTGCCCTGTGATTTCACAGTCAGCTCTGTGATGGCACAACCCACTCTGTATTGTCTCAGCCTTCTCTGTGGCATCACACCGCTGCTCTGTGATGTCACAGAGCCCTTTTCTATGATGGCAGAGTCTTCTCTGTGGCCTCACAGCCCATTCTGTGATGTCACACAGCCAGCCTGTAATGTCACAGCCAACTTTGTGACATCACAACCTCCTCTGTGATGTCACAGCCTGCTCTGTGATGGCAGAACTCACTTAACATGTCACACAGCACCTCTGTGGTCACACAGACCCACTGTGTGATGTCACAACACCTTCAGTGATGGAACACAGCCACCCTATAATGTCACAGCACACTCTTTGTCCTCACAGCTTGCTCTGCTCTGTGATGTCATACAGGCATGCTCTGATGTCACAGCCTGCTCTGTGATGTCGCATAATAAACCAGTGATGTCACAGCCAACTATATGATGCCACAACCTGGTCTGTGATGTCACACAATGACAGAATCACAGAATTGCTGGGTTGGAAGAGACCTTTAAGGTCATCAAGTCCAACCCATGCCCTAACACCACCTCAGCTAAACCATGGCACCGAGTGCCACATCCAGTCTTTTTTTAAACACATCCCATGATGGTGACTCCACCACCTCCCTGGACAGACAAGTCCAGTAATTTATCACCCTTTCCATAAAAAACTTTTTTCCTAATCTCTGACCTAAATTTCCCTTGGTGCAGCTTAAGACTGTGTCCTCTTGTTCAGTCAGTTGCTGTGAGGAGAAAGAGACCGACCCCCACCCGACTGCAACCACCTTTCAGAGAGTGTAGAGAGTGATAATGTCACCTCTGAGTCTTCTCCAAGCTAAACAACCCCAGCTCCCTCAGGCATTCCTCACAGGACTTGTGTTCCAGACCCCTCACCAGCCTTGTTGTCCTTCTTTGGACACGCTCCAGCCCCTCCATGTCCTTCCCAAATTGGGGAGCCCAGAACTGGACACGGCACTCGAGGTAGGGTGCCAGTACAGGGGAGGAATGCCAAGCACAGCAGTGCCAAGTACAGGGGAAGAATGACCTCTCTGCTCCTGCTGGCCACACCATTCCTGATCCAGGCCAGGAGCCATTGGCCTTCTTGGCCACCAGGGCACACTGCTGGCTCGTGTTCAGCCTGCTGTCGACCAGTGGCCCCAGGTCCCTTTCTGCCTGGGCACTGTCCAGCCACGCCGACCCCAGCCTAGAGCAGTGCAGGGGGTTATTGTGGCCAAAATGCAGGACTGGGCACTTGGATTTATTAAACTTCATCCTATTGGATTCTACCCATCCATCCAACTGTTCCAGGTGTCCCTGCAGAGCCCTCCTGCCTTCCAACAGATGGACACGTGCTCCCAGCTTAGTGTCATCTGCAGATTTACCAATGAAAGCCTCAATGCCCTCATCCATGTGGTCAATAAAAATATTGAACAGAGCTGGCCCAGCACAGAGCCCTGAGGGACAGCACTGGTGACTGTCCCCAGCTGGATGCAGCACCGCTCACCACCACTCTCTGGGCCGGCCATCCAGCCAGTTCTGAACCCAGCACAGAGTGCTCCTGGCCCAGCCGTGGGCTGCAGCTTTTCCAGGAGTGTGCTGTGGGGGACAGTGCCAAAGGCCTTGCTGGAGTCCAAACAGACACATCCACAGCCTGTCCTGCATCCACCAGGAGGGTCACCTGGTCATGAAAGGAGACCAGGTTGGTCAAACACGACCTAGCCCTCCTAAACTCCTGCTGGCTGGGTCTGACACCCTGGCCATCTGTCACGATCTGCTTGTGCGGGGTGTCGTGATGGTTCTTTTCACCAATCCCAAAAGTGCAAAACGGCAAACAGCAAGAGACTATCAGTTAATCACAACAAATGCGCCTTTATTAAGGGCCAAAACAGTAAATGCGATAGTGGGGATCAGAAAGGAGATAAAAGGATAGAGAGAGAGATAGAGAGAAGAGGGGGATGGGAATAGCTACCAACACAGGCGAGATCCTCACAGTTATAGTCCACAGAGGAAAGAGGGGGGAACATGCAGGACAATGAGAGTCTATTGTGATTGCTGTGGGGGAACAGGTGAGTCCACTGAAACCACCAAGGCAGGACGAACACAAAGACGAATAAGTCCGTTGGAATTACTGAAGAAGAACAGGTCGTGTCATTAGTGGTTTCCCCTCTCCTTGTGGGAGGGGTCTCAGTCTCAGTCCTTGGGAGGAGGGTTTTCCATCTCCGTCCGTCTGTCACAGTGGTCACGGGGCAGATGAGAGGTCTTCCGTGAGAGATGATTAGGGTCACCCTAAAAGTTCATTCAGATTCAGGAGGAGAGTGGGCAAATATGCAGTAGGCCGTTCCTTGGTGGGTTCATGCCAAGTCCTTGCCAATTCCTTGCCAACTCCTTGCCAGGCCTTGTTCGGAACAGCTAACGTAACGGTACAGCAACTGCACCTGCACTGCCGCTCTCTCCAAGCCGGTGCTGTAATGGGGGTAGGGGTTTCTGCTTGTGGCAATCGGTAGGCAAATGTGGGGGCTTCAGACGGCCTCTTACACCTTCCCCGAGCTGTCTGCAGAGCAATCCACATCAGCCCAGGCTGGGCTGGTCAGTGGCCGGTCAGTTCCATTGACTGGACGCGGCTCTGGACGCTTCCCTTGGAGCGACTCCAGGGAGGGAACGCTGGGGCTGTCACCACTGGGGTGCCACAGACAGGGGAACGCTGGGGCTGTCACTCTGGGGTATCACAGACAGGGGAACGCTGGGGCTGTCACCACTGGGGTGTCACAGGCAGGGGAACGCTGGGGCTGTCACCGCTGGGGTGCCACAGACAGGGGAACGCTGGGGCTGTCACCACTGGGGTGTCACAGGCAGGGGAACGCTGGGGCTATCACCACTGGAATGTCACAGACAGGGGAACGCTGGGGCTGTCACCCTGGGGTGTCACAGACAGGGGAGAGCTGGGGCTGTCACCGCTGGGGTGTCACAGGCAGGGGAACACTGGGGCTGTCACCCTGGGGTGTCACAGACAGGGGAGCGCTGGGGCTCTCACTTCTGGGTGTCACAGACAGGGGAACACTGGGGCTGCCCCGCTCCTGCCCTGTCCCCAGCAGCTCTGCCAGCGCCTCGAGGGGACACAAAGGCTGATCCAAAGGGTGAGAATTGCAGAAGGGGCTGAGCTTGGAGGGACCCATTGGGATCATCAAGTCCAGCCCCCAGCCCTGCACAGACACCCCAACAATCGCAGCCCGTGAAGCCCCGGGAGCGGGATCCAACGGCTCCTGGAACTCCAACAGCCTCTGGGCTATGCCCATTCCTTGTGGAGTCTGGGCAGTGCCTGAGCCCCCTCTGGGGGAAGAAGCTTTTGCTGATCTCCAGCCCAGCCCTGCCCTGGCCCAGCTCCAGCCGTTCCCTTGGGTCTTGTCCCTGCTCACCTGGGCAGAGATCAGAGCTTGCCCACAGAAGCTGTGGCTGCCCCTGGATCCCTGGCAGTGTCCAAGGCCAGGTTGGGCAGGGCTTGGAGCAGCCTGGGATAGTGGAAGGGGGCATGGAAGGAGATGAACTTGAAGGTCTTTTCCAAGCCATGCCCTTCTGTGATTCTGTGATTTTGGGGGAGATGCTGAAGCTCTGTCTCGGCTTTATCTCACCCAGAGTCTGGACCCAGCAGCAGCCATGGGTGGGATCATCTCCTCCTCCCTCTCCCTGTGGCTGGAACTCACCCAATGGCAGCAACTGAATAATGTCCCTCACGGGGCAGTGAGTGCCAGAAAGGAGCATTGCTCCTCGGGGAAACACAATGTCCTTGGACTTCAGCAGAGCATTGAAATGGGCCCCCTCGAGCACCTCAGCCCCACTGAAATCTCCTCTTAGTGGACTCAGCCCCAGAGATCTCCCAGTGCAGCTGCAGAGGAGTCGCTGTCAGGAGGAGGGACAATTATCAAAAGCTGATGTAGATCAAAACAAGCTCTGGCACCATTCCACATTTTTGTTTGCCACTGGGAAATAAATACAGATGTCCCCATGCCACAATCTCAGTCCCCCCAGGGTTCCTGGGTTTGGTTTTATCCCCTGGTATGGAGACACGGGAGCTCTCCCAGCTGGACAGGGTGTCAGGAATCCCTTCCTGAGCTTGACACCCTTGGAGAGGGTGGACAAGGAGGTTCCTTGCTGAGGGAGACTGTGCGGGTTTTGGAAACAGGCCAGACCTAGAGAAGGCTCCTTCTACAGCTCCTCAGCACCTGGTAATCCCATGTCTTTATTTGTGTGACTGTCTTGTCAGGGCAGGGAGAGGAAGAGAGGAGCCTCCTTGGGGCAGGGAGAGGAGGCAGAGACACCAAAAGCAGGAGTCCCAAAGGGATCTGGGCAGCTCATGATCCAATGGCTGCAGTAGGTGTGCCATTCCTAAATCCAGTTTGGGAGAGTCACGGCCGTGTTACTGTGTAAGCTCTGAGGTATCTGCTGGTGGGAGATGCTCAGGTTCATCCTGTTTGCATCCCCAGTTCCTGCTGAGCCGGTTTTAAACAGCGCCAGGGGATGCTCCTGGCACTGACCCTGGCATGGCTCAGGGTGCTCCCAGGTGCCTCAGGCTGCTGTGACACCGCTGCACACGGGAGGCAAGAGTGGCAGGGGCTGTGCTGAAAGTCAGCTCCATGTGCTGCTGCTGCTGCTGGGTGTCATTTGTCCAGCCCTGCCCCAGAGTCAGGGATCAGATCCAGGCCCTGCTGCTGCTCCCTCGGGATCAGCCCCACTTTGGGTGCTGCTGTCAGGACCAGCAGAAGCGGTGGCTGGAGCAGCGGGTGCTGACGGTGCCCCAAGCCCCGGGGCCGGAGGAGTCCCTGGGCTGGGGCTGGGAGGGAGCTGCTCCAGCCCGGAGTGCACAGCTGAGTGCTGTGCTCTGGGGCTGGGGCTCCCCGCACAGGGGACTGGACTGGTGTGCCACAGGAGACAGAGAAGCTGCAGCTTCAGCATAACTGAGGTGGGTGTGTGGGCTGGGCAGAGTGGGGAGGCTCAAGGGGATTCACTGAGCTCATTCTGCTGCAAGGACGAGGAAAAGGGAGTGGGAACTCAGCAGTGAGGACAGCTGAGGGCTGGAAAGCAGCTCTGAATGACACTAAAATCCCACTGGACCTCTGAGACATTGCTGCTCCTCATCCAGTGACAGGATGAGTCCCCAAGCCTGGGGCTCGGCCTTCCTCATGGTGAGGGGCACCAAGGAAGGCAACAGTGTGATGGAGACTGCCATGGGCTGGGAACTCACTGGGGGACAAGAGGGAGCAGTTGGGAAGTAAAAGGCAGGTGGGGGAGAGAACAGTTCAGAGAAGGGCTGAGCTACAGCTTGAGCAAGTTGCAAAATATCATTTGGGGTCATCCCAGATTGATTTCATTTCAGAAGCTATTGAACAAGTTTAATTTTTGGGTGGTGTCATGTTTGCCCTTGGAGGTGTACACTCTGCAAACTTGAGCTGTGATGCTGAAATGCTCCAGCAGGTCTGTGCTGCAGGTCACCCCATTTCTTCTTTGGCTGATTGCAGCCCGGTGCTGAGCTCCAGCAGAGCCCTGGCAGAGCCCAGAGCAGCCTCAGCACGCGCAGAGCCTGGCTGCAAGGAGAGAAACCAGAAAGCGCCCGTCAGCTGAAGGCTCCTGTCCCCTTGTCCCAGCCGCCCGCAGTGCCCAGGCCATGATGGCCGTGCCCAGAGCTGTGCCCAGAGCTGCCCATCCCTGCTGCCTTTGGGAGCAGAGCAGGAGGGCAGGACATGTGCCCAGCCTGCAGCCGGCCACGGCACATCCAGCCCTCAGCAGCTGCCCAGAGCAGGATGCTCCTGTGCTCGCTGCCATCTCCCCAAAGCTCTGATCCCACCATGCCAAGCAGACAGGACCCACCTCACGCCATCCCTCGCTGGAAGAAAAGCTGGTCCCAAACGATGTCCTCATCCTTCTCCCAGGGCACGGCCCATCCACGCCACAGCTGCTCCCAAGCACTTCCCCATCCAGACTGGACCCCACCTGGAACGCTTCCTCTAGAAAAACACACAACAAATTATTGAAAATAGATTACAGACAAAAAGGGGAACAAGAAAAAAGGTCAAAAATCTTATCTCTGTCAGGGGCTAAGGAAGGCCCAACCCCTGCAGGCCAGGGAAAAACCCACCCACAGGTGAGGGAAGCCCAGGCTGTCTCCCTTCCCCCCTGCACTGCCCCCCAAAATAACGGTGATCCCAAAGCAAAGAGGGGCAGTGGAGCAGCCCAAGCCCTTCCTTGCCTGCAAAGCAAAGCAGCCCCTGCACAGGTTCTGGAGTCCCACCTCTGCTCCCACCATGGGGGTTTCTTTGTGTCGGGCTGGCTGCCCCAGCCCCAGCCCCAGCCCGGGGCACGGTGGGTGCTGGGGCTGTTGGCAGGGCCAGGAGCCCACTCCCATTTCATCAGCACCCCAGCCCATCCCCCCAGCCCTGCCAAAAGCAGCCTGGCAGCCGACTGAAGGATCAGCTGCATCCTCCCCAGCAAAGGGGGAACCTTTGGTTCCTGGCCAGGCTGTGCAATGCCCAAATCTGGGAGCATCCCCCTGTGTGTGGACTCACCTGCAAATTCCCTGTGGAGACTGGCTTTGGAGAAGGTGCCAGAATCAAAGTCCATCATCCTCAGCTGCCGGTGACCAGGTGGAGGAAGAGGTTGTCATCCTTGATGTCGTCCTCACTGTCCCCAGCAGCAACAGCCCCACCTGGTACAGCTTCTCCGGGCTCTGTGGGTGCTGAGGCTGCTCTGGGCTCTGCCAGCTTCTCTCCTTCCCTGGGGTGAGCCCAGGCTGTCAGGGTTCTGCCCAGGGCCCCAGCTGTCAGGGAACCAGGACAAGCAAAACCAGCTCGGATGGTGGCCACCAGTGCTGGGCAGAGCAGCTCAGCTCCAGCACAAGGGCTGCATGTTCCCATCTGATGACCCCTGGGCAGTGACACAGGCAGGACAAAATGTCCGGGTTCCTTTGCTTCTGATTGCCAAGGCATGTGTGGAGCTGTAACTTACCAGGGCCTTGCATCAAAGTGTGCCTGTGGCTCTCTCCCTTCTTCTAGGGCAGATCAATATCCTGCAGCCAGGGATCACGGAACAGCTCTTCTAATGAGGGCCTGTCCGAGTGCAGCATGGATAAACACCGCCTGATCAGATTTTGGCACTCTGGACAGAGAAACCAGAAACCACCGGTCAGTTGGAGAAGGCTCCTGTTGGCTTTGCCCCACTATTCCCGTGCCCAGGCCATGCTGGATGTGCTCAGAGCTGGGCCTAAACTTCCCCATCAATTCCCTGTTTTGGAGGAGAGCAGGAGAGCAGGACATGTGCCACCTCCTCAGCAGCTGCCAGAGAGGGATGCTCACGAGCTGCTGCTGTCTCCCAGCACTGGTATTGCCCCCGTGGCCAGAGATGAGGATCCACCTTGAGAGAGCCGTCCTGGCAGCGAGAGCTCATGGTCACAGCTGATGTTCCAGCCCCTCCTGAAAGGGTGCTCCCCGCAGACCATCTGGTGCAGCAGGATGCCCAGGGACCAGATGGTAGCTGGCTTGCCGTAGTACCAGCCAAACTGGGTCCATTCCGGGGGGCTGTATGACCGTGTTCCTATGGAATACAGATGGGGTTCATCAGGGGGACGCTGCTGCTCCCTGAGCCTGGCTCCAGCATCCCTGGGTGTGTGGGGGCTGCCCCAGTGGCACACGGGGTGACCGCTGCCCTCTCGCCAGCACCTGGGACTTGTGTACAGGTGTACAGACTCGGGGATGGAAAAGAAGCCACTGGGGTTGGAAGAGAGCAGTGGAAGCCCTGGCAAGGCCCGACCATGAGGAGGAAAATCCCACTCAGTGCTTGGGAAAACCATGCCCTCATCCTCCCTGCCTGCACTGCCCCAAAAACCATTATGAAGCCAAAAGAAACCAGGTGAGTGGAGCAGTCCAAGCCCTTTCTCACCTGCACCCCAAACCGGCTGGGACACAGGTTCTGGCCACCCCTTTCTGCTACCCCACCCATGGGTGTTTTTGTTGGGCTGGCTGCCCAGCCCTAGCCTCAGTCCTGCCCAGAGTGGTGGGCAAAGGCTGCCAGCAGGGCTGGAAGCTGGCTCCCCACCCAGCCCTGCTCAAAAGCAGCTCAGCTGAAATCTCAGTGCCATGAAGGGCAGCAAAAGGGAGAATCCCCGCTGCCACACCCAGCTTGGGCTGTGAGGTGTTGGGCCATGAGATGACGGGATTGAGAGCACACCCCTGTGTGGGCTCACCTGCAAAGCGAGTGTAGGCTGTGTCCTGCAGGTAGGTGCCACAGCCAAAGTCAATCAATTTGGCCTGCCCGGTGGCCAGGTCAACCAGGATGTTCTTGGGCTTGATGTCCCTGTGCAGGACCCCGCAGCTGGTGCAGTGCCGCACGGCCTCCAGCACCTGGCGGAACAGATCCCGCGCCAACTCCTCGGACAGGACCACCCGTTCCCGAATGAAATGGTGCAGGTCCTGAGAGTGCTCTGGGCGTTCCAGCACCATCACGATGTCGTTGGGGAGCTCAAGCCATTCCAGCAGCTGGATGACACCGGGAAAGCCAGTGGAGACCTTGTCCAGCAGCACGACCTCCAGGGGTGCGCTGGTGCCGTCGGGCTGCGGGAGGAGCGCGATGCCATCAGTGGGGCTGATGCCGTGCCGGGGGTCGGGAACCCCTCACCCAGCCCGGGATGCTCTGCGCCCTGCGCTGGCCCCACGCCCGCTCTCCCTCGAGGTGTCCTGGTGGCTTCCACCCTGCCGGGCCTCGGCTCATCCCTGCCCAGCTTCTGCCGCTGGCCCCGCTCACTCACCAGCTCGCCCCAGTGCTGTACGCGGTTCCTTGGCACCCTTTTGATGGCCACCTGCGAGCAAGGGAGAGCAGCGAGTTGAGCTCGCCCGCCTGCCCTGCGCAGCCCCATCCCCCTCCTCCTCCTCCACCTCCTCCTCCTCCTCCTCCACCTCCGCCACCTCCTCCTGCGCCCGCCGCCGGCCCCGCCGCTCACCGGGGCGCCGTCCGAGAGCCGCGTGGCTGCGAAGACGCTGCCGAAGCCGCCGCTGCCCAGCAGCGAACCCAGCCGGTACCGCTCCTGCAGGGCCTCCTCCTGCGCCTTCCCTGCGGGCGGGACGGGGCTGTCAGCGCTCGGCCCGGGGCCAGGAGCGGCCCCCGAGCGCTCCCCGAGCGCCCCGGGCCGGCCCTCCCCAGGCGTTCTGTCCCTGGAACGGGACAGCGGCGGCTCGGGGCCGACGGCCGCGCTGCCGAGCGGCGGAGCTCGGGCCGGGGAAGCCGCAGCGGGGGCGGCGGGAGCGGCCGCGCCGCGTGTGTCCTCCGCGGGGCCCGGGAGGAGCCGGGGCCGGGGCCGGGACTGGAGCCCACGTCGGGGCCGGGGCCGGGCTCGGGCCAGGCGGAGCCAGAGGGCGGCGGTGCCGCCCGAGCTCCAGGCACTGATGCCCGCCCAGCAGCGCCACCGCCAGCACGGCCAGAGCCGGGCGGAGGCGAGACCCCGGCGGGACGGCCGGGGACGGGGACGGGGCCGGGGCCGGGAACCGGGACGGGGACAGGGCCGGGGCCGGGGACGGGGACGGGACCGGGAACCGGGGCGGGGACGGGGACGGGGCCGGGGCCGGGAACCGGGACGGGGACGTGGACGGGGCCGGGGCCGGGAACCGGGGCGGGGACGGGGACGGGGCCGGGGCCGCGGCCGGGGACGGGGACGGGGCCGGGAACCGGGGCGGGGACGGGGCCGGGAACCGGGGCGGGGACGGGGCCGCCCCGCCCGGGGCCGGGGGCGGGCTGGGGACATGGCCCAGCAAGGGGCGAGGGGGACTGGGAGAGGAGAGGACACCGGGAAAGGGAGAGCGGGAGAGGGTGCGGGACAGCCGGCGAGGGAGTCCTCAAAGTGACTGGTTTTGCTGCTTTCGCTGCTGCTTTCGCTGCTGCTGCTGCTGCTGCGACTGCCGCCGCCGCTGCTGCCGCTGCAACTGAAGCTCCGGGGCCGTTTGTCCCCGTGTCCGTTTTTCCGTTGCCCGCTCGCCCCCGCGCCCAGCCCCCCGCTCCCCGGGGGCAGCCCCTGAGCCTGTCCAAACACGGGAACTTTGCCCTGGTCAGCCCAGACCCAGAGTCTGGACTCCTACACAGGGGAACAGGAATCCCCTCGGTCGCTGCCATGCATTGTCCCTGCTGAGGATCAAACCCTATCGGGGCACATTCCCTGAATGCAGAATTTGTATCTGACCCAGGCACTGCATTTACATCTCCAGCAATGGTTAAAAAAAAAAAAAAAAACCACAAAAAAACCCAAAAAAACAAACGGGGATGGCAAACTGTGTGTAGCTCATGGTATTTTAGAGTGTCTAAAATTCGCCAAGTCATGGATCTTAGAGATGAGATCTATTTGGATTAAGGGGATGGAGCAGTAGTGCAAGATGGAAAAGAGGAGCATAAAAATAAACAGAGAAAAACATCTTCAGTTGTTTCTTTCCATTTTCATTTCATTTCTTAAAAGCTGTTTCAGTTTTCCCAGAATCTTCTCCACACTCCTGTTTGCTCTTTCCAAGAACCTTTCCTGGAAAAGGAGGTGCAGCTTCTGTCACAAGATGTGGCACCAACTGCAGCTTCTCTAGGCTTTCCACACCTTGTGTGCAGCTCAACTCTTGCAGCACAGCAGGACAAATGTTTGAAGAACTTGACAGCTTGTTCTTTCTTTTCCTTGTGGGCTGGGCAGTTGTGCCATTGGTAAGGTTTTCATTGTTACTGTTCTGCCCTAAGAAACCATGACGGGCTACCAGGAATTGTCAGGGAATGCAAGCCTGACTGAATGCAGAGAAAGAATCTGCAGAGCCTGCATCCAGAAATGGAGAGCTGTGTGATAATCATTGCAACATCGCCATGGGCATCTTGAAAGTGATCTAGAAGATGAAAATGCTCTGACAGAGGGCGTTTGTTTCTGAGTTCAGTGTGGAGGATTCCACATCTAGTGCATTGGTTCATAAATCAAGAGTTCAATCAGTTCATGGAAAGCACCAGAACAAGCTGGACCTCTCAGCCTTAAACACTTCAGTTGTTCAGGGACCCAAAAATGTTCCATAGAAAGAGCATTAGAAGGAGAGGAAAGAGACAGAGAGACAGAGAGACAGAAGCTCCACAGAAAGATACACATGTGGCTCCCAGCTCCTGGGGTTCCAGTGTGGGTGAGACACAAGCCCCAGGAGAAGGCAGAGTCCATAGCAGGGGCTGACCTTGTGCTCCTTGGTTTTAAGCCCCTGGGCCTTCGTGGGCCTCCCCCCAGCTGGGATTTGTGATTGCTCGGGCGTTCAGAGCCGGGTTAGCGCTGTCCCAGCTGTGGGACTGATTGACAGCTCAACCCAAGGTGTCTCGGGACACTGATCTCATCCAGCCTCTGACAGTGACCATGGTGACACTGGGGAACCTCATGGAACAGTGGGTCAGTGTGACAATGCAGGTCCAAGGACACCATGGTGATATCCAGGTTTGCTCAGCACCAGAGACACCTTTGCCTTGTTTGTCCCCAGCTGTCATCACTGCCTCCAGTGTTCTGCTCTAACTGGAACCCGGGGACACTTTCACATGAGTTGTGTCCCTCAGTGGGACCCATTAAAAGTTAAAGAAAGTCTGGACTTTGAATCTGACTTTGAGTTCTTGAGAAGTTCTTTGAGCACACTCTGAGGTCTGGGTCTGATGCAAAGAGCACCAAAGCCCCAGAGGGTCATTAACGTCCTGGTGCTGTGTCTGTGCTGCTGAGCTGGGCCAGGCTCCTGGCCCAGAGGCAGCTCCTGGCAAGGGCAGCGCTGCAGAGAGACAGCTGTGGCCAGGAGCAGCTCCTGTGCACAGCCCAGCAGGGCTGGGGCACTGCCAGGGCATCGCAGGGACACGAGCAGGGCGCAGACAGAGCTCACAGGGGCTCAGCACTGGCAGGGGCTGTGGGGTGTCCCAGAGGGGGCTGTGTCACAGCAGCACCTCTGTGGCTGTGTCACGGAGGCACAGAGCAGCTGTGATGTCAGAGAGGGGCTGTGTGACAGCACAGCGTGGGTTGTGTGAGGTCACAGACTGGGCTATGACATCACAGAGCGTGTTGTGTGAGGTCATCAAGCAGCTATGGCATGATAGAGGGGACAGTGTGACATCAGAGAGCAGGCTGTGACATCATGGCATGGCTGTATGACATCATAGAGCGGGCAGTGAGGTCAAAGTGTGTGCTGTGACATTACAGAGTGGCAGTATGACATCACAGGGAGGGTTTTGTGACATCACTGAGGGGCTTGTGACATAGCACAGCAGGGTGTGACATCATAGTGTGAGGCCATAGGGCAGACTCTGCCGTCATGTAGAGAGTGGCTCTGTGACATCAGAGTGTGGGTTGTGACATCACCGAGTTGGCTGTGTGACATCATAGAGCAGGCTATGACATCATGGAACAGACTGTGATGTCACAGGATGACTTTGCGATGTCATAGTACAGGGTGAATTTCTGACATCACAGAATCTTCTGTAACAGCACAGCTTTGTGACATCACAGAGTGACATCGCAGAGTTGGGCCTATGACATCACAAGGGAGCTATGTGGCATCCAAGAGTGGGTTGTGACACCACAGGGGCTGTGTGACATCACAGGGGCTGTGTGAGGTCAGTGGGGAGGTGACTCTGCCCCAGCCCCCCCTCCCAGTTCCCCCAGAGAAGTCCAACGCTGCTCGTGCACAGCGGGGTCCCCTGTCCCCCCGGGTCCCCCCGCCCCCGGCGCCGCAGCCTCCCCCAGAGGATGTTCCACGAGATCGAGCCCAGAGCCTGACACAGGGCCATGGGGGGCGGGACAGGGGACAGGGACCCCCCGGCAGCGTCCCCGTGTCCCCCAGGGCCAGAGCCTGGCCCAGGGCTCCTTCACCCTGTTGCCAACGAGGGCTTGAGAGCGCTGAAAAAATCCCCAGCAAGGGAGCAGCAAAAACCAGATTTAATATTGAGCAACAGCACCACAAAGTTCCTTGGCAAGAGTCACTCTGCTCTTGACTGGACACTTCAGGCACAAAACAGGAAACAAAGCAACAACAAAACCAAATAAATTCCAGGCAATTAAATCAGAAATAAACCGAGAACTGTGGCTTTCATTCCTATGGAAAAGAACTGTCCTTCTTCCTGCAGATGCCCGTAGCCACAACTGGGATTTCACCTCCAACACTGCCAGTTGTGACAGACTGGAGGAGATTGTGGGCTGGAAACATTTTGTGTGTGGGGGAGGAAGGGGCAGGTCCAGCCTTGCCCTGCCCTGGAACCCCAGCCCTGCCCTGCCCTGGAACCCCAATCCCCCCAGGGCCTCTATCCCAGCCCAGCAGTGTCTGCCAGTCCCTGGCACAGCACAGGCAATGCTCCACAGCCACCTCTGGAGCCCCCAGCCCAGCTCCTGAGTGACCAAATGACCCCAAGTCCCACCTGGGGGAAGGGCCCAGGAAGACCAAGGGGTATTTAAGGCTGAGCACAAGGCGAGCACACATCTTGACCCTACCTCCTCTTGGAATTTCTATCTAAACAGTGCTGGAACCCAGGAGTTGGTAGCTCTGTATGTGCTTCTCTAAATCTTTTTCATCATTCTCTTTTTCTGTCTCTTCTTCTTTTATTTCTGACCTTTTGAAAATGTTGAGCAACTTAAAACTCAGATGGCTTAGAGTTTGTGAAGTTGAATGGACCAATATACAGCTTTGAGAAGTGTTTTGTGTTCATTGAATGTCTTATTAAACCTTTTGCCAAAGTTTCAGCTCCTTGGCTCCAACTCCCACCTGCTTTCCTTGGAGAAGGAGCTGCCCCAGACCTAGAGGGATGTTCATTTCTTGTCAGTCAGCAAAGCCAAGGGAAGGCACAGCTCCATCAAATGCAAAACTCATTCCTCTGCTGGATATTAAATCCACTTTGCACAGCAGACAGTCTCAGAGCAATGGAAAACACCTTCTGTGCCCAGCACAGGTCCCAAGGTCCCCCCAAACCCTCCCTGCCCCAATTCTGCCCAGATTTGCTCTTTGCACACATGAGTCGCACACTGAAGGCACGAGCTCCTTCCATGCCCAGAGGGAGGAAAAGCGGGAAAGTGGATGAAGAGCTCTCCTGGGCAGAGCCAAGGTCCAAGGGCCCCTGCAGGGAACCACAACTCATCAGGTTTGTGTCCTTTGGGCTCAGGGACTGGTGACACTCAGAAGCACAGAAAGGTTTCTTGCCAACAAACACAAGTTGAACATTTGAACAGTTTAATAACCATCACAGCTCTTCCCTCAGCTCTCTGTGATGTCCCAGCAGCATCTGACATGTCCCCCATCCCCAAGGGATTTCCATACAGGAACAGTTTAAGACAGAGACATAAGAAAAGGCAATACTGTGACAGATATTAATATAAGTAAGGTGTTGATTAATGTGATATTTATTTTTGAACTTCTTAAAGACTGGGCAACTCCCTGAAGCTCAAAGCATGTAACCAGTCAGTTGAGAGGCCCTTGTGTGACCAGAGAGCATCTGGAGGAGGAAATCTGGGAGTAACAGGAAGGACATAGATCCAGCTGGTCTAGTGAAGAGATGTCCTTAGACATGGCCATTTCAACAGAAGAGGTGGAAATACCTGAAGGAAGAGAGAGATGATGTAGTAAACAATATTGGTGACTCAAGTAAAGGGGAAGATCAGTATTTCTTCTCCTTCTCCCATCAATACACTTCCAGGAAATTCCTGTTCCTGGAGGGAAGACTTTGGTATTTCTTAAAAGTACTCAAGTGACCCAGATAATAAAAATGTCCTTGTATATTATGAAATGTACAAGAATTTAAACCTGTGCCCCTTTCCAGGCAGATATCAGTTGTGTGCCCATGGACAGGCAGTGCCACTTTTGCCCTGAGGTGCCGAACTGGGATTGGATCTCTCAGAGAGGAGCTGAGGGAGAGCAGAGCACCTTGCAAGCTGCAGGTCCCTGCCAGCCCCGCAGGGCTCCTGTGCCATCAACATCTGCTCTGCTCCAGTCTGAAACAGGGCCCAGCATGGTGCCGGGATCATCAGAGAGCTGAGGTGTGTGCTGGAATTCAATGCCCTCCCCATGGCGCAGCAGCCCTGCATTTCCCTGCTCCAGCCTTGGTCTCCAGCACAGCCATGGAGGCTCTTTGGGCTCCTGAGTGTTCCTGCAGCCACCAAGGGCAGCTGAGCTCTGCCTTTGGCACAGTCAGCCCTGGCCAGCGCAGGCCATGCTCAGCAATTCCTTGTCTGTGCCCGGCCTTGCTGCCAGCCCCGGCAGCGGCTGCGTGGCCCCTTTGTGACCCTGTGCTGGCCCGGCCATGGTGCCACAGCCCCTGTGCAGGCCCAGCCCAGGACAGGAGCATTGCGGCTGGGAACGGCCCCTGTGCCGTGGTGCCCACAGCAGCCTTGGGGCTCTGTGCCCCATGGCCTCCCTGCTGGGCAGCCTCTGCCAGCTCCTGCAGAGCCCGTGGCACCTGTGGGGCTGCACAGACAGCCCTGCCCCGGGCTCTGCCGGCCTCTGGGCCAGCAGAGAGGCCGGCCAGGGCTGGACATGGCCGGGAACAGGCCCTGAGCCCCGCAGGAGGATGGAGCTGGGCCACAGCCAAACTCAGCCCAGGGCAAAGCTGGGCTCAGCAGCCAGGGCTGCCAAGGGCTGGGGACAGAGGCGGGCGGAGACAAATGTCCTGGGCCCCCTCCCTGCTGTGTCCATGCCCCCAAGGGCACAGAGCAGCCTCCTCTCTCAGACACTTGCCTGTTTTCCATGCCTTGCACAGGCGCTGGCCCTGCCCCACAAGGCCTGGGCTGAGTCCTGCCCTGCACGCTCAGCCAGGCTGGGATGGACACTGATGGTTCCTGTGCCAGGCTCTCTGAGCCCAGCCCAGCTCCCTGCAAGCTCTGCCAGCTGCCCTGAGCTCTGTGCAGCACCAAGGGCCTCTCCCCAGCACAGCCCAGCCGGCTCTGGCCCCACAGCTCTGCTCAGCCCAGGCTGCTCTGGCCACTGGCCCCACGGCCTCAGCCCCTGGCCAGGGCACAGCAGCAGCTGCAGCTCAGCCAGGACTCAGCCCCAGCCATGGGGGAAGGGGCTTGGCCAAGGCCAAAGGAGGCTCCCTGGGTGCCCTGCTCCCCTCGGGCTGAGGTGCTGAGAGCTCTGCAGCCCCTGCTGCCATCCCATCTGCCCAGGCCAGCACAAGAGCCCCGGCCTTGGGGCCCTCCAGAGCTGCTCCTGCTCCAGGCCCAGGGCCCATCCCAAAGCCGGGGCAGCCACAAAGCTGTCTTAGGGTGAAGAGCCTGGCTCTGTGTTCTCCATCCCCTCCTTGCTGGCGCTGCCAGGCTGGGATGAGGAGCCCCTCAGCCTTCCCTGCTCTGGGCTGGACAAGCCCAGCTCCCTCAGCCTCTGCTCACAGCCCAAGGGCTCTAGCCCCACCTTGGAGGCCCTTCCCTAACCCTGCTCCAGCTGCCAGACATCTTTCCTGCCCTGGGGAACCCAACCCAGGCCACAGGGACCTGGATAATCCACATCCTTGATGTCCTGGTCACACAGCCCTGGCCCCTTTTCCCCATGTCAGGCTCTGGGGGGGATCCTGTGGAATGTCCTTTGGTGGGGGCTGTGGCTCCAGGTGGACCGGGGGGATACCAGGGGATAAGGGACCCCGCTGGGCATGAACAGCATTGGACTTGTTGGGAGAAACTGTGAGGGGGAGCTGGGGCGGAGTGACCACCCCAGTGACGTCACAGAGCCCTCCTGGGATGTCACACAGCCCCTCTGTGATGTCACAGCCTGCTCTGGGATATCAGACCTCTGCCCTATGATGTCACAGCAGGCTCTGGGATGTCACAGAGGCAGTCTATGATGCTGTAGCTGCTCGATGACCTCACATAACTCTGTGACCTCATGTTACCAGATGATAAATTATCTACACCAGGTGAGTTAACACCGGAGCTTGTTCTCCAAAACCCCAGGCCTATGGAAACCACACAATGCTCATTGTGTCAGAAGGGGAACTGGAAGTTCACCAGCCTCAGTGTCCTGCCAGCTCAGCCAGGCCCACTGGAACACTGGGGTCCACGACCACCAGGGACCACCAGAGAGACCCCCAGAACAGAAGAGAGCATGCAAAAGGGGAGGGGAAATACGTTAATGATTCTGGGGGAATGATTATCAGATGTGTGTTTAGTCCAGGACAATCAATGAATATGTGTGCAAAATACAGAATATGAACAGAAACTTTCCTGTACTCAGCACGCTCGGCTTTGGGAGGAGCTATCCCCCGTGCATCCGGCTGAATAAAGAATGCTGCTTCTTAATGCTGCATTGGGGTTAAGGAGTTTTCTGTTTTACTGAATTTTTGGAAACACTCCACTCCCAAGGAAAGCTCTGTCTCCTGCTGCTCACAAACAGAGAAGCGCTGGTGGCAGATGTGGGGGTCGGAGGCTGCCTGGGGCACAGTGACCATGAAATAATCAAGATTTCAATGTTTTGTGAAAGAAGGAGGGGTAGCAACAAAACTTCCACATTGAAATTAGGAAGGGCAGACTTTGGCCTATTTAGGATGCAGATTTGGGGAGTACCGAATAAGGTACTGATTTTTTTAAGGGAAACAGCCCTTTAAAACAAAGGCGTCCTGGGAGGATGGACACATTTCAAGGAAGTAATCTTACAGGGGAAGGAGCAGCCTGTGCCAGTGTAGCAAAAGATGAGCTGGTGAGGAAAATGACTGCCCTGACTGCCCATGGAGCTTCTGTGGGAACTCAAAGGAAAAATAGAGGGTGCATTAACTTTGGACAGAATGTCAGGCAACTTTGGAAGTGTTAAAGGATGTTATTAGGTCATGGAGAAAGAAAAGTTGAGAGGTGAAACTCAACTACTGCTTAAGTTGGCCACTTCTGTGAAAAAAAATTGAAAAGGTTTCTGTAAATAAATTAATAGCAAAATCTGGGATAAGGAGAACATCTTTATTGGATGCAGTGGAGAATATAGTAAGTAAAGACAAAGAAAAGACTGAGTAACTTAACACCTTGTTTGTATCAATTTTCAATATTAGGATAGGTTGTCCTCAGGACAAGAAATCTCCTGAGCTGGTAGATAGGCACAGGGAGCAGAACAGCCCCCTGTAGTCCAGGAGGGAGCAGTTGGGGACCTGCTGAGACACTCAGATGCTCACAGGTGTATGGGATCAGATGGGATCCATCCTAGGGGGATGAGGGAGCTGGTGGATGAACTCGCCAAGCTGCTCTCCATCATTTACCATCAGTCCTGGCTCAGCAGGGAGGTCCCAGAGTACTGGAGGAGCCAGTGTGAGCCCATCCCCAAGAAAAACTGGAAGGAGGATCTGGGGAACTCCAGGCCTGTCAGCCTGACCTTGGTGCCTGGCAAGGTTATGGAACAGATCACCCTGAGTGCCATCACAGGGCACCCACAGGATGGCCGAGGGGTCAGAGCCAGCCAGCTTGGATTTAAATGTCTGCATTCATGATCTGGATGAGGGGACTGAGTCCACCATCAGGAAATTTGCAGATGACAAGCTGCCTGTGAGTGTTGATCTGCTGGAGGGGAGGAGGGCTCTGCACAGGGACCTGGACAGGCTGGATCCAGGGCCCAAATCCAGCAAGGTGAGGTTTAACAAGTCCAAGTGCCAGGACACGGCACTCGAGGTGCTGCCCAACGAGTGCCGAGCACAGGGGAAGAATCACTGCCCTGGTCCTGCTGGCCACACCGTTCCTGATCCAGGCCAGGAGCCAATGGCCTTCTTGGCCACCTGGGCACGCTGCTGGCTCATGTCCAGCCTGCTGTCCATCAGTCCCTGCAGGTCCCTTTCTGCCTGGCTGCTGTCCAGCCACTCTGTCCCCCGCTCTGCACACAGACATTGCTGCTGCAGCTCCAGAGAAGGCAACAAAAGGGCATCTCTGCTGAAAATTCTGCTGGCAGACCCTTTAGTTCCTTTAAATCCACCAAGAGCACAGCCCCTCATTGACACAGTCTGTGGCCACAGGGAAGGTGGAGAGAAACAAAATGAGAAATGGCACAAACAAGGACATTTCTTTGTGGACAACATTAAAATGTAAAACAAAGAAAAAGAACCTCCAAAATGAAACCAACAAGAAGCATCAAAGATAACTTTTATTACAAGTGATTTGCAGAAATTGGCCAGCAGTTTAATGTTCCTGAAAGCATCCAGTCATCAGTCTCCTCACTGCAAACTTGAGCTCCTGGTTCCTCAGGCTGTAGATGAGGGGGTTCAGGGCTGGAGGCACCACCGAGTACAGAACTGACAAGGCCAGATCTAGGGATGGTGAGGAGATGGAGGGGGGCTTCAGGTGAGCAAATGTGGCAGTCGTGAGGAACAGGGAGACCACAGCCAGGTGAGGGAGGCAGGTGGAAAAAGCTTTGTGCCGTCCCTGCTCAGAGGGGATCCTCAGCACGGCCCTTAAGATCTGCACATAGGAGAAAACAATGAACACAAAACAGCCAAAAGCTAAACAGCCACTAACCACAATGAGCCAAAGTTCCCTGAAGTAGGATTTGGAGCAGGAGAGCTTGAGGATCTGGGGGATTTCACAGAAGACCTGGGCAGTGCCATGGCACAGGGGCAGGGAAAATGTATTGGCCGTGTGCAGCCGCGAATTGAGAAAGGCACTGGCCCAGGCAGCTGCTGCCATGTGGGCACAAGCTCTGCTGCCCAGGAGGGTCCCGTAGTGCAGGAGTTTGCAGATGGACACATAGTGGTCATAGCACATGATGGTCAGGAGGGAAAACTCTGTCCCAAGGAAGAAGATAATCAGAAAAAGCTGTGCAGCACATGCCATGTAGGAGATGGTGCTGGTGTCCCAGAGGGAATTGTGCATGGCTTTGGGGACAGTGGTGCAGATGGAGCCCAGGTCGCTGAGGGCCAGGTTGAGCAGGAAGAAGAACATGGGCGAGTGCAGGTGGTGGCCGCAGGCTACGGCGCTGATGATGAGGCCGTTGCCCAGGAGGGCAGCCAGGGAGAGGCCCAGGAAGAGGCAGAAATGCAGGAGCTGCAGCTGCCGCGCGTCTGCCAGTGCCAGCAGGAGGAAGTGGCTGTTGGAGCTGCTGTTGGACATTGGCTGTGGCTGCACATGGGGTTCTGTAATAAAAGTAATCATGGAATAGTTGGGTTTGGAGAGGACTTTAAATATCCCAGCACAGCTTGGGGGCACTTCCCCCCCCTGCCTGCCCAGGGCTCTGCTGCCTGGAGCTGTCCCTGCCAGCAGCTGCTCCCCTGTGCCCAGGGCTGGGCCCTGCCAGTGCTGCCAGAGCCCAGCCCAGCCCTGGGGGCTCAGCTCTGCCCTGCAGACCCCTCCCAGCTCAGGCACTGCCCAGGGGCAGCTCTGGCTCTGCAGGCTCTGATGGCAATGTTAGAGCAACCCTGAGGAGGCTGGAAAAGCAACACTGATGCTGCCTCTAAGGGGCCCTGTGCTCGTTTCTGTCACTGCCTGGTTTATTCAGATCTGAGACAATTTTTTTTATATTTCTCATGGTGAACTGAGAAATGAATATCTATGTGCAATTTCCCATACAGGCAACACAGATCAGTACACTAAAAATGCAGGATTTTCCCATTTTGTAGCCCATGACTGGCTGTGCTCCCTGTTTAATATGCTTGGAAATGTTCTGGAGGTAAATGTCATGCTGGGAGCAATCCTGAGCAATACAGAATCCTCACCACACAAGAAGAACACTTTCCAGCCTTTCCAGCTGTCTCCTTCCACCCACATTTTGTCCCCCCGCACTGGGAGCAGCTCCCTGGGCCGGCTGAGAGCTGTCCCTGGCAGGCAGCAGAGTCCCTGGCCCAGCACAGCGCCCTGAGCTGCAGGACCCTGCTTTGCAGGACAGCCCTGGGCACCCCTGGCTGCTCTGCATAAGAGATGATCAGAGAATGTACTCACAGGGTCTGTGGGCATTGGGATGTTCCAGCTGTAGGAGATCACTCCAGGAGCTGCAGCTGCATTGTCCTGCAGCCAGAGGTTCCTGTGCCAAGGGCTGGCACTGATTCTGCCCCAGGCACTTCTCAGCACCTTCCCAGCCCTGACTGATGGAAGCTCTCTGTGCCTCTGTGCTGTGCCCGGGCTGGCTGCAGGCAGTGCCCCAGCCCTGCTGGGCTGGGAGCAGAGCTGCTCATCCAGAGAAATGTGCTTTTGAAGCTCTCCTTGGTTACCAGGATCACCCTCTGTGCCAGGAGCCCGGCCCAGCTCAGCAGCACAGACACAGCACAAGGACTTTAATGACCCTCTGGGGCTTTGTGCTCAGGCCCTGAACATCAGGCCCTGAGAGGGAGCTGCAGAAACCTCTCCAGAACTCCAAGACAGAATCCAACTCCAAAGTTTCTTTGACTTTTAATGGGTTCCACTGAGGGACACGACTGAGAAAGTGTCCCCAGGCCCCAGGCAGAGCAGAGAACTGGAGGCACTGATGACAGGTGGGGACAAAGAGAAGCCAAGTGTTGGTGCCCTGGGGCACAGCAGCATCAGTGCCACCAAGGGCCGTGAGGAGACACCTTGTCCTGAGGCTGGGGCCTCCTGGCACAGCCCCAGCCAGGCTGGGCACTGTCACCCCCTTTTCCTGCCCTCAGCATCCCCCCCTAGCCCACATCCCAGTGGCCTCAAGGATCTGCTGGAAGGAGTCCCTGGGGAGCCTTGCTCAGGAATGGCCCTGGGGGCTCCTTCATGCTCCCAGGGACTGCAGGTTTTTCAAAGCACTTTGGCTTTGGCTTTTGCCTTGGAGTCTCTGAGAGCTTTGTGCAATCATGGCCTCCAATTATCTGCTGTAATTAGTCCCTGGAGAGGCTTTGTCAGGAACAACACTCAGTGGGGCTCATTAATGCTTCAAGGTACTTCAGTTCTTTTAAGGTACTTGGTGTTTCCCTTTTGATCCAGACTCTGTGAGAGGTTTGTGCAATCATGGCCCCAATTATCTGCTTTAACGTGTCCCTTGAGAGCTTTGTACTGACACTCAGTGGGGCTCATTGATGTTTTGAGATACTCAAGGAGTTTAAGGTACTTTGGATTTTCCTTTCCACACTGAGTTTCTGAGACTTTTTTTTTTACCATCCTGGCCTCCAGTTCTCTCCTCCAAGGAGTCCATGAGGAGCCTGTGTTTGGGATGGACCTCAGTGGCACCCATTAATGCTTTGAGACATTTTGGGTTTTTCCTCTGACTTTGACTCCTGGAAAGGTTTGTGCAATCTCCTCTCAGGCCTTGAGGTTCCAGGGCTCAGCTCCAAATGCACCACAGGGCTCATTAGGATCAAGCAACTTCTGACAAACCATGGCTCTGCCTTGATTTCCCTCTGTTCTAATGTAGTTCATTAAGAAGGTTTCCTTATACAGTTATGGAGAAATATTTCAAAGAGCTTCTAAGAAATATGTATTCCTATTTTAAAGAGTGTCTTTTATTACTGTTCTCATTAGAGAAGAGGTGATTGCAGCATTCTGTGATTGATATTGATGTAGGGCCGCTCCTAAAGAGGTCTGGCCAGGTCAGAGAAGTTTAACTTGAGGTCTGACCCAGTGTGGACACCTTGCCCCACATTCCCTAACCCCATGTGAGAAACTATTTTCACTTTCACAAATGTAAATGGTTTATTACGACCTTATCAAAATACAACAGAAGAGTGAATAAAGAATAAATACAGTGCCAGAAGCAAAGCATTCAGTCACCCTGTGCTCATCTACAAAATGGATGCTCTATCTTTTATACCTCTAGCCCCTCCCAAAGTCTTGTCAATCCACTTCTTCTTCACTGTCCAGTGGTGGAGATCACTTTCTTACAGCTTGATTGGAGGTCAGGCGCTGCCATAGCAACAAGCCGACCCTCCCAAATGCCTTGACTACTGAGGGCATCCCGTGATAACAATGCAAGAGGGAGGGGAAAGATAACTATACACCTACACAACTTCTCTTAACATATACTTAATATTCACCCCTTAATTGTGAGAGTCAACAATAGGATTACCCATCTATAACAAACCCCCTTTTCTTTTTCTATAAGTCATTTTGCTTGAACAATTACATTAAAAAAATTCTCTCTCTCTTGAATGAGTCATACTAGCAGCTGTTGATGTGGGCAAGGACAGTGGGAACAGGAGAAAAATCTCAGGTTTTCCTTAGACACACTTATTTGGAATGGACAAAAGGGCCTTACAGAGGTCCAGTATGGCTCTGACTCCCATCTACCGTGCCTATGTGGTTGCGATCCATAGTCATTGTATCTTAGGGGTCCAGAGGCCAGCTCGGTCTCGCCCTCCAGTCCCTTTTGTATTCAAAGACAGTTGGGGAATTACAGAGGTCCAGTATGGCCTTTTGTCCCTACCTTACCATGCCTACGGGGTTGCTACCCACAGCAGGGCTATGGGTAAGCAAGGGTCTTCTTGGTAGTGAACAAAGGGGTCTTGCCCTGCTTCCTTTGTCTTATTTTCTTAAAGAAGCTGTCCCATCACCTTTTACAGACCCTTGTGTACTTCCCATCAACAGATGCTGATAATTCTCACCCATTAACACAGGAAGACAGTCCTCAAACTGGTTGGTGGAAGCTTGACTTTGGGCATCTTGGTGTCTTTCTGGTTGTCTTTCAGTCTCTGCTTAAGAGTCAATCTCGTTTCACCCAGTCTGGATGTTGTAGTTCACTCTTTGGGTTCTTCTACCGGGCCTTTAACTGTTGGCATGAGTCCATCTGTTGGCATGAGTCCATCCCCACTCTGCAGTTCACACGGCTGATTCGGTGATGAACAGTGCCTGAAAGGGACCTTCCCACTGAGGAGTTAGAGGTTGATCTCTCCATGACTTGATCATTACTTGATCCAATCCCCAGAATTAACATTATGGATTCTGAAATCCAGGGTGTTAGTTTGAGGAATTGCTCCTTTATGTTATAGCCCTTGTAAGGTTTCTCCTATAGACATAACATATTTCTTGGCATTGGCTTCCCCTTCCTCATAGATGGCAATGCTCTGGGGTGAGGTCAAAAAGGGTAACCAAATGTCATTTCATAGGGTGACACCCCCAGATCTGACCGGGGTTGGTTTCTAATTTTTAATAAGGACAAAGGGAGACATTTTATCTATGACGTGGGTTTCAGTCATCAGCTCAACTAGAGCTCTTTTAAGAGTTTGATTCATCCTCTCAGTGTGACCAGAACTCTGTGGATGCCATGGAGTATGTAATTCCCATTTACTCCCAGGGTTTGAACAACTTTTTGCAATATTTTAGAGGTGAAATGAGTTCCTTGGTCTGAATCAATCCTGTTCACCATCCCATATTGGGGAATGATTGATTCTAGAAGTGTTTTACTCACAACATTGGCATTGGCTTTAACCGTGGGTACCGCCTCTACCCAGTGAGTCAAGTTGCCTACTATCACTAGTAAAAACTTCCACCGTTGTACATGGGGAAGCTCGGTAAAGTCTACTTGGATGTTTTGACAGGGTCTTAAGGCTAGTTCTTGCCCTCCTCTGGGTGTTTTCCTCATGATTTTCTGACTCACTTGTTGGCATATCACACACCTTTCAGTTACTTGCTTAGCTATCCCAAAAAAATTCCAATGCAGCCCCAGTCCCTTAGAAATTGATCACTTAGCGCTTGTGTACCCCAATGTGTTGTTCCATGTATGCCTTCTAACATTTTCCTGGCAAGGAGTTTATTCAACATTTGTCTCCCATCTGCTAATCTCCACTTCCCTTTGTTATCATTCTTAGCTCCTATTCTAAGGAATTCTTTCTCTTCTGTCTCACTGAATATGGGAACTTCTTCTATTTCTCCCATAGGGGTTAATGCTATCATTAGTTTTTCTGACCCTGATTTGGCTGAATTCTTAGCGTCTAAATCTGCTAAATGGTTCCACTGTTCTTCTTGAGTCACCCCTTTTTTATGTCCTTTAACATATACTACTGCCACTTCTTCTGGTATTTGTAAGGTTTCTATCACTTCTAAAATAAGTTTTTAGTTCCTTTCCCCATTGAATTTAATAGCCCACACTCTTCCCAGATTTTCCCATAGGTATGCACTACTCCAAAAGCATATTTTGAGTCTGTATATATTGTTCCTCTTTTCTGTGCTAATATTTCCAGAGTTTGCTTTAGGGCATACAACTCACATGCTTGGGCTGACCAGTTGGAAGGTAACTTTCCTTTTTCTAGGGCCACTAACTCTTCATCTACTATAATGTATCCTGATACCCATTGTCCCCGGATTACCTGTGGAAATCCATCAATGTACAATCATTTCCCTCCTTGGAATGGTTGATGTGTTAGGTCCTCTCTTACTTTAGTTTGATAATTTATAACCTCTAGGCAATTATATATTAATTCCTCACCTGGATTTCCATCTAAAAACTGGGCAGGGTTCAGTTGGTTACTCACAATTAACTCTAGTTATCCATTGTCTATTAGGATGGCTTCATATTTTAGCACTTGGGAATCAGTGAGCCATTTCTCAGCCTTTTAGCTGAGGATACTCCTTACTGAGTGAGTGGTATATATTTTCAATTTTCCCCCAGAGGTTAATTTTTTGCTTTCTTCTACGAGTAGGGCGCTCGCTGCCACCGCCTGAATACAGGTTGGCCACCCCCAGCTGGCAGGGTCTTGCAGTTTTGATAAACAGGCCACTGGTTTCCTGGATCCTCCCCGGTCCTGGGCTAACACTCCATGTGCTGCCCCTTTTTCTATATCCACAAACAGATAGAAGGGTTTGTCTAAGGCAGAAAGACTCAGTGCTGCTGCACTGACTAATTTTTTCTTTAAAGCTTCAAAATTTGCTTGTCGTCTTCTTCCCACCTTATCTCTTCTTCTATTAACTTTTCAAACAAGAACCTGATGGCCTGCATGTATCCTTCAATCCATAGCCTACACTATCCCAACAGGCCTAAAAGCCCTCTGACTTCTCTCTTAGATTTTGGCCGTGGGAGTGAGGCAATCCCTGCAATTCTCTGAGGGTTCAGCCACTGGCTCCCTTGACAAATCACACGTCCTAGGCATTTTACTTCCCTCTCTACAAATTGGAGTTTCCCTTTTGATACTCAAAGTCCTTGGCTCCCCAGAAAACTTAACAATGCTATGGTGGATTCTTGAACTTTGTTTTCTTCCCGTCCTGAGAGAAGCAAATCGTCTCCATACTGGATGATCTTTATCTCAGGTTTGATGGAGAATTGTTTGGTTTGGGGATTTGGAAAACCCTTGTGGTAACCTAGTCCACCGAAGCTGTTGCTTTCTCCCTGAATCGGGGTCCTCCCATTCAGAGGCAAACATATCCCTACTTTCTCCTGCCAGTGGACATGCCCAAAAGGCATCTTTTAGGTCTGTCACACTAAACCACTGGTGTGCTGGGGGGATATTACTCAGTAGTGTATAGGGCTTAGGCACTACTGGGTACTGATTCACTGTTCTTTTGTTAACTTCTCTTAAATCTTGGACAAGCTTGTAAGTCCCATCAGACTTCTTTACTGGTAAAACAGGTGTATTATGGGGGACATGTTGCATCCCAGGTTTAGGTTCACATGGGTTTTTCCTTTGTTAGTTTTCCAGTTCTCTGCACCCTCGTGCATCCCCCGGGTTTTCCCCTACTCCTGCGATTTCCGTGCCTGTGTTCCCGGTCTCGTGGTGCCACTCACCCCAAAGTCTCGTGTCCGCCCCTGCCGTGTTCCCATTGGTCGCTGTAGTACACGTCATCACCGCGATGTCTGTACCCATTGGGCGGGAGGACTCCCCGTCCGCCCTGTCCCTTCCCTATTTGATCCCACTCCTCGGCATGCTCGAGGCCATTTGCGTCCGTGCGAAGCTGGGGTCGGCTGCAGCCTTTCCATCGCAGCTCTCGCAGCCAATAAAGCATCCAGCCGCCACGCGGACGGATTTGGACGAATTCCCTGCCTCTTTGTTTCTTCCCTCGCGCCGACGGCAAAGCGCGGCCAACAGCCCACCCGGAGCGCGACAGCAAAAGCGCCCGGAAACTGCGGCGAGCCCCGGCCCCGACGAAAAGCTGAGAAGCCCAAGCCGGGCATTCGGGAGCTGACCGGGGCAGACAAAGTAAAGAGCAGCCGCGAGTGACGCCCAACGTCCGGGCCACGGCCAGCGCAAAGCCGCGGAGCAGGCAGAGAGTCACCACAGAGCACCCGGGAGCCGCGCACAGAGAGCGCCGCCGCCGCGAAGCCGCGCCGCCGACCAGCGAGCGCCGCTGCCGAGACGAGCGAGCGCGATCCGCGCGGAAAACCGCCACCGCCACCGCAGGGTCGCGGTCCACGACGGAAAAGTGCTCCGTGCCGGACTGAAAACGGGAGCAAGTGCCCCCCCGAAGTAAGTCAGTGACGTCTCCGCCACCCACAGGAAAACACGCTGTGTTTTCCCGCGTGGGACTGGAAGCGCAACCATTCACGGCTACGGAAAGCCGAAGAACGGACGCTTCCCGGGAAAGAAGACCCTGGTAGCAGCTTTTATTTGCGAAGATTCCGGTTTGGTGAGTGATTAGCCGCGGGGGGTACCCGGCTGATACTTCACGTGGGTGGGCTCTGCCGCGTTTCCGGCGGTACGGATCACGCAGCGCGCAGCGTGTGCGGCGGGCCGCCGGGGTCTTTCGCGTTTTTTGCTTTTTTTCTTTCGCCTTTTCTGCACCAGGGGTGAGGCTTTGGGTAGAAATAGCATGGGGACCACGCTATCTGCCCAACAAAGGGAATTCTATACCCAAATTAAGGGGATTTTATCAGTAAAACATCCCTACCCCAAAAATTCAGTCAAGCAGTTTGTACGATGGCTCTGCTTTTCCTTTCCACGTGTAACCGCGGAGGATGCTCACAGAACAGAGTTCTGGGAGCAAGTAGGAGCCAGGTTAGCAGAGGGAATGGACAGGGATCCCTCTGTGAAAGATTGTTTCCCAAAGCTCCATTTGCTGATCTCGGAGGCTGTAAAAGCAGGGTCCGCGCGAGAAGCAGCCGAGGAAAGGAAAGAGCCATCGGGCAAAACTCTTGTTTCCCCCGAATCCATTTCCCCATCCTCTCCTACCCCTTTTTCCCCTAAACCGGGTAGGCAGAGGGGAGTACTCCGCCGCTCTGAGGCGCAGGGCAGCTCCACAGACGTGGACCGTGCTCCTGGCTCCCCCGAGCTGTCCCGGCACCCCCGCCTTGGTGGAATTAGCTACTCTGCTGAGGAACTAACCCCAAACCCCTTTTCCAATCCCTTTTTCCCAGTTAGAAATCCTAGTTCTGGCGCTACCCCGCGCTGCTCTGCTCCCCTGAATCCCTTTCTTTGTCCCCCTGAGGAAGCCGCAGCCACGTGGCTAGGGCCTCTGTCTTCCCAAGATGGAGGGCGGCCACGTGGAGAGGTTTCTTCTCCCCATAATCCCTTTGTCCCCTTTGTTCCCTGTATCCCCACCTTTGACCCCACCCCTTCCTGTTTCCCTGTGGGTGTGGGCACCGCCCACTCCAGGCATCGGGTTGCCACCCCTCCCCCTGTTCCCCCTCGGGTGGGCGTCCCCTTCTTCCATGTCCTGCCTGCCGCAACATCAGCCCCACCCTCCCCCAACAGGGAGGGCTCTGTCACCTCCGCCCCGCTGTCCCAGGGAGAAGATTCTCCCTGCCCTGTCCCACGTACCGCGCCCCCACGTCCTCCCGCTCCTCGGATACCCAGGGGGGGAGGGGGGAGTAGGGGAGAGGGGAGGGGACGGGGCCCAATCTATGAAGTCGAGCAGTCGCTCCGCACTCCAGCCTCCTACGCCAGGGGAGGGGAAAACCCTACATGGACACCCCTTCCCTATGAATCCATAAAAGAGGTCTGCAAAACATCACGCGATTTTGGACAAAAAAGCCCCTTTTTTAAAGGCATTTTAAAAGCGACTTTAACGTCTAGAACCGTAGTGCCAGCAGACCTTAAGTGTCTGTTTAGCTGCCTACTTCTCCCATCAGAATACAGCCTGTGGGAGAGGAGGTGGAAGAAACTGGCAGCAGACCTGCTTCCCGAAATCCTAGAAGGGCCTTACAGCCTGGATTTCGCGGAAGAACCGATCACTTTGGACCATCTTGTGGGTGAAGGAGAATGGAGTGAAGGGCAACTTCAAGCTCGGGGAATTCCAACGGCCGTGCTGGACATGTCCAGGGGTGCAGCAGAGCGTGCGTTCCTGGGCATGCCCACCAAGGACCCGATGGTTCCCTATACAGCGATTAAACAAGGTGTCGCAGAGCCTTTTGTAGATTTCGTAGACCGGGTCCGGGCGGCAGTCGAGAGACGGGTGGAGAGACCTGAACACCGAGACGGACTAGTCCTAGAAGTGGTGCACATGAATGCCAACACCATGTGCAAAAGAATCATCCTGTCGCTGCCGGCCTCACCAGCGCCGACCCTCGACCAGATCATCGAGGAGTGCACCCTGAAATCACACCTGATAGAGGAGGAAGCCCCAAAGAGACCTAAAGACAAGCTGGTCGCATCTGCTGTTGCTCCTCCAAGGAACTCAGCTCCGAAACGACTTCCATCCACACGCCGGTGCTTCCACTGCCATCAGGAGGGACATTTTCAGGATCGCTGCCCACTTCTAAGGACTATACCACCCAGGGCTGCGGGAGGAGGGAGGAGGGATGGGAGCCCCACAATCCCAAAAAACTAGGAAAGGAACGCGCACTTGCCTCGCGTGCTGACAAAAATGAGGCAAGTCGTGGTGCCGCGAGAGGAGCCGTGATACACCATCTAGTCCCATCTGTAAGCGGCTGCCTCTCAACTACTGACATCAGGGAGCCTTATCGGCTCCGACTCACCAATTCTGTCCACTTTCATTCCCAGGACTGGCATTTCTTCATAGCACATGCAGAGCTTCTATCACACATCTGCCGCTGTGAAACCAGGAGGAAGGAGGACCTTCTGAACTGCAGGTACCTCGTGGTCGGAGACACAAAAAGCACCCCACTGGAGATAGAGGTTCCTCCGGTAATTTCCACCCTTAATCCGAGGCTCTTCTATCTCGTGGCACGCTGTGTCCATCCCCCCCTCTTCCTGCCTAAGGGCCAGGTTATTGCACAGGCAATTCCTATTCCTCGTGCTCTGTGTAATGACCTGGAACTCTCAGTCTTTTATGCTGGGAAGTTGGGAGAGGAAAAACCCCTCGTATGGTGTAAACTCAAGAGCGAGGGGCATTCTGCATACCTTCAGGGGATGTTGGACACAGGGGCAGATGTGACGGTCATCCCACCACATAAGTGGCCGTCACACTGGGAGCTGCAAAATGTGGCCACGCCAGTCTTAGGACTAGGCGGGCCCCAGCCAGCAAAGCAATCAAAAAATATTATCCAAATTAAGGGTCCGAACGGACTGCTAGCCTCAGTACGTCCGTTCGTGATCGATTGTAAATTTACACTTTGGGGGAGAGACGCCATGTCCCAGTGGGGAGCCAAATTGGAATTTCCGGCCCCCCAACATTTTTAGGTGCGGCCACTGAGGAGCGCCCCACACAGAAATTAACATGGCTCACAGATAAGCCTGTCTGGGTGGAGCAGTGGCCGCTGAGTAAACAAAAACTACAGGCGCTCACAAAACTAGTGGAGGAGGAATTGGCAAAGGGACATATAGTCGAAACTAACAGCCCCTGGAACTCTCCGGTGTTTGTAATTAAAAAACAAGGGAAGGACAGGTGGCGACTCCTCCATGACCTAAGGAAAATTAATGAAGCCATAGAAAATCTGGGCTCTCTCCAACCGGGTATGCCATCTCCATCTATGCTACCCCAAAATTATAATTTGGCTGTAATTGACATTAAGGATTGCTTCTTTCAAATCCCGCTCCATCCGGATGATGCTCCCCGTTTTGCCTTCTCTGTACCCTCCATCAACAGGGAAGCCCCTATGAAGCGCTACCACTGGACAGTACTACCTCAGGGGCTAAAATGTTCCCCCACTATATGCCAGTGGTATGTCGCCAGAGTTCTGTCCCCAATGCGTGCCAAGTGGACATCCTGTATTTTCTATCATTACATGGATGACGTGCTGATTTGTGCCCCTGACAGCGAGGTCCTACAAGCAGCTCTGGAGGACACTGTTAAGGCCTTGTCGGTGGCCGGATTCGAGCTACAAAAAGAGAAGGTACAGTTACTGCCACCCTGGAAGTACCTGGGCCTAGAAATTAATAACCGAACAATTAGGCCTCAACAAATTCAGATAAGTAACAACCCCAAGACGCTGAATGACATCCAGCGCTTGTGTGGATCACTAAATTGGATCAGGCCATGGCTGGGACTCACCACGAGAGAACTATCCCCTCTTTTTGACTTGTTAGTAGAAAGGGAGGGGGATGAGGGTTTAAGTTCCCCAAGAGTCCTTACCCGGGAGGCCAGAGCCACACTCGAGAAGGTCCAAACCACCATCGCGAGTAGGCAAGCCCATCGCTGTCAACCAGGGCTGCCTTTCCGCTTCATCATCTTAGGTGAGTTACCCCATTTATACGGTATGATATTCCAGTGGGACAAGGGCCAACAGGACCCCCTCTTGATAATTGAGTGGGTGTTCCTTGGCCACAGACAGTCCAAAAGTATCACCAAGCCACAAGAGCTGATGGCGCAGCTCATAATACGGGCCAGGGCTCGTCTGCAAGTACTAGCGGGTTGTGACTTCACATGTATCCACCTCCCCATCAAAACATCCACGGGGAAAATGACCAAGGAGACCTTTGAACACCTTCTCAGACAAAATGAAAATTTGCAGTTTGCTCTAGACAGCTTCTCAGGCCAAATTCAAATTGGGCATCCTGGCCATCATCTGTTCAATACAGAATTCAAATTGTTGCCGAGAGAATTGCAAAGTAAAAAACCACTTAAAGCACTGACAGTGTTCACAGATGGGTCAGGGAAGTCCCACAAGTCAGTAGTGACGTGGAAAGACCCAGAGACTCAGTTGTGGGAATCAGACGTTAAGGTAGTGGAAGGTTCCCCACAAGTAGCTGAGTTGGATGCTGTTGTGAGGGCTTTTAAAAAATTCGATCAACCTTTCAATCTAGTCACAGATTCGGCATATGTGGCAGGAGCAGTGTCTAGAGCTGAACATGCAATTGTAAAAGAGGTCCCAAATCAAGTCATCTTCAGGTTGCTCACAGAATTAGTACACTTGGTTTCTAACCGTGAGCATCCCTTTTATGTGGTACATGTGAGGTCACACACGGATCTCCCAGGCTTTATTACCGAAGGGAACCGCAGAGCAGACGCCTTGGCAGCCCCAGTACAGCTGGGAGGCCAGCCAAACATAGTCGAGCAGGCCAAACTCAGCCATCAGCAGTTCCATCAAAATGCCCCAGGTCTGGTACGCCAATTCCATCTGCGGCGTGACCAAGCCAGGGAAATTGTGGCCTCATGCCCCAACTGTCAGGAGGCAACTTTACCAACACTGGGAGCAGGTGTGAATCCCAGAGGTCTCCGCAGTTGTGAGGTATGGCAGATGGACGTCACCAAAGTCCCCGAATTTGGGAAACTCAAGAATGTCCATGTAACCGTGGACACCTTCTCGGGAGCAGTTTTCGCCTCAGCCCACATAGGAGAAAGAGCCACAGACGTGAAAAAACACCTCATACACGCCTTTGCTACTTTAGGGGTCCCAGCCACAATAAAAACTGATAATGGTCCAGCATATACTTCCAGGGTGCTCAGTAACTTCCTGCAGGAATGGGGGGTCCAGCATAATACTGGGATTCCTCACTCCCCCACCGGCCAGGCCATAATAGAGAGGACTCACCAGACGCTGAAACAAGTCCTCCGGAAACAGCGGGGAGATGTGCGAGTGCTGTCACCGCACGAGAGACTCTGCAAGGCCTTGTTTACTATCAATTTCCTAAACTGCTCTTTTGACAGGCAAGAACCGCCAGCCCTGAGACATTTCAAACAACATCAGGAGCTCCAGCCAGAAGACAGGCCTCCAGTATTAGTGAGGGATCCAGACTCTAAAGAAATCCAGGGTCCATTCCCACTCTTGACTTGGGGACGGGGATATGCCTGCGTATCCACGCCCTCAGGAGTCAAGTGGATCCCCAGGAGGCATGTCAAACCTTACACACCAGGACAGTCAGTGAGTCGGAACGATACAGTGCCAGTAGATGCAACCAATGATCCCACCAACCAAGGGGTTGCATCCAATCGCAGGCGCCGCAGAAAAGGGAGAGACTCAACATCTCCCTAAAAAACACTTTTCCCACATCTACCTCAGACCATGTATGTCTCCAAATCATGTATAATAAAGTTGTTGTCCCAGTTCCCCTATCCCCAAACACCCAGGGAAGAAGCAGCTGCAGTACCATCCCCAAGCCCTTTCCATCTACAAAGCGGTCACAGCAGCAGAAGAAGCTAAGAGAAGAGGCCACTGCGAAAGAATCCCAACAGAGACAACTGTCTTTTTTATATTATTTAAAGCGGGGAATTGTTGCATCCCAGGTTTAGGTTCACATGGGTTTTTCCTTTGTTAGTTTTCCAGTTCTCTGCACCCTCGTGCATCCCCCGGGTTTTCCCCTACTCCTGCGATTTCCGTGCCTGTGTTCCCGGTCTCGTGGTGCCACTCACCCCAAAGTCTCGTGTCCGCCCCTGCCGTGTTCCCATTGGTCGCTGTAGTACACGTCATCACCGCGATGTCTGTACCCATTGGGCGGGAGGGCTCCCCATCCGCCCTGTCCCTTCCCTATTTGATCCCACTCCTCGGCATGCTCGAGGCCATTTGCGTCCGTGCGAAGCTGGGGTCGGCTGCAGCCTTTCCATCGCGGCTCTCGCAGCCAATAAAGCATCCAGCCGCCACGCGGACGGATTTGGACGAATTCCCTGCCTCTTTGTTTCTTCCCTCGCGCCGACGGCAAAGCGCGGCCATCAGCCCACCCCGGAGCGCGACAGCAAAAGCGCCCGGAAACTGCGGCGAGCCCCGGCCCCGACGAAAAGCTGAGAAGCCCAAGCCGGGCATTCGGGAGCTGACCGGGGCAGACAAAGGAAAGAGAAGCCGCGAGTGGGACATACATGGTTCTAAGGCACCCTACTCAAGTAGGTCCTGGGTGGCCAGCTGCAGTCCTTGTCTCCCTTCCAGGGAGAGTGGGTATTGTCATACCTGAACTGGATGGTTCTCATCAACTGTTTTTATTACTACAGGTTTCATGTTCAATTTACCTTAATTTTTTGGTTTTGCCCGCACCATCTCATGAATTTTGTCCTCATTCTCTTCTGTTAATTGGAGAAGTTTAACCACCATTTTTCCTTCCTCTGGCAGTACTCCAATGTCTAACTGCACCTGTAAATCCCACCCTAATAGATTTCACCCTGCTTCTGGAACTAATAGAACATCCCCTGTTGAGGATTTTTTGCAGGACAATGGACACATTCAGCAGATGCACAGTCCAGCCTTCTGGTAACAAAGGAACCAGTTCTAGAAACGGGGTCAGTGAATCCTTGACGACAGGAAAAGAAGAAGTCAGAGGAATCCGCAAAGTTGTCAGCAAAATAAAAAAGAGAACTCAGGGTGGGCCAGACAACCAAAGCAAGACGCATGAAGAATCGGGTGATCCAACCAGCATTTAATTTTAGACGCATAAACAGCTAGGATTAACCAATCATGTATTAGATAGAGACTCTTGCACAGCAGAACTGATTCTAAATACAGGCCTCTGTAGAATAAAATTGGCTTCACTTGATCATATTGATCATGGTGAGATGTCCCATTTGTGATTCTCCGCACCACAATTCCTATCTCAGACCCCAGGTCTAATGATGCATGGCGATGCATAGAATCCCTTAGACACTCTAGAAACTCAGATGGAGTCTCGGAAGGCCCCTGCTTAATAGAATACAGGACAGACCATTTTTTGGTGTTTGGGATAGCTCTCTCCACTCCCAGTGCTATCCAATCTTGATAATCTGCTAATTTCTGAAACTCTGCCGATATATTTGGATCCCATTTAGGATCCCTTGGAGAGGGAAAAATTCTCTTACATCCAATCACTGGCTTTTACGGTGATCCTCTGCCAAAGCCCCTGCTGTTTTCAGGATCAGCTGCTTTTCTGTTTCAGTGAAAGTATCCAGTAATACCTGGGTGTCTCTCCAATCTGGGTTGTGTTGTTTGATACCATATTGTAAATGCTTCGCTATAAGTGTCGAGTTGCTGTGGTAATTTTTAGCAATCCTTTCCCACGCCTCTAGATCAGGGGTGGAGAATGGTACTTTAACCATCAGTCTCCCTCCTTCTGGTCCCACTGCCTCTCGCAGAGCGGCCTGTAACACTGCTTGTCTCCTGGTTCTGGACAAAACCGGACTGCCAGGAGGGGAGTGGGTTTGAGTAGATGTCCCTTCCAAGCCTGCATCCTCTTTTTTTGGAAAGTCCACCTCATCCTCATCCTCATCCTCATCCTCATCCTCATCCTCATCCTCATCCTCATCCTCATCCTCCCGTCTCCTAGGAGGCACTTTCAGCAAATCTATTGCATCTTGTTCTTGAGCTGCAGCACGGTAGACCTTATCTGATTTGGTACATGGCTGTCCTATGCTGCACGCTGAGCAACATTGCTTAATTTGCCCTCTATTTCCTTTGTTTTCCTTCTCAAGGGCTAACACCAGTGGGTCTGAGGGAGCGCTGAGCCCACAGTGCCTCTCCCATTCCAGATGATTTCGTAAGGCAAGAAACATATCAGCATAAGAGACCTCATCCTACTTCCTTCCTGTCTTAAAAACCGCATTAACTGCAACAAGGTATTACAATCTAAAGTTCCTGCCGGTGGCCACTTGGCTCAATCTTCCAGCCTGTATAATGGCCACCACCGCATGCAGTGTTGGATTAAATCTTGTTCTCCAATCCCCCCCTACTGGTGACTTCTTTCCAGTGGGTTAAGATACACCCTAAAGAGCTAGCTCGGGGTAACTTCTTTGCTCTGGTGCGTTCCCATTATCTCCTTCTCCTTCTCACTTCCACCCAAAACTCTCTTCACAAAGCCTCACAGTCCTTTCCCAATTCTCCTCCCACGTGCAACCCCAGGTTACAGGTACCAGATGTGATTTTCCACACACAAGCTTTAAAATCTGAGGTTCAAAATGGGCTCAATTAGGAAACATCCATCCACACTCAGAGCATATGCCCCGCCGCCTGCTGAACAGCAATACCAACGCTTCTCACAAACTCCGCACTGCAATAGTGCCCATGGAGGGTGCCAGTCTCTCGAGGTGCCCAAGGCTCCCAAGAATTGCCCACAAAGGCAGGCTATTCCACTTACTCCTTCGTGAATTTCTAAATTCTCCACAGTGGGTTGCTTCCAATCTAGAGAAACGATGTAAATTACCTTTATGTTACCATTAGCTGAGGTCCAATAAAGTCCCTCTAAATAAACCCATTCATCCCCTTTATCTATCCAGTGATTCACTGGATTTACAAACTCCCAGGGGTCAAACCCGAACCACTGAGGCAGTGGAATCCTCTCAGTTCGTCTAGCCACAGTTAAAACATGCACAATCTACACAAACACATTCAAACATGCCACGTGTCCTCACCCACACTTCTTTGCTTGCTCTGCTTCTCCCCAGCTGCCTCCCCGCAGGACGCTATCTGCCCACACAGCCTCCCAGCCGGCACCCTGGGCCTCACTTGGCCGCCTCACTAGTGGGCAGAGCCTCCCCGCCCCGCACCATGGGTACACTCACTCACTCGCCCCCTCCTTCGTATAACTGAGCCCACAAAGGCACTCACTCACACAATCACAAAAACCCACCTACATTAACCACAATGTCCAGACACCATAAGCGCACAATAGCAGTAAGTAGAATCACAGCATTAAGGTCCAGATTCACTTGACCCACCCCCAGGATCACTAGTGGTCACAGAATTGAACAGTAAATATCCCTTCCTCCTGCCGCTCTATTGGCAAATGGACCCTTCCCCCTCCCTCCGGCCATGCTTGGTTGGCGACTGCTTGCAAGCCCCAAACCTTTACTCACACAGGGACTGAGCTGTGCACCAGATGTCTCTGAGCAGCTTACCAGCAGCCCTTTTGGTCAAGGCCCCTTTTAAGCTTGATACACACTGTTTATCTCTGCACAGAGTGCCTGGAGCACGGTCAGGCAGTGCCGGGATCCCGGGTGTGGTTCTGGTCCCCACAACTGAGCAATGGCAGCCCCAGGCTCAGAGCCAGTCAGAAAGCCAACCAAGTGAGACCAGAGGGAGGGCACCCTTCCAGTTTCTCTTGGGCATGGCCGCAAAACAACCCCTGCTACTTCTTCCTCCACCAGTGTTTGGGCTGTGCTGGTGGCAGAGCCAGCCAGGCTGTGCTCTGCCTTCCAAAGCCTGTTGGGAGCAGGCATGAAAAGCTCTGCATGCACAGCGGAGAGTCCTGGAAGGTGCTGGCAACAGCTTCCTGCGGGAACAGGGCTCTGGGCTCTGGCTGGAACAGCCTGGTTTTGGTGCCGTGACCGCAGGCAGGAGTTGAGGCAGGTGAAGAGGCAGCAGGCAGCTTGTATTTGTAGAGGGCCTGGGGCTGCCCCTCTGAACCTCCACCTGGAAACACACTTGGGAGAATATGAGCTACAGCTGGAGTGCCTGTCCTGAAAGGACCTGAAGTCATTAAGCCTTTCCAGCTTTTCTTAAGAGTGTGTTGGTGTTGCCCAAGAAAGCTTCATTTGGGGAAATGCCTTTGGAGGAAAAGGGCTTGCTTCTCAAGGAAAGTGCTTCCCAGGGAGCTCCCAGTGAGGTAGGTGCAAGGGTCCCCCTTTGGCTCTCTGTGGCAGAGTGGCAAGGGAAGGGAGAAGGCTGTGAAGAGCGGGTTTGGCATCTGCCTGGACCTGCAGAGACCAACCCAAGCACCTGCAGCAGGGTGTGTTCCCCCTTTGGACAGAGGCATGAGCAGGAGCATCTCTGTCCAGCCGTGAGCCCCAGAGCTCTCTCTGAGAGCTGTGAATTAAAAGGCCTTTACACACACACTTTTCACCTCTTCCCTGTCTGCTGTGTTTCAACTCTTGGCAATGTGCATTTGCCTCTTGCTTAGTGGAAGCTGCTGTGGCCCAGAGCCAGCACAGAGCTGGGCTGTGTGGGCCAGGCAGCGTGGAGAGTCTTGGCTGATCTTGGTGTGTCCCTGGCCTCAGAAAAGGCTGGGAAGGTTTGCCTCCCAAGGCGTCCGGCTCATTGGCTCTCCCTGTACATCCTGGAGAGAACAAGGTAGGCATTTCTGGCAGCTGGGCATCAGCAGGCCTGAGAGTGGGGGCATGTTGTGGAGCCAGCCCAGCTGAGATACCCTGAGAGGAGCCCAGTGCTCCTTGCTCCCCTCTGCTGACAAGTGAGTGTTTGTCTGGTTTTGGGATGGCCCTGGCTGTGTGAGGGGTGCTGCGTGGACACGAGACAGCCGGTCCTGTCCCGCTGGGTCCCAGCAGTGCCTCACAGCAGTCCTGCATCCACGTCAGGATGCTGGCCAAGAGAGGTCCTGGAAGCTGAGGCAGCTGATTTTAAGCTTGTGCAGGTGCCTACAGGCCAAGGCCAATGGTGTTCCCTCAGGATACAGCAGTCCTGAGGGGTCTCCCTCGTTCAAACAAATCGGCAGCCAAATGTATGGTCTACCAAAAGCCCTTTTATTGACCTGGCGGGAGGGCAGGGGTCTGCACCCACTAAAATGTTTCTCTGCCACATATAAATTTAAGTGGGTTGATGTAGGAATGTATCAAACATACCGTCCTTCTTTACACGGCTGTGGTGATTTGATAGGCAGGGGGTTAGAAATACATTGTGTCTGATTCCCAAACTTGAAGCTGATTTCCAGGCGCTGGCCAGGAGGGGTCTCGATGCCCCAAAGCAGCACAAAGTCTTCATCACAGCTTCCCTGCACAGGGCTGATTCCACACTTGCCCTTAGTTCTTCTGGTAGACTATGTCTAAAGCTTTTTGTCAGGTCACTCTCATGTCAAGTTAGGCCACCAGGTTCTTCTTATGCTAACTGGTGCTAAGTACTTAGGTATGTCTGTGCTAATTACTTGTTTACTCATGTGCATTGCTTGTGCTTACTTATGTCAAACAAAGGCCTTGTTTCATCCCCAAAGGTGCCTGAGGCCACCCGCTCCTTGTGGCACCAGTTGCTTTCCTGTGGAATGTTCTCCCTCCCCAAGGGTAAAGAGGGAGCTGGAGAAAGAGCTTGCCCGGCTGCTCTCCATCCTTTCCCAGCACTCCTGGTGAAGTGGAGAAGTCCGAGCTGAGCGCAAAGGTGCAAATGGAACAGCCGTGCACGGGAAGGCTCGGTGGGAAGGATGATCCAGGATCCATAGGCCTGGCAGCCTGAGCGTGCTCCAGGGGAAGGCCTTGGAGCAGATCCTCCTGAGTGCCATCCCACGGCACCTGCAGGGAACCAGGGCGTTTGCTGGAGGGTGGGAAAGCTCTGCGGAGGGACGGGGACAGCTGGGGCTCCTGGCGGGGTGTTGAGGGCTTCTGTGTGGGAGTCTGGGGGGGTTGGTGTTGGGGGGGTGTTGGAGAAGGAGTTGTCTGGAAGGTGAGAGGTCTAGGCTGGAATTTGAGTCAGTTTGAAGGCAGCATCTGTGCTTTGGCACAGTTTTGGTTATGGAGGGCAGAAAGAATATCTGTGACTTTTCCTCTTCATGGTCCTGATTCTCCTGCAGGGAACAAGAGGGGAGAGCTGTACTTTACTGGCCACTTAGAAATCTGTACCAGGGGGAGGATTAGCCCTTTTGTAATCTACTCATTTCTTTGGGCTACTTTTGTACCACTGAGTGGACTCTCATTTCTTGAGAGCTTTTATTCCTTAAGAGAATTAGGATATTATCATCCCTTCCTAGAAAACCAAAGCATGGCCCTTGTTTTTTGCCCTTTTTTTGTGTAGTGTTATGTTCTGTAAAGTGACCCTCAGTGGATGAAGTTAAGGCAAATGAGTTGCTGCTTTGAGATGGGAAGCAAAATTACAAATCTTCACCTCCTCAGGCCATCCCAATTAATTTGGGAAGTTTGCAACTTTTTGGAACTACTTGAGTCGAGCAATGGGAAGTAAAGCATTCCTGAACTGAGGATTCTTACTTGCCAGATTCTTCTGTGCCTTCGCCGCTGAGGTGGTTTTGTGCTGAAGGCAATAACTTCAATGAGAAGATAATTTCAGCATGGAGTAAGAGCTTCTGACAGAGACCCAAGTGTTGCCAGCAGTTGCTCCAGGTGCTCCTGCCAACAGCCCCTGCAGGCAGGAGTGCAGCCCCCAATGCACGTGGGCTTTGGCTCCCTCTGGCACAGAAGCCCCCCACGGGCACAGGTCTCTGGGGCAGGAGACAGGCACTGGTGCTGCCAGGGCTCGGGGGTGGCAGGTCTGCTTGGGCAGGGACCCTGCCACATCTGCTGATGTCAGCGCTCCCCGGGCGCAAGGGGTCAGAGCAGCATTCCTGCCCTGGCCCACACGTTCCTCGTCTGTGTCACACGGCCACGCTTAGGATGGCCACCAGCCAGGACGTGTCCCAAGGAGGCCGTGCCAGCTTCTGTGGAAGGCCCCATGCCCTTCCCAGCGCAGCTGCGTCAGCAGCCCTGGGGCCTCCTTCTGCTGCCCTGAGCCCGCAGAGCAGGGCAGCGTTTGCTGATGGTTTGAGCCGTTCCTAAAGATCCTGTCGGGGTGTCTTAGACACTTGGGGTGAGGGATTCCTTCCAACCTGAGCCACTTTGGGTGGGCTGGGGGTGGTCCCAGGGCAGGGGGCAGTGTGTGCAGGGGCCCTTTGTGACATGGTGCAGCATGGTCACCGTGGCATGGAACGGGACAGCGTGTCCAAGGGCCCTTTGTGACACGGGGTGACATAGGAGCTGGTGGTGACAAGGCCACACCACAGTGCTCGGAGCACGCGACGGGACAGGACGGGACAGAGCGGTGCCGTGAGGAGCCCCCGCACAGCACACTTGTTCGTGTCTGACCCAGAGCTTTTCCGAGGTGCTATTCCTGCAGCTGACCTCGAGGCCAGACCACAGGACTTGGTGACCTGTGGCCTTCCCAAGGCTTCTCTTCTGCAGGTGTCCTCGAGGGCAGACCGTGGGACTTGGTGCCCCAGAGGCATCTCCCATCCCTGCCACCAGTGCCCTCGAGGCCAGACCACAATCCTTGACAGGAGTCTCCTGTCCTTGTGGCAAGGAGCCCTCGAGACCAGAGTGCAGGACTTGCTGTCCTGTAGCCTTCCTGAGGCTTCTCTCTTGAAGGTGCCTTCCAGGCACGACTGCAGGCCTTGCTGACTCGGAGATTTCTGAGACATCTCTCCTGTGAGTCGTCACAAATCCAGTCACTGACATGGAGCAGAGATCCCCGAGAGTGCCCAAGCTGGCCTGGGTGGAGGAAGAGGAAGAAGGCCCTGGAGCTGGCCCAGCACAGGAGACTGAAGAGGTGGTGCGGTTCAAGCCTCTGCAGGAGGGTGAGTGGCAGAGCTGGGCTGCTGGGCTGCAGGGCTGGTGGCTGCAGACAGCGTGGCCACATCCCATCCCATTGCATCCCATTGCATCCCATTGCATCCCATTGCATCCCATTGCATCCCATTGCATCCCATTGCATCCCATCCCATCCCATCCCATCCCATCCCATCCCATCCCCTGGGGACATGCCCATGGACAGGACGGAATAGGGGCCAGGACAGACACCCCAGAGCCGTGCTCCATCCCTTGGGACATCCCGGGGCTGTTCCTACCTGGGGAGCGCAGGGCTGGGCTGTGTTCTCCGGCCTCGCCCGCAGCCCCTCAGCTCAGGCTGCGCTCGCTCTTTGCCAGATGCAGCCGTGCAGCGCACACAAGAGCAGGAACGCACCCGTGGCCTCTTCCGCAGAACAGCGCAGGTACCTGCAGCCATCCCCACCTGGGCTGGGCCTGCTGTCACTGCTCAGCCGAGCACCGCGCTTGGAGCATTCTGTGGAACATCCCTGGCTTTGAGGGCCATGGCAGTGGGGTGGCAAGGGAAGCACTTCTCTGGGGAAGCTGGGGACATTCCTCCCTCTGGCAGCTTTCCAAGTCTCCCCGTGCCTTCTCCAGGTGCCTGCCATGGTGAGGTACATCCACCAGTGGCTCATGGCCAATCAGTTTGCTGAGCACAGGCTGAACAGGGCCCTGCTGGATCTCACCAAAGAGCAGCCTGCTGACGTAGTAATGACGCTCCTGCGTGTGGCCCCATCCTGTGACAGGTATGGGGCCCACCTGCCCAGAGGGCTCAGGGCTCCCCAGCCCATCAGCCTATACAGCCTGTCCCAGGTGTCTGACCAACAGAGAGTTCCAGGGCCCTCTGGCTGCTCCCTTTGCCAGCCCTGGCACGTCAGCCCCCGAGCCTTCTGCCATGCTTCCTCGCTGGCCCTCAGGGACCTGTCCCCACAGGGCTGGGCTGTCTGGGTGCTGCTGGCGAGGGGCAGTGGGCAGAGGCAGGGCTGGCAGCCAGCTCAGCTCCCCGCTGCCGCCCAGGCCACGGTGCTGTGTCCCAGACTCCTCTGAGACAGAGCTCTGACCCCACAGAGCTGCTTTGACCATGTGGAAGAGCATCATGTGCTCGCCCAGGACTGCGGAGCCGGCGCAGCTGATACTCCTCGATGTGCTGGGGAGCTGGCCAGAGCACAGCACGTGCACCTCCGATGGGGACAAAACGGGTGTCTTTGTCCTGGCTGTGAGTTTCTGACACTGGCCTTTGCTGGCCCCAAGGCCACCTGTCCAGCAGCTCTGCATCCTCCTTCCCCCACTGCATCTCCCTGCCTCAGGCGCTGGGCTGAAACCTGGCCTCGGGGCAGCTTCAGGGCCACCAGGCCCGGTGCTCCCCCTGTGTCTCTCCGGGCCTCTCCCTCCCATGCTCGGGCCCTGCCACACGGACACCTCGGCACTGAGCACTGTCTCGGGCTGCTCTGTCCTTTGCAGGCAACTGTGGTGATGTGGAAGATCCTCCAGATGCCCTGTGTCCCACATGTAGTGACCGTGTATTTCCCCCGCCTCTTTGTGCATCTGCTCTTCCAAGTGTTCTTCAGCACGTTGGATGTGCCAGCGGAGGTCGATACCTTCTGGAAGGGATGCCAGCAGCAATACGGCCTTGCCACCAACCCCAACAGGTGCTCCATGCCAGTCCTCCTGTCCCTGCCAGGTGCCCAGGGCAGGAGCCAGTGCTCCCAGCGTGACCTGGCCTTTGCTCTGCATGCAGGTTTGCAGTGCGGACCCTGAAGTCCCTGCTCTGCCAAATGCAGCACGAGGATGTGGTGGTGGCAATAGAACGCAAGTGTGGCTGGGACACGCTGCTGTGTGCTGACACCCACCACTATGCCGTGGGTCTGCTGGCCAGGTGAGACCCCCTTCTCCCCACTGCCTCTGACATTTGTGCTCAGTGCCCAGGGTGCCCCACACAGTCCCCGTGGTCGTGGGCCAGAGGGCCTTGTCACCGAGGAACAGCCAAGCCGACTGGAAAAGGCTGGGAGAGGAGGGAGCCCACAAGGAGCCACCTCCCAAATAGCCCAGGGCCCTTACAGGATGCTGGGGAAAGGCCAGACCTCTGTGAGTCAGTCCTGGGAGAGGTTTGTCCCCCGGCCCAAAGTCTTGGTTTCTTTTTCTCCTGCCAGGGAGATGTCCTGTGTCTCCATCCCCTTGTGCTCAAGGATCGCTCGCGACCTGCTCCGGCTGCTCAGCACACAGGAGCCACGCTGGGAACTGCCCGCCCTGGCGTTCCTTGTGGAGGTGAGCCTGATGGCCAGCACTGCCTCGCTCAGCTGCCTCCCAGCTCTCTGCCCTCTCGTAGCCGCAGCTGCCTGGGACGGTGCCCGCGCCCTGCGCTGCTGCCTGGGCCCAGCCCTGTGCTGTTCCGGGCTCTTGCCGGCCAGGTCCCCTGTCACTGCCCTGTGCCTTTCAGGTTCTTGAGTGCCTGAACTTGAGTGAACGCGGTGCTAAGAGAATCCTGCAAATCTTGTCAAGGCACCTGCGGAGCGAGTGCAGGGAGAGGCGTCGCCTGGCGCTCAGGGCCCTTCTTGTGCTCATCGATGATCCCTTGATGGTGAGAAGGGGGCAGCGGCTGAGGCTGCGCTTGGGAATGCAGTCGCTTGGGCTTGGCTGGGCTTTGGGCGCTGGGGCAGCTGCTCCCAGCTCTCCTGCCTCCTGGTTCAACTGCCCAAGTGCTTCGGAACAGCCCTTTGGCCCCTAGGCCCTGCGGCAGCAGGATGGCGTTTCACAAACTTGTGTTCTGCACAGAGCGAAAAAATGTGGAGCCTGACTGAAAGTCTTGTGGAGCTCCTGTGGGACGCAGATGGAGAGATAGTCAGCATGACAGTCAGGCTCCTCAGCTTTATCTTCTGGGACAAGGCCATGCTGATACCCAGCCCCATCGCACTGCAGCTGGTTGAGGCGCTCCTGCCACTCTTTGACCACGTAAGGCTCGCTGCCCCCAGCCACGGCCACTGACTGCTGCCTGGACACTTTGTGCCCTGTGGATTTGCAGGCCTGAGCCAAGCTGAGCCCCGTGCAGCCGATGCTGAGGTCTTTTTTTCTTCCTTTCATACAGGACAATAGCCATGTGCAGCTGCTCTCCATACTGCTCTTCCAAACATTGATGTCTCTTCCACTGGAAAAGGAAGAGAAGGCCCTGAAGACACACGTGCGCCAGAGCCTGCTGCCACTCTTCTTCCACTGCCATGATGAGAATCAGCATGTGGCACAGGTGAGGACTCATGGGCTGCTGCTGTCCCCCTGGGAGGGGGCTCAGCTGCCTCCTGCCCTAGCGCCTCGTGGGCTGCAGCCTCCTCCAGGCCTTGGCACAGGGACACAGGGACACAGGTCCTGCGCCCTGGGCTGTGGGGCCATCTCCGCATCTCTGCTGCTCTCCAGGTTTCTCAGGAAACGCTGCTTTGTGTGGCTGAGTTCCTGAAGAGGAGGGATCTTCAAAAACTGGTGAAGAACAAGAAGCTGTGGAAGTTCACCGAGTGCCTGGTAAGGACGGCCTGGAAGTGCCAGCCTCAGGCTGGAGAAGCCCCCTGAGCGCGGTGCTCAGTGTGTGGGCTGGCAGCTGTGCCCCTGCCCGCTGCTGCACCCAGAGGCTGCGCGGGCTCTTCTCCAGGCTCCCGTGGGCCCGAGCCGGAGCCGATGGAGCCCCGGCCCGGCGGGGCCGCGGGGCGGGGCGGCGCCGCGGCTCCCGGGGCAGCAGCCGCCCCTCTGCCCCCTCCAGAGCCCGGCGCCCGCGGCTGCTGGCCGCGCCTCAGGGCTGTGCGGGCAGGGGAGGCCGGGGCTGGGCGCAGGGAGCGCCCGGCACAGGGGCTGAGCCCGCGCCAACCCTTCCCTCCTGCCGCTCTCTGCAGCTGGCCGACGACAGGAGCCGAGCGGCCGAGCACCTGCGCCGGGCCCTGCAGTACCTGGACAGCCCGCAGCAGTCCCTGCGAGAGGAGGCCATCAGGTTCATCGGTGAGCCGTGAGCCCGGGCTCCCCTTCCCTCCCCGCCCCGCCGCAGCTCGGCCCCAGCCCCGGCTGCTGCCCCGGCAGCGCCATCCGGGCCCGGCGCCGTGGAGCCCCGCCTGGCCTCGGCGCTGCTGCCGCCCTCTCGCAGCCGTGCCCTGGGCCGGCAGCGTGCGGCAAGGGCCCGGGCTGAGCCCTGCCGGGCCAGGAGGCCGTGTGGCCACAGGGCTGGCAGCGCCGCTGGCAGGGAGCTGTGCCGCTGGGCCGTGACAGGCTCTGTGTTCACAGGGATGGCCGGGCAGCACCTCAGGGGGAAGAAGGAAGAGCTCCAGCTCATCTGTGAGGGTGAGTGAGGGCAGCGGGCTGTCAGCGGGGGCTGGCGGGGGAGCTGCAAGCCCTGCCCCGGCTGCCGAGGGCTCTGCTCCCTGTGCGGACGAGGGGCGGTGTGGGCAGAGCACACAGAGACGTCAGGGCCACCTGGGGGATTCGTGGCCAGCAGCTTCGGGCTGATCCTGTTGGTCCCTGCTCCCTGCTGGCCATGGCTAGAGCCGGCTGGCACGGCCCTGGAACGGGGGTCTCCTCGGGTCCCCTCAGATCCGGGAACTGACCATGGCTCTGTTCCTCTCTCTTTCAGCCCTTGAAGGCATGGCAGATGACATCAGCGTCGCCGTCGGAAGCCTGGCAATTCAAACACTGTACGTCCTCCAGGCAGTAGAGAGAGCTCGATATTCCATCTTCGACAGCCTGCGTGATCAGCTCCACAGGGCATGGAGGACACGGCCTCGTCTCTCAGGGCTCGGCTGGCTGCACTGCTGGAGCTCTGCAGAGAGCTGATCCCAGAAGCTCTGTCTGCTGGGGTCACCTGAGCCAGAAGCAATGTTTCATTTGTTCAACATTGTTCTTTCCTTATTTTCCTTTTTCCTTAGCATAAAAATGTAGGATATGTTGTAATAGACAGACTCCCAGGATCTTTCATTTGCTGCCCAGGGTCTGCAGAGCACAGGGGTAGAGGGGAAAACGGGTCCTTGTGCTCAGCAAGCGGCCCAGGCCAGCAGTGGGGAAGGGAAAAGTAGCCCCTTGGCCTTTGCTGGTTCTGCTGAAGCCTTTGTGCTGGCGACAGAGTGGCTGTGCAGGGCCGGAGCTGTGGGGATCCCTGTCAGACCGGTGCCTGGAGATGGCCACAAGCCCTCTCCCAGCCAGGAAGCGCCATCTGTGTCCTCCTGCCCGTGTGTTGCTGGCTGCACACCCGGGCAATGTGTAGATGCAATGATTTCTGTTGCACGTCCTGACCAGTATAAAGTAACGCCTTTGATTCTCTAACCCTGAATTTGCTGTTGGAGATGTTTCATTTTCACACAGTTTCAGTGACAAAGGGACCCCCCCGACTGAAGATGGGATCCTCAAAGCTCACCCCCCCTCCCAGATGGGAGGAGAAAACAGCCTTGGCCCTTTGCTGGAGGGGGGCACCCAGTAATCAGTGGAGGCTCCAAAATCGGCCCCCAGTCCCCTCCCCACTTCTAAAGACATAGAACACGTTTCCCCCCAGCCCTCCCGTATACCCTCTCATTCCAAAATGCTCCCACACCCCCAAGATGCCCTGAAGCTCCCCCAGCCACTATAGTCCCTGCAAAGCCCCCCGAGAAATTGCCCCGGACCCCCTGATACCCCTTCCCACTTCCAAACACATAGAGCCAGTCATGACACAGCTTTCCAAAACCCTCCAACCTCCCCTTTCCCCAAATTCCCCCAGCACTTCCAGATCCTCCAGGCCCCTTGGCCCTGTAGCCTCTTGAAAATCCCACCAGCCCACCCTAGGATGCCCCGAGCCCCCCCTGCACCTCCAGACACGTAGAGCCAGTCATCCAGCAGTGCAGCTGCATGGCTGAGGGGGCTGCAGGGGCTGTTTTGGGGGTGCAGCTGCTGCCAGCCTCCCCTGCAAAGGCTGAAGCTCCGCAGGTCTTTGGTCAGGATGCCCTGGCCAGCTCCCACCTGAAGACCACCAGCGTGTCCCCTCAGGCCATGGCCGTGTGTGAGTGAAATTGCAGGGGGGCAGGGGGGAGAATAAGGGTTTGTTTGAGGTCAGGGAATGTGATATGGGGCTTGGGGGGGCTTTGGGGAAGTTATGGGCAGCTGGGGTGGGGTCTGGGGGAGTTACAGGCAGCTGCGGGGTTGAAACAGGGATTGGGAGGTCTCTGGGGCGTTTCCAGGGGCTGACAGGAGGGTTTGGGGGAGCTCTGGCGATGTTCCGGAAGTCTGGGGGACGTGACATGGGAGTTTGGGCTTTAAATCTGCCCTGGGTGAAGAACTTAATATTTATAATCCTGTTAGAAATGAACAGGCTTTTTGACACAATTAAATGGGGACAAAGTCTTCAAAGCAAAAAGAAACTTTGTTGCTATTTGGCACCAAAGGAGTACACAGAAGCTTGATGAGTTCAAGAGAGAAAAAGAGTTAATTTTATTTCTGACTTTGCAATATATAGAATTCTAAAAGTGGCAGTAGATTGGAGGATGAAATTGCCACTTCTGTAACCACACTGGTCAAACTAACAGTCTATTAATTTTCTCCTCCCACAAAGAAGAATGTAAAACAATCATTATTTGCATGAACAGTGCATGAGAACTTTAGTAGAAATATGTAAACATTATCAGAAGGCTAAGAAAGTTTTATGAGAACTTTAAAACTTTCAAAAGAACTATAAAAGAAAACTTAACACTTTTAAAAATGAGGGCAACAACTGTTCATTCATACCGATTCAGCCGAGCCGAATTTGCATGTCCCTCCCGAGAGCAGAACACACACACCTTCCAACAAAGTGGAAAATTTTCGGGCATTTCCCGGCTGGGGCAGTCCCTGTCCCCTTTCCCATTGGCTCGGTACTGGGGCACTTCCATTCTCTCCTGACCACCTGCTTTTCTGTCTACTCCCCCATCATCTGAATTCCTTTTTAGTCAGGGCTTCAACCCCGCCCCTCTCCAGCAACACCCAACAAACCAACCAGAACATATCCAAACCACAAACAACAACACATAGAACCAACAGCTTTCATTCTTTAGCTGAATAATCTTTTGGCTTCAGCAAAATGTCACCTCGTCTCTCACAACCCTATAAAGTCTTTGTTCTTCTTCCCTAAGTTCAGGAGTTTAGCATGGCCTTGGCTGAGGAGCAGTCCATGTCAATCAGTAAAGCTCACTAAAAATATCAATTGATTTAGCTAGTTGAAATGATCGTGGATCGTGTGTTTTATAGAGGGCACGTAATGAGGGGGACATGATGGGCAGATCGGGAAGTCCCGAGTACCTTCCAAGTAGCTCAGCCAAGGGGGAAAGGGAATGAAAGAAAATGCAGCCGGGAAAGAAGAAAAGAAGGCTACTTGATCCAAGTGATTGGGAGACTGCGTTGGACACACGCCTGATGCACGCTCTCCCTTTATGCCAATCAAGGGACTTTTACAGGACTCCTCTGTCTCCTTTCTGCACACCACCCTCTAGCCACGTAAATTTGACACTCTGAGAGCTGTCAGACCTTCACCAGAAGCTGTCAGACATTCACGAGCTGTCAGACCTTCAAAGGAGCTCTCCGACCTTCAGCAGGAGCTGTCAGACCTTCACTAGGAGCTGTCACACCTTCACCTGGAGCTGTCACACCTTCACCAGGAGATGTCAGACCTTCACCAGAAGCTATCACACCTTCACCAGGAGCTCTCTGACCTTCAGGAGGAGCTATCAGACCTAAACAAGACCTGTCAGACCGACAGCAGGAGCTGTCAGAACTTCGGCAGGAGCTGTCTCAACTTCACTAGGAGTTGTCCCACCTTCACCAGGAGCTGTCACACCTTCAGCAGGAGCTGTCAGATTATCAGAAGGAGCTGTCAGACCTCCAGCAGGAGCTGTCACACCTTCAGCAGGAGCTGTCAAACATTCACCTGGAGATGTCACACTTTCACCAGGAGCTGTCACACCTTCAGCAGGAGCTGTCGAACATTCACCAGGAGGTGTCAGACCTTCAGAAGGAGCTGTCAGACCTTCAGCAGGAGCTGTCAGACCTTCACCAGGAGTTTTCACATGTTCACCAGGAGCTGTCAGAACTTCACCAGGAGCTGTCACACCTTCACCAGAAGCTGCCAGACCTTCAGAAGGAGCTGTCACACTTTCAGCAGGACCTGTCACACCTTAACCAGGAGCTGTCACACCTTCACTAGGAGCTGTCACAAATTCAGCAGGAGCTGTCAGACCTTCAGTAGGAGCTGTCAGACCTTCAGCAGGAGTTGTCAGACCTTTGGCAGGAATGGTCAGAATTTAGGAGGAGCTGTCAGACCTTCACCAGGAGCTGTCACACCTTCACCAGAAGCTGCCAGACCTTCAAGAGGAGCTTTCAGTCTTTCACCAGGAGCTGTCACACCTTCAGAAAGAGCTGTCAGACCTTCACCAGGACCTGTCAGACCACCAGGATGAGCCGTCACACCTTCAGAAGGAGCTGTCACAGCTTCAGCAAGAGCTGTCAGATCTCCAGCAGGAGCTGTCAGATTTTTACCAGAAGCTGTCCGACCTTCACTAGGAGGTTTCATAACTTCACCAGGAGCTGTCAGACCTTCACTAGGAGCTGTCACACCTTCACTAGGAGCTGTCAGACCTTCACCAGGAAGTGTCACACCTTCAGCAGAAGCTGTCAGACCTTCACTAGGAGCTGTCAGACCTTTGGCAGGAGCTGAAAGACCTTAACCAGGCTCATACTGGGAGTGACTGGTCTCATACCGGGTGTAGCCGCTCCCGAACTCAAGACCCCATGATGTCCCCCTAAGGCCCGCCACGGCTGATCTCTGGAGCCCTGCCAGCTCCAAATATCCCCCGCAAAAAACCCCACACCCAGGCACCCCCCAGGATATTTGGGCCGAGCTCCCCCTCCCCGGGCACCTGCGGGATGGGGGCGATGCTCCCGGGGTGCTGCGAGCTCAGGCAGCGCCAGGGCCACGCGATTCCTTCTCTCCTCTCCTCCGGCTGCTCCCTGCTGCCGCTGCGCCTCTTCCTCCCTCCCTCCTCCTCCTCCCCCGCTCCGGGATCCTGAACCATGAGGGGAAAGGGGGCGAGGAAAGGGCAGAACCGTGAGGGGAAAGGAGCGGGGCCAAGGGGACGCGCTGTCCTAAAAAAGCCCGGTTTGGTTTAAAATCACCCAAAAGGGCATCAAATGCAACCTACATCCACATGGTTCGGCCTGACATCAGCCAAATGGGATTAAAAGTATCCAAAGGGCTCTAAAATCCAAACAATGGGGTCTAAAATTGCCTCAAATGTTTTAAAAGACACATGAAATGGCTTAAAATCACCCTTAAATCCCTCAAATGCAGCTAAAATCCACCCTGAAAGTACCTGCTTTGGCCTAAAATCACCTTAATGGCTTGGTTTGACCTAAAATTGCCCAAAGAAGCAAAAAAAAACTACTTAAATGGACACTAAATCACAAAAAAGGGACCTAAAATCATGCACACAAGATTAAGATTCACCCATATGGACCTAAAATCACCCAAAGGGATCTGAAATCCCCCTAAACCCCACCAGATTCAGCCTCAAATCAGCCACAGGGGCTGAAAATCCACCTGAAAAGGCTCGGGATCCCCGCAAGGGATCTGAAGCCCACCCTAAACCTGCCCGGTTCGGCCCAAAATCCCCCAAAGGGGCCGAGCCCGGGATCGGCTCTGGGGTGGCTCCGGGACCTCCGCGTTCGCTCCGGGCAGTTTTGGCCGCGGCCCCGGACGGGCCTGGGCGGGACCGGGAGGGACCAGGGAGGGCTCGGGAGGGGTTTGGGCATCTGGGGCTTTTTTGGGCTTTTGGGAATTGTGTTGGGAGTTTACAGGGAATTGTTGGGGTTTTTGGGGAGAATTATTGGGTGTGGGGGTGTTTGGGAATTTTGGGAGTTTGGATTTTGAGGGGTTTTCTTGGTGCTTTGAGTGAGAAGTTTTTTTCCTGGGGGTATTTGGGGGTTAATTGATTTTTTTTGTGTTTTCTTTTGAATTTTGGAAGGTTTTACTGGGATTTTGTGGGGATTTTGTGGGATCCTCTGGAATTATTTCTGTGTTTTATTGGGATTTTTAGGGGATTTGGAGGCATTTTATTGGAATTGTTGGGGCATTTAGTGGGATTCTTTGGGGATTTGGGTTTTTTAGTTATTTTAGTGGGGATTTGGGGGGGCTTGTGGGTTTTTTTGGGTGTTGCCAAGATTTCTTTGGGTCTCGTGAGGATTTTGTGGGGCTTGTTGTGGTTTTGGAGACATTTTTGGGGGGATTTGTGGGGTTTAATTGGGATTTTGTGAGCTTTTTTGGGGATTCGAGGGTATTCTAATGGGAATTTGTGAAATTTAATTGCGATTTCATGGGGTTTATTGGGACTTTCAGGGGTTTAAACCAGATGTTGGTGCCTCTCAGCCCTTCCCCACACCCTGGGACAACTCCAAAGCCCCCCAAAATTCCACTAAAACCCCCCAAAATCCCCCCAAAATCCCATTTAAAAACTCCTAAACACCAAAAAATCCCACAAAATCCCAGTGGAACCCACCAAAATTAAAAAAAAAAAAACCTCCCAAAAATTTCAATAAACCCCCCAAAAAATAACCACCCCAAAACCCTAAAAAATCCCCAAAATCCAAAATCCTCAAATCCCACAAAACCCCCATAACCCCACAAACCCAGTAATTCTCTCCAAAATCCAATAATTCCCCCTAATCTCCCAACAAAATCCCCCAAAGCCCATAAATGCCGCCAAAATCCCCCCAAAATCCCCCCAGAGCGCCCCAGACTCACCGGGGGCCGTCCTGGATCAGGGGGCACCGGCCGGTGGAACAGGAGCCACTTCAGGGGGCCCGCGGTGCTTTTTGGGGAGGGGGCACCATGGGAGACCCCCCAAAAATGGGGGAGGGGAACCCCTGTGGTACCCCCTCCCCCGAATGCCCTCTCCCCCGGTTCAGGGATAGCCAAACTCAAGAAAATGTAAACCAGGCTTGACTTTCCAGAAATTATTTTTGGCCGGGTTTAGCTGCATCCTCCAGGCTCAGGATCACCGGTGTATTTGCAGGTTTTGCTCTGCATCATCCAGACTCTGCTCGGTGTTTCACAAATGGAGAAGACAATGGATAATGTGCCAAGCTTCCTTGCAAACAGCAACACCTGCATCAGCATGACAGAAAAGAAAAAAAAAAAAAAAAGGAAAATAATCAGCGGTTAGAACAGAGCCAGTGTCCCACCATCTTCCCCTCCACTGTTATTATAGAGGCAATCCTGGGCCTAAAGCTTCCATCTCTCAGTTCCTGATGCTGTTTGACTTCAGCCTTGACTCCCCCTGATCTACCTGACTGCCGTCCAAGTGGGGCTGGGGATGCTCAGCCTGGAAAGAGGAGACACTGGGGAGGCCTCCCTGCAGCTCTGCAGGACTGGAAGGGTCCCACAGGAAAGACGGGGACAGTGTTCAGCCGGGCCCGTGGCAACAGGACAAGGGGGGATGGCTTTCAACTGCAGGAGGCTGATTGAAGTTGGATCTGAGGGAGCTGCTCTTTTACACGGAGGCTGCTGAGGCACTGGCCCAGGCTGTGGATGCCCCATCCTTGGCAACAGGGCTGTGAGCAGCATGGGCTGGGGAAGATTGCTCAGCTCGGAACAAGATGCTCTTTAGATCCACTGTGATGTCACAGATGTGATGTTCCAGCAGGAACTTCCAGCGTCCAGCAAAGAGCACAACACAACCACTGGCCCTTGTGTCAGCCCACCCTGTGCCAGCCCTCGTGCCAGCTCACCCTTCACCATGTTCCCTGTCACTCTTCTCGTCACCTGCGCCCTGATACTCCCATCAGTCCTGAAAGCTCTCTGTTGCCTGGATTTTGTCATCCGTCCCTGCAGGATGCTCACATTTGTCCTGAGGAAGGTACAGTGCCATTCCATGGAGGTGGACACCCCCCAGCTGCCCGGCTGGGCTGGAGTTCTGTGGGGATGGGGTGGGACAGGGACCCCACTCTGAGGTGTTGCTACCTCTGCAGGCTGTCACCGAGAGAGAGGACGAGATGGAGGTGGACATGCAGGCTGATAGAGAGGAGGACATGGAAGTGGATGGAGAAGAGAGTGGAGACAATGCGATGGAGGTGGACATGGAGATTGATACAGAGGAGGAGATGGAAGTGGATGGAGAAGAGACTGGAGAGGAAGAGATGGAGGTGGACATGGAGATTGATACAGAGGAAGAGATGGAAGTGGATGGAGAAGAGACTGGAGAGGAAGAGATGGAGGTGGACATGCAGATGGATACAGAGGAGGAGATGGAAGTGGATGGAGAAGAGACTGGAGAGGAAGAGATGGAGGTGGACATGGAGATTGATACAGAGGAGGAGATGGAAGTGGATGGAGAAGAGACTGGAGAGGAAGAGATGGAGGTGGACATGCAGGCTGATACAGAGGAGGAGATGGAAGTGGATGGAGAAAAGACTGGAGAGGAAGAGATGGAGGTAGATGTGGAAGAGGAGATGGATGTGGAAATGGAAGAGTACCTTGAGGACATGGACATTGATGAGAAAGATGAGGAAGAGGCCATGATCTTGGGATGAAGAGCAATACCAGCAGCAGGACAGGCATGTGGTCCCCACAGGCAGAGCGGGTCCCCTGCTGCCAGGCTGGGACTGGGCTGGGTGGTCCCTGCTCAGGGATGTGGGACCCGGTGCATTGGGTTCTGGTGGCCATCCCCAGCCTGTGCTGCGCTTGCTGGGCCAGCCTGGGGGCACATGGAAGAGCCGTCTCTGCCTGATTGGAGTGACTGTGCCTCTTGCTTTTCCTCAAGGATGATGGAGATCCCGGACAGAGATGCCACCCTTTTGCATGTACGTCATAGAGTTTGTTGTTGTCTTTAGGCTATAGGTTTTAGGGCTTCTTTTTGTCTTCTGTAAATACGTTTCATAGACTTTTGTTAGATATGTTCTTGGGTATATACGTTCCATAGATAGTTGTTGTTACAAATATTCTTACAATGTAAATGTGTTCTGTGTTTTCTTTGCTGTTTTTCTGAAAATAAACAAGCTTTATTTTTCACACCCCAGTTCTCTTTCCATTTGCTTCAGGCACAGGTAGCATTTGCAAAGTTGTGGTTTCCGCTTGCTCCAGGTTCCCAGGGCTGGAGGTCGGTGGGGGAGCTGGCACAGCCACAACCATGTGCTGCTACCCAAACCAGGGTAAGCTGGACCGCATGGTGTCGCTTAACGAGGTTTCTAGAGCAGCACACAAAAATTAGATTACTCAAGAACTGTTATTCCCTTTTCCTCTCGATGCCCTCGTGCTGCAGGTTGGGCACCAAAATCTGTCTTGGTTTGAAAAGACAGGTGTCTGCTAAGGAAGGCAGGAGCCTTCCTGGAAATGGAAAATGCAAACCCCCTCCCTCCAAATTATTATAATTTTGAAATCAAAAGGCTCTCAGGCAAAGATATGGGAATAGGTATAACAGTTCTTTACTAGGAAAATTTAAAAGATAACTGCAATAATACAAACAAACAAAAAAACCAAACTGCTGACAGAGTCAGAACACGACCTAACACCCTGTGGGTCAGGGTGTTGGTAGCAGCACCCGCAAACCCAGCTGGGGGAGCAGAGGTTTGGGGGGAACAATGGGAAGGGAGTGGGAGAGGGGGCACAGGGGGAGGTGGGACTCACTGAGGCTCCCCCAGGTCACCCCAGGACCCCCAGGCCCCGTCCCAGCCCCCCCAGTTCCCTCCACAGCCCCGGCTGAGGGGGGCTCAGCCCAGGAGCCGCCGTCGTTCGGGGCTCCCCCGAGGGCAGCCGCCAACGGGAGAGCTCCCGGCTCGGAGAGGCCCCAGCAGAGGAGGGGATCTTGTCCCTCCTCGAGTGCCCTGAAGGGTCTTCAGGCCCCTCTGAAGAGGAGTTTTTCTCTTTTTAGGGATGTTTGGGGGGACCTCACCCCTCCAAGGGTTTTTTTTCCTCCCCATTTTCAGGTGTTTGTGGGGCCACAGCCCCACAAGCCCCTTTTCAGGGGTGATCATGACAGCTTTAAGTGACATTTTTCTGGGGGACTCACTCCAAACCGCTGTAGGGGATGTTTTGCCCCCCAGGGTGGATTTTTGGGGTTTAAGGGCCCCCACTCTGGTCGGGTCCCACTCTAACTCCCCTGAAGAGGCCAACACCACTCCTGCTGATTCCGGCAACGGAGCCCGGGGAGGGTTGGGACTCCTGGGAGGATTTAGGGGTACCTGGGAGGGTTTGGGGGTCCCAGGAGGGTTTGGGAGTCCTGAGAGGATCTGGGGGTACCCGGGTGATGCCGATGATGGTGATGGGGACCCCGTGCTGGGCATAAACTTTCATGAAGAATTCCTGGGGGGGTTTTGTCTATCTCCAGGGTTTTTTGGGTCCTGGTGGATTTTTGGGGGTTCCCAGGGGGGTTTTAGGGATTCCCAAAGGGGGGGATTGGGCAATCCTAGGGGGAACCCAAGGCTGGTTTGGGGTACCTGCCGGTGACAGAGATGCGGACCCCCTGCCAGGTATGAACCTTCTCATGGGGGTCTGGGGCGTGCTGGGAGGTCTTGTGGGAATTTGATGTCCTGGGAGGGTTTGGGGGGTGTCTGTGTGGGGTTTTTGCGGTCTTGGGGAGTTTTTGGAGGGCCCAGGGATGGTTTTCGTGTCCCGGGGAGGTCGGGGTGTCCCGGGGGGTTTGGGGGTTCCCGGGAGAGTTTGGGGGTTACTGGGCGATGCCGGTGACAGAGCTGGGACCCCGTGCCGGGTATGAACCTTCTCACAGTGCACGGGCAGCGTCAGCGTGTTCAGGGAGATCCTGGGGGGCCCGGGGGTCATCCCAAAACCCAAGGGACCCCAAATGCTCAGCTACCCCCCCAAACTCCCCTCACCGCTGGATCTGCTGCAGGCAGGGGGGCGCCAGCACTCGGCCCCCACCCCCACCATCACAGGCGGCTGTGGAAGAAATCTGGGGGTGCACAGATAGGTCGGGGGAACCCCCAAAGTCCTGGGAAAGGGGGAACACAGGGGAACTCCCAGGAATGCCCACTGGGGGCTTAGGGGAGATCCAGGAGGCGTTTGGGCACGCTTAATTGTGTCACTATCGTCAGGAAAGGGGACTCCAAGGGTCCCCGGTGTCCCCATTCCCTGCAAAAGGTGGGAAAACCCGGGCTGGCTGGGAATAGGGGTCCCAGGTGTCCTCGGTGTTGAGGAAAGGAGGGGCTGGGCGCCGGGAAAGGCAGGAATAGGGGTCCAGGGGGTCTCTGGGTGAAGGAAAAGTGGGCTCTGGGGGCTGGAGGGGCGGCATGGCCGGGAAAGGGGTGCGGGGGTTGCCGGTGCCGGATAAGGGGGTGCGGGGTGGAATCCAGGCCGGGAATGGGGGTGCGGGGAATGGCGGCGCCCGGGAATGGTGGTTCAGGGGCCCCTCGGTGCTCCGGAATGGGCGACCAAAGAGTCACGGCGCCGTGGGTCCCCCTCACCTCTCGCTGTCCCCCCGGGGCCCCAGGAGCGCCCCCAGCCCCAGCGCTGGAGCCATCGCGCTACTCCTCCTCACTCCCAGTACGATCCCAGTATGATCCCAGTACAGCCCAGTCACTGCCACTCCTGGCATCCCCCCCAGCCCTCTGCGTTCCGACCTGTCCCGGCTCCATCCCCGCCCCTCCCGCGGCTGTGGAGGCTTCGGGAACGGGGGAGGAGGAGGAGGGAGGGAGGAAGAGGCGCAGCGGCAGCAGGGAGCAGCCGGAGGAGAGGAGAGAAGGAATCGCGTGGCCCTGGCGCTGCCTGAGCTCGCAGCACCCCGGGAGCATCGCCCCCATCCCGCAGGTGCCCAGGGAGGGGGAGCTCGGCCCAAATATCCCGGGGCTCCCTGGGTTTGGGGTTTTTGGGAGGGATGTTTGGAGCTGGTAGGGCTCCAAAGCCGAGCCGCAGCTGGTCCTCGGGGGGACATCGGGGGGACCCCGGGAGGTGTTTTTGGGGGATCCCAGTGTGGGTGGCGGCAGAGCCCCGTCGGGGGGACACCGGTTTTGGGGAGCCCCGGGTGAGCCGCGGCTGCCCTGAGCGGAAGCCCAGAGAGAGGAGAGCCCCAGAAGCCCCAGCGGGGACCCCGAGAGGGGGGGACCCCTGGCAGTGCCGGCACCCCGGCAATGGGGGGTGCTGGGGCTGGAGGGGCGGCATGGCCGGGAAAGGGGTGCGGGGCTCCCGGGGCCTCCAGGGGCTGCTCCCAGCAGGAGCCCAGTTGCTCCCAGTCACACCCAGTATGGGGGATGATGTGCCTGGTGTGTTCCCAGTCACTCTCAGACACTCCCAGTATTAGTACAGTCCTTTCAGTATGGTCCAGAGATGAGCCCAGTGTGCTCCCAGTCACTGCCAGTTTGAACTAGTTGTGCCCCACATGGTTCCAGTTGCTCCCTTTCACCCTCACTTTTGTTCCAGTCACTCCCAGTCTCTCCCAGTGTTCCTTCCAGCATACTCCCAGTCACTCCCAGTTCCTTCCAGCATGATCCCATTTGTTCACAACCACTCCCACTCAGCCTCAGTGTAGTTGCACTCACTGCCAATATGATCCCTGTCACCTCCAGCATGATCCCAGTTGATCCCAGTAGAAGCCCAGTTGTTTCCAGTCACCCCCAGCATGCACCCAGTGACTCCCAGTTCCTCCCACTTGCTCATAGCATGATCCCAGTTGCTCACAGTTGCTCCCAGTCAAACTCAGAATGATCCCAGTCACTCCCAGTGTATCCTATTTGCGCCTGCATGGTCTCAATTGTCCGCTGCAGGCTCCTACTCTGTCCCAGTGTGATCCCAGTATGATCCCAATATGATCCCAGTCTCCCTCGGTGTGACCGCAGTCTGCCCCAGCATGGGCCCAGCTGCTCCCAGTATGATCCCAGTACAATCCCAGTATAAAAAAGTGACTCCCACTGCTGCCATTCCTGGGTTCCCCCAGCCTTCTCTGCATTCCCCCCTCCCAGATCTCCCGAGAGGAGCCCCAAGTGCTGGCAGTCCCCTGGCAGGGTCCCCAACAAGGCCCAGTTTGGATGTGCAGCCCCCAGTTTTCCCAGTGTGCCTCTCCTTTTGCCCAGGCTGGGTTCCCCCCGCCCCCAGCGGGTGGGAGCAGCCGAGAGCCCCGCGCTGCCCATCCCAACCTGTCCCGGCTCCATCCCCGCTCCTGCTGCAGGCTGTCAGGGCTGCGGGAACGGGGCACCGAGGGTGTCGCTGCTCCTGGGGGAGGAGGAGGAGGGAGGGAAGAAGAGGGATGGAGGAGGACAGCCAGAAGGGATGGAAGTAGGAGAAGGAGGTGGGCTTAGGGAGGAGGAGGAGGGATGGAAGAGGAGGACTGGGACGAAGAGGAAGAGGAGGGACAAAGGAGGATCAGGGAAAGAAAAAAGGACCCAGGAGGTCGAGCCCTTCCTGAATTCACAGCCCCGCTGGGACCATCAGCCCCCATCCCATGGGTGACCAGGGATGGGGAGCTCGGCCCAGATATCCTGGGGGGGTCCCTGGGTTGGGTTTTTGGGGGGATGTTTGTAGAATGAAGAACTGCAAAGCTGAGTGGAAAAGGCCCCTTGGGGGGGAAAATGGGGGGTCCATGTGGCGGCTGACAGCAGAGGCAGCCTGGAGGAGCAGAGCCCTGTGTCCCCCAGGAGCCCAAAGTGGGGAGCCCAGAGAGGGGGGAGCGCCGTCATTGGCGGGACCCTCAACAGCCTGGAGAGGGGCAGGGGGGACTCCTTGGAGCCCCTGCAGCCCAAAGCAGAGAAGGAGGGGAGAAGGGACCCCGGGAGCCCAAAAAGCCCTGGCATCCTGTGCCAGGAAGGTGGACAGAGCTTCAGCCAGAGCTCGGAGCTGGTGGGCCATGAGCAGGTTCACCATGGGGAGAAGCCCTACAAGTGCTTGGAGTGTGGGAAGAGCTTCAGGCAGAGCTCCCACCTGATCCAGCACCAGATGATCCACACCGGGGAATGGCCCTATGAGTGTGGGGAGTGTGGGAAGGGCTTCAGCTGCAGCTCCCACCTCGTCAACCACCAACGCATGCACACTGGGGAGAGGCCCTACGAGTGTCCCGAGTGTCAGAAGAGGTTTCAGACCAGCTCCAGTCTCCTCAGGCACCAGCGGATTCACACGGAGGAGAGGCCTTTCCGCTGCCCTAACTGTGGAAAGGGCTTCAAACAAAAGTCCCACCTCATCACCCACCGGCGCATCCACACTGGAGAGAGGCCCTACGAGTGTCCCCAGTGTGGGAAGAGCTTCTCCAGGAGCTCTACCTTGACCCAACACCAACGGAGGCACCGGTAAGGGAAGCCCTGCAAATGCCTCAGCTGTGGGAAGAGCTTCGTGCCCTGCTCCAACTCCATCCCCCATGGGAGGACCCACTTTGGTCAGAGCCCTGGTGACCCACATTCCCAGTGATCCCTGCTGAGAAGACACCTGGAAGGTGGTCTCCTCGTCCTCCTGGATCCCCATAGGCACCTGGATGAACACAGGGGCAGGAAGATCCATCAGGACTCTGATCTAAACTGGAAATTCACTGGCAGAAAGCGATTTGTTGACTTTACACCCCAAAAAATCTCACCCGCTCTGTCCAGTTATTTCTTCTGGTGGCATCAAGCAGTGCTGCATGATCTTGGAGGTCTTTTCCATTTCAATAATTTCTTTCTTCACCCTCTCTAAACAACCAAAACTGGGGTGAAAATAAAGAAATTGAGCAAAGAGATCTAAAGCTGCACCATTTACCAGGATTTGGGGGTGAATTTGGGGTTGGTTCAATAGAATATTTGGGAGGATTTGGGTGTTCTGAAGCTATCAAAGGCAGGGGACATGTCCACAATCTCATAGGTGTGCCGGCAAAAGGTGTCCACCTGAGCCCGCCTGTTCTCCAAGAATTCTAATTGTCTGTCCCAGTGCCTGGCCTGGGTCTCCCTAGCCGGGATGTTCCCCCAAAGTGCCCAAATCACTGCTGAAGCACCCGAGCTGATCCTGGCTGTAAATGTTCCTGTCCACCAACCTCTCCTGGTCAGTGCCATGGGAGGTGGGAGTTTAGGGGCTCTTGGGGGGACTGGGAAGGGCTTCTGTCAATCCTGTGGGCATTTGTGGTGCTGGGAGGGGGCTTGGCAGGTTCTGTGAGGGAGATTTGGGTCCCTGACAGGGCTGTGTGGCTTGCAGAGAATTTGGGTGGGTCCTGGGGGAGATAGAAACGGGTTTTGGTGGTTCTTGGGGTCATTTATCTTGCAGGGAGTAGTTGGGGGGGGGGGGGTCCTGGCTGGGAGCTGTGGGGTGGTTTGAGGAGTCTGGGAGTGGCTGTGGGGCTGGGAGGGCGTTTTTGGGTGGTTGTGACTCCCCCAGACTCCCAAAGCTTCCACCAGACCCCACCCTCAAGATACTGCCAGAGGTCAGTGGCTCCATGCTGGGGTTCATTGTCCTGGCTCTGCAGAAGATATGGGGGGGTCCCCGGGGCCGTGTGTGTCCTCCCAGAGCGTGTGTGACACCCCCCATCCCATTGTCACCCCCTTGTCCCTCCCCACAGGGCTCCAGCCCCAGCTCCTGCTCCCCCAGAGGGAATTTGGGGAGGGGGCAGGGGGGTGTGCAGCCCCCGCCGGGGGATGGCCCCGGCCCAGCCCCTTTGTTCAGCACCAAGCTGGGCTCGGGGCCGCAGGAGGAAGAGGCCGGTGGGAAGCAGATCCTGCAGCTGGGACAGTGCTGGGGGTCAGGGCAAGGGCCTGCCCTGCACACCTGGCTCAGGTGTGACCCTGCCCCGGCAAGGGAGCGGGACATTCCCATCCCCACGGATCAGGGCTGGGAGCAGCACTTGGGGCACGGACATGGAAATACTGGGAGCGACTGGGAGCACACTGAGGGCGTGAATTATTCCCCCGCCTCCACCTTCTCCGGCCGCCCTGACAGCTGAGAAATGCTCGCTGGGCCTCGGCCTTGGCCAACAGCCCCTGGGCTCAGCTCCTTGGAGCTCATCACAAACACTGTCTGCTCCAGGCACTGCTGCTGCCCTGCCAGCTCCTGGCTGCTTTAGGAGCAGCCCCGGGAAGTGTTTTTGTTCCCTCGGTGGCACAACAGCCCTGTTCTCACCCTGCCAAAGAAAGCTGTGGATGCCAAGTGCGGCCAGGATGAAACATTGCTGGCACTGAAGCCCCTCTCTTGGGGCCCTACAGACAGCGCTCCAAAAGGAGCCCCTTGGAGCTCTCCTGGGCCAGCGACTCCCTCGGAGTGGGGCCTCTCCGAGCCGGGAACTCTCCCGTTTGCTGCACTCGGGGATCCCCAACAACGAGGGAGCCTGGGCCGATCCCCCCACTCCTCCAGGCTCAACCCTTCCCCCGCTGGGGAGATGCCAAAGCATGGGCAGGGAGCATTTCCCTGCCCTCAGGGGAATTTCTCACAGGTGCCTTGCACTGACTCTTTGTGTCTGTGTGCACACAGGAGTGCCTGTGCTCAGGAAATGTGGCAGAAATGCTGCTCTCTGAGGGGTCTGAGTGCCTTGGATAGCTGAGCCAGTCAGGCCTGTCAGTAGGGTTAAATCACAAGGTCTAAGCTAAGTTAATTTGTGCTAGGAGTTGTTCTTTGCTGAGTTTTTACTTTTAAAATATAAGTCAGGTTGAATATTGTTAAATGTTATTTCTCAATTAAATTGCAAAGTCATAGGTTATAAGTTAGGTTAAATACTGTAGAGTGCTGCTCTTTTGCTAAATTGTGAAGTTGAAGGTGGAAGTTAAGGTTAAGGTATAATTTAAGTCCTGTTAAGTTTGAGCTCTGTAAGCTCTTGGGCAGAATCTGCTCTATGGCCTCATACTCGACTCTATGATGTCACAGTCCACTCTCTGATGTCACAAAACCCTCCCTGTGATGTCATACTGCCACTCTGTGATGTCACAGCACACACTTTGACCTCACAGCCCACTCTATGATGTCATACAGCCATGCCATGATGTCACAGCCTGCTCTGTGGTGTCACACTGTCCCCTCTATCACGCCTTAGCTGCTTGATGACCTCACACAACAAACTCTGTGATGCCATAGCCCAATCTGTGACAGCAGCACCTCTGTGGCTGTGTCATGGAGGCACAGAGCAGCTGTGATGTCAGAGAGGGGCTGTGTGACAGCACAGCGTGGGTTGTGTGAGGTCACAGATTGGGCTGTGACATCACAGAGCTTGTTGCATGAGGTCATCCTCACGAGGGGATCCTGCGGCCCGAGCATAGCATTCCTTTGCACTGCGCTGGCCGCCAAACGAGCCCACTTGGCCTCAAAAACCACAAACTGAACAGAGTCAAAAAGAGCATGTGCCACAGAACGGTTGTCGGAAGGTGTCAGCAACTCAGCAACGAGCATTCCGATCGTCTGCATAACTTCAGCAGACCCGACACCATGCTGGGCAACGGTGTCACGGATTTCTTTCACTATCTTAAACGATAAAGGCTGATGGGTGCTGTGAGTAACGCCCCTAAGCACAGGGAAAGCCTGGGGACCCCCTGGCAAGGTCGCATCACCTGCCGTGTCCCGTCCCGTGGGCTCCACAGGGACAGCAGCAGCCGCCAGACTGCGGGGCAGCGCAGCATCACTTGACACCACGCTCCCCGCAGCATCAGCAGAGCCAGAGGAGCCTCCTCCGCGATCCTGCAGGCGCTGCGAGGAGGCAGAGTCGCACATCTCCTCAGCCTTATCCAGGACCTCCTGCCAAAACCGCCCGCGGTCCCTCGGACGCACGGTCACCTGGCAGGCGGGGAGGGTCCACAAAGCCGACGGGGAGGGTCCGCGGCCACGGGAACCCACCGGCCTCCCGCCGGCCGCGTCAGCAGCCGCGCTCAAGGTAAACAGCCCCGCGCCCCGCCGCAGCCTCAGCCCCCGCGGCAGGCGGGGAGCGGGGCCGAAGCAGCCGGCAGCTCGGCGGTGCCGCCCGCCGCAGCGCTGGCAGAGGGCACCGCGGCGGACACAGGCGCCGGCGCGGAACGCAGACCCGGCGCGGCGCCCCCCGCCCCCGGCGCGGGGCAGGGATGGGGCGCAGAGAGAGACGCGGTGTGCGGAGCCGCGGCACCGCGGGCCGACACGAGGGAGCCCGGCACGGCCCGAGGAGCGGCGGAGCCGTGCCGCGGAGCCGCGCAGCGGGCACCGCCCCCGCCGGGCGGAGCGGGGCGGGCTGCCCGCCTGCTGGGCCGGGGCCCGACGGAACAGCGGCCAGCGCCCCGGCTCCGGCGGCTCCCAGTGCCGCCGCACGCCCAGCAGGCTGCGCAGGCTCGGGAACGGGAGACGCCGCTGCCCCGCAGCACCCAGGGGTATGTCGTGGAAACACTGACATGACAGCTTTTACTGAGGATAGCTCTGTGGAAAATCAGAAGTGTGGCAGCTTCACCATTTGTTAACTAGACCAGAAACTCAAGGGGAGAATGACTTGCAAGAGAAACTGTTTTGAAGGCCCAAATAGCTGTTTTTTCACCACTCTGACCCCTTCCCCTGCTGAGCAGATTGATAGCCGAGATCCCAAGGTGCACGATTTCCACTCAAGCAGAGCCTCCTGAAGATGTTAATGGCTGACAACGTTTTCGTGTGGAGCAAGGAGATGTCTCCTCCCTGTTAATTGCAATCGATGTACAATGTTTCTCTATCAAGCACTGAAATGCTTTAAAGAGAAATGTTTGATTCCTGGTTTAAAGAACTGTTTCAGCCATGACCTGGGAGGCAGAAGGTGTCTCAAGGAATGCTCTGGAGTGCTTTATGTAGGAGTCAGATAACGGGATTGCAGTGGCCCCGCTCAGGGAGGAGGTAGGGTGGATGTTTGCTGCTGTTTTAAAGGTGTGAACAGGCAATAAGGAGCAGCAGAAACACGGGGTTTACAGATCCATTGATTATGCGATCACTCCATTCAGCCAAGTAAAGGTTTTTGTGATTTAGACAATTTACCTTTGAAAGGAAGAAAAAAAATAAAGGTTGAAGAAGATACAGATGGGCACAAACACAGGAGATGAGCACTGATTTTAGGGTATGGGGAGAAGCAGAAGAAGGCAATTTGAAGGAAGATGAGGGAAGCTCTCAGGGTGTCAAGAGGCCCTTGAAAGGGACCCATCTGTCTGCAATTTCCTGCCCTCTCAGGTGGAAGGAGTGATTAATGACCAGGAAGGGATATGAGGGATGTGTAGATAGCTGAGGGTCTTTTGTAGAAGTTTGTGAAGCTTTAAGTAGTCTGCTGAGTTTCTTGCAGCAGAGAAGCTGAACCTTGGTTGTTGGTAAGCTTTGAGAAGCTGATGTTGAGCTATCTCAATTGAAAGAAAATCTGCTGTGGTCTGAAATGTTTTCTACCACTGAAGAACCAGTACTGGGGTAGAAATGTGCTCTAACCAGGTAGGAAGCTTTTCTCTTTGTGGGGCAATGTGGAGAATGAGAGAAGACCTAGTAAAACTGGGAGGGGATAAGGCTGGAAAACTGTGTGCTGAGATGTTGATTGGAAAATACAGGGATGGGGCAGCAAATGGAAGTTGCTGTTGGAGAAGAATAATATGATTGTGTTAGAAAGCTAAGTTTTTGGGACATGGCCTAGAGAAATGAAGGAGCAGGCAGGGGGAAATGTGGGAGGAGGTGAGGTTTGTGCATTGGGGCAGTACAATCCAAATAATAGGTTTTAATAGTGGTTTAAGATCCAGGACTGGCTAAAAAGTCACTCTAGAAGAAAAAGAACATTTCACTCTTTTAGATGCAAATAGCTGAATTGATTTCATGCAAAGAGAGAAACATGATCTTTTTGAGAAAGAATGTTGGTTTTGTTCTATTGGGGATTTTGGACTTACCTGATGTAGAAGCACTGGCTGGTAACAAGAGATGCAGACAGAGGATCAGAGCCAGGATAGAAGTAAAACAGGCTGATTATGTCTTGGTAAAAGAGCTTGGTGGAGATGATAAGGAAACACATTGGCAGATATTAACACTATTAATTAACATTCAGCCTTCATCTGCATGAAGAGCTATCTCACAGTAATTTGGTAGTGGCAATGGAGATGAAGAATAGATGCAAGATTGGATGCAGCTGGCAAAGAGCACCCTAGATCCTCAGGATGAAGGATAGTCTGCTGGCTGTGATGCAAGGCATCAAGGGGGAGAGGAGCTGTAATAGGAGGGATCTGGCACTTGAATTAAGAGAATCAATCAGTGGTTGGTAACTGGCCATGGTAGACATCTGGCAGCATGACTGTACAGCTGTGACCCTTGCATCTGGAGACAGTTACATGGCTTTGTGTCCAAAGCAGGAGTTTCAACAGGAATCTGAACTCGAGTGCAAAGTCATTCCTCACTGACTGATGTGTGTGCAGTAAGTCAAGGGTGCACCAGAGCAAAGCTCCCCCCTGGCTGCCTGTTCTGGCAGTTTTAGGATCATGTTGGCCAAGGGAGCAAGCCTGAGAGTGCCATCACACTGGGGATATATCTGGCATGGTGGAGGTGGATTCAACTCCAGACCTGTCACCTGTCCCCACTCCTTGGTGATGAGCAGTGACACAGCCATGGCTTTGCCTGTGGATTTGTGGCTTTCCAACCTTCCTTTGCTTGTCCTTAGAAGAAAGACATGTAATGGCTTTGTTCTAAAATTAAATAGCTTTGTTCCATTGCCAGTGAAGAAAAAAGCAAGAGTTCATTTTGTTCATCTCCCTTAAAGGATGCCAAACATAGACTGAATTCCTCAGGGCATCTGTAGCACTGCCACTCTGTCTTCTTGTTACTCTGACCATCTTCATCTCTGCAGAGAGCGCGGGACTCCAGGACGGTTTGGATGGATGAGAGTTCTCTGAAGTCAGGTCTTGGAAGATGTGGTTTATTAAAAGGGGTCAAAGGCCCTGCTTGGAGTTGCCAGGCCCAACTCGTGGCAGGCCCAGGGAGAGAGGGAGAGGGAGAGAGCGAGGGTTCCAGGTGAGGGTCCCAGGGGAAGGTCCAAGAGAGCATCCAGTCCCTCAGGCACACCTTATCAGGGGGCTTCAAGGTGGGCTGGAGCAGGACTTGGGCCAATGGGGTCACAGATACCTGATACTTCAGGGGAGGGTCACAGGTGTGGGATGAACCATACATTGGGGGTGAGACAGAGCATTCCATTTGACCTTTGGACCTATCTGCAGGTAAAGGGCGTTGTTTAATCAGAAGGGGGGGTTGCTTTCAGCCTGGCTATACTATTATTTTCTAGTTATTCAGTAGTCAAGGTTTGTTATTTCAAATCTAGTTCTCATCTCAATGTCTTTATTTTCCAAATCTTTTGCCAGGCAATCATATTTATAAGGTTTTCCTATTTCATCTTCCCCAACAAGTGACCCCAAAACCTGAGGGACTGAGGGGACTTGTGGGATTTCAGAGAGGTTTTATGGGATTTTAGTGAGAACTTAAGGGATTTCAATGGGATCTTATGGGATTTTAATGAGGTTTGATGGGATTTTTTGGGGTTCTGATGGGATTTTAATGGGATTTAAGGGATTGGGATTAGGGACCAATTCCCGTCAGAGCCCTTGAGTCCAGACATATGGGATTTTATGGGCGGAATATTTATGGGAGGTTTTCACTGGAATTTTTGGGAGGGTTTATTGGGGATTGTGAGGAGGATTTTGGAGGATTTTTGCAGGAATTTTTTTGAGTGATCTTTGTGGGATTTTTGGGGTGGATTTTGTGAGATTTTGTTGGGGTTTGGTGGGATTTTGAGGGAAGTTTTTGTAGGGATTTTTTGGTTGGATTTTCTCAGACTTTGGGTGGGATTTGAAGGGACTTGGGAGCATTTTTGGGGGATTTGAGAGGGGTTTGGTGGGATTTTGGTGCAGATTTTTTGAGTGGATTTTTGGTGGAGTTTGGGGGGTTTCTGGGGAAATTTTTGTGGGATATTTTGGGTGATTTGGAGGGATGTTATGTGTGGATTTTGTGTGCTTTGGAGATTTTTGGGGGGATTTTTGTGCAGATTTTTCTGTGTGGATTCTGTGGGATTTTCACGGGGATTTAGTGGGACTTTTTGAGAGATTTTTCTGTGGGATTTAGGGGGGATTTTGGGTGTGATTTTTGTTGGGATTTTGAAGGATTTGTGTGGGCTTTGGGGCGATTCTTGTGGGGATTTTTAGTGGGAGGATTCTATGGGGGATTTTGGGGCACTTTTGTGGAATTTTGGTGGGGCTTTACCTGGAATTTTGGGTGGATTTTGTGGGATTTTTGAGGATTCTTTGTGAAAGTTTTGCGGGCATTTGAGGGGATTTTTGTGGAATTTTGTTGTGAATTTTTTAGTGGGATTTTTGATGGGATTTTTGGTGAGGATTTTGAGGAGATTTTTATTGGATTTAGGTGGGGTTTCTGTGGGGTTTGGGAAAGACTTTTGTGGGATTTTGGGGTGATTTTTGTGGTTTTTTTGGGGATTTTGGGCGATTTTTGTGGGTGTTTTTTTTAGGATTTTGGGGGATTTTGGACAGATTTTTTTGGTGTGTATCCAGAGTGACTTTGGGCAGATTTTGGGCCTGATTGGGGCAGCTTTGGGGCTGATTTTGGGGTTTTTCTCCCGTTTCCCCCAGCTGTGGGAAGCCCCGAAGCACATCCTGTTCCTGCCCGAGCTCCCTGAGCAGCCCCAGGAGCTGATGCTCTCCGTGCTCCTCAGCCAGTGAGGTCTGGGGCAGTCCCAGCATTCCGGGCATTCCGGGGATTCCGGCCGGGCTTTAGGGCACTTGGGGATTTTGGGGCTCGGGGGGGAGAGAGGATGAGGGGGGCTTGGGGCTGGATGTTTTGGGAAAATATCGGGATTTTTGGGGGGAATATCTGGTTTTTAGAGGGGAATTTCTGGATTTTGGGGGGAAAATACCAGATTTGGGCGGGGAGGGGGGAATAACTGGGTTCTTAGGGGGGAATTTCTGGATTTTGGGGGGAAAATACCAGATTTGAGGGGGGGGGGAAATACTGGACTTCTTAGGGGGGAATTTCTAACGTTTTGGGGGGGAGTTACTAGTTTTTGGGGAGGTATTTCTAGATTTTTTTGAGGGGGAATTTCTGGATTTTTTTGGGAATGTTTCTGGATGGGGAACGGGGTTTGGTTTGGATTTTTTGGGGGGGGAATATTTCTCGATTTTCTGGAGGATTTTCCTAGTTTGTTGGGAATGTTCCAGGATTTTTTGGAGCATCATTTCTGGATTTCTTTGGGGAAAATTTCTGAATATCTGGGGGAATATTTCAGGAATTTTTTTTTTTTTTTTTTTTTTTTTTTTTTTTTTTTTTTTTTTTTTTTGAGAGCATTTCTGGATTTGTGGGGAACATTCCCGGGTGTCTGGGGGAAGGTTCCCAGCTGTCTGGGGGAAGGTTCCCGGGTGTTTTCGGGCTCTCCTGACCCCGTTCCCATCCCAGGTTCCCGGGTTCAGGAGCTGTGCTGGTGCCCGGGCGCCGCGACATCGCCTTGATGCAGTTGGACACCGGGGTGCAGGCAGGCGCCGCCCGCGAGGCCCTGCAGGGCTTCAGCATCACCCAGAGCAACGCCATGGAGATCTTCACCAAAAAGTTACCCAAAATGCCCAAACCCCTCAAAAATAACCCCAAACTAAAAAAAAAAGGGCCTGAAATACCCAAAAATCCCAAAAAAAACACATCAAACCCACCCCTAAATAGCCAAAAACCGCCCCAAGCACCCCAAATCCCACCAAACCACCCCCAAATCCCATAGAAATGTCCTGAAATCCCACCAAACCACCCCAAAACCCCTCAAAACTGCCCCTGAATACCCTAAAGCTGCCCCAAATCCTTCAAGCTGCCCCAAAATCCCATAGAAACACCCTAAAGACCCTCCAGACCAGCCCAATATCCCATAGAAATACCCTGAAATCCCTGAAAACCACCCCAAAATCTTGTAGAAACACACAAAATGCCATAGAAGTCTTCCCAAATCCCATAGAAACACCTGAAAATCCCTCAAAACCACCCCAAATCCTTCCCTGTCCACCCCAAATCCCCTTTTCCCACCCAGGATCTTTCCCCATCCTGAATCCCCCAATTCCCAACCCAATCCCCCTTTTTTCCCCAGCGTTGGACCCAGGGTCTCTCTGCAGTCATTGCACCTGGAGCTGCCCCAAACAAACACCAAATAAACCCAACAAACTCTAAACAAACCCCAAACAACCCAAACAAACCCCAAATAAACACCAACAAACCTCAAATAGTCCAAACAGACCCCAAATAAACCCAAACAAACCCCAAATAAACCCCAAATAAGCCCAAACAAACCCCAAATAAACACCAACAAACCCCAAATAAAGCCAAACAAACCCCAAATAAACCCCAAATAACCCCAAACAAACCTCAAATAATCCAAACAGACCCCAAATAAACCCAAAAAAAACCCCAAACCAACCCAAACAAACTCCAAATAAACCCAAATAACCCCAAACAGACCCCAAATAAACCCAAACCCCACTGTGCCCCCCAGGCTGGAGTGGGTTTTGGGGGGGGTGGGGGATTGGGGACTGGGGGGGTCATGACCCCAAACTTTGGGGATTGGGGGTGTTTGATCCTAAAATTTGGGGTTTGGGGGGGGTTTGAAACCAGGGTTTGGGATTTGGGGTTTTTGACCCCAGGATTTGGGGATCAGGGGGTTTGACCCCCAGACTTTGGGATCAGGACGGTTGGGCACCCCAGATGTTTCAAACCCCAGGATTTGGGGTCAGGGGGATTTAACCCCATCGTTTGGGAATTGGGGAGTGTTTGACACCCCAGGATCTGGGATTTGGAGGGTTTGATCCTAAAATTTGGGGTTCGGGGCTGGGGGGGGGGGGGGTAGGGCTTGACATCCCAGAGTTTGGGTTTGAGGGTGTTTGACCCCCCCAGTGTTTGAACCCCCAGGATTTGGGGTCGGGGGGAGTTGACCCCAGGATCTGGGGTGTTTGACCCGCTGGGTTTGGGGTCGGGGTTGAGAGCAGAGCCATTTCCTGGAAACAGCGGCGGGACCGGGACTGGGAACAGGATCGGGATCGGGAATGGGAGTGGGATCGGGGTCGGGAATGAGATCGGGAACGGGAACAGAAATGGGAATGGGATTGGGATCGGGAACAGGATCAGGAACGGGATTGGGCTCGGGAAGGGGAGAGGCCCTGGCCCAATAATGGACCCCTCCCCCAGGGAGCGACCCTGCCCCAATCCCGGGATGGAGCAATGCCCTCAATCCCAGACCCCTCCCCAATTCCCAAACCCTCCCCAATGCCAGCCCCTGACCCAGTCCCAGACCCCTGCCCAGTCGCTGAACGGACCCTCCCTCAATCCCAGCCCGCCCCGATCCGGATCGGAGCCATCCCCGGAGCCTCCCCCATTCCCGGACCGGACCCTTCAATCCCTTTTTGGGGCGGCTCCTGCCGCTTCCAGCCCAGTTTTGGGGGATCCAAAGGGCTCCGGGGACCCTCCCCACTTTGGGGGTGTTGGGGTGGCCCCAGGGCCGCCCCGAGGGCCGAGGGGGGATGGAAACCCCCAAAGCCGGGGGGCTCCTGGGGGTCCCCAGTTCCCCCCGGCCCCACCCCAAAACAGCTCCTGGCCAATCAGAGCGCGCGGCGCTGCTGACAACTCAGTTGCCGGGCCGGCGATTTTCAGGCAATCAGCGCCTGCGATAGCGCTGCTCATCGGTTGCCAGGCAGATCACAGCGCTTCTCAATGCGCTAGCCAATCAGAGACTGCGCGGGGCCATTTCTAGCCAATCAGAGCGCTTGTTCTCGATGACTCCTCAGTCGCCAGGCGGACCCGCAGCGCCCAGCGCTCCCCGGGAGCGGAATTTGGGGAGGGGGGAGGTGACCCTGGGGATGGGGATGGGGCGTGCGGGGGCAGCTGGGGCCGGACTGGTGGCACTGGTGGTGCTGAGAGCCCCCCCGGCCGCGGGGGGTCGCGGTGAGAAGGGGTTGGGGGCCCCAAATTAAACCAAAGAGGGATCGGGACCCCCCCACGGAGCAGGAGGGGCCTGGAACCCCCAAAACCAAACACGGGGGAGGGGAGCGGGGACTGGGGGAACGATGGGGAAGGCGGGGGAAAGAGGGGGATGGGACACCCAAAAAGGATCAAGACAACTTGAGGTGGCCACCTTTCTATGTGGATGGTAGCCAATGGTAGCCAATGCTTTTTCCCAGTCCATGGGATCCCAGTCTGTGCAATCCCAGTCCATGTGGTCCCAGTTCATATAATCTCAACCCAGTTTATCCCAGTGTGTACCGTCCTGATCCCTATGGTCCCATTCCATATGGTCCCAGTCCATAGGATCTCAGTCCAGGTGATCCCAGCCCATGTTAGATCCCAGTCTGTGTGGTGCTGCACACACTGCCAGGGTCTGAAATTCCAGTCACCAGCCAGGAAAAAATGTTCCTGCCCTTGAATGTCCTTGCTGTCCTCTCAACGAGTTATAATAAAACTAAAAATCAATAAATTTTAATTTAAATAAAATAGAATAAAAATGAAATTAAAAAATTTCAACTCTTACTTACAGTACTCCAATAATGATTTAACCCAAAACCACCTTTTGCTGGGAATGAGGACACCGGGGACCTTTGGAGTCCCCTTTGCTGACGATAGTGACACAATTAAGCTCGCCCAAACTCCTCCTGGATCTCCCCTAAGCCCCCAGTGGGGATTCCTGGGAGTTCCCCTGTGTTCCCCCTTTCCCAGGACTTTGGGGGTCCCCCCGACCTGTCCGTGCACCCCCAGATTTCTTCCACAGCCCCCTGTGATGGTGGGGGTGGGGGCCGAGTGCTGGTGCCCCCCTGCCTGCAGCAGATCGAGCGGTGAGGGGAGTTTGGGGGGATCCCTGAGCATTTCGGGTCCCCTGGGTTTTGGGGTGACCCCCGGGCCCTACAGGATCTCCCTGGACACGCTGACGCTGCCAGTGCGCAGTGAGAAGGTTCATACCCGGCACGGGGTCCCAGCTCTGTCACCGGCATTGCCCAGGAACCCCCAAACTCTCCCGGGAACCCCCAAACCCCAATACCCCGACCTCCCCGGGACCCCAAAACCATTTCTGGGCCTTCCAGAAACTCCCCAAGACTGCAAAAACCCCACACAGATACCCCCCAAACCCTCCCAGGACATCGAAATTCCCACAAGACCTCCCAGCACCCCCCAGACCCCCATGAGAAGGTTCATACCTGGCAGGGGCTCCCCATCTCAGTCACCGACAGGTACCCCAAACCAGCCTTGAGTTTGCCCTGGGATTGCCCAATCCCCCCCTTTGGGAATCCTGAAAACCCCCCTGGGAACCCCCCAAAGATCCACCAGGACCCCAAAAACCCTGGAGATAGACAAAACCCCCCCAGGAAGGAATTCATAATGAAATTTATACCCAACACGGGGTCCCCATCACCATCATCGGCATCACCCGGGTACCCCCAGATCCTCTCGGGACTCCCAAACCCTCCTGGGACCCCCAAACCCTCCCAGGTATCCCTAAATCTTCCCAGGACTCCCAACCCTCCCAGGGCTCCGTTGCCAGAATCAGCAGGGGTGGTGTTGGCCTCTTCAGGGGAGTTAGAGTGGGACCGGACCAGAGCGGGGGCCCTTAAACCCCAAAAATCCACCCTGGGGGGCAAAACATCCCCTACAGCGGCTTGGAGTGAGTCCCCCAGAAAAATGTCACTTAAAGCCATCATGATCACCCCTGAAAAGGGGCTTGTGGGGCTGTGGCCCCACAAACACCTGAAAATGGGGAGGAAAAAGCACCCTTGGAGTGGTGAGGTCCCCCCAAAAACCCCTACAAAGAGAAAAACTCCTCTTCAGAGGGGCCTGAAGACCCTTCAGGGCCCTCGAGGAGGGACAAGATCCCCTCCTCTGCTGGGGCCTCTCCGAGCCGGGAGCTCTCCCGTTGGCTGCCCTCGGGGGAGCCCCGAACGACGGCGGCTCCTGGGCTGAGCCCCCCTCAGCCGGGGCTGTGGAGGGAACTGGGGGGGCTGGGACGGGGCCTGGGGGTCCTGGGGTGACCTGGGGGAGCTTCAGTGGGTCCCACCTCCCCCTGTGCCCCCTCTCCCACCCCCTTCCCATTGTTCCCCCCAAGCCTCCGCTCCCCCAGCTGGGTTTGGGGGTGCTGCTCCCAACACCCTGACCCACAGCGTGTCAGGTCGTGTTCTGACTCTGTCAGCAGTTTGGGGTTTTTTGTTTGTTTGTATTTTTGCAGTTATCTTTTAAATTGTCCTAGCAAAGAGCTGTTATTCCCATTCCCATATCTTTGCCTGAGAGCCTTTTAATTTCAAAATTATAATAATTTGGAGGGAGGGGGTTTACATTTTCCATTTCCAGGAAGGCTCCTGCCTTCCTTAGCAGACACCTGTCTTTTCAAACCAAGACAGATTTTGGTGCCCAACCTGCAGCACGAGGGCATCGAGAGGAAAAGGGAATAACAGTTCTTGAGTAATCTAATTTTTGTGTGCTGCTCTAGAAACCTCGTTAAGCGACACCATGCGGTCCAGCTTACCCTGGTTTGGGTAGCAGCACATGGTTGTGGCTGTGCCAGCTCCCCCACCGACCTCCAGCCCTGGGAACCTGGAGCAAGCGGAAACCACAACTTTGCAAATGCTACCTGTGCCTGAAGCAAATGGAAAGAGAACTGGGGTGTGAAAAATAAAGCTTGTTTATTTTCAGAAAAACAGCAAAGAAAACACAGAACACATTTACATTGTAAGAATATTTGTAACAACAACTATCTATAGAACGTATATACCTAAGAACATATGTTATGGTTTGACGCTGGCGCGATGCCAGCGCTCCCATGAAAATGCACTTTTTAAAATAATTGCTGTGAGATGTGATCAGGAACAGAGCAGAGCAGGCTCAAGCTTAATAACAAAGAAAAGAACTTTATTAAACTACTACTACTATAAAAACACAGACACTCAATCCTGGACGAAGACCTTCCAGAACACTCTTCCTCCTCCCAACTAATTCCCACCTAATTTCCAAATGGAACCACAGTGAGACACCACCCGGGATCCTGATCAAGTTTCCACCCTTCAGATATTCAAATACTCAATCTTTCAAGGGAGACAGGAGTCTCCCCTGTGCCACAGACCCCCCAGGAAACACAATTGCCACCCTTGTGTTTCCATGTCACACATGGCAACTGCCCAGAGAAAATCTGCCGTGATGAAACTCTCCTCTCCATGTCACAGTGCTCTCACCACCATGCATGGACAGACTGCTCATAGGGCTCCTTTAAGGATGCTTTGCCATGGACCAAAAGAGACAACAGTTCAGTTTCTCATTGCGGGACTACAGTCCCCCCCATTTTCCCCTGGGGCTGAGGGTCCAAGAACAGAGGTCTTCTTCTCCTCTTCTTCTTCCTTGAAGATAGAGGGCTTCTCCACACTTTCTCCAACTCTCCTCTGTTCTCTCTACTCCTCTGCTGGTAATCACTAATACAAGTCTCTTGGCTCACCAACGCACCCCCCTAAGTGCAGCTTCTGTCAGGAGAATTTGGTTCAGTCTATGGCTAACAAGAAAAGTCCAGCCACAAGCCACTCCATCATCTCCTTCCAACTCAAGAATTTCTTCTTCCATCATCTCGGATCCCAGACTGTCTCTCTTCTACTTCAAATCAAGGAGGACTAATATTTTACAAAGCCTTCATTTCTCAGGAAAGGGTTAAAAGTTCAGACTCCCTGGATGGCTGATATCTCTGCCCAGCAGCCGATTCCCAAGGCCAAGGCTGGGTGCATTCCCCCCCCTCTCCTTCTCCTCCGCGCCGACAAAGTTACAGGTGCCATCCGCACTTTCTGCCTCTTCCCGCTGGGGGGGATGACAAAGACATCTCCACTTCTCTCCACCCTTCCATCCACAGGAGCTGGCTCGGTTCCAGTCTTTCTACCCCTCAGCTCACCTCGACCAGGCCACATGGCTTCCCCTCCCCCACCCAGCCCCATGGCTGAGCAGGGGAGATCTGCACTGCACCCTGACCGGAACCAAAGAGAGCGAGCTCTTGGGAGTTCCTGCTTTTAACCCCCTGTGTTCTCAGAGGCGTATCCACACCTTTAGTGGCCACTTAAGGTGCCAATATCCAAACTTGACTACTGATTGGTTTGACCCAACTTCCTGAAAGAATTCACTTCCATGTCAAACCACAACAGCATATCCAACAAAAGTCAATGAAACGTATTTACAGAAGACAAAAAGAAGCCCTAAAACCTATGGCCTAAAGACAACAACAAACTCTACAACGTATGTACAAAAGGGTGGCGTCTCTGTCCGGGATCTCCATCGGTCCTTGAGGAAAAGCAAGAGGCACAGTCACTCCAATCAGGCAGAGAGGGCTCTTCCATGTGCCCCCAGGCTGGCCCAGCAAGTGCAGCACAGGCTGGGGATGGCCACCAGAACCCAATGCACCGGGTCCCACATCCCTGAGCAGGGACCACCCAGCCCAGTCCCAGCCTGACAGCAGGGGACCCGCTCTGCCTGTGGGGACCACATGCCTGTCCTGCTGCTGGTATTGCTCTTCATCCCAAGATCATGGCCTCTTCCTCATCTTTCTCATCAATGTCCATGTCCTCAAGGTACTCTTCCATTTCCACGTCCATCTCCTCTTCCACATCTACCTCCATCTCTTCTTCACCAGTCTCTTCTCCATCCACTTCCATCTCCTCCTCTGGATCCATCTGCATGTCCACCTCCATCTCTTCCTCTCCACTCTCTTCTCCATCCACTTCCATCTCCTCCTCGGTATCAATCTCCATGTCCACTTCCATGGCATCGTCTCCAGTCTCTTCCCCATCCACTTCCATCTTCTCCTCTCTATCAGCCTGCATGTCCACCTCCATCTCGTCCTCTCTCTCTGTGACAGCCTGCAGAGGTAGCAACACTTTAGAGTGGGGTCCCTGTCCCACCCCATCCCCACAGAACTCCAGCCCAGCCGGGCAGCTGGGGGGTGTCCACCTCCATGGAATGGCACCGTACCTTCCTCAGGACAAATGTGAGCATCCTGCAGGGACGGATGACAAAATCCAGGCAACAGAGAGCTTTCAGGACTGATGGGAGTATCAGGGCGCAGGTGACGAGAAGAGTGACAGGGAACATGGTGAAGGGTGAGCTGGCACGAGGGCTGGCACAGGGTGGGCTGACACAAAGGCCAGTGGTTGTATTGTGCTCTTTGCTGGACGCTGGAAGTTCCTGCTGGAACATCACATCTGTGACATCACAGTGGATCTAAAGAGCATCTTGTTCCGAGCTGAGCAATCTTCCCCAGCCCATGCTGCTCACAGCCCTGTTGCCAAGGATGGGGCATCCACAGCCTGGGCCAGTGCCTCAGCAGCCTCCGTGTAAAAGAGCAGCTCCCTCAGATCCAACTTCAATCAGCCTCCTGCAGTTGAAAGCCATCCCCCCTTGTCCTGTTGCCACGGGCCCGGCTGAACACTGTCCCCGTCTTTCCTGTGGGACCCTTCCAGTCCTGCAGAGCTGCAGGGAGGCCTCCCCAGTGTCTCCTCTTTCCAGGCTGAGCATCCCCAGCCCCACTTGGACGGCAGTCAGGTAGATCAGGGGGAGTCAAGGCTGAAGTCAAACAGCATCAGGAACTGAGAGGTGGAAGCTTTAGGCCCAGGTTTGCCTCTGTAATAACAGTGGAGGGGAAGATGGTGGGACACTGGCTCTGTTCTAACCGCTGATTATTTTCTTTTTTTTTTTTTTCCCTTCTTTTCTGTCATGCTGATGCAGGTGTTGCTGTTTGCAAGGAAGCTTGGCACATTATCCATTGTCTTCTCCATTTGTGAAACACCGAGCAGAGTCTGGGCAGGCTGATGATGCAGAGCAAAACCTGCAAATACACCGGTGATCCTGAGCCTGGAGGATGCAGCTAAACCCGGCCAAAAAAAATTTCTGGAAAGTCAAGCCTGGTTTACATTTTCTTGAGTTTGGCTATTCCTGAACCGGGGGAGAGGGCATTCGGGGGAGGGGGTACCACAGGGGTTCCCCTTCCCCGTTTTTGGGGGGTCTCCCATGGTGCCCCCTCCCCAAAAAGCTCCGCGGGCCCCCTGAAGCGGCTTCTGTTCCACCGGCCGGTGCCCCCTGATCCAGGACTGCCCCCGGTGCGTCTGGGGCGCTCTGGGGGGATTTTGGGGGGATTTTGGCAGCATGTATGGGCTTTGGGGGATTTTGTTGGGAGATTAGGGGGAATTATTGGATTTTGGAGAGAATTACTGGGTTTGTGGGGTTATGGGGGTTTTGTGGGATTTGAGGATTTTGGATTTTGGGGATTTTTTAGGGTTTTGGGGTGGTTATTTTTTGGGGGGTTTATTGAAATTTTTGGGAGGTTTTTTTTTTTTTTAATTTTGTTGGGTTCCACTGGGATTTTGTGGGATTCTTTGGTGTTTAGGAGTTTTTAATTGGGATTTTGGGGGGATTTTGGGGGGTTTTAGTGGAATTTTGGGGGGCTTTGGAGTTGTCCCAGGGTGTGGGGAAGGGCTGAGAGGCACCAACATCTGGTTTAAACCCCTGAAAGTCCCAATAAACCCCATGAAATCGCAATTAAATTTCACAAATTCCCATTAGAATACCCTCGAATCCCAAAAAAAGCTCACAAAATCCCAATTAAACCCCACAAATCCCCCCAAAAATGTCTCCAAAACCACAACAAGCCCCACAAAATCCTCACGAGACCCAAAGAAATCTTGGCAACACCCAAAAAAACCCACAAGCCCCCCCAAATCCCCACTAAAATAACTAAAAAACCCAAATCCCCAAAGAATCCCACTAAATGCCCCAACAATTCCAATAAAATGCCTCCAAATCCCCTAAAAATCCCAATAAAACCCAGAAATAATTCCACAAAATCCCCACAAAATCCCAGTAAAACCTTCCAAAATTCAAAAGAAAACACAAAAAAAATCAATTAACCCCCAAATACCCCCAGGAAAACAACTTCCCACTCAAAGCACCAAGAAAACCCCTCAAAATCCAAACTCCCAAAATTCCCAAACACCCCCACACCCAATAATTCTCCCCAAAAACCCCAACAATTCCCTGTAAACTCCCAACACAATTCCCAAAAGCCCAAAAAAGCCCCAGATGCCCAAACCCCTCCCGAGCCCTCCCTGGTCCCTCCCGGTCCCGCCCAGGCCCGTCCGGGGCCGCGGCCAAAACTGCCCGGAGCGGACGCAGAGGTCCCGGAGTGACCCCGGAGCCAATCCCGGGCTCGGCCTCGGGCTCGGCCCCTTTGGGGGATTTTGGGCCGAACCGGGCAGGTTTAGGGTGGGCTTCAGATCCCTTGCGGGGATCCCGAGCCTTTTCGGGTGGATTTTCAGCCCCTGTGGCTGATTTGAGGCCGAATCTGGTGGGGTTTAGGGGGGATTTCAGACCCCTTTGGATGATTTTAGGCCCATGTGGGTGGGGCTGGGGCCCATTTGGGTGAGTTTAGGAAAAACTGGGCCCATATGGGTGAATCCTAATCCTGTGTGGGTGATTTTAGGTCCCTTTTTTGTGTCTTTTGGGTGCATTTAAGTAGGGGTTTTTTTGCTGCTTTGGGCAATTTTAGGTTGAACCAAGCCTTTTTAGGGTGATTTTAGGTCTTCTTGTGTTGGTGTCAGGGACATTTTGGTGATTTTAGATACCTTTGGATGATTTTAGGCTGGACCAGATACTTTCAGGGTGGATTTTAGTCACATTTGAAAGATTTACGGGTGATCTTAAGCCATTTCTTGAGGGCTATAAAACACTTGGGGCAGTTTTAAGCCCCTTTGGTTGGATTTTAGAGCCCTCTGGATACTTTTAATCCCATTTGGTTGGTGTCAGGCCGAACCATGTGGATGTAGGCTGCATTTGATGCCCTTTTGGGTGATTTTGGGTCAAAGCGGGCTTTTTTAGGACAGCGCGTCCCCCTGGCCCCGCTCCTTTCCCCTCACGGTTCCGCCCTTTCCTCGCTCCTTTCCCCTCACGGTTCTGCCCTTTCCTCGCTCCTTTCCCCTCATGGTTCAGGATCCCGGAGCGGGGGAGGAGGAGGAGGGAGGGAGGAAGAGGCGCAGCGGCAGCAGGGAGCAGCCGGAGGAGAGGAGAGAAGGAATCGCGTGGCCCTGGCGCTGCCTGAGCTCGCAGCACCCCGGGAGCATCGCCCCCATCCCGCAGGTGCCCAGGGAGGGGGAGCTCGGCCCAAATATCCTGGGGGGTGCCTGGGTTCGGGTTCTTTGGGAGGGATGTTTGGAGCTGGCAGGGCTCCAAAGCCGAGCCGCAGCTGGCCCTCGGGGGGACATCGGGGGGTCCCCGAGAGGTGTTTTCGGGGGATCCCAGTGTGGGTGGCGGCAGAGCCCCGTCGGGGGGACACCGGTTTTGGGGAGCCCCGGGAGAGCCGCGGCTGCCCTGAGCGGGAGCCCCGAGAGAGGAGAGCCCCAGAAGCCCCAGCGGGGAACCCGAGAGGGGGGGACCCCTGGCAGTGCCGGCACCCCGGCAATGGGGGGTGCTGGGGCTGGAGGGGCGGCATGGCCGGGAAAGGGGTGCGGGGCTCCCGGGGCCGCCAGGGGCTGCTCCCAGCAGGAGCCCAGTTGCTGCCAGTCACTCCCCATTATGATACAATTTGCCCCCAGCACTGTTCCCGTTGTTCCCACTTTCATCCCGTGTGTTCCCAGTTCTCCCACTTGCCCCCAGAATAGTCCCAGTCACTCCCAGTAAGATCCCAGTATGAGTCCAGTATGATCCCAGTCTCTGCCAGCAGGGCCCCAGTCACTCACCCTTGTCCCCAGTTGCCCCCAGCGTGGTCCCAGTTGCCCCCAGCACATTCCCAGTGGCTCCATATGTGTTCCAGTCCTAGTGCAATGATGGGGAATACCAAATGCACTTGAGGCATCACGTACGGTTAACACCAAAGCTGTGGCTATGTTTGTGATGGGGTCATAGGTAAAGTTCACTAGGTTCCACCGGGATTGGAATTCCTTTTCAAAATCAGCGGCACTGTCCCAAACTATTTTCCGAATCTCAGTAGGAAAAATGCCTTCTTCACCTTCTCTTATAATCGAGGCAGCAACCGACTGCATCCCTAATTGAGCCTGGATACAGCTGAGAGCTAAAGAAACGTTCTTTTGTGTGGCACCGAGTGCATCAATTACCAATTTGTGATCATTTACGCTTGCTTCCTCCCAACTTGGTAATATGTTTGATAGCAAGCGCTGATGTCTTCCCAAGGCCAAGAAGGACGACTGCAGTGGTTGTTGGAATTTGGTCAAATCTAGTGGTGGCAGCCAATGTGTTCATTAATACTTCTGAATCAATGCTATTTAGAATTCCCAATCCTGTTCCCACAGCACCGGTTATGTCTCTTAGCATCCGTCTTTTAGAAGGGTTCCGCTGTCGCAACCAGGTCGTCCAACCCTGAAAAGAAGTTTACAAAAACGTGAACAAGCTGGCTGAATTTCTGAGACATTTTTTTGCATCAGCAAAATCAGGGGTATTTAACCCCATCGTTTGGGAACTGGGGAGTGTTTGACACCCCAGGATCTGGGATTTGGAGGGTTTGATCCTAAAATTTGGGGTTTGGGGCTGGGGGGGGGGGGGGTAGGGCTTGACATCCCAGAGTTTGGGTTTGAGGGTGTTTGACCCCCCCAGTGTTTGAACCCCCAGGATTTGGGGTCGGGGAGAGTTGACCCCAGGATCTGGGGTGTTTGACCCGCTGGGTTTGGGGTCGGGGTTGAGAGCAGAGCCATTTCCTGGAAACAGCGGCGGGACCGGGACTGGGAACAGGATCGGGATCGGGAATGGGAGTGGGATCGGGGTCGGGAATGAGATCGGGAACGGGAACAGAAATGGGAATGGGATTGGGATCGGGAACAGGATCAGGAACGGGATTGGGCTCGGGAAGGGGAGAGGCCCTGGCCCAATAATGGACCCCTCCCCCAGGGAGCGACCCTGCCCCAATCCCGAGATGGACCAATCCCCTCAATCCCAGACCCCTCCCCAGTCGCTGAACGGACCCTCCCTCAATCCCAGCCCGCCCCGATCCGGATCGGAGCCATCCCCGGAGCCTCCCCCATTCCCGGACCGGAGCCTTCAATCCCTTTTTGGGGCGGCTCCTGCCGCTTCCAGCCCATTTTTGGGGGATCCAAAGGGCTCCGGGGACCCTCCCCACTTTGGGGGTGTTGGGGTGGCCCCAGGGCCGCCCCGAGGGCCGAGGGGGGATGGAAACCCCCAAAGCCGGGGGGCTCCTGGGGGTCCCCAGTTCCCCCCGTCCCCACCCCAAAACAGCTCCTGGCCAATCAGAGCGCGCGGCGCTGCTGACAACTCAGTTGCCGGGCCGGCGATTTTCAGGCAATCAGCGCCTGCGATAGCGCTGCTCATCGGTTGCCAGGCAGATCACAGCGCTTCTCAATGCGCTAGCCAATCAGAGACTGCGCGGGGCCATTTCTAGCCAATCAGAGCGCTTGTTCTCGATGACTCCTCAGTCGCCAGGCGGACCCGCAGCGCCCAGCGCTCCCCGGGAGCGGAATTTGGGGAGGGGGGAGGTGACCCTGGGGATGGGGATGGGGCGTGCGGGGGCAGCTGGGGCCGGACTGGTGGCACTGGTGGTGCTGAGAGCCCCCCCGGCCGTGGGGGTCGCGGTGAGAAGGGGTTGGGGGCCCCAAATTAAACCAAAGAGGGATCGGGACCCCCCGCCACGGAGCAGGAGGGGCCTGGAACCCCCAAAACCAAACACGGGGGAGGGGAGCGGGGACTGCGGGAACGATGGGGAAGGCGGGGGAAAGAGGGGGATGGGACACCCAAAAAGGATCAAGACAACTTGAGGTGGCCACCTTTCTATGTGGATGGTAGCCAATGGTAGCCAATGCTTTTTCCCAGTCCATGGGATCCCAGTCTGTGCAATCCCAGTCGATGTGGTCCCAGTCCATAGAATCTCAACCCAGTTTATCCCAGTGTGTACCGTCCTGATCCCTATGGTCCCATTCCATATGGTCCCAGTCCATAGGATCTCAGTCCAGGTGATCTCAGCCCATGTTTGATCCCAGTCTGTGTGGTTCTGCACACACTGCCAGGGTCTGAAATTCCAGTCACCAGCCAGGAAAAAATGTTCCTGCCCTTGAATGTCCTTGCTGTCCTCTCAACGAGTTAGAATAAAACTAAAAATCAATAAATTTGAATTTAAATAAAATAGAATAAAAATGAAATTTAAAAATTTCAACTCTTACAACCCTCCTAGGGCTCCGCTGCCGGAATCAGCAGGAGTGGTGTTGGCCTCTTCAGGGGAGTTAGAGTGGGACCCGACCAGAGCGGGGGCCCTTAAACCCCAAAAATCCACCCTGGGGGGCAAAACATCCCCTACAGCGGCTTGGAGTGAGTCCCCCAGAAAAATGTCACTTAAAGCTGTCATGATCACCCCTGAAAAGGGGCTTGTGGGGCTGTGGCCCCACAAACACCTGAAAATGGGGAGGAAAAAACACCCTTGGAGGGGTGAGGTCCCCCCAAACATCCCTAAAAAGAGAAAAACTCCTCTTCAGAGGGGCCTGAAGACCCTTCAGGGCGCTCAAGGAGGGACAAGATCCCCTCCTCTGCTGGGGCCTCTCCGAGCCGGGAGCTCTCCCGTTGGCGGCTGCCCTCGGGGGAGCCCCGAACGACGGCAGCTCCTGGGCTGAGCCCCCCTCAGCCGGGGCTGTGGAGGGAACTGGGGGGGCTGGGACGGGGCCTGGGGGTCCTGGGGTGACCTGGGGGAGCCTCAGTGGGTCCCACCTCCCCCTGTGCCCCCTCTCCCACCCCCTTCCCAATATTGCCCCCAAACAAAAGCTTGTGGCTGTGCCCCCACCGACCTCCAGCCCTGGGAACCTGGAGCAAGCGGAAACCACAACTTTGCAAATGCTACCTGTGCCTGAAGCAAATGGAAAGAGAACTGGGGTGTGAAAAATAAAGCTTGTTTATTTTCAGAAAAACAGCAAAGAAAACACAGAACACATTTACATTGTAAGAATATTTGTAACAACAACTATCTATGGAACATATAGACCTAAGAACATATCTAACAAAAGTCTATGAAACGTATTTACAGAAGACAAAAAGAAGCCCTAAAACCTATAGCCTAAAGACAACAACAAACTCTACAACGTATGTACAAAAGGGTGGCATCTCTGTCCGGGATCTCCATCGGTCCTTGAGGAAAAGCAAGAGGCACGGTCACTCCAATCAGGCAGAGAGGGCTCTTCCATGTGCCCCCAGGCTGGCCCAGCAAGCGCAGCACAGGCTGGGGATGGCCACCAGAACCCAATGCACCGGGTCCCACATCCCTGAGCAGGGACCACCCAGCCCAGTCCCAGCCTGGCAGCAGGGGACCCGCTCTGCCTGTGGGGACCACATGCCTGTCCTGCTGCTGGTATTGCTCTTCATCCCAAGATCATGGCCTCTTCCTCATCTTTCTCTTCAATGTCCATGTCCTCAAGGTACTCTTCCATTTCCACGTCCATCTCCTCTTCCACATCTACCTCCATCTCTTCTTCACCAGTCTCTTCTCCATCCACTTCCATCTCCTCCTCTGTACCCATCTGCATGTCCACCTCCATCTCTTCCTCTCCAGTCTCTTCTCCATCCACTTCCATCTCCTCCTCTGTAACAATCTCCATGTCCACCTCCATCTCTTCCTCTCCAGTCTCCTCTCCATCCACTTCCATCTCCTCCTCTGTATCCATCTGCATGTCCACCTCCATCTCTTCCTCTCCACTCTCTTCTCCATCCACTTCCATCTTCTCCTCTGTATCAATCTCCATGTCCACCTCCATCGCATTGTCTCCACTCTCTTCTCCATCCACTTCCATGTCCTCCTCTCTATCAGCCTGCATGTCCACCTCCATCTCGTCCTCTCTCTCGGTGACAGCCTGCAGAGGTAGCAACACCTCAGAGTGGGGTCCCTGTCCCACCCCATCCCCACAGAACTCCAGCCCAGCCGGGCAGCTGGGGGGTGTCCACCTCCATGGAATGGCACTGTACCTTCCTCAGGACAAATGTGAGCATCCTGCAGGGACGGATGACAAAATCCAGGCAACAGAGAGCTTTCAGGACTGATGGGAGTATCAGGGCGCAGGTGACGAGAAGAGTGACAGGGAGCATGGTGAAGGGTGAGCTGGCACGAGGGCTGGCACAGGGTGGGCTGACACAAGGGCCAGTGGTTGTGTTGTGCTCTTTGCTGGACGCTGGAAGTTCCTGCTGGAACATCACATCTGTGACATCACAGTGGATCTAAAGAGCATCTTGTTCCGAGCTGAGCAATCTTCCCCAGCCCATGCTGCTCACAGCCCTGTTGCCAAGGATGGGGCATCCACAGCCTGGGCCAGTGCCTCAGCAGCCTCCGTGTAAAAGAGCAGCTCCCTCAGATCCAACTTCAATCAGCCTCCTGCAGCTGAAAGCCATCCCCCCTTGTCCTGTTGCCACGGGCCCGGCTGAACACTGTCCCCGTCTTTCCTGTGGGACCCTTCCAGTCCTGCAGAGCTGCAGGGAGGCCTCCCCAGTGTCTCCTCTTTCCAGGCTGAGCATCCCCAGCCCCACTTGGACGGCAGTCAGGTAGATCAGGGGGAGTCAAGGCTGAAGTCAAACAGCATCAGGAACTGAGAGGTGGAAGCTTTAGGCCCAGGTTTGCCTCTATAATAACAGTGGAGGGGAAGATGGTGGGACACTGGCTCTGTTCTAACCGCTGATTATTTTCTTTTTTTTTTTTTTTCCCTTCTTTTCTGTCATGCTGATGCAGGTGTTGCTGTTTGCAAGGAAGCTTGGCACATTATCCATTGTCTTCTCCATTTGTGAAACACCGAGCAGAGTCTGGGCAGGCTGATGATGCAGAGCAAAACCTGCAAATACACCGGTGATCCTGAGCCTGGAGGATGCAGCTAAACCCGGCCAAAAATAATTTCTGGAAAGTCAAGCCTGGTTTACATTTTCTTGAGTTTGGCTATCCCTGAACTGGGGGAGAGGGCATTCGGGGGAGGGGGTACCACAGGGGTTCCCCTCCCCCGTTTTTGGGGGGTCTCCCATGGTGCCCCCTCCCCAAAAAGCACCGCGGGCCCCCTGAGGTGGCTCCTGTTCCACCGGCCGGTGCCCCCTGATCCAGGACTGCCCCCGGTGAGTCTGGGGCGCTCTGGGGGGATTTTGGGGGGATTTTGGCGGCATGTATGGGCTTTGGGGGATTTTGTTGGGAGATTAGGGGGAATTATTGGATTTTGGAGAAAATTACTGGGTTTGTGGGGTTATGGGGGTTTTGTGGGATTTGAGGATTTTGGATTTTGGGGATTTTTAGGGTTTTGGGGTTGTTATTTTTTGGGGGGTTTATTGAAATTTTTGGGAGGTGTTTTTTTTTTTAATTTTGGTGGGTTCCACTGGGATTTTGTGGGATTCTTTGGTGTTTAGGAGTTATTAATTGGGATTTTTGGGGGATTTTGGGGGGTTTTAGTGGAATTTTGGGGGGCTTTGGAGTTGTCCCAGGGTGTGGGGAAGGGCTGAGAGGCACCAACATCTGGTTTAAACCCCTGAAAGTCCCAATAAACCCCATGAAATCGCAATTAAATTTCACAAATTCCCATTAGAATACCCTCGAATCCCCAAAAAAGCTCACAAAATCCCAATTAAACCCCACAAATCCTCCCAAAAATGTCTCCAAAACCACAACAAGCCCCACAAAATCCTCACGAGACCCAAAGAAATCTTGGCAACACCCAAAAAAACCCACAAGCCCCCCCAAATCCCCACTAAAATAACTAAAAAACCCAAATCCCCAAAGAATCCCACTAAATGCCCCAACAATTCCAATAAAATGCCTCCAAATCCCCTAAAAATCCCAATAAAACCCAGAAATAATTCCAGAGGATCCCACAAAATCCCCACAAAATCCCAGTAAAACCTTCCAAAATTCTAAAGAAAACACAAAAAATTTCAATTAACCCCCAAATACCCCCAGGAAAACAACTTCCCCCTCAAAGCACCAAGAAAACCCCTCAAAATCCAAACTCCCAAAATTCCCAAACACCCCCACACCCAATAATTCTCCCCAAAAACCCCAACAATTCCCTGTAAACTCCCAACACAATTCCCCAAAGCCCAAAAAAGCCCCAGATGCCCAAACCCCTCCCGAGCCCTCCCTGGTCCCTCCCGGTCCCGCCCAGGCCCGTCCGGGGCCGCGGCCAAAACTGCCCGGAGCGGACGCAGAGGTCCCGGAGCCACCCCGGAGCCGATCCCGGGCTCGGCCTCGGGCTCGGCCCCTTTGGGGGATTTTGGGCCGAAGCGGGCAGGTTTAGGGTGGGCTTCAGATCCCTTGCGGGGATCCCGAGCCTTTTCGGGTGGATTTTCAGCCCCTGTGGCTGATTTGAGGCCGAATCTGGTGGGGTTTAGGGGGGATTTCAGACCCCTTTGGATGATTTTAGGCCCATGGGGGTGGGGCTGGGGCCCATTTGGGTGAGTTTAGGAAAAACTGGGCCCATATGGGTGAATCCTAATCCTGTGTGGGTGATTTTAGGTCCCTTTTTTGTGTATTTTGGGTGCATTTAAGTAGGGTTTTTTTGCTGCTTTGGGCAATTTTAGGTTGAACCAAGCCTTTTTAGGGTGATTTTAGGTCTTCTTGTGTTGGTGTCAGGGACATTTTGGTGATTTTAGATACCTTTGGATGATTTTAGGCTGGACCAGATACTTTCAGGGTGGATTTTAGTCACATTTGAAAGATTTACAGGTGATCTTAAGCCATTTCTTGAGGGCTATAAAACACTTGGGGCAGTTTTAAGCCCCTTTGGTTGGATTTTTAGAGCCCTCTGGATACTTTTAATCCCATTTGGTTGATGTCAGGCCGAACCATGTGGATGTAGGCTGCATTTGATGCCCTTTTGGGTGATTTTGGGTCAAACCGGGCTTTTTTAGGACAGCGCGTCCCCTTGGCCCCGCTCCTTTCCCCTCACGGTTCTGCCCTTTCCTCGCTCCTTTCCCCTTGTCCTGGTTTAGGACAAATTAGGGGAAAATCTCGGAAGGAGCCCCTTAAAGGAAACAAACCTCCACAACTCGTCCCCCCTCCCCACTACCGGGTTCGGGAGGAATTTCCTCGGAGGATAAATGGAAAAAACTTGTTTATTAAGCAAGAACAAAAAAACACTCCCCAACACAAGAAAAAACAGCCCGAGATGACAACAAACGTTTTCACCAGTCCGAGAGAGACCGAACGGCTTGGGCAGTCTGCTGAGGAGGGTGCTGAGCTTCTCTGTAGTGCAGACTCCGGAGGAGTTCCTTGACGTTCCCGAATCAAGGTCCGAAGCAGGTCCGATGTCTTCAGGGAAGGGGAGGAAGGAAGGGAAAAACAAAAATAGAAAAATGGCAAAATAAGGCAAGCAAAGAAAAAAACAAAAAAAAAGCAAGCGAGCAGAGCAAGCGAAGCAGGCCTAAAGCTAGCAGCAGCAAGCCATAGCAAGCAGCCGGGGGAGGGACACGGCTATAGACAAAACAAACTGAGAGCACGGGAACAGGAATACACGATTGGGATACAAAGCATGAAAATGTCCTGTCACCCCAGGACATTCCACCCCTTATCCCATATCGTGAACATGTTAATGAACACAATGTAAAACCTTTCATCTCACGTGCTCAAACCTTCCACACTTAACACATTTCCTTCCATCTTACTTGCTCAGACCTTTGACACTTTCACGTTTCTTTCTGTCTCATGTCTGTATGATCTAACGTACAGACAATGGTGGTAACGTTCAGCAAATAATGATATCATCCCACAATCAGATCTCCCTGAGGTACACAACGGGTTGTCCCATCTTTCTGCATTATCCACCAGGTATAACCTGGTCCTTGGGCAAAGACAATCCCACGAATGGGTTTGCCTGTACTCGAAGCAGGATTAATCCATACCGTCTTCCCCAACAAACCTCTGATATGGGCCACTGGGACTTTATCTCCATCGACTATATTAAGGGGCTCAGACTGGGCAGGACCTGCTCTGTTGGTGGAACCCCGAGTGTTAACTAACCAGGTGGCCCTTGCTAAATACTGCTCCCAGTTCTTGAAAGACTCCCCACCCAATGCTTTCAAAGTGGTTTTTAACAATCCATTGTATCTCTCCACTTTACCTGCAGCTGGTGCATGGTAGGGGATGTGGTACACCCACTCAATGCCATGTTCCCTAGCCCAGGTGTTAATAAGATTATTTTTAAAATGAGTCCCATTGTCTGACTCAATCCTTTCAGGAGTACCATGCCTCCAAAGGACCTGCTTTTCAAGGCCCAGAATGGTGTTGCGGGCTGTAGCATGAGACACGGGGTAGGTTTCCAACCATCCCGTAGTGGCTTCTACCATGGTTAGTACGTGGCGCTTGCCTTGGCGGGTTTGAGGCAGTGTGATGTAATCAATTTGCCAAGCCTCCCCATACTTGTACTTGGACCACCGCCCCCCATACCAGAGGGGCTTCACCCGCTTAGCCTGCTTAATGGCGGCACACGTCTCACAGTCATGGATAACCTGAGAAATGCTGTCCATGGTTAGATCCACCCCTCGGTCTCGTGCCCACTTATAGGTGGCATCTCTACCCTGGTGGCCTGAGGCATCATGGGCCCATCGTGCTAGGAACAGCTCTCCTTTGTGCTCCCAGTCAAGATCTATCTTCAACTCCCCTATCTTTGCGGCCTGATCTACCTGCTGATTGTTTTGCTGCTCCTCATTAGCCCTGCTTCTGGGGACATGGGCATCTACATGGCGAACCTTCACAGGTAGTTTCTCTAGCCGGGTAGCGATGTCTTTCCATTCTTCAGCAGCCCAAATTGGTTTTCCTCTGCGCTGCCAGTTCGCCTTCTTCCATCTCTTCAGCCATCCCCACAGAGCATTGGCTACCATCCAGGAATCAGTATAAAGGTAAAGTTTTGGCCACTTCTCTGCTTCAGCAATGTCCAGGGCCAATTGAACAGCTTTGAGTTCCGCAAGTTGACTCGATCCACCTTCTCCTTCTATAGCTTGTGCAACCTGTCGTGTGGGGCTCCATACGGCTGCTTTCCACTTCCGGTTCATTCCTACGAGGCGACAGGAACCATCAGTAAAAAGAGCGTAATGTATGTCTTCTGCCGGCAGTTGGTTATACGGTGGAGCTTCTTCGGCACGGGTCACTTGCTCTTCTCCCTCTTCACCAGTGAGCCTGAAGTTTTCACCCTCAGGCCAATTTGTAATTACCTCCAAAATCCCAGGACGATTTAGTTTCCCAATTTGGGCACGCTGTGTGATGAGGGCAATCCACTTGCTCCATGTAGCACTGGTGGCATGGTGGGTGGAGGGAACCTTTCCTCTAAACATCCACCCCAGCACGGGTAGTCGAGGTGCCAGGAAGAGTTGTACTTCAGTACCAATCACCTCTGAAGCAGCTTGGACTCCTTCATAAGCAGCCAAGATTTCCTTCTCCGTTGGGGTGTAGTTACTTTCAGACCCTCTGTAGCTCCGACTCCAGAATCCCAGTGGTCGGCCTCGGGTCTCCTCAGGCACCTTCTGCCAAAGGCTCCAGGACAGGCCATGGTTCCCGGCTGCAGAATAGAGCATGTTCTTCACATCTGGTCCCGTCCTGACTGGGCCAAGGGCTACTGCATGGGCAATTTCCTGCTTGATCTGGGCAAAAGCTTGTTGCTGCTCAGGGCCCCAATGGAAATCGTTCTTCTTACGAGTAATCAAGTAAAGAGGGCTCACAATCTGACTATACTCAGGAATATGCATCCTCCAGAAACCTATAGCACCTAAGAAAGCTTGTGTTTCCTTCTTATTGGTTGGTGGGGACATAGCTGTGATTTTGTTGATGACATCGGTAGGAATCTGGCGCCGCCCATCTTGCCACTTCACCCCCAGGAACTGGATCTCCCGAGCTGGTCCCTTAACTTTACTTTTCTTAATGGCAAAGCCGGCTTCCAGGAGAATTTGGATGATTTTCTCTCCTTTCTCGAACACTTCTGCTGCTGTGTTTCCCCACACAATGATATCATCAATGTACTGTAGATGTTCTGGAGCCTCACCCTTTTCTAGTGTAGTCTGGATCAGTCCATGACAGATGGTGGGACTGTGCTTCCACCCCTGGGGCAGTCGGTTCCAGGTGTACTGCACGCCCCTCCAGGTGAAAGCAAACTGAGGCCTGCATTCTGTAGCCAGGGGGATGGAGAAAAATGCATTGGCAATATCGATTGTGGCGTACCACTTTGCTGCCTTGGATTCCAGCTCGTACTGGAGTTCCAGCATATCCGGCACAGCAGCGCTCAGTGGTGGTGTCACTTCATTCAATGCACGGTAATCCACGGTCAATCTCCATTCTCCTTCAGATTTACGTACAGGCCAAATGGGACTGTTGAAAGGTGAGTGGGTTTTACTAACCACCCCTTGGCTCTCTAACTCTCGAATCATCTTGTGAATGGGGATCACAGCATCTCGATTTGTTCGATACTGCCGGCGATGCACTGTCGAGGTGGCAACAGGTACTTGTTGCTCTTCTACCTTCAGGAGTCCTACTGCAGATGGGTTCTCTGACAATCCAGGCAAGGTGTTCAATTTCTTAATGCCCTCTGCCTCCACAGCAGCTATTCCAAAAGCCCACCTGAGTCCCTTAGGGTCTTTGTAGTAGCCACTCCTGAGATAGTCTATGCCCAGAATACACGGAGCCTCGGGGCCAGTCACAATTGGATGTTTGTGCCACTCCTTCCCGGTCAGGCTTACTTCAGCTTCCATCAGAGTCAATTCTTGTGATCCCCCCGTCACCCCGGCAATGGAAATACGTTCTGTTCCCACATGTCCTGAAGGCATTAAGGTACACTGCGAACCAGTATCAACCAAAGCTCTGTATTTCTGTGGCTCTGATGTGCCAGGCCATAGAACCCACACCGTCCAAAAGATTCGATTTTCCCTAACCTCTACCTGGCTAGAGGCAGGGCCCCTCTAAGCCTGGTTATCCTTCTTTCCAGAGACATATGTCTTGGAGGTTCCTTCCAGGGGATCCGACAAATCATCGTCATCATTATGCCTGACAATTCGACTACGGGCAACTGGAGCTGCTTCCCTTTTCTTACCTTCCTTCAATTCACGCACCCGTTGTGCCAGAGCAGCAGTAGACTTCCCATCCCATCTCCTCATGTTTTCTCCAGACTCACGTAAGAAGAACCACAACTCAGCTCGTGGGGTGTACCTTCTCTCCCCAACAATGGAACGTTTGCGTTGGATACCAGGGCGTCTAATTTGTACAGCTGAGATTTGGAGGAGGTCCTCCTTAATCTCTTCCCTGAGTTTCTCACGACTTTCCTCTATTTTGTCTTCTAATTTCTGCAGTCGTGTTTCCACAGCTGCAATTCTGGCATGAGTCGGGCCATGTACAGCATCCGCATATGCTCGAAGCTTCTTCGCCATATCGAGTACAGTCTCATATACCTCATCCCGCTTCATTATTGCTAGAGCAGAAGCGTATTCAGGTGGCCCAAGTCGCACAAGTTTCTTCTACATTACAGGTGTACACGGTACGAAGTCTGGATTCCTAGTTGTTATGTCATCTGAAAAAATGACCTCTACCACTGCCATCTCCCTCAGGCGTTGGATCCCCTGTTCTATGGTCTTCCACCGTGTCTGCTGAATATAGAGGTCATCTGCACACAGGTATCTTTGTGCTACGCTGTCCAGGACCCGTTCCCAGAGGCTGTGAGGGCTAGCCCCTCTCATCATGCCTTGGTCGATCACAGGATCGTGTGACAGGGATCCCAAATGCCTCGCTTCAGTGCCATCCAGAATGGTAGCCTCCCCTGCTGCATCCCAAAGGCGGACTAGCCAACTAATTATAGATTCATCGGGCTGTCGCCTATAATCCTTCCTTAAGCCTCGAAGGTCCTTCAGGGAGAAGGAATCAATATTGGCTCCGGAATCTGTGCCATTTGGTGTGGTTTCTGATTTTGGTGATGGTCCTTCTCTTGGATCATCATCATCATCCTCCACCCTTCGGTCAGTCTTGCTTTTGCACTTTCCACCTCTTGTATTAGCAGCAACAGCCACTGGTTGAGGCTTACTCTCTGGTTTAACTACTGGCCTGGAGCCTGGGATGTTGGCTGCAGCCTGAGTGACTGGGATAGTAACTAACTTATCTCCCTGTTCCCTTTCCTCTGTCTGCTGCCCTACAGTGTCTAGCAGGGTGCGATAAGCATGTGCCAGGGCCCAGCTCACTGCAATGATCTTTTCCTCCTTAGTGTTACCATGGCACCTCTCTTTCAGGTACTTTACCACCTCAGCTGGGTTCTGAATTTGTTCAGATGGAAAGTCCCAGACTATAGGATCAGAAAACTCCTTTAAAATTTGGCCCATATCCTCCCATTTCCCACACCACTCAGGACTCCTCACCCTTGGTTTTACTCCTAAATCAGGAGTCTCACCAGCCCCTCTAGAAATTTCAGCCTTCATCTTATATAAACTGCAGACAGTATAAAGAAAGCTTACTAAATTAAATGCCAGAAAGATGGTGTCCTTGGCAGTCAGGGAGAACCAAACATTTTCTAATAGAGATGTAAATAATTCAGAGGAGAAGAAGGAAAGCAAAGGCTGAAAAGCCTCCTCCCCTGCTTCTCCCCTAACAAACTGAGTACACAGCCACAACCACGAACCATACATTCCTGGAACCGATAACAACATTTTTATAAACCTCTTGCAAATCATCACAACCAAGCCCAACCCGATAAATATTCTGGTTAGTGCCCCTCTGCTACAAAAGCTACGCATTAGGGACAATACCGGAGCTATTTCTGGATAAGAAAATAAACCTAGGGACCACAAAGGTATTAAAACTTCAAAAAACCCTAATGACCAGAAATAGAGGCAGGCTTTCAATCCAAATGACATTATAACTTCAAAAACAGACATACCAATGTACCCACGAAACAATTGAGACCAAAATATTATTTAGAATGAAGTTTTTTTCCACTTTGTCTGGTCGATTTCCCCATACAGGCCACCAAAGAATATATTGTCCTGGTTTAGGACAAATTAGGGGAAAATCTCCGAAGGAGCCCCTTAAAGGAAACAAACCTCCACAACTCCTCCCTCCTCCCCACTACCGGGTTCGGGAGGAATTTCCTCGGAGGATAAGTGGAAAAAACTTGTTTATTAAGCAAGAACAAAAAAACACTCCCCAACACAAGAAAAAACAGCCCGAGATGACAACAAACGTTTTCACCAGTCCGAGAGAGACCGAACGGCTTGGGCAGTCTGCTGAGGAGGGTGCTGAGCTTCTCTGTAGTGCAGACTCCGGAGGAGTTCCTTGACGTTCCCGAATCAAGGTCCGAAGCAGGTCCGATGTCTTCAGGGAAGGGGAGGAAGGAAGGGAAAAACAAAAATAGAAAAATGGCAAAATAAGGCAAGCAAAGAAAAAAACAAAAAAAAAGCAAGCGAGCAGAGCAAGCGAAGCAGGCCTAAAGCTAGCAGCAGCAAGCCATAGCAAGCAGCCGGGGGAGGGACACAGCTATAGACAAAACAAACTGAGAGCACGGGAACAGGAATACACGATTGGGATACAAAGCATGAAAATGTCCTGTCACCCCAGGACACCCCTCATGGTTCAGGATCCCGGAGCGGGGGAGGGGGAGGAGGGAGGGAGGAAGAGGCGCAGCGGCAGCAGGGAGCAGCCGGAGGAGAGGAGAGAAGGAATCGCGTGGCCCTGGCACTGCCTGAGCTCGCAGCACCCCGGGAGCATCGCCCCCATCCCGCAGGTGCCCAGGGAGGGGGAGCTCGGCCCAAATATCCTGGGGGGTGCCTGGGTTTGGGATTTTTTTGGGGGGGATGTTTGGAGCTGGCAGGGCTCCAAAGCTGAGCCGCAGCTGGCCCTCGGGGGGACATCGGGGGGTCCCCGAGAGGTGTTTTTGGGGGATCCCAGTGTGGGTTGCGGCAGAGCCCCATCGGGGGGACACCGGTTTTGGGGAGCCCTGGGAGAGCCGCGGCTGCCCTGAGCGGGAGCCCCGAGAGAGGAGAGCCCCAGAAGCCCCAGCGGGGAACCTGAGAGGGGGGGACCCCTGGCAGTGCCGGCACCCCGGCAATGGGGGGTGCTGGGGCTGGAGGGGCGGCATGGCCGGGAAAGGGGTGCGGGGCTCCCGGGGCCGCCAGGGGCTGCTCCCAGCAGGAGCCCAGTTGCTGCCAGTCACTCCCCATTATGATACAATTTGCCCCCAGCACTGTTCCCGTTGTTCCCACTTTCATCCCGTGTGTTCCCAGTTCTCCCACTTGCCCCCAGAATAGTCCCAGTCACTCCCAGTAAGATCCCAGTATGAGTCCAGTATGATCCCAGTCTCTGCCAGCAGGGCCCCAGTCACTCACCCTTGTCCCCAGTTGCCCCCAGCGTGGTCCCAGTTGCCCCCAGCACATTCCCAGTGGCTCCATATGTGTTCCAGTCCTAGTGCAATGATGGGGAATACCAAACGCACTTGAGGCATCACGTACGGTTAACACCAAAGCTGTGGCTATGTTTGTGATGGGGTCATAGGTAAAGTTCACTAGGTTCCACCGGGATTGGAATTCCTTTTCAAAATCAGCGGCACTGTCCCAAACTATTTTCCGAATCTCAGTAGGAAAAGTGCCTTCTTCACCTTCTCTTATAATCGAGGCAGCAACCGACTGCATCTCTAATTGAGCCTGGATACAGCTGAGAGCTAAAGAAACGTTCTTTTGTGTGGCACCGAGTGCATCAATTACCAATTTGTGATCATTTACGCTTGCTTCCTCCCAACTTGGTAATATGTTTGATAGCAAGCGCTGATGTCTTCCCAAGGCCAATAAGGACGACTGCAGTGGTTGTTGGAATTTGGTCAAATCTAGTGGTGGCAGCCAATGTGTTCATTAATACTTCTGAATCAATGCTATTTAGAATTCCCAATCCTGTTCCCACAGCACCGGTTATGTCTCTTAGCATCCGTCTTTTAGAAGGGTTCCGCTGTCGCAACCAGGTCGTCCAGCCCTGAAAAGAAGTTGACAAAAAAGGTGAACAAGCTGGCTGAATTTCTGAGACATTTTTTTGCATCAGCAAAATCAGGGGTATTTAACCCCATCGTTTGGGAATTGGGGAGTGTTTGACACCCCAGGATCTGGGATTTGGAGGGTTTGATCCTAAAATTTGGGGTTCTGGGCTGGGGGGGGGGGGGTAGGGCTTGACATCCCAGAGTTTGGGTTTGAGGGTGTTTGACCCCCCCAGTGTTTGAACCCCCAGGATTTGGGGTCGGGGGGAGTTGACCCCAGGATCTGGGGTGTTTGACCCGCTGGGTTTGGGGTCGGGGTTGAGAGCAGAGCCATTTCCTGGAAACAGCGGCGGGACCGGGACTGGGAACAGGATCGGGATCGGGAATGGGAGTGGGATCGGGGTCGGGAATGAGATCGGGAACGGGAACAGAAATGGGAATGGGATTGGGATCGGGAACAGGATCAGGAACGGGATTGGGCTCGGGAAGGGGAGAGGCCCTGGCCCAATAATGGACCCCTCCCCCAGGGAGCGACCCTGCCCCAATCCCGAGATGGACCAATCCCCTCAATCCCAGACCCCTCCCCAATTCCCAAACCCTCCCCAATGCCAGCCCCTGACCCAGTCCCAGACCCCTGCCCAGTCGCTGAACGGACCCTCCCTCAATCCCAGCCCGCCCCGATCCGGATCGGAGCCATCCCCGGAGCCTCCCCCATTCCCGGACCGGACCCTTCAATCCCTTTTTGGGGCGGCTCCTGCCGCTTCCAGCCCATTTTTGGGGGATCCAAAGGGCTCCGGGGACCCTCCCCACTTTGGGGGTGTTGGGGTGGCCCCAGGGCCGCCCCGAGGGCCGAGGGGGGATGGAAACCCCCAAAGCCGGGGGGCTCCTGGGGGTCCCCAGTTCCCCCCATCCCCACCCCAAAACAGCTCCTGGCCAATCAGAGCGCGCGGCGCTGCTGACAACTCAGTTGCCGGGCCGGCGATTTTCAGGCAATCAGCGCCTGCGATAGCGCTGCTCATCGGTTGCCAGGCAGATCACAGCGCTTCTCAATGCGCTAGCCAATCAGAGACTGCGCGGGGCCATTTCTAGCCAATCAGAGCGCTTGTTCTCGATGACTCCTCAGTCGCCAGGCGGACCCGCAGCGCCCAGCGCTCCCCGGGAGCGGAATTTGGGGAGGGGGGAGGTGACCCTGGGGATGGGGATGGGGCGTGCGGGGGCAGCTGGGGCCGGACTGGTGGCACTGGTGGTGCTGAGAGCCCCCCCGGCCGCGGGGGTCGCGGTGAGAAGGGGTTGGGGGCCCCAAATTAAACCAAAGAGGGATCGGGACCCCCCCACGGAGCAGGAGGGGCCTGGAACCCCCAAAACCAAACACGGGGGAGGGGAGCGGGGATTGGGGGAACGATGGGGAAGGCGGGGGAAAGAGGGGGATGGGACACCCAAAAAGGATCAAGACAACTTGAGGTGGCCACCTTTCTATGTGGATGGTAGCCAATGGTAGCCAATGCTTTTTCCCAGTCCATGGGATCCCAGTCTGTGCAATCCCAGTCGATGTGGTCCCAGTCCATATAATCTCAACCCAGTTTATCCCAGTGTGTACCGTCCTGATCCCTATGGTCCCATTCCATATGGTCCCAGTCCATAGGATCTCAGTCCAGGTGATCCCAGCCCATGTTTGATCCCAGTCTGTGTGGTGCTGCACACACTGCCAGGGTCTGAAATTCCAGTCACCAGCCAGGAAAAAATGTTCCTGCCCTTGAATGTCCTTGCTGTCCTCTCAACGAGTTATAATAAAACTAAAAATCAATAAATTTGAATTTAAATAAAATAGAATAAAAATGAAATTTAAAAATTTCAACTCTTACAACCCTCCTAGGGCTCCGCTGCCAGAATCAGCAGGAGTGGTGTTGGCCTCTTCAGGGGAGTTAGAGTGGGACCCGACCAGAGCGGGGGCCCTTAAACCCCAAAAATCCACCCTGGGGGGCAAAACATCCCCTACAGCGGCTTGGAGTGAGTCCCCCAGAAAAATGTCACTTAAAGCTGTCATGATCACCCCTGAAAAGGGGCTTGTGGGGCTGTGGCCCCACAAACACCTGAAAATGGGGAGGAAAAAACACCCTTGGAGGGGTGAGGTCCCCCCAAACATCCCTAAAAAGAGAAAAACTCCTCTTCAGAGGGGCCTGAAGACCCTTCAGGGCACTCGAGGAGGGACAAGATCCCCTCCTCTGCTGGGGCCTCTCCGAGCCGGGAGCTCTCCCGTTGGCGGCTGCCCTCGGGGGAGCCCCGAACGACGGCGGCTCCTGGGCTGAGCCCCCCTCAGCCGGGGCTGTGGAGGGAACTGGGGGGGCTGGGACGGGGCCTGGGGGTCCTGGGGTGACCTGGGGGAGCCTCAGTGGGTCCCACCTCCCCCTGTGCCCCCTCTCCCACCCCCTTCCCAATATTGCCCCCAAACAAAAGCTTGTGGCTGTGCCAGCGCCCCCACTGACCTCCAGCCCTGGGAACCTGGAGCAAGCGGAAACCACAACTTTGCAAATGCTACCTGTGCCTGAAGCAAATGGAAAGAGAACTGGGGTGTGAAAAATAAAGCTTGTTTATTTTCAGAAAAACAGCAAAGAAAACACAGAACACATTTACATTGTAAGAATATTTGTAACAACAACTATCTATGGAACGTATATACCTAAGAACATATCTAACAAAAGTCTATGAAACGTATTTACAGAAGACAAAAAGAAGCCCTAAAACCTATAGCCTAAAGACAACAACAAACTCTACAACGTATGTACAAAAGGGTGGCATCTCTGTCCGGGATCTCCATCGGTCCTTGAGGAAAAGCAAGAGGCACGGTCACTCCAATCAGGCAGAGAGGGCTCTTCCATGTGCCCCCAGGCTGGCCCAGCAAGCGCAGCACAGGCTGGGGATGGCCACCAGAACCCAATGCACCGGGTCCCACATCCCTGAGCAGGGACCACCCAGCCCAGTCCCAGCCTGGCAGCAGGGGACCCGCTCTGCCTGTGGGGACCACATGCCTGTCCTGCTGCTGGTATTGCTCTTCATCCCAAGATCATGGCCTCTTCCTCATCTTTCTCATCAATGTCCATGTCCTCAAGGTACTCTTCCATTTCCACGTCCATCTCCTCTTCCACATCTACCTCCATCTCTTCTTCACCAGTCTCTTCTCCATCCACTTCCATCTCCTCCTCTGGATCCATCTGCATGTCCACCTCCATCTCTTCCTCTCCAGTCTCTTCTCCATCCACTTCCATCTCCTCCTCTGTATCAATCTCCATGTCCACCTCCATCTCTTCCTCTCCACTCTCTTCTCCATCCACTTCCATCTCCTCCTCTGTATCCATCTGCATGTCCACCTCCATCTCTTCCTCTCCACTCTCTTCTCCATCCACTTCCATCTCCTCCTCTGTATCAATCTCCATGTCCACCTCCATCGCATTGTCTCCACTCTCTTCGCCATCCACTTCCATGTCCTCCTCTCTATCAGCCTGCATGTCCACCTCCATCTCGTCCTCTCTCTCGGTGACAGCCTGCAGAGGTAGCAACACCTCAGAGTGGGGTCCCTGTCCCACCCCATCCCCACAGAACTCCAGCCCAGCCGGGCAGCTGGGGGGTGTCCACCTCCATGGAATGGCACTGTACCTTCCTCAGGACAAATGTGAGCATCCTGCAGGGACGGATGACAAAATCCAGGCAACAGAGAGCTTTCAGGACTGATGGGAGTATCAGGGCGCAGGTGACGAGAAGAGTGACAGGGAGCATGGTGAAGGGTGAGCTGGCACGAGGGCTGGCACAGGGTGGGCTGACACAAGGGCCAGTGGTTGTGTTGTGCTCTTTGCTGGACGCTGGAAGTTCCTGCTGGAACATCACATCTGTGACATCACAGTGGATCTAAAGAGCATCTTGTTCCGAGCTGAGCAATCTTCCCCAGCCCATGCTGCTCACAGCCCTGTTGCCAAGGATGGGGCATCCACAGCCTGGGCCAGTGCCTCAGTAGCCTCCGTGTAAAAGAGCAGCTCCCTCAGATCCAACTTCAATCAGCCTCCTGCAGTTGAAAGCCATCCCCCCTTGTCCTGTTGCCACGGGCCCGGCTGAACACTGTCCCCGTCTTTCCTGTGGGACCCTTCCAGTCCTGCAGAGCTGCAGGGAGGCCTCCCCAGTGTCTCCTGTTTCCAGGCTGAGCATCCCCAGCCCCACTTGGACGGCAGTCAGGTAGATCAGGGGGAGTCAAGGCTGAAGTCAAACAGCATCAGGAACTGAGAGGTGGAAGCTTTAGGCCCAGGTTTGCCTCTATAATAACAGTGGAGGGGAAGATGGTGGGACACTGGCTCTGTTCTAACCGCTGATTATTTTCTTTTTTTTTTTTTTTTCCTTCTTTTCTGTCATGCTGATGCAGGTGTTGCTGTTTGCAAGGAAGCTTGGCACAATATCCATTGTCTTCTCCATTTGTGAAACACCGAGCAGAGTCTGGGCAGGCTGGTGATGCAGAGCAAAACCTGCAAATACACCGGTGATCCTGAGCCTGGAGGGTGCAGCTAAACCCGGCCAAAAATAATTTCTGGAAAGTCAAGCCTGGTTTACATTTTCTTGAATTTGGCTATTCCTGAACCGGGGGAGAGGGCTTTCTGGGGAGGGGGTGCCACAGGGGTTCCCCCCCCCCCTTTTTTGGGGGGTTTCCCATGGTGCCCCCTCCCCAAAAAGCACCGCGGGCCCCCTGAGGTGGCTCCTGTTCCACCGGCCGGTGCCCCCTGATCCAGGACTGCCCCCGGTGAGTCTGGGGCGCTCTGGGGGGATTTTGGGGGGATTTTGGCGGCATTTATGGGCTTTGGGGGATTTTGTTGGGAGATTAGGGGGAATTATTGGATTTTGGAGAGAATTACTGGGTTTGTGGGGTTATGGGGGTTTTGTGGGTTTTGAGGATTTTGGATTTTAGGGATTTTTTAGGGTTTTGGGGTGGTTATTTTTTGGGGGGTTTATTGAAATTTTTGGGCGTTTTTTTCTTTTTTTTTTTTTTTTTTTTTTTTTTTTTTTTTTAATTTTGGTGGGTTCCATTGGGATTTTGTGGGATTCTTTGGTGTTTAGGAGTTTTTAATTGGGATTTTTGGGGGATTTTGGGGGGTTTTAGTGGAATTTTGGGGGGCTTTGGAGTTGTCCCAGGGTGTGGGGAAGGGCTGAGAGGCACCAACATCTGGTTTAAACCCCTGAAAGTCCCAATAAACCCCATGAAATCGCCATTAAATTTCACAAATTCCCATTAGAACACCCTCGAATCCCAATAAAAGCCCACAAAATCCCAATTAAACCCCACAAATCCTCCCAAAAATGTCTCCAAAACCACAACAAGCCCCACAAAATACTCACGAGTCCAAAGAAATCTTGACAACAACCTAGAAAAAACCTACAAAACCCCCCCTAATCCCCACTAAAATTCCTAACAAACCCAAATCCCCAAAGAATCCCACTAAATGCCCCCACAATTCCAATAAATTGCCTCCAAATCCCCTAAAAATCCCAATAAAACCCAGAAATAATTCCAGAGGATCCCACAAAATCCCCACAAAATCCCAGTAAAACCATCCAAAATTCTAAAGAAAACACAAAAAATTTCAATTAACCCCCAAATACCCCCAGGAAAAAAACTTCCCACTCAAAGCACCAATAAAACCCCTCAAAACCAAACTCCCCAAAATCCCCCAACTGCCTCCAAACCCAATAACTCTCCCCAAAAACCCCAACAATTCCCTGTAAACTCCCAACACAATTCCCCAAAGCCCAAAAAAGCCCCAGATGCCCAAACCCCTCCCGAGCCCTCCCTGGTCCCTCCCGGTCCCGCCCAGGCCCGTCCGGGGCCGCGGCCAAAACTGCCCGGAGCGAACGCGGAGGTCCCGGAGCGACCCCGGAGCCGATCCCGGGCTCGGCCTCGGGCTCGGCCCCTTTGGGGGATTTTGGGCCGAAGCGGGCAGGTTTAGGGTGGGCTTCAGATCCCTTGCGGGGATCCCGAGCCTTTTCGGGTGGATTTTCAGCCCCTGTGGCTGATTTGAGGCCGAATCTGGTGGGGTTTAGGGGGGATTTCAGACCCCTTTGGATGATTTTAGGCCCATGTGGGTGGGGCTGGGGCCCATTTGAGTGAGTTTAGGAAAAACTGGGCCCATATGGGTGAATCCTAATCCTGTGTGGGTGATTTTAGGTCCCTTTTGTGTGTCTTTTGGGTGCATTTAAGTAGGGTTTTTTGCTGCTTTGGGCAATTTTAGGTTGAACCAAGCCTTTTTAGGGTGATTTTAGGTCTTCTTGTGTTGGTGTCAGGGACATTTTGGTGATTTTAGATACCTTTGGATGATTTTAGGCTGGACCAGATACTTTCAGGCTGGATTTTAGTCACATTTGAAAGATTTACGGGTGATCTTAAGCCATTTCTTGAGGGCTATAAAACACTTGGGGCAGTTTTAAGCCCCTTTGGTTGGATTTTAGAGCCCTCTGGATACTTTTAATCCCATTTGGTTGGTGTCAGGCCGAACCATGTGGATGTAGGCTGCATTTGATGCCCTTTTGGGTGATTTTGGGTCAAAGCGGGCTTTTTTAGGACAGCGCGTCCCCCTGGCCCCGCTCCTTTCCCCTCACGGTTCCGCCCTTTCCTCGCTCCTTTCCCCTCACGGTTCTGCCCTTTCCTCGCTCCTTTCCCCTCATGGTTCAGGATCCCGGAGCGGGGGAGGAGGAGGAGGGAGGGAGGAAGAGGCGCAGCGGCAGCAGGGAGCAGCCGGAGGAGAGGAGAGAAGGAATCGCGTGGCCCTGGCGCTGCCTGAGCTCGCAGCACCCCGGGAGCATCGCCCCCATCCCGCAGGTGCCCGGGGAAGGGGAGCTCGGCCCAAATATCCTGGGGGGTGCCTGGGTTCGGGTTCTTTGGGAGGGATGTTTGGAGCTGGCAGGGCTCCAAAGCCGAGCCGCAGCTGGCCCTCGGGGGGACATCGGGGGGTCCCCGAGAGGTGTTTTCGGGGCATCCCAGTGTGGGGGGCAGCAGAGCCCCGTCGGGGGGACACCGGTTTTGGGGAGCCCCGGGAGAGCCGCGGCTGCCCTGAGCGGGAGCCCCGAGAGAGGAGAGCCCCAGAAGCCCCAGCGGGGAACCCGAGAGGGGGGGACCCCTGGCAGTGCCGGCACCCCGGCAATGGGGGGTGCTGGGGCTGGAGGGGCGGCATGGCCGGGAAAGGGGTGCGGGGCTCCCGGGGCCGCCAGGGGCTGCTCCCAGCAGGAGCCCAGTTGCTGACAGTCATTCCCCGTTATGATACAATTTGCCCCCAGCACTGTTCCCGTTGTTCCCAGTGCCATCCAGTGTTTTCCCAGTTCTCCCACTTGCCCCCAGAATAGTCCCAGTCACTCCCAGTAAGATCCCAGTATGAGTCCAGTATGATCCCAGTCTCTGCCAGCAGGGCCCCAGTCACTCACCCTTGTCCCCAGTTGCCCCCAGCGTGGTCCCAGTTGCCCCCAGCACATTCCCAGTGGCTCCATATGTGTCCCAGTCCTAGTGCAATGATGGGGAATACCAAACGCACTTGAGGCATCACGTACGGTTAACACCAAAGCTGTGGCTATGTTTGTGATGGGGTCATAGGTAAAGTTCACTAGGTTCCACCGGGATTGGAATTCCTTTTCAAAATCAGCGGCACTGTCCCAAACTATTTTCCGAATCTCAGTAGGAAAAGTGCCTTCTTCACCTTCTCTTATAATCGAGGCAGCAACCGACTGCATCCCTAATTGAGCCTGGATACAGCTGAGAGCTAAAGAAACGTTCTTTTGTGTGGCACCGAGTGCATCAATTACCAATTTGTGATCATTTACGCTTGCTTCCTCCCAACTTGGTAATATGTTTGATAGCAAGCGCTGATGTCTTCCCAAGGCCAATAAGGACGACTGCAGTGGTTGTTGGAATTTGGTCAAATCTAGTGGTGGCAGCCAATGTGTTCATTAATACTTCTGAATCAATGCTATTTAGAATTCCCAATCCTGTTCCCACAGCACCGGTTATGTCTCTTAGCATCCGTCTTTTAGAAGGGTTCCGCTGTCGCAACCAGGTCGTCCAACCCTGAAAAGAAGTTTTTTTTCCATCAGCAAAATCAGGGGTATTTAACCCCATCGTTTGGGAATTGGGGAGTGTTTGACACCCCAGGATCTGGGATTTGGAGGGTTTGACCCTAAAATTTGGGGTTCGGGGCTGGGGGGGGGGGGTAGGGCTTGACATCCCAGAGTTTGGGTTTGAGGGTGTTTGACCCCCCCAGTGTTTGAACCCCCAGGATTTGGGGTCGGGGGGAGTTGACCCCAGGATCTGGGGTGTTTGACCCGCTGGGTTTGGGGTCGGGGTTGAGAGCAGAGCCATTTCCTGGAAACAGCGGCGGGACCGGGACTGGGAACAGGATCGGGATCGGGAATGGGAGTGGGATCGGGGTCGGGAATGAGATCGGGAACGGGAACAGAAATGGGAATGGGATTGGGATCGGGAACAGGATCAGGAACGGGATTGGGCTCGGGAAGGGGAGAGGCCCTGGCCCAATAATGGACCCCTCCCCCAGGGAGCGACCTTGCCCCAATCCCGAGATGGACCAATCCCCTCAATCCCAGACCCCTCCCCAATTCCCAAACCCTCCCCAATGCCAGCCCCTGACCCAGTCCCAGACCCCTGCCCAGTCGCTGAACGGACCCTCCCTCAATCCCAGCCCGCCCCGATCCGGATCGGAGCCATCCCCGGAGCCTCCCCCATTCCCGGACCGGACCCTTCAATCCCTTTTTGGGGCGGCTCCTGCCGCTTCCAGCCCATTTTTTGGGGATCCAAACGGCTCCGGGGACCCTCCCCACTTTGGGGGTGTTGGGGTGGCCCCAGGGCCGCCCCGAGGGCCGAGGGGGGATGGAAACCCCCAAAGCCGGGGGGCTCCTGGGGGTCCCCAGTTCCCCCCGTCCCCACCCCAAAACAGCTCCTGGCCAATCAGAGCGCGCGGCGCTGCTGACAACTCAGTTGCCGGGCCGGCGATTTTCAGGCAATCAGCGCCTGCGATAGCGCTGCTCATCGGTTGCCAGGCAGATCACAGCGCTTCTCAATGCGCTAGCCAATCAGAGACTGCGCGGGGCCATTTCTAGCCAATCAGAGCGCTTGTTCTCGATGACTCCTCAGTCGCCAGGCGGACCCGCAGCGCCCAGCGCTCCCCGGGAGCGGAATTTGGGGAGGGGGGAGGTGACCCTGGGGATGGGGATGGGGCGTGCGGGGGCAGCTGGGGCCGGACTGGTGGCACTGGTGGTGCTGAGAGCCCCCCCGGCCGCGGGGGTCACGGTGAGAAGGGGTTGGGGGCCCCAAATTAAACCAAAGAGGGATCGGGACCCCCCCACGGAGCAGGAGGGGCCTGGAACCCCCAAAACCAAACACGGGGGAGGGGAGCGGGGACTGGGGGAACGATGGGGAAGGCGGGGGAAAGAGGGGGATGGGACACCCAAAAAGGATCAAGACAACTTGAGGTGGCCACCTTTCTATGTGGATGGTAGCCAATGGTAGCCAATGCTTTTTCCCAGTCCATGGGATCCCAGTCTGTGCAATCCCAGTCGATGTGGTCCCAGTCCATATAATCTCAACCCAGTTTATCCCAGTGTGTACCGTCCTGATCCCTATGGTCCCATTCCATATGGTCCCAGTCCATAGGATCTCAGTCCAGGTGATCCCAGCCCATGTTTGATCCCAGTCTGTGTGGTGCTGCACACACTGCCAGGGTCTGAAATTCCAGTCACCAGCCAGGAAAAAATGTTCCTGCCCTTGAATGTCCTTGCTGTCCTCTCAACGAGTTATAATAAAACTAAAAATCAATAAATTTGAATTTAAATAAAATAGAATAAAAATGAAATTTAAAAATTTCAACTCTTACAACCCTCCTAGGGCTCCGCTGCCAGAATCAGCAGGAGTGGTGTTGGCCTCTTCAGGGGAGTTAGAGTGGGACCCGACCAGAGCGGGGGCCCTTAAACCCCAAAAATCCACCCTGGGGGGCAAAACATCCCCTACAGCGGCTTGGAGTGAGTCCCCCAGAAAAATGTCACTTAAAGCTGTCATGATCACCCCTGAAAAGGGGCTTGTGGGGCTGTGGCCCCACAAACACCTGAAAATGGGGAGGAAAAAACACCCTTGGAGGGGTGAGGTCCCCCCAAACATCCCTAAAAAGAGAAAAACTCCTCTTCAGAGGGGCCTGAAGACCCTTCAGGGCACTCGAGGAGGGACAAGATCCCCTCCTCTGCTGGGGCCTCTCCGAGCCGGGAGCTCTCCCGTTGGCGGCTGCCCTCGGGGGAGCCCCGAACGACGGCGGCTCCTGGGCTGAGCCCCCCTCAGCCGGGGTTGTGGAGGGAACTGGGGGGGCTGGGACGGGGCCTGGGGGTCCTGGGGTGACCTGGGGGAGCCTCAGTGGGTCCCACCTCCCCCTGTGCCCCCTCTCCCACCCCCTTCCCAATATTGCCCCCAAGCAAAAGCTTGTGCCAGTGCCCCCACCGACCTCCAGCCCTGGGAACCTGGAGCAAGCGGAAACCACAACTTTGCAAATGCTACCTGTGCCTGAAGCAAATGGAAAGAGAACTGGGGTGTGAAAAATAAAGCTTGTTTATTTTCAGAAAAACAGCAAAGAAAACACAGAACACATTTACATTGTAAGAATATTTGTAACAACAACTATCTATGGAACGTATATACCTAAGAACATATCTAACAAAAGTCTATGAAACGTATTTACAGAAGACAAAAAGAAGCCCTAAAACCTATAGCCTAAAGACAACAACAAACTCTACAACGTATGTACAAAAGGGTGGCATCTCTGTCCGGGATCTCCATCGGTCCTTGAGGAAAAGCAAGAGGCACAGTCACTCCAATCAGGCAGAGAGGGCTCTTCCATGTGCCCCCAGGCTGGCCCAGCAAGCGCAGCACAGGCTGGGGATGGCCACCAGAACCCAATGCACCGGGTCCCACATCCCTGAGCAGGGACCACCCAGCCCAGTCCCAGCCTGGCAGCAGGGGACCCACTCTGCCTGTGGGGACCACATGCCTGTCCTGCTGCTGGTATTGCTCTTCATCCCAAGATCATGGCCTCTTCCTCATCTTTCTCATCAATGTCCATGTCCTCAAGGTACTCTTCCATTTCCACGTCCATCTCCTCTTCCACATCTACCTCCATCTCTTCTTCACCAGTCTCTTCTCCATCCACTTCCATCTCCTCCTCTGGATCCATCTGCATGTCCACCTCCATCTCTTCCTCTCCAGTCTCTTCTCCATCCACTTCCATCTTCTCCTCTGTATCAATCTCCATGTCCACCTCCATCTCTTCCTCTCCAGTCTCTTCTCCATCCACTTCCATCTCCTCCTCTGTATCCATCTGCATGTCCACCTCCATCTCTTCCTCTCCACTCTCTTCTCCATCCACTTCCATCTCCTCCTCTGTATCAATCTCCATGTCCACCTCCATCGCATTGTCTCCACTCTCTTCGCCATCCACTTCCATGTCCTCCTCTCTATCAGCCTGCATGTCCACCTCCATCTCGTCCTCTCTCTCGGTGACAGCCTGCAGAGGTAGCAACACCTCAGAGTGGGGTCCCTGTCCCACCCCATCCCCACAGAACTCCAGCCCAGCCGGGCAGCTGGGGGGTGTCCACCTCCATGGAATGGCACTGTACCTTCCTCAGGACAAATGTGAGCATCCTGCAGGGACGGATGACAAAATCCAGGCAACAGAGAGCTTTCAGGACTGATGGGAGTATCAGGGCGCAGGTGACGAGAAGAGTGACAGGGAACATGGTGAAGGGTGAGCTGGCACGAGGGCTGGCACAGGGTGGGCTGACACAAGGGCCAGTGGTTGTGTTGTGCTCTTTGCTGGACGCTGGAAGTTCCTGCTGGAACATCACATCTGTGACATCACAGTGGATCTAAAGAGCATCTTGTTCCGAGCTGAGCAATCTTCCCCAGCCCATGCTGCTCACAGCCCTGTTGCCAAGGATGGGGCATCCACAGCCTGGGCCAGTGCCTCAGCAGCCTCCGTGTAAAAGAGCAGCTCCCTCAGATCCAACTTCAATCAGCCTCCTGCAGTTGAAAGCCATCCCCCCTTGTCCTGTTGCCACGGGCCCGGCTGAACACTGTCCCCGTCTTTCCTGTGGGACCCTTCCAGTCCTGCAGAGCTGCAGGGAGGCCTCCCCAGTGTCTCCTGTTTCCAGGCTGAGCATCCCCAGCCCCACTTGGACGGCAGTCAGGTAGATCAGGGGGAGTCAAGGCTGAAGTCAAACAGCATCAGGAACTGAGAGGTGGAAGCTTTAGGCCCAGGTTTGCCTCTGTAATAACAGTGGAGGGGAAGATGGTGGGACACTGGCTCTGTTCTAACCGCTGATTATTTTCGTTTTTTTTTTTTTTTTTTTCTTTTCTGTCATGCTGATGCAGGTGTTGCTGTTTGCAAGGAAGCTTGGCACAATATCCATTGTCTTCTCCATTTGTGAAACACCGAGCAGAGTCTGGGCAGGCTGATGATGCAGAGCAAAACCTGCAAATACACCGGTGATCCTGAGCCTGGAGGGTGCAGCTAAACCCGGCCAAAAATAATTTCTGGAAAGTCAAGCCTGGTTTACATTTTCTTGAGTTTGGCTATTCCTGAACCGGGGGAGAGGGCATTCTGGGGAGGGGGTACCACAGGGGTTCCCCTCCCCCGTTTTTGGGGGGTCTCCCATTGTGCCCCCTCCCCAAAAAGCACCGCAGGCCCCCTGAGGTGGCTCCTGTTCCACCGGCCGGTGCCCCCTGATCCAGGACAGCCCCCGGTGAGTCTGGGGCGCTCTGGGGGGATTTTGGGGGGATTTTGGCGGCATGTAGTGGCTTTGGGGGATTTTGTTGGGAGATTAGGGGGAATTATTGGATTTTGGAGAGAATTACTGGGTTTGTGGGGTTATGGGGGTTTTGTGGGATTTGAGGATTTTGGATTTTGGGGATTTTTTAGGGTTTTGGGGTGGTTATTTTTTGGGGGGTTTATTGAAATTTTAGGTCGGTTTTTTTTTTTAAATTTTGGTGGGTTCCACTGGGATTTTGTGGGATTCTTTGGTGTTTGGGAGTTATTAATTGGGATTTTTGGGGGATTTTGGGGGGTTTTAGTGGAATTTTGGGGGGCTTTGGAGTTGTCCCAGGGTGTGGGGAAGGGCTGAGAGGCACCAACATCTGGTTTAAACCCCTGAAAGTCTCAATAAACCCCATGAAATCACAATTAAATTTCACAAATTCCCATTAGAATACCCTCGAATCCCAAAAAAAGCTCACAAAATCCCAATTAAACCCCACAAATCCCGCCAAAAATGTCTCCAAAACCACAACAAGCCCCACAAAATCCTCACGAGACCCAAAGAAATCTTGGCTACACCCAAAAAAACCCACAAGCCCCCCCAAATCCCCACTAAAATAACTGAAAAACCCAAATCCCCAAAGAATCCCACTAAATGCCCCAACAATTCCAATAAATTGCCTCCAAATCCCCTAAAAATCCCAATAAAACCCAGAAATAATTCCAGAGGATCCCACAAAATCCCAGTAAAACCTTCCAAAATTCAAAAGAAAACACAAAAAAAATCAATTAACCCCCAAATACCCCCAGGAAAAAAACTTCCCACTCAAAGCACCAATAAAACCCCTCAAAACCAAACTCCCCAAAATCCCCCAACTGCCTCCAAACCCAATAATTCTCCCCAAAAACCCCAACAATTCCCTGTAAACTCCCAACACAATTCCCAAAAGCCCAAAAAAGCCCCAGATGCCCAAACCCCTCCCGAGCCCTCCCTGGTCCCTCCCGGTCCCGCCCAGGCCCGTCCGGGGCCGCGGCCAAAACTGCCCGGAGCGGACGCGGAGGTCCCGGAGCCACCCCGGAGCCGATCCCGGGCTCGGCCTCGGGCTCGGCCCCTTTGGGGGATTTTGGGCCGAACCGGGCAGGTTTAGGGTGGGCTTCAGATCCCTTGCGGGGATCCCGAGCCTTTTTGGGTGGATTTTCAGCCCCTGTGGCTGATTTGAGGCCGAATCTGGTGGGGTTTAGGGGGGATTTCAGACCCCTTTGGATGATTTTAGGCCCATGGGGGTGGGGCTGGGGCCCATTTGGGTGAGTTTAGGAAAAACTGGGCCCATATGGGTGAATCCTAATCCTGTGTGGGTGATTTTAGGTCCCTTTTTTGGGTATTTTGGGTGCATTTAAGTAGGGGTTTTTTTGCTGCTTTGGGCAATTTTAGGTTGAACCAAGCCTTTTTAGGGTGATTTTAGGTCTTCTTGTGTTGGTGTCAGGGACATTTTGGTGATTTTAGATACCTTTGGATGATTTTAGGCTGGACCAGATACTTTCAGGCTGGATTTTAGTCACATTTGAAAGATTTACGGGTGATCTTAAGCCATTTCTTGAGGGCTATAAAACACTTGGGGCAGTTTTAAGCCCCTTTGGTTGGATTTTAGAGCCCTCTGGATACTTTTAATCCCATTTGGTTGGTGTCAGGCCGAACCATGTGGATGTAGGCTGCATTTGATGCCCTTTTGGGTGATTTTGGGTCAAACCGGGCTTTTTTAGGACAGCGCGTCCCCTTGGCCCCGCTCCTTTCCCCTCACGGTTCTGCCCTTTCCTCGCTCCTTTCCCCTCATGGTTCAGGATCCCGGAGCGGGGGAGGAGGAGGAGGGAGGGAGGAAGAGGCGCAGCGGCAGCAGGGAGCAGCCGGAGGAGAGGAGAGAAGGAATCGCGTGGCCCTGGCGCTGCCTGAGCTCGCAGCACCCCGGGAGCATCGCCCCCATCCCGCAGGTGCCCGGGGAAGGGGAGCTCGGCCCAAATATCCTGGGGGGTGCCTGGGTTCGGGTTCTTTGGGAGGGATGTTTGGAGCTGGCAGGGCTCCAAAGCCGAGCCGCAGCTGGCCCTCGGGGGGACATCGGGGGTCCCCGAGAGGTGTTTTTGGGGGATCCCAGTGTGGGTGGCGGCAGAGCCCCGTCGGGGGGACACCGGTTTTGGGGAGCCCCGGGAGAGCCGCGGCTGCCCTGAGCGGGAGCCCCGAGAGAGGAGAGCCCCAGAAGCCCCAGCGGGGAACCCGAGAGGGGGGGACCCCTGGCAGTGCCGGCACCCCGGCAATGGGGGGTGCTGGGGCTGGAGGGGCGGCATGGCCGGGAAAGGGGTGCGGGGCTCCCGGGGCCGCCAGGGGCTGCTCCCAGCAGGAGCCCAGTTGCTGACAGTCATTCCCCGTTATGATACAATTTGCCCCCAGCACTGTTCCCGTTGTTCCCAGTGCCATCCAGTGTTTTCCCAGTTCTCCCACTTGCCCCCAGAATAGTCCCAGTCACTCCCAGTAAGATCCCAGTATGAGTCCAGTATGATCCCAGTCTCTGCCAGCAGGGCCCCAGTCACTCACCCTTGTCCCCAGTTGCCCCCAGCGTGGTCCCAGTTGCCCCCAGCACATTCCCAGTGGCTCCATATGTGTCCCAGTCCTAGTGCAATGATGGGGAATACCAAACGCACTTGAGGCATCACGTACGGTTAACACCAAAGCTGTGGCTATGTTTGTGATGGGGTCATAGGTAAAGTTCACTAGGTTCCACCGGGATTGGAATTCCTTTTTAAAATCAGCGGCGCTGTCCCAAACTATTTTCCGAATCTCAGTAGGAAAAGTGCCTTCTTCACCTTCTCTTATAATCGAGGCAGCAACCGACTGCATCCCTAATTGAGCCTGGATACAGCTGAGAGCTAAAGAAACGTTCTTTTGTGTGGCACCGAGTGCATCAATTACCAATTTGTGATCATTTACGCTTGCTTCCTCCCAACTTGGTAATATGTTTGATAGCAAGCGCTGATGTCTTCCCAAGGCCAAGAAGGACGACTGCAGTGGTTGTTGGAATTTGGTCAAATCTAGTGGTGGCAGCCAATGTGTTCATTAATACTTCTGAATCAATGCTATTTAGAATTCCCAATCCTGTTCCCACAGCACCGGTTATGTCTCTTAGCATCCGTCTTTTAGAAGGGTTCCGCTGTCGCAACCAGGTCGTCCAACCCTGAAAAGAAGTTGACAAAAAAGGTGAACAAGCTGGCTGAATTTCTGAGACATTTTTTTGCATCAGCAAAATCAGGGGTATTTAACCCCATCGTTTGGGAATTGGGGAGTGTTTGACACCCCAGGATCTGGGATTTGGAGGGTTTGATCCTAAAATTTGGGGTTTGGGGCTGGGGGGGGGGGGTAGGGCTTGACATCCCAGAGTTTGGGTTTGAGGGTGTTTGACCCCCCCCAGTGTTTGAACCCCCAGGATTTGGGGTCGGGGAGAGTTTACCCCAGGATCTGGGGTGTTTGACCCGCTGGGTTTGGGGTCGGGGTTGAGAGCAGAGCCATTTCCTGGAAACAGCGGCGGGACCGGGACTGGGAACAGGATCGGGATCGGGAATGGGAGTGGGATCGGGGTCGGGAATGAGATCGGGAACGGGAACAGAAATGGGAATGGGATTGGGATCGGGAACAGGATCAGGAACGGGATTGGGCTCGGGAAGGGGAGAGGCCCTGGCCCAATAATGGACCCCTCCCCCAGGGAGCGACCCTGCCCCAATCCCGGGATGGAGCAATCCCCTCAATCCCAGACCCTCCCCAATTCCCAAACCCTCCCCAATGCCAGCCCCTGACCCAGTCCCAGACCCCTCCCCAGTCGCTGAACGGACCCTCCCTCAATCCCAGCCCGCCCCGATCCGGATGGGAGCCATCCCCGGAGCCTCCCCCATTCCCGGACCGGACCCTTCAATCCCTTTGTGGGGCGGCTCCTGCCGCTTCCAGCCCATTTTTGGGGGATCCAAAGGGCTCCGGGGACCCTCCCCACTTTGGGGGTGTTGGGGTGGCCCCAGGGCCGCCCCGAGGGCCGAGGGGGGATGGAAACCCCCAAAGCCGGGGGGCTCCTGGGGGTCCCCAGTTCCCCCCGTCCCCACCCCAAAACAGCTCCTGGCCAATCAGAGCGCGCGGCGCTGCTGACAACTCAGTTGCCGGGCCGGCGATTTTCAGGCAATCAGCGCCTGCGATAGCGATGCTCATCGGTTGCCAGGCAGATCAAAACGCTTCTCAATGCGCTAGCCAATCAGAGACTGCGCGGGGCCATTTCTAGCCAATCAGAGCGCTTGTTCTCGATGACTCCTCAGTCGCCAGGCGGACCCGCAGCGCCCAGCGCTCCCCGGGAGCGGAATTTGGGGAGGGGGGAGGTGACCCTGGGGATGGGGATGGGGCGTGCGGGGGCAGCTGGGGCCGGACTGGTGGCACTGGTGGTGCTGAGAGCCCCCCCGGCCGCAGGGGTCGCGGTGAGAAGGGGTTGGGGGCCCCAAATTAAACCAAAGAGGGATCGGGACCCCCCCACGGAGCAGGAGGGGCCTGGAACCCCCAAAACCAAACACGGGGGAGGGGAGCGGGGATTGGGGGAACGATGGGGAAGGCGGGGGAAAGAGGGGGATGGGACACCCAAAAAGGATCAAGACAACTTGAGGTGGCCACCTTTCTATGTGGATGGTAGCCAATGGTAGCCAATGCTTTTTCCCAGTCCATGGGATCCCAGTCTGTGCAATCCCAGTCGATGTGGTCCCAGTCCATAGAATCTCAACCCAGTTTATCCCAGTGTGTACCGTCCTGATCCCTATGGTCCCATTCCATATGGTCCCAGTCCATAGGATCTCAGTCCAGGTGATCTCAGCCCATGTTTGATCCCAGTCTGTGTGGTGCTGCACACACTGCCAGGGTCTGAAATTCCAGTCACCAGCCAGGAAAAAATGTTCCTGCCCTTGAATGTCCTTGCTGTCCTCTCAACGAGTTATAATAAAACTAAAAATCAATAAATTTGAATTTAAATAAAATAGAATAAAAATGAAATTTAAAAATTTAAACTCTTACAACCCTCCCAGGGCTCCGCTGCCAGAATCAGCAGGAGTGGTGTTGGCCTCTTCAGGGGAGTTAGAGTGGGACCCGACCAGAGCGGGGGCCCTTAAACCCCAAAAATCCACCCTGGGGGGCAAAACATCCCCTACAGCGGCTTGGAGTGAGTCCCCCAGAAAAATGTCACTTAAAGCTGTCATGATCACCCCTGAAAAGGGGCTTGTGGGGCTGTGGCCCCACAAACACCTGAAAATGGGGAGGAAAAAACACCCTTGGAGGGGTGAGGTCCCCCCAAACATCCCTAAAAAGAGAAAAACTCCTCTTCAGAGGGGCCTGAAGACCCTTCAGGGCCCTCGAGGAGGGACAAGATCCCCTCCTCTGCTGGGGCCTCTCCGAGCCGGGAGCTCTCCCGTTGGCGGCTGCCCTCGGGGGAGCCCCGAACGACGGCGGCTCCTGGGCTGAGCCCCCCTCAGCCGGGGCTGTGGAGGGAACTGGGGGGGCTGGGACGGGGCCTGGGGGTCCTGGGGTGACCTGGGGGAGCCTCAGTGGGTCCCACCTCCCCCTGTGCCCCCTCTCCCACCCCCTTCCCAATATTGCCCCCAAACAAAAGGTTGTGGCTGTGCCAGCGCCCCCACCGACCTCCAGCCCTGGGAACCTGGAGCAAGCGGAAACCACAACTTTGCAAATGCTACCTGTGCCTGAAGCAAATGGAAAGAGAACTGGGGTGTGAAAAATAAAGCTTGTTTATTTTCAGAAAAACAGCAAAGAAAACACAGAACACATTTACATTGTAAGAATATTTGTAACAACAACTATCTATGGAACGTATATACCTAAGAACATATCTAACAAAAGTCTATGAAACGTATTTACAGAAGACAAAAAGAAGCCCTAAAACCTATAGCCTAAAGACAACAACAAACTCTACAACGTATGTACAAAAGGGTGGCATCTCTGTCCGGGATCTCCATCGGTCCTTGAGGAAAAGCAAGAGGCACAGTCACTCCAATCAGGCAGAGAGGGCTCTTCCATGTGCCCCCAGGCTGGCCCAGCAAGCGCAGCACAGGCTGGGGATGGCCACCAGAACCCAATGCACCGGGTCCCACATCCCTGAGCAGGGACCACCCAGCCCAGTCCCAGCCTGGCAGCAGGGGACCCGCTCTGCCTGTGGGGACCACATGCCTGTCCTGCTGCTGGTATTGCTCTTCATCCCAAGATCATGGCCTCTTCCTCATCTTTCTCATCAATGTCCATGTCCTCAAGGTACTCTTCCATTTCCACGTCCATCTCCTCTTCCACATCTACCTCCATCTCTTCTTCACCACTCTCTTCTCCATCCACTTCCATCTCCTCCTCTGGATCCATCTGCATGTCCACCTCCATCTCTTCCTCTCCAGTCTCTTCTCCATCCACTTCCATCTCCTCCTCTGTATCAATCTCCATGTCCACCTCCATCTCTTCCTCTCCAGTCTCTTCTCCATCCACTTCCATCTCCTCCTCTGTATCCATCTGCATGTCCACCTCCATCTCTTCCTCTCCACTCTCTTCTCCATCCACTTCCATCTTCTCCTCTGTATCAATCTCCATGTCCACCTCCATCGCATTGTCTCCACTCTCTTCGCCATCCACTTCCATGTCCTCCTCTCTATCAGCCTGCATGTCCACCTCCATCTCGTCCTCTCTCTCGGTGACAGCCTGCAGAGGTAGCAACACCTCAGAGTGGGGTCCCTGTCCCACCCCATCCCCACAGAACTCCAGCCCAGCCGGGCAGCTGGGGGGTGTCCACCTCCATGGAATGGCACTGTACCTTCCTCAGGACAAATGTGAGCATCCTGCAGGGACGGATGACAAAATCCAGGCAACAGAGAGCTTTCAGGACTGATGGGAGTATCAGGGCGCAGGTGACGAGAAGAGTGACAGGGAACATGGTGAAGGGTGAGCTGGCACGAGGGCTGGCACAGGGTGGGCTGACACAAGGGCCAGTGGTTGTGTTGTGCTCTTTGCTGGACGCTGGAAGTTCCTGCTGGAACATCGCATCTGTGACATCACAGTGGATCTAAAGAGCATCTTGTTCCGAGCTGAGCAATCTTCCCCAGCCCATGCTGCTCACAGCCCTGTTGCCAAGGATGGGGCATCCACAGCCTGGGCCAGTGCCTCAGCAGCCTCTGTGTAAAAGAGCAGCTCCCTCAGATCCAACTTCAATCAGCCTCCTGCAGTTGAAAGCCATCCCCCCTTGTCCTGTTGCCACGGGCCCGGCTGAACACTGTCCCCGTCTTTCCTGTGGGACCCTTCCAGTCCTGCAGAGCTGCAGGGAGGCCTCCCCAGTGTCTCCTGTTTCCAGGCTGAGCATCCCCAGCCCCACTTGGACGGCAGTCAGGTAGATCGGGGGAGTCAAGGCTGAAGTCAAACAGCATCAGGAACTGAGAGGTGGAAGCTTTAGGCCCAGGTTTGCCTCTGTAATAACAGTGGAGGGGAAGATGGTGGGACACTGGCTCTGTTCTAACCGCTGATTATTTCCTTTTTTTTTTTTTCCCTTCTTTTCTGTCATGCTGATGCAGGTGTTGCTGTTTGCAAGGAAGCTTGGCACATTATCCATTGTCTTCTCCATTTGTGAAACACCGAGCAGAGTCTGGGCAGGCTGATGATGCAGAGCAAAACCTGCAAATACACCGGTGATCCTGAGCCTGGAGGGTGCAGCTAAACCCGGCCAAAAATAATTTCTGGAAAGTCAAGCCTGGTTTACATTTTCTTGAATTTGGCTATTCCTGAACTGGGGGAGAGGGCTTTCTGGGGAGGGGGTGCCACAGGGGTTCCCCTCCCCCGTTTTTGGGGGGTCTCCCATGGTGCCCCCTCCCCAAAAAGCACCGCGGGCCCCCTGAGGTGGCTCCTGTTCCACCGGCCGGTGCCCCCTGATCCAGGACGGCCCCCGGTGAGTCTGGGGGGCTCAGGGGGGATTTTGGGGAGATTTTGGCGGCATGTATGGGCTTTGGGGGATTTTGTTGGGAGATTAGGGGGAATTATTGGATTTTGGAGAGAATTACTGGGTTTGTGGGGTTATGGGGGTTTTGTGGGTTTTGAGGATTTTGGATTTTAGGGATTTTTTAGGGTTTTGGGGTGGTTATTTTTTGGGGGGTTTATTGAAATTTTAGGTCGGTTTTTTTTTTGTTTGTTTTTTTTTTTTTTTTTGGTTTGGTTTTTTTTTTTTTAATTTTGGTGGGTTCCATTGGGATTTTGTGGGATTCTTTGGTGTTTAGGAGTTTTTAATTGGGATTTTTGGGGGATTTTGGGGGGTTTTAGTGGAATTTTGGGGGGCTTTGGAGTTGTCCCAGGGTGTGGGGAAGGGCTGAGAGGCACCAAAGTCTCCTTTAAACCCCTGAAAGTCCCAATAAACCCCATGAAATCGCAATTAAATTTCACAAATTCCCATTAGAACACCCTCGAATCCCAAAAAAAGCCCACAAAATCCCAATTAAACCCCACAAATCCTCCCAAAAATGTCTCCAAAACCACAACAAGCCCCACAAAATCCTCACGAGACCCAAAGAAATCTTGACAACAACCTAAAAAAAACCTACAAAACCCCCCCTAATCCCCACTAAAATTCCTAACAAACCCAAATCCCCAAAGAATCCCACTAAATGCCCCAACAATTCCCATAAATTGCCTCCAAATCCCCTAAAAATCCCAATAAAACCCAGAAATAATTCCAGAGGATCCCACAAAATCCCAGTAAAACCTTCCAAAATTCAAAAGAAAACACAAAAAAAATCAATTAACCCCCAAATACCCCCAGGAAAAAAACTTCCCACTCAAAGCACCAATAAAACCCCTCAAAACCAAACTCCCCAAAATCCCCCAACTGCCTCCAAACCCAATAATTCTCCCCAAAAACCCCAACAATTCCCTGTAAACTCCCAACACAATTCCCAAAAGCCCAAAAAAGCCCCAGATGCCCAAACCCCTCCCGAGCCCTCCCTGGTCCCTCCCGGTCCCGCCCAGGCCCCTCCGGGGCCGCGGCCAAAACTGCCCGGAGCGGACGCGGAGGTCCCGGAGCCACCCCGGAGCCGATCCTGGGCTCGGCCTCGGGCTCGGCCCCTTTGGGGGATTTTGGGCCGAACCGGGCAGGTTTAGGGTGGGCTTCAGATCCCTTGCAGGGATCCCGAGCCTTTTTGGGTGGATTTTCAGCCCCTGTGGCTGATTTGAGGCCGAATCTGGTGGGGTTTAGGGGGGATTTCAGACCCCTTTGGATGATTTTAGGCCCATGGGGGTGGGGCTGGGGCCCATTTGGGTGAGTTTAGGAAAAACTGGGCCCATATGGGTGAATCCTAATCCTGTGTGGGTGATTTTAGGTCCCTTTTTTGGGTATTTTGGGTGCATTTAAGTAGGGGGTTTTTTGCTGCTTTGGGCAATTTTAGGTTGAACCAAGCCTTTTTAGGGTGATTTTAGGTCTTCTTGTGTTGGTGTCAGGGACATTTTGGTGATTTTAGATACCTTTGGATGATTTTAGGCTGGACCAGATACTTTCAGGGTGGATTTTAGTCACATTTGAAAGATTTACGGGTGATCTTAAGCCATTTCTTGAGGGCTATAAAACACTTGGGGCAGTTTTAAGCCCCTTTGGTTGGATTTTAGAGCCCTCTGGATACTTTTAATCCCATTTGGTTGGTGTCAGGCCGAACCATGTGGATGTAGGCTGCATTTGATGCCCTTTTGGGTGATTTTGGGTCAAACCGGGCTTTTTTAGGACAGCGCGTCCCCTTGGCCCCGCTCCTTTCCCCTCACGGTTCCGCCCTTTCCTCGCTCCTTTCCCCTCACGGTTCTGCCCTTTCCTCGCTCCTTTCCCCTCATGGTTCAGGATCCCGGAGCGGGGGAGGAGGAGGAGGGAGGGAGGAAGAGGCGCAGCGGCAGCAGGGAGCAGCCGGAGGAGAGGAGAGAAGGAATCGCGTGGCCCTGGCGCTGCCTGAGCTCGCAGCACCCCGGGAGCATCGCCCCCATCCCGCAGGTGCCCGGGGAAGGGGAGCTCGGCCCAAATATCCTGGGGGGTGCCTGGGTTCGGGTTCTTTGGGAGGGATGTTTGGAGCTGGCAGGGCTCCAAAGCCGAGCCGCAGCTGGCCCTCGGGGGGACATCGGGGGTCCCCGAGAGGTGTTTTTGGGGGATCCCAGTGTGGGTGGCGGCAGAGCCCCGTCGGGGGGACACCGGTTTTGGGGAGCCCCGGGAGAGCCGCGGCTGCCCTGAGCGGGAGCCCCGAGAGAGGAGAGCCCCAGAAGCCCCAGCGGGGAACCCGAGAGGGGGGGGACCCCTGGCAGTGCCGGCACCCCAGCAATGGGGGGTGCTGGGGCTGGAGGGGCGGCATGGCCGGGAAAGGGGTGCGGGGCTCCCGGGGCCGCCAGGGGCTGCTCCCAGCAGGAGCCCAGTTGCTGACAGTCATTCCCCGTTATGATACAATTTGCCCCCAGCACTGTTCCCGTTGTTCCCAGTGCCATCCAGTGTTTTCCCAGTTCTCCCACTTGCCCCCAGAATAGTCCCAGTCACTCCCAGTAAGATCCCAGTATGAGTCCAGTATGATCCCAGTCTCTGCCAGCAGGGCCCCAGTCACTCACCCTTGTCCCCAGTTGCCCCCAGCGTGGTCCCAGTTGCCCCCAGCACATTCCCAGTGGCTCCATATGTGTCCCAGTCCTAGTGCAATGATGGGGAATACCAAACGCACTTGAGGCATCACGTACGGTTAACACCAAAGCTGTGGCTATGTTTGTGATGGGGTCATAGGTAAAGTTCACTAGGTTCCACCGGGATTGGAATTCCTTTTTAAAATCAGCGGCGCTGTCCCAAACTATTTTCCGAATCTCAGTAGGAAAAGTGCCTTCTTCACCTTCTCTTATAATCGAGGCAGCAACCGACTGCATCCCTAATTGAGCCTGGATACAGCTGAGAGCTAAAGAAACGTTCTTTTGTGTGGCACCGAGTGCATCAATTACCAATTTGTGATCATTTACGCTTGCTTCCTCCCAACTTGGTAATATGTTTGATAGCAAGCGCTGATGTCTTCCCAAGGCCAAGAAGGACGACTGCAGTGGTTGTTGGAATTTGGTCAAATCTAGTGGTGGCAGCCAATGTGTTCATTAATACTTCTGAATCAATGCTATTTAGAATTCCCAATCCTGTTCCCACAGCACCGGTTATGTCTCTTAGCATCCGTCTTTTAGAAGGGTTCCGCTGTCGCAACCAGGTCGTCCAACCCTGAAAAGAAGTTGACAAAAAAGGTGAACAAGCTGGCTGAATTTCTGAGACATTTTTTTGCATCAGCAAAATCAGGGGTATTTAACCCCATCGTTTGGGAATTGGGGAGTGTTTGACACCCCAGGATCTGGGATTTGGAGGGTTTGATCCTAAAATTTGGGGTTTGGGGCTGGGGGGGGGGGTAGGGCTTGACATCCCAGAGTTTGGGTTTGAGGGTGTTTGACCCCCCCCAGTGTTTGAACCCCCAGGATTTGGGGTCGGGGAGAGTTGACCCCAGGATCTGGGGTGTTTGACCCGCTGGGTTTGGGGTCGGGGTTGAGAGCAGAGCCATTTCCTGGAAACAGCGGCGGGACCGGGACTGGGAACAGGATCGGGATCGGGAATGGGAGTGGGATCGGGGTCGGGAATGAGATCGGGAACGGGAACAGAAATGGGAATGGGATTGGGATCGGGAACAGGATCAGGAACGGGATTGGGCTCGGGAAGGGGAGAGGCCCTGGCCCAATAATGGACCCCTCCCCCAGGGAGCGACCCTGCCCCAATCCCGGGATGGAGCAATCCCCTCAATCCCAGACCCTCCCCAATTCCCAAACCCTCCCCAATGCCAGCCCCTGACCCAGTCCCAGACCCCTCCCCAGTCGCTGAACGGACCCTCCCTCAATCCCAGCCCGCCCCGATCCGGATGGGAGCCATCCCCGGAGCCTCCCCCATTCCCGGACCGGACCCTTCAATCCCTTTGTGGGGCGGCTCCTGCCGCTTCCAGCCCATTTTTGGGGGATCCAAACGGCTCCGGGGACCCTCCCCACTTTGGGGGTGTTGGGGTGGCCCCAGGGCCGCCCCGAGGGCCGAGGGGGGATGGAAACCCCCAAAGCCGGGGGGCTCCTGGGGGTCACCAGTTCCCCCCGTCCCCACCCCAAAACAGCTCCTGGCCAATCAGAGCGCGCGGCGCTGCTGACAACTCAGTTGCCGGGCCGGCGATTTTCAGGCAATCAGCGCCTGCGATAGCGCTGCTCATCGGTTGCCAGGCAGATCAAAACGCTTCTCAATGCGCTAGCCAATCAGAGACTGCGCGGGGCCATTTCTAGCCAATCAGAGCGCTTGTTCTCGATGACTCCTCAGTCGCCAGGCGGACCCGCAGCGCCCAGCGCTCCCCGGGAGCGGAATTTGGGGAGGGGGGAGGTGACCCTGGGGATGGGGATGGGGCGTGCGGGGGCAGCTGGGGCCGGACTGGTGGCACTGGTGGTGCTGAGAGCCCCCCCGGCCGCGGGGGTCGCGGTGAGAAGGGGTTGGGGGCCCCAAATTAAACCAAAGAGGGATTGGGACCCCCCCACGGAGCAGGAGGGGCCTGGAACCCCCAAAACCAAACACGGGGGAGGGGAGCGGGGATTGGGGGAACGATGGGGAAGGCGGGGGAAAGAGGGGGATGGGACACCCAAAAAGGATCAAGACAACTTGAGGTGGCCACCTTTCTATGTGGATGGTAGCCAATGGTAGCCAATGCTTTTTCCCAGTCCATGGGATCCCAGTCTGTGCAATCCCAGTCGATGTGGTCCCAGTCCATAGAATCTCAACCCAGTTTATCCCAGTGTGTACCGTCCTGATCCCTATGGTCCCATTCCATATGGTCCCAGTCCATAGGATCTCAGTCCAGGTGATCTCAGCCCATGTTTGATCCCAGTCTGTGTGGTGCTGCACACACTGCCAGGGTCTGAAATTCCAGTCACCAGCCAGGAAAAAATGTTCCTGCCCTTGAATGTCCTTGCTGTCCTCTCAACGAGTTATAATAAAACTAAAAATCAATAAATTTGAATTTAAATAAAATAGAATAAAAATGAAATTTAAAAATTTCAACTCTTACAACCCTCCCAGGGCTCCGCTGCCAGAATCAGCAGGAGTGGTGTTGGCCTCTTCAGGGGAGTTAGAGTGGGACCCGACCAGAGCGGGGGCCCTTAAACCCCAAAAATCCACCCTGGGGGGCAAAACATCCCCTACAGCGGCTTGGAGTGAGTCCCCCAGAAAAATGTCACTTAAAGCTGTCATGATCACCCCTGAAAAGGGGCTTGTGGGGCTGTGGCCCCACAAACACCTGAAAATGGGGAGGAAAAAACACCCTTGGAGGGGTGAGGTCCCCCCAAACATCCCTAAAAAGAGAAAAACTCCTCTTCAGAGGGGCCTGAAGACCCTTCAGGGCCCTCGAGGAGGGACAAGATCCCCTCCTCTGCTGGGGCCTCTCCGAGCCGGGAGCTCTCCCGTTGGCGGCTGCCCTCGGGGGAGCCCCGAACGACGGCAGCTCCTGGGCTGAGCCCCCCTCAGCCGGGGCTGTGGAGGGAACTGGGGGGGCTGGGACGGGGCCTGGGGGTCCTGGGGTGACCTGGGGGAGCCTCAGTGGGTCCCACCTCCCCCTGTGCCCCCTCTCCCACCCCCTTCCCAATATTGCCCCCAAACAAAAGCTTGTGGCTGTGCCCCCACCGACCTCCAGCCCTGGGAACCTGGAGCAAGCGGAAACCACAACTTTGCAAATGCTACCTGTGCCTGAAGCAAATGGAAAGAGAACTGGGGTGTGAAAAATAAAGCTTGTTTATTTTCAGAAAAACAGCAAAGAAAACACAGAACACATTTACATTGTAAGAATATTTGTAACAACAACTATCTATGGAACGTATATACCCAAGAACATATCTAACAAAAGTCTATGAGGCGTATTTACAGAAGACAAAAAGAAGCCCTAAAACCTATAGCCTAAAGACAACAACAAACTCTACAACGTATGTACAAAAGGGTGGCATCTCTGTCCGGGATCTCCATCGGTCCTTGAGGAAAAGCAAGAGGCACAGTCACTCCAATCAGGCAGAGAGGGCTCTTCCATGTGCCCCCAGGCTGGCCCAGCAAGCGCAGCACAGGCTGGGGATGGCCACCAGAACCCAATGCACCGGGTCCCACATCCCTGAGCAGGGACCACCCAGCCCAGTCCCAGCCTGGCAGCAGGGGACCCGCTCTGCCTGTGGGGACCACATGCCTGTCCTGCTGCTGGTATTGCTCTTCATCCCAAGATCATGGCCTCTTCCTCATCTTTCTCATCAATGTCCATGTCCTCAAGGTACTCTTCCATTTCCACGTCCATCTCCTCTTCCACATCTACCTCCATCTCTTCTTCACCAGTCTCTTCTCCATCCACTTCCATCTCCTCCTCTCTATCCATCTGCATGTCCACCTCCATCTCTTCCTCTCCAGTCTCCTCTCCATCCACTTCCATCTCCTCCTCTGTATTAATCTCCATGTCCACCTCCATCTCTTCCTCTCCACTCTCTTCTCCATCCACTTCCATCTCCTCCTCTGTATCCATCTGCATGTCCACCTCCATCTCTTCCTCTCCACTCTCTTCTCCATCCACTTCCATCTTCTCCTCTGTATCAATCTCCATGTCCACCTCCATCGCATTGTCTCCACTCTCTTCTCCATCCACTTCCATGTCCTCCTCTCTATCAGCCTGCATGTCCACCTCCATCTCGTCCTCTCTCTCGGTGACAGCCTGCAGAGGTAGCAACACCTCAGAGTGGGGTCCCTGTCCCACCCCATCCCCACAGAACTCCAGCCCAGCCGGGCAGCTGGGGGGTGTCCACCTCCATGGAATGGCACTGTACCTTCCTCAGGACAAATGTGAGCATCCTGCAGGGACGGATGACAAAATCCAGGCAACAGAGAGCTTTCAGGACTGATGGGAGTATCAGGGCGCAGGTGACGAGAAGAGTGACAGGGAACATGGTGAAGGGTGAGCTGGCACGAGGGCTGGCACAGGGTGGGCTGACACAAGGGCCAGTGGTTGTGTTGTGCTCTTTGCTGGACGCTGGAAGTTCCTGCTGGAACATCACATCTGTGACATCACAGTGGATCTAAAGAGCATCTTGTTCCGAGCTGAGCAATCTTCCCCAGCCCATGCTGCTCACAGCCCTGTTGCCAAGGATGGGGCATCCACAGCCTGGGCCAGTGCCTCAGCAGCCTCCGTGTAAAAGAGCAGCTCCCTCAGATCCAACTTCAATCAGCCTCCTGCAGCTGAAAGCCATCCCCCCTTGTCCTGTTGCCACGGGCCCGGCTGAACACTGTCCCCGTCTTTCCTGTGGGACCCTTCCAGTCCTGCAGAGCTGCACTGAGGCCTCCCCAGTGTCTCCTCTTTCCAGGCTGAGGATCCCCAGCCCCACTTGGACGGCAGTCAGGTAGATCAGGGGGAGTCAAGGCTGAAGTCAAACAGCATCAGGAACTGAGAGGTGGAAGCTTTAGGCCCAGGTTTGCCTCTATAATAACAGTGGAGGGGAAGATGGTGGGACACTGGCTCTGTTCTAACCGGTGAGTATTTTCTTTTTTTTTTTTTTTTCCTTCTTTTCTGTCATGCTGATGCAGGTGTTGCTGTTTGCAAGGAAGCTTGGCACAATATCCATTGTCTTCTCCATTTGTGAAACACCGAGCAGAGTCTGGGCAGGCTGATGATGCAGAGCAAAACCTGCAAATACACCGGTGATCCTGAGCCTGGAGGGTGCAGCTAAACCCGGCCAAAAATAATTTCTGGAAAGTCAAGCCTGGTTTACATTTTCTTGAATTTGGCTATTCCTGAACCGGGGGAGAGGGCTTTCTGGGGAGGGGGTGCCACAGGGTTCCCCCCCCCCCCCCATTTTTGGGGGGTTTCCCATGGTGCCCCCTCCCCAAAAAGCTCCGCGGGCCCCCTGAGGTGGCTCCTGTTCCACCGGCCGGTGCCCCCTGATCCAGGACTGCCCCCGGTGAGTCTGGGGCGCTCTGGGGGGATTTTGGGGGGATTTTGGCAGCATTTTTGGGCGTTGGGGGATTTTGTTGGTAGCTTAGGGGGAATTACTGGATTTTAGAGAGAATTACTGGCTTTGTGGGGTTATGGGACTTTGCAGGGTTTTGTGGAATTGAGGATTTCGATTATTTTTTTAGGGTTTTGTGGGGTTTTTTTGGGGGGGTTTACTGAAATTTTTGGGAGTTTTTTTTTAATTTTCACAGTGGGTTTCACTGTGATTTTGTTGGATTCTTTGGGGTTTTGGAGGGTTTTATTGGGATTCTGGGGGGATTTCTGGGGTGTTTTAGTGGAATTTTGGGGGGCTTTGGAGTTGTCCCAGGGTGTAAGGAAGGGCTGAGAGGCACCAAAGTCTCCTTTAAACCCCTGAAAGTCTCAATAAACCTCATGAAATCACAATTAAATTTCACAAATTCCCATTAGAACACCCTCGAATCCCAATAAATACCCACAAAATCCCAATTAAACCCCACAAATCCCCCCCCAAAAATGTCTCCAAAACCACAACAAGCCCCACAAAATCCTCACGAGACCCAAAGAAATCTTGGCAACACCCAAAAAAACCCACAAAACCCCCCGTAAAATCCCCGCTAAAATTCCTAACAAACCCAAATCCCCAAAGAATCCCACTAAATGCCCCCACAATTCCAATAAAATGCCTCCAAATCCCCTAAACATTCCAAGAGAACACAGAAATAATTCCAGAGGATCCCACAAAATCCCCACAAAATCCCAGTAAAACCTTCCAAAAGTCAAAAGAAAACAGAAAAAATTTCAATTAGCCCCAAATACCCCCAGGAAAACAACTTCCCCCTCAAAGCACCAATAAAACCCCTCAAAATCCAAACTCCCCAAAATTCCCCAACTGCCTCCAAACCCAATAATTCTCCCCAAAAACCCCAACAATTCCCTGTAAACTCCCAACACAATTCCCAAAAGCCCAAAAAAGCCCCAAATGCCCAAACCCCTCCCGAGCCCTCCCTGGTCCCTCCCGGTCCCGCCCAGGCCCATCCGGGGCCGCGGCCAAAACTGCCCGGAGCGGACGCGGAGGTCCCGGAGCGACCCCGGAGCCGATCCTGGGCTCGGCCTCGGGCTCGGCCCCTTTGGGGGATTTTGGGCCGAACCGGGCAGGTTTAGGGTGGGCTTCAGATCCCTTGCGGGGATCCCGAGCCTTTTCAGGTGGATTTTCAGCCCCTATGGCTGATTTGAGGCCGAATCTGGTGGGGTTTACGGGGGATTTCAGATCCCTTTGGGTGATTTTAGGTCCATATGGGTGAATCTTAATCTTGTGTGCATGATTTTAGGTCCCTTTTTTGTGATTTATGGTCCATTTAAGTAGTTTTTTTTTGCTTCTTTGGGCAATTTTAGGTCAAACCAAGCCATTAAGGTGATTTTAGGCCAAAGCAGGTACTTTCAGGGTGTATTTTAACTTCATTTGAGGGATTTAAGGGTGATTTTAAGCCATTTCATGTGTCTTTTAAAACATTTGAGGCAATTTTAGACCCCATTGTTTGGATTTTAGAGCCCTTTGGATACTTTTAATCCCATTTGGCTGATGTCAGGCCGAACCATGTGGATGTAGGTTGCATTTGATGCCCTTTTGGGTGATTTTAAACCAAACCGGGCTTTTTTAGGACAGCGCGTCCCCTTGGCCCCACTCCTTTCCCCTCACGGTTCCGCTCTTTCCTCGCTCCTTTCCCCTCACGGTTCCGCCCTTTCCTCGCTCCTTTCCCCTCACGGTTCTGCCCTTTCCTCGCTCCTTTCCCCTCATGGTTCAGGATCCCGGAGCGGGGGAGGAGGAGGAGGGAGGGAGGAAGAGGCGCAGCGGCAGCAGGGAGCAGCCGGAGGAGAGGAGAGAAGGAATCGCGTGGCCCTGGCGCTGCCTGAGCTCGCAGCACCCCGGGAGCATCGCCCCCATCCCGCAGGTGCCCGGGGAGGGGGAGCTCGGCCCAAATATCCTGGGGCTGCCTGGGTTTGGGGTTTTTTGCGGGGGATATTTGGAGCTGGCAGGGCTCCAAAGATCCACCGTGGCGGGCCTTAGGGGGACATCATGGGGTCTTGAGGTCGGGAGCGGCTACACCCGGTATGAGACCAGTCACTCCCAGTATGAGCCTGGTTAAGGTCTTTCAGCTCCTGCCAAAGGTCTGACAGCTCCTAGTGAAGGTCTGACAGCTTCTGCTGAAGGTGTGACACTTCCTGGTGAAGGTGTGACAGCTCCTAGTGAAGGTCTGACAGCTCCTGGTGAAGTTATGAAACCTCCTAGTGAAGGTTGGACAGCTTCTGGTAAAAATCTGACAGCTCCTGCTGGAGGTCTGACAGCTCTTGCTGAAGCTGTGACAGCTCCTTCTGAAGGTGTGACGGCTCATCCTGGTGGTCTGACAGCTCCTGGTGAAGGTCTGGCAGCTCCTACTGAAGGTCTGACAGCTCCTGCTGAAGGTCTGACAGCTCTTTCTGAAGGTGTGACAGCTCCTGGTGAAAGACTGAAAGCTCCTCTTGAAGGTCTGGCAGCTTCTGGTGAAGGTGTGACAGCTCCTGGTGAAGGTCTGACAGCTCCTCCTAAATTCTGACCATTCCTGCCAAAGGTCTGACAACTCCTGCTGAAGGTCTGACAGCTCCTACTGAAGGTCTGACAGCTCCTGCTGAATTTGTGACAGCTCCTAGTGAAGGTGTGACAGCTCCTGGTTAAGGTGTGACAGGTCCTGCTGAAAGTGTGACAGCTCCTTCTGAAGGTCTGGCAGCTTCTGGTGAAGGTGTGACAGCTCCTGGTGAAGTTCTGACGGCTCCTGGTGAACATGTGAAAACTCCTGGTGAAGGTCTGACAGCTCCTGCTGAAGGTCTGACACCTCCTGGTGAATGTTCGACAGCTCCTGCTGAAGGTGTGACAGCTCCTGGTGAAAGTGTGACATCTCCAGGTGAATGTTTGACAGCTCCTGCTGAAGGTGTGACAGCTCCTGCTGGAGGTCTGACAGCTCCTTCTGATAATCTGACAGCTCCTGCTGAAGGTGTGACAGCTCCTGGTGAAGGTGGGACAACTCCTAGTGAGGTTGAGACAGCTCCTGCCGAAGTTCTGACAGCTCCTGCTGTCAGTCTGACAGGTCTTGTTTAGGTCTGATAGCTCCTCCTGAAGGTCAGAGAGCTCCTGCTGAAGGTGTGATAGCTTCTGGTGAAGGTCTGACATCTCCTGGTGAAGGCGTGACAGCCCCTGCTGGAGGTGTGACAGGTCTTGGTGAAGGTCTGACAGCTCCTGCTGAAGCTGTGACAGCTCCAGGTGAAGGTGTGACAGCTCCTAGTGAAGGTCTGACAGCTCCTGCTGAAGGTCGGAGAGCTCCTTTGAAGGTCTGACAGCTCCTGGTGAATGTCTGACAGCTTCTGGTGAAGGTCTGACAGCTCTCAGAGCGTCAAATTTACGTGGCTAGAGGGTGGTGTGCAGAAAGGAGACAGAGGAGTCCTGTAAAAGTCCCTTGATTGGCATAAAGGGAGAGCGTGCATCAGGCGTGTGTCCAACGCAGTCTCCCAATCACTTGGATCAAGTAGCCTTCTTTTCTTCTTTCCCGACTGCATTTTCTTTCATTCCCTTTCCCCCTTGGCTGAGCTACTTGGAAGGTACTCGGGACTTCCCGATCTGCCCATCATGTCCCCCTCATTACGTGCCCTCTATAAAACACACGATCCACGATCATTTCAACTAGCTAAATCAATTGATATTTTTAGTGAGCTTTACTGATTGACATGGACTGCTCCTCAGCCAAGGCCATGCTAAACTCCTGAACTTAGGGAAGAAGAACAAAGACTTTATAGGATTGTGAGAGACGAGGTGACATTTTGCTGAAGCCAAAAGATTATTCAGCTAAAGAATGAAAGCTGTTGGTTCTATGTGTTGTTGTTTGTGGTTTGGATATGTTCTGGTTGGTTTGTTGGGTGTTGCTGGAGAGGGGCGGGGTTGAAGCCCTGACTAAAAAGGAATTCAGATGATGGGGGAGTAGACAGAAAAGCAGGTGGTCAGGAGAGAATGGAAGTGCCCCAGTACCGAGCCAATGGGAAAGGGGACAGGGACTGCCCCAGCCGGGAAATGCCCGAAAATTTTCCACTTTGTTGGAAGGTGTGTGTGTTCTGCTCTCGGGAGGGACATGCAAATTCGGCTCGGCTGAATCGGTATGAATGAACAGTTGTTGCCCTCATTTTTAAAAGTGTTAAGTTTTCTTTTATAGTTCTTTTGAAAGTTTTAAAGTTCTCATAAAACTTCCTTAGCCTTCTGATAATGTTTACATATTTCTACTAAAGTTCTCATGCACTGTTCATGCAAATAATAATTGTTTTACATTCTTCTTTGTGGGAGGAGAAAATTAATAGACTGTTAGTTTGACCAGTGTGGTTACAGAAGTGGCAATTTCATCCTCCAATCTACTGCCACTTTTAGAATTCTATATATTGCAAAGTCAGAAATAAAATTAACTCTTTTTCTCTCTTGAACTCATCAAGCTTCTGTGTACTCCTTTGGTGCCAAATAGCAACAAAGTTTCTTTTTGCTTTGAAGACTTTGTCCCCATTTAATTGTGTCAAAAAGCCTGTTCATTTCTAACAGGATTATAAATATTAAGTTCTTCACCCAGGGCAGATTTAAAGCCCAAACTCCCATGTCACGTCCCCCAGACTTCCGGAACATCGCCAGAGCTCCCCCAAACCCTCCTGTCAGCCCCTAGAAACGCCCCAGAGACCTCCCAACCCCTGTTTCAACCCCGCAGCTGCCTGTAACTCCCCCAAAGACCCCACCCCAGCTGCCCATAACTTCCCCAAAGCCCCCCCAAGCCCCATATCACATTCCCTGACCTCAAACAAACCCTTATTCTCCCCCCTGCCCCCCTGCAATTTCACTCACACACGGCCATGGCCTGAGGGGACACGCTGGTGGTCTTCAGGTGGGAGCTGGCCAGGGCATCCTGACCAAAGACCTGCGGAGCTTCAGCCTTTGCAGGGGAGGCTGGCAGCAGCTGCACCCCCAAAACAGCCCCTGCAGCCCCCTCAGCCATGCAGCTGCACTGCTGGATGACTGGCTCTACGTGTCTGGAGGTGCAGGGGGGGCTCGGGGCATCCTACGGTGGGCTGGTGGGATTTTCAAGAGGCTACAGGGCCAAGGGGCCTGGAGGATCTGGAAGTGCTGGGGGAATTTGGGGAAAGGGGAGGTTGGAGGGATTTGGGGAGCTGTGTCATGACTGGCTCCTTGTGTTTGGAAGTGGGAAGGGGTATCAGGGGGTCCGGGGCAATTTCTCGGGGGGCTTTGCAGGGACTATAGTGGCTGGGGGAGCTTCAGGGCATCTTGGGGGTGTGGGAGCATTTTGGAATGAGAGGGTATACGGGAGGGCTGGGGGGCAACGTGTTCTATGTCTTTAGAAGTGGGGAGGGGACTGGGGGCTGATTTTGGAGCCTCCACTGATTACTGGGTGCCCCCCTCCAGCAAAGGGCCAAGGCTGTTTTCTCCTCCCATCTGGGAGGGGGGGTGAGCTTTGAGGATCCCATCTTCAGTCGGGGGGGTCCCTTTGTCACTGAAACTGTTTGAAAATGAAACATCTCCAACAGCAAATTCAGGGTTAGAGAATCAAAGGCGTTACTTTATACTGGTCAGGACGTGCAACAGAAATCATTGCATCTACACATTGCCCGGGTGTGCAGCCAGCAACACACGGGCAGGAGGACACAGATGGCGCTTCCTGGCTGGGAGAGGGCTTGTGGCCATCTCCAGGCACCGGTCTGACAGGGATCCCCGCAGCTCCGGCCCTGCACAGCCACTCTGTCGCCAGCACAAAGGCTTCAGCAGAACCAGCAAAGGCCAAGGGGCTACTTTTCCCTTCCCCACTGCTGGCCTGGGCCGCTTGCTGAGCACAAGGACCCGTTTTCCCCTCTACCCCTGTGCTCTGCAGACCCTGGGCAGCAAATGAAAGATCCTGGGAGTCTGTCTATTACAACATATCCTACATTTTTATGCTAAGGAAAAAGGAAAATAAGGAAAGAACAATGTTGAACAAATGAAACATTGCTTCTGGCTCAGGTGGCCCCAGCAGACAGAGCTTCTGGGATCAGCTCTCTGCAGAGCTCCAGCAGTGCAGCCAGCTGAGCCCTGAGAGACGAGGCCGTGTCCTCCATGCCCTGTGGAGCTGATCATGCAGGCTGTCGAAGATGGAATATCGAGCTCTCTCTACTGCCTGGAGGACGTACAGTGTTTGAATTGCCAGGCTTCCGACGGCGACGCTGATGTCATCTGCCATGCCTTCAAGGGCTGAAAGAGAGAGGAACAGAGCCATGGTCAGTTCCCGGATCTGAGGGGACCCGAGGAGACCCCCGTTCCAGGGCCGTGCCAGCCGGCTCTAGCCATGGCCAGCAGGGAGCAGGGACCAACAGGATCAGCCCGAAGCTGCTGGCCACGAATCCCCCAGGTGGCCCTGACGTCTCTGTGTGCTCTGCCCACACCGCCCCTCGTCCGCACAGGGAGCAGAGCCCTCGGCAGCCGGGGCAGGGCTTGCAGCTCCCCCGCCAGCCCCCGCTGACAGCCCGCTGCCCTCACTCACCCTCACAGATGAGCTGGAGCTCTTCCTTCTTCCCCCTGAGGTGCTGCCCGGCCATCCCTGTGAACACAGAGCCTGTCACGGCCCAGCGGCACAGCTCCCTGCCAGCGGCGCTGCCAGCCCTGTGGCCACACGGCCTCCTGGCCCGGCAGGGCTCAGCCCGGGCCCTTGCCGCACGCTGCCGGCCCAGGGCACGGCTGCGAGAGGGCGGCAGCAGCGCCGAGGCCAGGCGGGGCTCCACGGCGCCGGGCCCGGATGGCGCTGCCGGGGCAGCAGCCGGGGCTGGGGCCGAGCTGCGGCGGGGCGGGGAGGGAAGGGGAGCCCGGGCTCACGGCTCACCGATGAACCTGATGGCCTCCTCTCGCAGGGACTGCTGCGGGCTGTCCAGGTACTGCAGGGCCCGGCGCAGGTGCTCGGCCGCTCGGCTCCTGTCGTCGGCCAGCTGCAGAGAGCGGCAGGAGGGAAGGGTTGGCGCGGGCTCAGCCCCTGTGCCGGGCGCTCCCTGCGCCCAGCCCCGGCCTCCCCTGCCCGCACAGCCCTGAGGCGCGGCCAGCAGCCGCGGGCGCCGGGCTCTGGAGGGGGCAGAGGGGCGGCTGCTGCCCCGGGAGCCGCGGCGCCGCCCCGCCCCGCGGCCCCGCCGGGCCGGGGCTCCATCGGCCCCGGCTCGGGCCCACGGGAGCCTGGAGAAGAGCCCGCGCAGCCTCTGGGTGCAGCAGCGGGCAGGGGCACAGCTGCCAGCCCACACACTGAGCACCGCGCTCAGGGGGCTTCTCCAGCCTGAGGCTGGCACTTCCAGGCCGTCCTTACCAGGCACTCGGTGAACTTCCACAGCTTCTTGTTCTTCACCAGTTTTTGAAGATCCCTCCTCTTCAGGAACTCAGCCACACAAAGCAGCGTTTCCTGAGAAACCTGGAGAGCAGCAGAGATGCGGAGATGGCCCCACAGCCCAGGGCGCAGGACCTGTGTCCCTGTGTCTCTGTGCCAAGGCCTGGAGGAGGCTGCAGCCCACGAGGCGCTAGGGCAGGAGGCAGCTGAGCCCCCTCCCAGGGGGACAGCAGCAGCCCATGAGTCCTCACCTGTGCCACATGCTGATTCTCATCATGGCAGTGGAAGAAGAGTGGCAGCAGGCTCTGGCGCACGTGTGTCTTCAGGGCCTTTTCTTCCTTTTCCAGTGGAAGAGACACCAATGTTTGGAAGAGCAGTATGGAGAGCAGCTGCACATGGCTATTGTCCTGTATGAAAGGAAGAAAAAAAGACCTCAGCATCGGCTGCACGGGGCTCAGCTTGGCTCAGGCCTGCAAATCCACAGGGCACAAAGTGTCCAGGCAGCAGTCAGTGGCCGTGGCTGGGGGCAGCGAGCCTTACGTGGTCAAAGAGTGGCAGGAGCGCCTCAACCAGCTGCAGTGCGATGGGGCTGGGTATCAGCATGGCCTTGTCCCAGAAGATAAAGCTGAGGAGCCTGACTGTCATGCTGACTATCTCTCCATCTGCGTCCCACAGGAGCTCCACAAGACTTTCAGTCAGGCTCCACATTTTTTCGCTCTGTGCGGAACACAAGTTTGTGAAATGCCATCCTGCTGCCGCAGGGCCTAGAGGCCAAAGGGCTGTTCCGAAGCACTTGGACAGTTTAACCAGGAGGCAGGAGAGCTGGGAGCAGCTGCCCCAGCGCCCAAAGCCCAGCCAAGCCCAAGCGACTGCATTCCCAAGCGCAGCCTCAGCCGCTGCCCCCTTCTCACCATCAAGGGATCATCGATGAGCACAAGAAGGGCCCTGAGCGCCAGGCGACGCCTCTCCCTGCACTCGCTCCGCAGGTGCCTTGACAAGATTTGCAGGATTCTCTTAGCACCGCGTTCACTCAAGTTCAGGCACTCAAGAACCTGAAAGGCACAGGGCAGTGACAGGGGACCTGGCCGGCAGGAGCCCGGAACAGCACAGGGCTGGGCCCAGGCAGCAGCGCAGGGCGCGGGCACCGTCCCAGGCAGCTGCGGCTACGAGAGGGCAGAGAGCTGGGAGGCAGCTGAGCGAGGCAGCGCTGGCCATCAGGCTCACCTCCACAAGGAACGCCAGGGCGGGCAGTTCCCAGCGTGGCTCCTGTGTGCTGAGCAGCCGGAGCAGGTTGCGAGCGATCCTTGAGCACAAGGGGATGGAGACACAGGACATCTCCCTGGCAGGAGAAAAAGAAACCAAGACTTTGGGCCGGGGGACAAACCTCTCCCAGGACTGACTCACAGAGGTCTGGCCTTTCCCCAGCATCCTGTAAGGGCCCTGGGCTATTTGGGAGGTGGCTCCTTGTGGGCCCCCTCCTCTCCCAGCCTTTTCCAGTCGGCTTGGCTGTTCCTCGGTGACAAGGCCCTCTGGCCCACGACCACGGGGACTGTGTGGGGCACCCTGGGCACTGAGCACAAATGTCAGAGGCAGTGGGGAGAAGGGGGTCTCACCTGGCCAGCAGACCCACGGCATAGTGGTGGGTGTCAGCACACAGCAGCGTGTCCCAGCCACACTTGCGTTCTATTGCCACCACCACATCCTCGTGCTGCATTTGGCAGAGCAGGGACTTCAGGGTCCGCACTGCAAACCTGCATGCAGAGCAAAGCCCAGGTCACGCTGGGAGCACTGGCTCCTGCCCTGGGCACCTGGCAGGGACAGGAGGACTGGCATGGAGCACCTGTTGGGGTTGGTGGCAAGGCCGTATTGCTGCTGGCATCCCTTCCAGAAGGTATCGACCTCCGCTGGCACATCCAACGTGCTGAAGAACACTTGGAAGAGCAGATGCACAAAGAGGCGGGGGAAATACACGGTCACTACATGTGGGACACAGGGCATCTGGAGGATCTTCCACATCACCACAGTTGCCTGCAAAGGACAGAGCAGCCCGAGACAGTGCTCAGTGCCGAGGTGTCCGTGTGGCAGGGCCCGAGCATGGGAGGGAGAGGCCCGGAGAGACACAGGGGGAGCACCGGGCCTGGTGGCCCTGAAGCTGCCCCGAGGCCAGGTTTCAGCCCAGCGCCTGAGGCAGGGAGGTGCAGTGGGGGAAGGAGGATGCAGAGCTGCTGGACAGGTGGCCTTGGGGCCAGCAAAGGCCAGTGTCAGAAACTCACAGCCAGGACAAAGACACCCGTTTTGTCCCCATCGGAGGTGCACGTGCTGTGCTCTGGCCAGCTCCCCAGCACATCGAGGAGTATCAGCTGCGCCGGCTCCGCAGTCCTGGGCGAGCACATGATGCTCTTCCACATGGTCAAAGCAGCTCTGTGGGGTCAGAGCTCTGTCTCAGAGGAGTCTGGGACACAGCACCGTGGCCTGGGCGGCAGCGGGGAGCTGAGCTGGCTGCCAGCCCTGCCTCTGCCCACTGCCCCTCGCCAGCAGCACCCAGACAGCCCAGCCCTGTGGGGACAGGTCCCTGAGGGCCAGCGAGGAAGCATGGCAGAAGGCTCGGGGCTGACGTGCCAGGGCTGGCAAAGGGAGCAGCCAGAGGGCCCTGGAACTCTCTGTTGGTCAGACACCTGGGACAGGCTGTACAGGCTGATGGGCTGGGGAGCCCTGAGCCCTCTGGGCAGGTGGGCCCCATACCTGTCACAGGATGGGGCCACACGCAGGAGCGTCATTACTACGTCAGCAGGCTGCTCTTTGGTGAGATCCAGCAGGGCCCTGTTCAGCCTGTGCTCAGCAAACTGATTGGCCATGAGCCACTGGTGGATGTACCTCACCATGGCAGGCACCTGGAGAAGGCACGGGGAGACTTGGAAAGCTGCCAGAGGGAGGAATGTCCCCAGCTTCCCCAGAGAAGTGCTTCCCTTGCCACCCCACTGCCATGGCCTCAAAGGCTTCCAGTGAGCAGCAGGCGTGACTTGGGAGGCCAAGCAATTCCTGGGAGGATCAAAGCCTGGCCACAGGCTGCTTACTTGCTTTGGATTGCAAAACCCCTCCTCTACGAGCATATCCAGCAGGGCAGAACAGGTCTTGGTTTTGAAGATGTGTGAATATGCTCTGAGCCCTGTGCCCACAGTGCCGGTCTCTTCCTCCCGAATCCTCTTGATGAATTTGCAAACCAGCTGTAGGAGAAGGGCAGGAAGCCAGGGATGTTCCACAGAATGCTCCAAGCGCGGTGCTCGGCTGAGCAGTGACAGCAGGCCCAGCCCAGGTGGGGATGGCTGCAGGTACCTGCGCTGTTCTGCGGAAGAGGCCACGGGTGCGTTCCTGCTCTTGTGTGCGGTCCACGGCTGCATCTGGCAAAGAGCGAGCGCAGCCTGAGCTGAGGGGCTGCGGGAGAGGCCGGAGAACACAGCCCAGCCCTGCGCTCCCCAGGTAGGAACAGCCCCGGGATGTCCCAAGGGATGGAGCACGGCTCTGGGGTGTCTGTTCTGGCCCCTATTCCGTCCTGTCCATGGGCATGTCCCCAGGGGATGGGATGGGATGGGATGGGATGGGATGGGATGGGATGGGATGGGATGGGATGGGATGGGATGGGATGGGATGCAATGGGATGGGATGCAATGGGATGCAATGGGATGGGATGGGATGGGATGCAATAGGATGCAATAGGATGCAATGGGATGGGATGTGGCCAAGCTGGCTGCAGCCACCAGCCCTGCAGCCCAGCAGCCCAGCTCTGCCACTCACCCTCCTGCAGAGGCTTGAACCGCACCACCTCTTCAGTCTCCTGTGCTGGGCCAGCTCCAGGGCCTTCTTCCTCTTCCTCCACCCAGGCCAGCTTGGGCACTCTCGGGGATCTCTGCTCCATGTCAGTGACTGGATTTGTGACGACTCACAGGAGAGATGTCTCAGAAATCTCCGAGTCAGCAAGGCCTGCAGTCGTGCCTGGAAGGCACCTTCAAGAGAGAAGCCTCAGGAAGGCTACAGGACAGCAAGTCCTGTACTCTGGTCTCGAGGGCTCCTTGCCACAAGGACAGGAGACTCCTGTCAAGGATTGTGGTCTGGCCTCGAGGGCACTGGTGGCAGGGATGGGAGATGCCTCTGGGGCACCAAGTCCCACGGTCTGCCCTCGAGGACACCTGCAGAAGAGAAGCCTTGGGAAGGCTACGGGTCACCAAGTCCTGTGGTCTGGCCTCGAGGTCAGCTGCAGGAATAGCACCTCGGAAAACTCTGGGTCAGACACGAACAAGTGTGCTGTGCGGGGGCCCCTCACAGCACCGCTCTGTCCCGTCCTGTCCCGTCGCGTGCTCCGAGCACTGTGGTGTGGCCTTGTCACCGCCAGCTCCTATGTCACCCCGTGTCACAAAGGGCCCTTGGACACGCTGTCCCGTTCCATGCCACGGTGACCATGCTGCACCATGTCACAAAGGGCCCCTGCACACACTGCCCCCTGCCCTGGGACCACCCCCAGCCCACCCAAAGTGGCTCAGGTTGGAAGGAATCCCTCACCCCAAGTGTCTAAGACAGCCCGACAGGATCTTTAGGAGCGGCTGAAACCATCAGCAAACGCTGCCCTGCTCTGCGGGCTCAGGGCAGCAGAAGGAGGCCCCAGGGCTGCCGACGCAGCTGCGCTGGGAAGGGCATGGGGCCTTCCACAGAAGCTGGCACGGCCTCCTTGGGACACGTCCTGGCTGGTGGCCATCCTAAGCGTGGCCGTGTGACACAGACGAGGAACGTGTGGGCCAGGGCAGGAATGCTGCTCTGACCCCTTGCGCCCGGGGAGCGCTGACATCAGCAGATGTGGCAGGGTCCCTGCCCAAGCAGACCTGCCACCCCCGAGCCCTGGCAGCACCAGTGCCTGTCTCCTGCCCCAGAGACCTGTGCCCGTGGGGGGCTTCTGTGCCAGAGGGAGCCAAAGCCCACGTGCACTGGGGGCTGCGCTCCTGCCTGCAGGGGCTGTTGGCAGGAGCACCTGGAGCAACTGCTGGCAACACTTGGGTCTCTGTCAGAAGCTCTTACTCCATGCTGAAATTATCTTCTCATTGAAGTTATTGCCTTCAGCACAAAACCACCTCAGCGGCGAAGGCACAGAAGAATCTGGCAAGTAAGAATCCTCAGTTCAGGAATGCTTTACTTCCCATTGCTCGACTCAAGTAGTTCCAAAAAGTTGCAAACTTCCCAAATTAATTGGGATGGCCTGAGGAGGTGAAGATTTGTAATTTTGCTTCCCATCTCAAAGCAGCAACTCATTTGCCTTAACTTCATCCACTGAAGGTCACTTTACAGAACATAACACTACACAAAAAAAGGGCAAAAAACAAGGGCCATTCTTTGGTTTTCTAGGAAGGGATGATAATATCCTAATTCTCTTAAGGAATAAAAACTCTCAAGAAATGAGAGTCCACTCAGTGGTACAAAAGTAGCCCAAAGAAATGAGTAGATTACAAAAGGGCTAATCCTCCCCCTGGTACAGATTTCTAAGTGGCCAGTAAAGTACAGCTCTCCCCTCTTGTTCCCTGCAGGAGAATCAGGACCATGAAGAGGAAAAGTCACAGATATTCTTTCTGCCCTCCCTAACCAAAGCTGTGCCAAAGCACAGATGCTGCCTTCAAACTGACTCAAATTCCAGCCTAGACCTCTCACCTTCCAGACAACTCCTTTTCCAACACCCCCCCAACACCAACCCCCCCAGACTCCCACACAGAAGCCCTCAACACCCCGCCAGGAGCCCCAGCTGTCCCCATCCCTCCGCAGAGCTTTCCCACCCTCCAGCAAACGCCCTGGTTCCCTGCAGGTGCCGTGGGATGGCACTCAGGAGGATCTGCTCCAAGGCCTTCCCCTGGAGCACGCTCAGGCTGCCAGGCCTATGGATCCTGGATCATCCTTCCCACCGAGCCTTCCCGTGCACGGCTGTTCCATTTGCACCTTTGCGCTCAGCTCGGACTTCTCCACTTCACCAGGAGTGCTGGGAAAGGATGGAGAGCAGCCGGGCAAGCTCTTTCTCCAGCTCCCTCTTTACCCTTGGGGAGGGAGAACATTCCACAGGAAAGCAACTGGTGCCACAAGGAGCGGGTGGCCTCAGGCACCTTTGGGGATGAAACAAGGCCTTTGTTTGACATAAGTAAGCACAAGGAATTCACATGAGTAAACAAGTAATTAGCACAGACATACCTAAGTACTTAGCACCAGTTAGCATAAGAAGAACCTGGTGGCCTAACTTGACATAAGAGTGACCTGACAAAAAGCTTTAGACATAGTCTACCAGAAGAACTAAGGGCAAGTGTGGAATCAGCCCTGTGCAGGGAAGCTGTGATGAAGACTTTGTGCTGCTTTGGGGCATCGAGACCGCTCCTGGCCAGCGCCTGGAAATCAGCTTCAAGTTTGGGAATCAGACACCATGTATTTCTAACCCCCGCCTATCAAATCACCACAGCCGTGTAAAGAAGGACGGTATGTTTGATACATTCCTACATCAACCCACTGAAATTTATATGTGGCAGAGAAACATTTTAGTGGGTGCAGACCCCTGCCCTCCCGCCAGGTCAATAAAAGGGCTTTTGGTAGACCATACATTTGGCTGCCGATTTGTTTGAACGAGGGAGACCCCTCAGGACTGCTGTATCCTGAGGGAACACCATTGGCCTTGGCCTGTAGGCACCTGCACAAGCTTAAAATCAGCTGCCTCAGCTTCCAGGACCTCTCTTGGCCAGCATCCTGACGTGGATGCAGGACTGCTGTGAGGCACTGCTGGGACCCAGCGGGACAGGACCGGCTGTCTCGTGTCCACGCAGCACCCCTCACACAGCCAGGGCCATCCCAAAACCAGACAAACACTCACGTGTCAGCAGAGGGGAGCAAGGAGCACTGGGCTCCTCTCAGGGTATCTCAGCTGGGCTGGCTCCACAACACACCCCCACTCTCAGGCCTGCTGATGCCCAGCTGCCAGAAATGCCTACCTTGTTCTCTCCAGGATGTACAGGGAGAGCCAATGAGCAGGACGCCTTGGGAGGCAAACCTTCCCAGCCTTTTCTGAGGCCAGGGACACACCAAGATCAGCCAAGACTCTCCACGCTGCCTGGCCCACACAGCCCAGCTCTGTGCTGGCCCTGGGCCACAGCAGCTTCCACCAAGCAAGAGGCAAATGCACATTGCCAAGAGTTGAAACACAGCAGACAGGGAAGAGGTGAAAAGTGTGTGTGTAAAGGCCTTTTAATTCACAGCTCTCAGAGAGAGCTCTGGGGCTCACGGCTGGACAGAGATGCTCCTGCTCATGCCTCTGTCCAAAGGGGGAACACACCCTGCTGCAGGTGCTTGGGTTGGTCTCTGCAGGTCCAGGCAGATGCCAAACCCGCTCTTCACAGCCTTCTCCCTTCCCTTGCCACTCTGCCACAGAGAGCCAAAGGGGGACCCTTGCACCTACCTCACTGGGAGCTCCCTGGGAAGCACTTTCCTTGAGAAGCAAGCCCTTTTCCTCCAAAGGCATTTCCCCAAATGAAGCTTTCTTGGGCAACACCAACACACTCTTAAGAAAAGCTGGAAAGGCTTAATGACTTCAGGTCCTTTCAGGACAGGCACTCCAGCTGTAGCTCATATTCTCCCAAGTGTGTTTCCAGGTGGAGGTTCAGAGGGGCAGCCCCAGGCCCTCTACAAACACAAGCTGCCCGCTGCCTCTTCACCTGCCTCAACTCCTGCCTGCGGTCACGGCACCAAAACCAGGCTGTTCCAGCCAGAGCCCAGAGCCCTGTTCCCGCAGGAAGCTGTTGCCAGCACCTTCCAGGACTCTCCGCTGTGCATGCAGAGCTTTTCATGCCCGCTCCCAACAGGCTTTGGAAGGCAGAGCACAGCCTGGCTGGCTCTGCCACCAGCACAGCCCAAACACTGGTGGAGGAAGAAGCAGCAGGGGTTGTTTTGCGGCCATGCCCAAGAGAAACTGGAAGGGTGCCCTCCCTCTGGTCTCACTTGGTTGGCTTTCTGACTGGCTCTGAGCCTGGGGCTGCCATTGCTCAGTTGTGGGGACCAGAACCACACCCGGGATCCCGGCACTGCCTGACCGTGCTCCAGGCACTCTGTGCAGAGATAAACAGTGTGTATCAAGCTTAAAAGGGGCCTTGACCAAAAGGGCTGCTGGTAAGCTGCTCAGAGACATCTGGTGCACAGCTCAGTCCCTGTGTGAGTAAAGGTTTGGGGCTTGCAAGCAGCCGCCAGCCAAGCGTGGCCAGAGGGAGGGGGAAGGGTCCATTTGCCAATAGAGCGGCAGGAAGAAGGGATCCACTAGTGATCCTGGGGGTGGGTCAAGTGAATCTGGACCTTAATGCTGTGATTCTACTTACTGCTATTGTGCGCTTGTGGTGTCTGGACATTGTGGTTAATGTAGGTGGGTTTTTGTGATTGTGTGAGTGAGTGCCTTTGTGGGCTCAGTTATAGGAAGGAGGGGGCGAGTGAGTGAGTGTACCCATGGTGCGGGGCGGGGAGGCTCTGCCCACTAGTGAGGCGGCCAAGTGAGGCCCAGGGTGCTGGCTGGGAGGCTGTGTGGGCAGATAGCATCCCACGGGGAGGCAGCTGGGGAGAAGCAGAGCAAGCAAAGAAGTGTGGGTGAGGACACGTGGCATGTTTGAATGTGTTTGTGTAGATTGTGCATGTTTTAACTGTGGCTAGACGAACTGAGAGGATTCCACTGCCTCAGTGGTTCGGGTTTGACCCCTGGGAGTTTGTAAATCCAGTGAATCACTGGATAGATAAAGGGGATGAACAGGTTTATTTAGAGGGACTTTATTGGACCTCAGCTAATGGTAACATAAAGGTAATTTACATCGTTTCTCTAGATTGGAAGCAACCCACTGTGGAGAATTTAGAAATTCATGAAGGAGTAAGTGGAATAGCCTGCCTTTGTGGGCAATTCTTGGGAGCCTTGGGCACCTCGAGAGACTGGCACCCTCCATGGGCACTATTGCAGTGCGGAGTTTGTGAGAGGCGTTGGTATTGCTGTTCAGCAGGCGGCGGGGCATATGCTCTGAGTGTGGATGGATGTTTCCTAATTGAGCCCATTTTGAACCTCAGATTTTAAAGCTTGTGTGTGGAAAATCACATCTGGTACCTGTAACCTGGGGTTGCACGTGGGAGGAGAATTGGGAAAGGACTGTGAGGCTTTGTGAAGAGAGTTTTGGGTGAAAGTGAGAAGGAGAAGGAGATAATGGGAACTCAGCAGAGCAAAGAAGTTACCCCAAGCTAGCTCTTTGGGGTGTATCTTAACCCACTGGAAAGAAGTCACCAGTAGGGGGGGATTGGAGAACAAGATTTAATCCAACACTGCATGCGGTGGTGGCCATTATACAGGCTGGAAGATTGAGCCAAGTGGCCACCGGCAGGAACTTTAGATTGTAATACCTTGTTGCAGTTAATGCGGTTTTTAAGACAGGAAGGAAGTAGGATGAGGTCTCTTATGCTGATATGTTTCTTGCCTTACGAAATCATCTGGAATGGGAGAGGCACTGTGGGCTCAGCGCTCCCTCAGACCCACTGGTGTTAGCCCTTGAGAAGGAAAACAAAGGAAATAGAGGGCAAATTAAGCAATGTTGCTCAGCGTGCAGCATAGGACAGCCATGTACCAAATCAGATAAGGTCTACCGTGCTGCAGCTCAAGAACAAGATACAATAGATTTGCTGAAAGTGCCTCCTAGGAGACGGGAGGATGAGGATGAGGATGAGGATGAGGTGGACTTTCCAAAAAAAGAGGATGCAGGCTTGGAAGGGACATCTACTCAAACCCACTCCCCTCCTGGCAGTCCGGTTTTGTCCAGAACCAGGAGACAAGCAGTGTTACAGGCCGCTCTGCGAGAGGCAGTGGGACCAGAAGGAGGGAGACTGATGGTTAAAGTACCATTCTCCACCCCTGATCTAGAGGCGTGGGAAAGGATTGCTAAAAATTACCACAGCAACCTGACACTTATTGTGAACCATTTACAATATGTTATCAAACAACACAACCCAGATTGGAGAGACACCCAGGTATTACTGGATACTTTCACTGAAACAGAAAAGCAGCTGATCCTGAGAACAGCAGGGGCTTTGGCAGAGGATCACCGTAAAAGCCAGTGATTGGATGTAAGAGAATTTTTCCCTCTCCAAGGGATCCTAAATGGGATCCAAATATATCGGCAGAGTTACAGAGATTAGTAGATTATCAAGATTGGATAGCACTGGGAGTGGAGAGAGCTATCCCAAACACCAAAAAATGGTCTGTCCTGTATTCTATTAAGCAGGGGCCTTCCGAGACTCCATCTGAGTTTCTAGAGTGTCTAAGGGATGCTATGCATTGCCATGCATCATTAGACCTGGGGTCTGAGATAGGAATTGTGGTGCGGAGAATCACAAATGGGACATCTCGCCATGATCAATATGATCAAGTGAAGCCAATTTTATTGTACAGAGGCCTGTATTTATAATCAGTTCTGCTGTGCAAGAGTCTCTAGCTAATACATGATTGGTTAATCCTAGCTGTTTATGCGTCTAAAATTAAATGCTGGTTGGATCACCCGATTCTTCATGCGTCTTGCTTTGGTTGTCTGGCCCACCCTGAGTTCTCTTTTTTATTTTGCTGACAACTTTGCGGATTCCTCTGACTTCTTCTTTTCCTGTCGTCAAGGATTCACTGACCCCGTTTCTAGAACTGGTTCCTTTGTTACCAGAAGGCTGGACTGTGCATCTGCTGAATGTGTCCATTGTCCTGCAAAAAATCCTCAACAGGGGATGTTCTATTAGTTCCAGAAGCAGGGTGAAATCTATTAGGGTGGGATTTACAGGTGCAGTTAGACATTGGAGTACTGCCAGAGGAAGGAAAAATGGTGGTTAAACTTCTCCAATTAACAGAAGAGAATGAGGACAAAATTCATGAGATGGTGTGGGCAAAACCAAAAAATCAAGGTAAATTGAACATGAAACCTGTAGTAATAAAAACAGTTGATGAGAACCATCCAGTTCAGGTATGACAATACCCACTCTCCCTGGAAGGGAGACAAGGACTGCAGCTGGCCACCCAGGACCTACTTGAGTAGGGTGCCTTAGAACCATGTATGTCCCCCATAATACACCTGTTTTACCAGTAAAGAAGTCTGATGGGACTTACAAGCTTGTCCAAGATTTAAGAGAAGTTAACAAAAGAACAGTGAATCAGTACCCAGTAGTGCCTAAGCCCTATACACTACTGAGTAATATCCCCCCAGCACACCAGTGGTTTAGTGTGACAGACCTAAAAGATGCCTTTTGGGCATGTCCACTGGCAGGAGAAAGTAGGGATATGTTTGCCTCTGAATGGGAGGACCCCGATTCAGGGAGAAAGCAACAGCTTCGGTGGACTAGGTTACCACAAGGGTTTTCCAAATCCCCAAACCAAACAATTCTCCATCAAACCTGTGATAAAGATCATCCAGTATGGAGATGATTTGCTTCTCTCAGGACGGGAAGAAAACAAAGTTCGAGAATCCACCATAGCATTGTTAAGTTTTCTGGGGAACCAAGGACTTTGAGTATCAAAAGGGAAACTCCAATTTGTAGAGAGGGAAGTAAAATGCCTAGGACGTGTGATTTGTCAAGGGAGCCAGTGGCTGAACCCTGAGAGAAGTGCAGGGATTGCCTCACTCCCACGGCCAAAATCTAAGAGAGAAGTCAGAGGGCTTTTAGGCCTGTTGGGATAGTGTAGGCTATGGATTGAAGGATACATGCAGGCCATCAGGTTCTTGTTTGAAAAGTTAATAGAAGAAGAGATAAGGTGGGAAGAAGACGACAAGCAAATTTTGAAGCTTTAAAGAGAAAATTAGTCAGTGCAGCAGCATTGAGTCTTCCTGCCTTAGACAAACCCTTCTATCTGTTTGTGGATATAGAAAAAGGGGCAGCACATGGAGTGTTAGCCCAGGACCGGGGAGGATCCAGGAAACCAGTGGCCTGTTTATCAAAACTGCAAGACCCTGCCAGCTGGGGGTGGCCAACCTGCATTCAGGCGGTGGCAGCGAGCACCCTACTCGTAGAAGAAAGCAAAAAATTAACCTCTGGGGGAAAATTGAAAATATATACCACTCACTCAGTAAGGAGTATCCTCAGCTAAAAGGCTGAGAAATGGCTCACTGATTCCCAAGTGCTAAAATATGAAGCCATCCTAATAGACAATGGATAATTAGAGTTAATTGTGAGTAACCAACTGAACCCTGCCGAGTTTTTAGATGGAAATCCAGGTGAGGAATTAATATATAATTGCCTAGAGGTTATAAATTATCAAACTAAAGTAAGAGAGGACCTAACACATCAACCATTCCAAGGAGGGAAATGATTGTACATTGATGGATTTCCACAGGTAATCCGGGGACAATGGGTATCAGGATACATTATAGTAGATGAAGAGTTAGTGGCCCTAGAAAAAGAAAAGTTACCTTCCAACTGGTCAGCCCAAGCATGTGAGTTGTATGCCCTAAAGCAAACTCTGGAAATATTAGCACAGAAAAGAGGAACAATATATACAGACTCAAAATATGCTTTTGGAGTAGTGCATGCCTATGGGAAAATCTGGGAAGAGTGTGGGCTATTAAATTCAATGGGGAAAGGAACTAAAAACTTATTTTAGAAGTGATAGAAACCTTACAAATACCAGAAGAATTGGCAGTAGTATATGTTAAAGGACATAAAAAAGGGGTGACTCAAGAAGAACAAGGGAACCATTTAGCAGATTTAGACGCTAAGAATTCAGCCAAATCAGGGTCAGAAAAACTAATGATAGCATTAACCCCTATGGGAGAAATAGAAGAAGTTCCCGTATTCAGTGAGACAGAAGAGAAAGAATTCCTTAGAATAGGAGCTAAGAATGATAACAAAGGGAAGTGGAGATTAGCAGATGGGAGACAAATGTTGAATAAACTCCTTGCCAGGAAAATGTTAGAAGGCATACATGGAACAACACATTGGGGTACACAAGCGCTAAGTGATCAATTTCTAAGGGACTGGGGCTGCATTGGAATTTTTTTGGGATAGCTAAGCAAGTAACTGAAAGGTGTGTGATATGCCAACAAGTGAGTCAGAAAATCATGAGGAAAACACCCAGAGGAGGGCAAGAACTAGCCTTAAGACCCTGTCAAAACATCCAAGTAGACTTTACCGAGCTTCCCCATGTACAACGGTGGAAGTTTTTACTAGTGATAGTAGGCAACTTGACTCACTGGGTAGAGGCGGTACCCACGGTTAAAGCCAATGCCAATGTTGTGAGTAAAACACTTCTAGAATCAATCATTCCCCAATATGGGATGGTGAACAGGATTGATTCAGACCAAGGAACTCATTTCACCTCTAAAATATTGCAAAAAGTTGTTCAAACCCTGGGAGTAAATGGGAATTACATAATCCATGGCATCCACAGAGTTCTGGTCACACTGAGAGGATGAATCAAACTCTTAAAAGAGCTCTAGTTGAGCTGATGACTGAAACCCACGTCATAGATAAAATGTCTCCCTTTGTCCTTATTAAAAATTAGAAACCAACCCCGGTCAGATCTGGGGGTGTCACCCTATGAAATGACATTTGGTTACCCTTTTTGACCTCACCCCAGAGCATTGCCATCTATGAGGAAGGGGAAGCCAATGCCAAGAAATATGTTATGTCTATAGGAGAAACCTTACAAGGGCTAAGACATAAAGGAGCAATTCCTCAAACTAACACCCTGGATTTCAGAATCCATAATGTTAATTCTGGGGATTGGATCAAGTAATGATCAAGTCATGGAGAGATCAACCTCTAACTCCTCAGTGGGAAGGTCCCTTTCAGGCACTGTTCATCACCGAATCAGCCGTGTGAACTGCAGAGTGGGGATGGACTCATGCCAACAGATGGACTCATGCCAACAGTTAAAGGCCCGGTAGAAGAACCCAAAGAGTGAACTACAACATCCAGACTGGGTGAAACGAGATTGACTCTTAAGCAGAGACGGAAAGACAACCAGAAAGACACCAAGATGCCCAAAGTCAAGCTTCCACCAACCAGTTTGAGGACTGTCTTCCTGTGTTAATGGGTGAGAATTATCAGCATCTGTTGATGGGAAGTACACAAGGGTCCGTAAAAGGTGATGGGACAGCTTCTTTAAGAAAATAAGACAAAGGAAGCAGGGCAAGACCCCTTTGTTCACTACCAAGAAGACCCCATAGCCCTGCTGTGGGTAGCAACCCCGTAGGCATGGTAAGGTAGGGACAAAAGGCCATATTGGACCTCTGTAATTCCCCAACTGTCTTTGAATACAAAAGGGACTGGAGGGCGAGACCGAGCTGGCCTCTGGACCCCTAAGATACAATGACTATGGGTCGCAACCACATAGGCACGGTAGATGGGAGTCAGAGCCATACTGGACCTCTGTAAGGCCCTTTTGTCCATTCCAAATAAGTGTGTCTAAGGAAAACCTGAGATTTTTCTCCTGTTCCCACTGTCCTTGCCCACATCAACAGCTGCTAGTATGACTCATTCAAGAGAGAGAGAATTTTTTTAATGTAATTGTTCAAGCAAAATGACTTATAGAAAAAGAAAAGGGGGTTTGTTATAGATGGGTAATCCTATTGTTGACTCTCACAATTAAGGGGTGAATATTAAGTATATGTTAAGAGAAGTTGTGTAGGTGTATAGTTATCTTTCCCCTCCCTCTTGCATTGTTATCACGGGATGCCCTCAGTAGTCAAGGCATTTGGGAGGGTCGGCTTGTTGCTATGGCAGCGCCTGACCTCCAATCAAGCTGTAAGAAAGTGATCTCCACCACTGGACAGCGAAGAAGAAGTGGATTGACAAGACTTTGGGAGGGGCTAGAGGTATCAAAGACAGAGCATCCATTTTGTAGATGAGCACAGGGTGACTGAATGCTTTGCTTCTGGCACTATATTTATTCTTTATTCACTCTTCTGTTGTATTTTGATAAGGTCGTAATAAACCATTTACATTTGTGAAAGTGAAAATAGTTTCTCACATGGGGTTAGGGAATGTGGGGCAAGGTGTCCACACTGGGTCAGACCTCAAGTTAAACTTCTCTGACCTGGCCAGACCTATTTAGGAGCGGCCCTACATCAATATCAATCACAGAATGCTGCAATCACCTCTTCTCTAATGAGAACAGTAATAAAAGACACTCTTTAAAATAGGAATACATATTTCTTAGAAGCTCTTTGAAATATTTCTCCATAACTGTATAAGGAAACCTTCTTAATGAACTACATTAGAGCAGAGGGAAATCAAGGCAGAGCCATGGTTTGTCAGAAGTTGCTTGATCCTAATGAGCCCTGTGGTGCATTTGGAGCTGAGCCCTGGAACCTCAAGGCCTGAGAGGAGATTGCACAAACCTTTCCAGGAGTCAAAGTCAGAGGAAAAACCCAAAATGTCTCAAAGCATTAATGGGTGCCACTGAGGTCCATCCCAAACACAGGCTCCTCATGGACTCCTTGGAGGAGAGAACTGGAGGCCAGGATGGTAAAAAAAAAAGTCTCAGAAACTCAGTGTGGAAAGGAAAATCCAAAGTACCTTAAACTCCTTGAGTATCTCAAAGCATCAATGAGCCCCACTGAGTGTCAGTACAAAGCTCTCAAGGGACACGTTAAAGCAGATAATTGGGGCCATGATTGCACAAACCTCTCACAGAGTCTGGATCAAAAGGGAAACACCAAGTACCTTAAAAGAACTGAAGTACCTTGAAGCATTAATGAGCCCCACTGAGTGTTGTTCCTGACAAAGCCTCTCCAGGGACTAATTACAGCAGATAATTGGAGGCCATGATTGCACAAAGCTCTCAGAGACTCCAAGGCAAAAGCCAAAGCCAAAGTCCTTTGAAAAACCTGCAGTCCCTGGGAGCATGAAGGAGCCCCCAGGGCCATTCCTGAGCAAGGCTCCCCAGGGACTCCTTCCAGCAGATCCTTGAGGCCACTGGGATGTGGGCTAGGGGGGGATGCTGAGGGCAGGAAAAGGGGGTGACAGTGCCCAGACTGGCTGGGGCTGTGCCAGGAGGCCCCAGCCTCAGGACAAGGTGTCTCCTCACGGCCCTTGGTGGCACGGCCCTTGGTGGCACAGATGCTGCTGTGCCCCAGGGCACCAAGACTTGGCTTCTCTTTGTCCCCACCTGTCATCAGTGCCTCCAGTTCTCTGCTCTGCCTGGGGCCTGGGGACACTTTCTCAGTCGTGTCCCTCAGTGGAACCCATTAAAAGTCAAAGAAACTTTGGAGCTGGATTCTGTCTTGGAGTTCTGGAGAGGTTTCTGCAGCTCCCTCTCAGGGCCTGATGTTCAGGGCCTGAGCACAAAGCCCCAGAGGGTCATTAAAGTCCTTGTGCTGTGTCTGTGCTGCTGAGCTGGGCTCCTGGCACAGAGGGTGATCCTGGTAACCAAGGAGAGCTTCAAAAGCACATTTCTCTGGATGAGCAGCTCTTCTCCCAGCCCAGCAGGGCTGGGGCACTGCCTGCAGCCAGCCCGGGCACAGCACAGAGGCACAGAGAGCTTCCATCAGTCAGGGCTGGGAAGGTGCTGAGAAGTGCCTGGGGCAGAATCAGTGCCAGCCCTTGGCACAGGAACCTCTGGCTGCAGGACAATGCAGCTGCAGCTCCTGGAGTGATCTCCTACAGCTGGAACATCCCAATGCCCACAGACCCTGTGAGTACATTCTCTGATCATCTCTTGTGCAGAGCAGCCAGGGGTGCCCAGGGCTGTCCTGCAAAGCAGGGTCCTGCAGCTCAGGGTGCTGTGCTGGGCCAGGGACTCTGCTGCCTGCCAGGGACAGCTCTCAGCCGGCCCGGGGAGCTGCTCCCAGCGCGGGGGGACAAAATGTGGGTGGAAGGAGACAGCTGGAAAGGCTGGAAAGTGTTCTTCTTGTGTGGTGAGGATTCTGTATTGCTCAGGATTGCTCCCAGCATGACATTTACCTCCAGAACATTTCCAAGCATATTAAACAGGGAGCACAGCCAGTCATGGGCTACAAAATGGGAAAATCCTGCATTTTTAGTGTACTGATCTGTGTTGCCTGTATGGGAAATTGCACATAGATATTCATTTCTCAGTTCACCATGAGAAATATAAAAAAATTGTCTCAGATCTGAATAAACCAGGCAGTGACAGAAATGAGCACAGGGCCCCTTAGAGGCAGCATCAGTGCTGCTTTTCCAGCCTCCTCAGGGTTGCTCTGACATTGCCATCAGAGCCTGCAGAGCCAGAGCTGCCCCTGGGCAGTGCCTGAGCTGGGAGGGGTCTGCAGGGCAGAGCTGAGCCCCCAGGGCTGGGCTGGGCTCTGGCAGCACTGGCAGGGCCCAGCCCTGGGCACAGGGGAGCAGCTGCTGGCAGGGACAGCTCCAGGCAGCAGAGCCCTGGGCAGGCAGGGGGGGGAAGTGCCCCCAAGCTGTGCTGGGATATTTAAAGTCCTCTCCAAACCCAACTATTCCATGATTACTTTTATTACAGAACCCCATGTGCAGCCACAGCCAATGTCCAACAGCAGCTCCAACAGCCACTTCCTCCTGCTGGCACTGGCAGACGCGCGGCAGCTGCAGCTCCTGCATTTCTGCCTCTTCCTGGGCCTCTCCCTGGCTGCCCTCCTGGGCAACGGCCTCATCATCAGCGCCGTAGCCTGCGGCCACCACCTGCACTCGCCCATGTTCTTCTTCCTGCTCAACCTGGCCCTCAGCAACCTGGGCTCCATCTGCACCACTGTCCCCAAAGCCATGCACAATTCCCTCTGGGACACCAGCACCATCTCCTACATGGCATGTGCTGCACAGCTTTTTCTGATTATCTTCTTCCTTGGGACAGAGTTTTCCCTCCTGACCATCATGTGCTATGACCACTATGTGTCCATCTGCAAACTCCTGCACTACGGGACCCTCCTGGGCAGCAGAGCTTGTGCCCACATGGCAGCAGCTGCCTGGGCCAGTGCCTTTCTCAATTCGCTGCTGCACACGGCCAATACATTTTCCCTGCCCCTGTGCCATGGCACTGCCCTGGGCCAGGTCTTCTGTGAAATCCCCCAGATCCTCAAGCTCTCCTGCTCCAAATCCTACTTCAGGGAACTTTGGCTCATTGTGGTTAGTGGCTGTTTAGCTTTTGGCTGTTTTGTGTTCATTGTTTTCTCCTATGTGCAGATCTTAAGGGCCGTGCTGAGGATCCCCTCTGAGCAGGGACGGCACAAAGCTTTTTCCACCTGCCTCCCTCACCTGGCTGTGGTCTCCCTGTTCCTCACGACTGCCACATTTGCTCACCTGAAGCCCCCCTCCATCTCCTCACCATCCCTAGATCTGGCCTTGTCAGTTCTGTACTCGGTGGTGCCTCCAGCCCTGAACCCCCTCATCTACAGCCTGAGGAACCAGGAGCTCAAGTTTGCAGTGAGGAGACTGATGACTGGATGCTTTCAGGAACATTAAACTGCTGGCCAATTTCTGCAAATCACTTGTAATAAAAGTTATCTTTGATGCTTCTTGTTGGTTTCATTTTGGAGGTTCTTTTTCTTTGTTTTACATTTTAATGTTGTCCACAAAGAAATGTCCTTGTTTGTGCCATTTCTCATTTTGTTTCTCTCCACCTTCCCTGTGGCCACAGACTGTGTCAATGAGGGGCTGTGCTCTTGGTGGATTTAAAGGAACTAAAGGGTCTGCCAGCAGAGTTTTCTGCAGAGATGCCCTTTTGTTGCCTTCTCTGGAGCTGCAGCAGCAATGTCTGTGTGCAGAGCGGGGGACAGAGTGGCTGGACAGCAGCCAGGCAGAAAGGGACCTGCAGGGACTGATGGACAGCAGGCTGGACATGAGCCAGCAGTGTGCCCAGGTGGCCAAGAAGGCCATTGGCTCCTGGCCTGGATCAGGAACGGTGTGGCCAGCAGGACCAGGGCAGTGATTCTTCCCCTGTGCTCGGCACTCGTTGGGCAGCACCTCGAGTGCCGTGTCCTGGCACTTGGACTTGTTAAACCTCACCTTGCTGGATTTGGGCCCTGGATCCAGCCTGTCCAGGTCCCTGTGCAGAGCCCTCCTCCCCTCCAGCAGATCAACACTCACAGCCAGCTTGTCATCTGCAAATTTCCTGATGGTGGACTCAGTCCCCTCATCCAGATCATGAATGCAGACATTTAAATCCAAGCTGGCTGGCTCTGACCCCTCGGCCATCCTGTGGGTGCCCTGTGATGGCACTCAGGGTGATCTGTTCCATAACCTTGCCAGGCACCAAGGTCAGGCTGACAGGCCTGGAGTTCCCCAGATCCTCCTTCCAGTTTTTCTTGGGGATGGGCTCACACTGGCTCCTCCAGTACTCTGGGACCTCCCTGCTGAGCCAGGACTGATGGTAAATGATGGAGAGCAGCTTGGCGAGTTCATCCACCAGCTCCCTCATCCCCCTAGGATGGATCCCATCTGATCCCATACACCTGTGAGCATCTGAGTGTCTCAGCAGGTCCCCAACTGCTCCCTCCTGGACTACAGGGGGCTGTTCTGCTCCCTGTGCCTATCTACCAGCTCAGGAGATTTCTTGTCCTGAGGACAACCTATCCTAATATTGAAAATTGATACAAACAAGGTGTTAAGTTACTCAGTCTTTTCTTTGTCTTTACTTACTATATTCTCCACTGCATCCAATAAAGATGTTCTCCTTATCCCAGATTTTGCTATTAATTTATTTACAGAAACCTTTTCAATTTTTTTTCACAGAAGTGGCCAACTTAAGCAGTAGTTGAGTTTCACCTCTCAACTTTTCTTTCTCCATGACCTAATAACATCCTTTAACACTTCCAAAGTTGCCTGACATTCTGTCCAAAGTTAATGCACCCTCTATTTTTCCTTTGAGTTCCCACAGAAGCTCCAGGGGCAGTCAGGGCAGTCATTTTCCTCACCAGCTCATCTTTTGCTACACTGGCACAGGCTGCTCCTTCCCCTGTAAGATTACTTCCTTGAAATGTGTCCATCCTCCCAGGACCCCTTTGTTTTAAAGGGCTGTTTCCCTTAAAAAAATCAGTACCTTATTCGGTACTCCCCAAATCTGCATCCTAAATAGGCCAAAGTCTGCCCTTCCTAATTTCAATGTGGAAGTTTTGTTGCTACCCCTCCTTCTTTCACAAAACATTGAAATCTTGATTATTTCATGGTCACTGTGCCCCAGGCAGCCTCCGACCCCCACATCTGCCACCAGCGCTTCTCTGTTTGTGAGCAGCAGGAGACAGAGCTTTCCTTGGGAGTGGAGTGTTTCCAAAAATTCAGTAAAACAGAAAACTCCTTAACCCCAATGCAGCATTAAGAAGCAGCATTCTTTATTCAGCCGGATGCACGGGGGATAGCTCCTCCCAAAGCCGAGCGTGCTGAGTACAGGAAAGTTTCTGTTCATATTCTGTATTTTGCACACATATTCATTGATTGTCCTGGACTAAACACACATCTGATAATCATTCCCCCAGAATCATTAACGTATTTCCCCTCCCCTTTTGGATGCTCTCTTCTGTTCTGGGGGTCTCTCTGGTGGTCCCTGGTGGTCGTGGACCCCAGTGTTCCAGTGGGCCTGGCTGAGCTGGCAGGACACTGAGGCTGGTGAACTTCCAGTTCCCCTTCTGACACAATGGGCATTGTGTGGTTTCCATAGGCCTGGGGTTTTGGAGAACAAGCTCCGGTGTTAACTCACCTGGTGTAGATAATTTATCATCTGGTAACATGAGGTCACAGAGTTATGTGAGGTCATCGAGCAGCTACAGCATCATAGACTGCCTCTGTGACATCCCAGAGCCTGCTGTGACATCATAGGGCAGAGGTCTGATATCCCAGAGCAGGCTGTGACATCACAGAGGGGCTGTGTGACATCCCAGGAGGGCTCTGTGACGTCACTGGGTTGGTCACTCCGCCCCAGCTCCCCCTCACAGTTTCTCCCAACAAGTCCAATGCTGTTCATGCCCAGCGGGGTCCCTTATCCCCTGGTATCCCCCCGGTCCACCTGGAGCCACAGCCCCCACCAAAGGACATTCCACAGGATCCCCCCCAGAGCCTGACATGGGGAAAAGGGGCCAGGGCTGTGTGACCAGGACATCAAGGACGTGGATTATCCAGGTCCCTGTGGCCTGGGCTGGGTTCCCCAGGGCAGGAAAGATGTCTGGCAGCTGGAGCAGGGTTAGGGAAGGGCCTCCAAGGTAAGGCGGGAGCCCTCGGGCTGTGAGCAGAGGCTGAGGGAGCTGGGCTTGTCCAGCCCAGAGCAGGGAAGGCTGAGGGGCTCCTCATCCCAGCCTGGCAGCGCCAGCAAGGAGGGGATGGAGAACACAGAGCCAGGCTCTTCACCCTAAGACAGCTTTGTGGCTGCCCCGGCTTTGGGATGGGTCCTGGGCCTGGAGCAGGAGCAGCTCTGGAGGGCCCCAAGGCCGGGGCTCTTGTGCTGGCCTGGGCAGATGGGATGGCAGCAGGGGCTGCAGAGCTCTCAGCACCTCAGCCCGAGGGGAGCAGGGCACCCAGGGAGCCTCCTTTGGCCTTGGCCAAGCCCCTTCCCCCATGGCTGGGGCTGAGTCCTGGCTGAGCTGCAGCTGCTGCTGTGCCCTGGCCAGGGGCTGAGGCCGTGGGGCCAGTGGCCAGAGCAGCCTGGGCTGAGCAGAGCTGTGGGGCCAGAGCCGGCTGGGCTGTGCTGGGGAGAGGCCCTTGGTGCTGCACAGAGCTCAGGGCAGCTGGCAGAGCTTGCAGGGAGCTGGGCTGGGCTCAGAGAGCCTGGCACAGGAACCATCAGTGTCCATCCCAGCCTGGCTGAGCGTGCAGGGCAGGACTCAGCCCAGGCCTTGTGGGGCAGGGCCAGCGCCTGTGCAAGGCATGGAAAACAGGCAAGTGTCTGAGAGAGGAGGCTGCTCTGTGACCTTGGGGGCATGGACACAGCAGGGAGGGGGCCCAGGACATTTGTCTCCGCCCGCCTCTGTCCCCAGCCCTTGGCAGCCCTGGCTGCTGAGCCCAGCTTTGCCCTGGGCTGAGTTTGGCTGTGGCCCAGCTCCATCCTCCTGCGGGTCTCAGGGCCTGTTCCCGGCCATGTCCAGCCCTGGCCGGCCTCTCTGCTGGCCCAGAGGCCGGCAGAGCCCGGGGCAGGGCTGTCTGTGCAGCCCCACAGGTGCCACGGGCTCTGCAGGAGCTGGCAGAGGCTGCCCAGCAGGGAGGCCATGGGGCACAGAGCCCCAAGGCTGCTGTGGGCACCACGGCACAGGGGCCGTTCCCAGCCGCAATGCTCCTGTCCTGGGCTGGGCCTGCACAGGGGCTGTGGCACCATGGCTGGGCCAGCACAGGGTCACAAAGGGGCCACGCAGCCGCTGCCGGGGCTGGCAGCAAGGCCGGGCACAGACAAGGAATTGCTGAGCATGGCCTGCGCTGGCCAGGGCTGACTGTGCCAAAGGCAGAGCTCAGCTGCCCTTGGTGGCTGCAGGAACACTCAGGAGCCCAAAGAGCCTCCATGGCTGTGCTGGAGACCAAGGCTGGAGCAGGGAAATGCAGGGCTGCTGCGCCATGGGGAGGGCATTGAATTCCAGCACACACCTCAGCTCTCTGATGATCCCGGCACCATGCTGGGCCCTGTTTCAGACTGGAGCAGAGCAGATGTTGATGGCACAGGAGCCCTGCGGGGCTGGCAGGGACCTGCAGCTTGCAAGGTGCTCTGCTCTCCCTCAGCTCCTCTCTGAGAGATCCAATCCCAGTTCGGCACCTCAGGGCAAAAGTGGCACTGCCTGTCCATGGGCACACAACTGATATCTGCCTGGAAAGGGGCACAGGTTTAAATTCTTGTACATTTCATAATATACAAGGACATTTTTATTATCTGGGTCACTTGAGTACTTTTAAGAAATACCAAAGTCTTCCCTCCAGGAACAGGAATTTCCTGGAAGTGTATTGATGGGAGAAGGAGAAGAAATACTGATCTTCCCCTTTACTTGAGTCACCAATATTGTTTACTACATCATCTCTCTCTTCCTTCAGGTATTTCCACCTCTTCTGTTGAAATGGCCATGTCTAAGGACATCTCTTCACTAGACCAGCTGGATCTATGTCCTTCCTGTTACTCCCAGATTTCCTCCTCCAGATGCTCTCTGGTCACACAAGGGCCTCTCAACTGACTGGTTACGTGCTTTGAGCTTCAGGGAGTTGCCCAGTCTTTAAGAAGTTCAAAAATAAATATCACATTAATCAACACCTTACTTATATTAATATCTGTCACAGTATTGCCTTTTCTTATGTCTCTGTCTAAAACTGTTCCTGTATGGAAATCCCTTGGGGATGGGGGACATGTCAGATGCTGCTGGGACATCACAGAGAGCTGAGGGAAGAGCTGTGATGGTTATTAAACTGTTCAAATGTTCAACTTGTGTTTGTTGGCAAGAAACCTTTCTGTGCTTCTGAGTGTCACCAGTCCCTGAGCCCAAAGGACACAAACCTGATGAGTTGTGGTTCCCTGCAGGGGCCCTTGGACCTTGGCTCTGCCCAGGAGAGCTCTTCATCCACTTTCCCGCTTTTCCTCCCTCTGGGCATGGAAGGAGCTCGTGCCTTCAGTGTGTGACTCATGTGTGCAAAGAGCAAATCTGGGCAGAATTGGGGCAGGGAGGGTTTGGGGGGACCTTGGGACCTGTGCTGGGCACAGAAGGTGTTTTCCATTGCTCTGAGACTGTCTGCTGTGCAAAGTGGATTTAATATCCAGCAGAGGAATGAGTTTTGCATTTGATGGAGCTGTGCCTTCCCTTGGCTTTGCTGACTGACAAGAAATGAACATCCCTCTGTGTCTCGGGCAGCTCCTTCTCCAAGGAAAGCAGGTGGGAGTTGGAGCCAAGGAGCTGAAACTTTGGCAAAAGGTTTAATAAGACATTCAATGAACACAAAACACTTCTCAAAGCTGTATATTGGTCCATTCAACTTCACAAACTCTAAGCCATCTGAGTTTTAAGTTGCTCAACATTTTCAAGAAGTCAGAAATAAAAGAACGAGAGACAGAAATAGAGAATGATGAAAAAGATTTGGAGAAGCACACACAGAGCTACCAACTCCTGGGTTCCAGCACTGTTTAGATAGAAATTCCAAGAGGAGGTAGGGTCAAGATGTGTGCTCGCCTTGTGCTCAGCCTTAAATACCCCTTGGTCTTCCTGGGCCCTTCCCCCAGGTGGGACTTGGGGTCATTTGGTCACTCAGGAGCTGGGCTGGGGGCTCCAGAGGTGGCTGTGGAGCATTGCCTGTGCTGTGCCAGGGACTGGCAGACACTGCTGGGCTGGGATAGAGGCCCTGGGGGGATTGGGGTTCCAGGGCAGGGCAGGGCTGGGGTTCCAGGGCAGGGCAAGGCTGGACCTGCCCCTTCCTCCCCCACACACAAAATGTTTCCAGCCCACAATCTCCTCCAGTCTGTCACAACAGGCAGTGTTGGAGGTGAAATCCCAGTTGTGGCCACGGGCATCTGCAGGAAGAAGGACAGCTCTTTTCCATAGGAATGAAAGCCCCAGTTCTCGGTTTATTTCTGATTTAATTGCCTGGAATTTATTTGGTTTTGTTGTTGCTTTGTTTCCTGTTTTGTGCCTGAAGTGTCCAGTCAAGAGCAGAGTGACTCTTGCCAAGGAACTTTGTGGTGCTGTTGCTCAATATTAAATCTGGTTTTTGCTGCTCCCTTGCCAGGGATTTTTTCAGCGCTCTCAAGCCCTCGTTGGCAACAGGGTGAAGGAGCCCTGGGCCAGGCTCTGGCCCTGGGGCACACGGGGACGCTGCCGGGGGGTCCCTGTCCCCTGTCCCGCCCCCCATGGCCCTGTGTCAGGCTCGGGGGTCGATCTCGTGGAACATCCTCTGGGGGAGGCTGCGGCACCGGGGGCGGGGGGACCCGGGGGGACAGGGGACCCCGCTGTGCACGAGCAGCGTTGGACTTCTCTGGGGGAACTGGGAGGGGGGGCTGGGGCAGAGTCACCTCCCCAGTGACCTCACACAGCCCCTGTGATGTCACACAGCCCCTGGGGTGTCACAACCCACTCTTGGATGCCACATAGCTCCCTTGTGATGTCATAGGCCCAACTCTGCGATGTCACTCTGTGATGTCACAAAGCTGTGCGGTTACAGAAGATTCTGTGATGTCAGAAATTCACCCTGTACTATGACATCACAAAGTCATCCTGTGACATCACAGTCTGTTCCATGATGTCATAGCCTGCTCTATGATGTCACACAGCCAACTCGGTGATGTCACAACCCACACTCTGATGTCACAGAGCCACTCTCTACATGACGGCAGAGTCTGCCCTATGGCCTCACACTATGATGTCACACCCTGCTGTGCTATGTCACAAGCCCCTCAGTGATGTCACAAAACCCTCCCTGTGATGTCATACTGCCACTCAGTGATGTCACAGCACACACTTTGACCTCACTGCCCGCTCTATGATGTCATACAGCCATGCCATGATGTCACAGCCTGCTCTCTGATGTCACACTGTCCCCTCTATCATGCCATAGCTGCTTGATGACCTCACACAACACGCTCTGTGATGTCATAGCCCAGTCTGTGACCTCACACAACCCACGCTGTGCTGTCACACAGCCCCTCTCTGACATCACAGCTGCTCTGTGCCTCCGTGACACAGCCACAGAGGCGCTGCTGTGACACAGCCCCCTCTGGGACACCCCACAGCCCCTGCCAGTGCTGAGCCCCTGTGAGCTCTGTCTGCGCCCTGCTCGTGTCCCTGCGATGCCCTGGCAGTGCCCCAGCCCTGCTGGGCTGTGCACAGGAGCTGCTCCTGGCCACAGCTGTCTCTCTGCAGCGCTGCCCTTGCCAGGAGCTGCCTCTGGGCCAGGAGCCTGGCCCAGCTCAGCAGCACAGACACAGCACCAGGACGTTAATGACCCTCTGGGGCTTTGGTGCTCTTTGCATCGGACCCAGACCTCAGAGTGTGCTCAAAGAACTTCTCAAGAACTCAAAGTCAGATTCAAAGTCCAGACTTTCTTTAACTTTTAATGGGTCCCACTGAGGGACACAACTCATGTGAAAGTGTCCCCGGGTTCCAGTTAGAGCAGAACACTGGAGGCAGTGATGACAGCTGGGGACAAACAAGGCAAAGGTGTCTCTGGTGCTGAGCAAACCTGGATATCACCATGGTGTCCTTGGACCTGCATTGTCACACTGACCCACGGTTCCATGAGGTTCCCCAGTGTCACCATGGTCACTGTCAGAGGCTGGATGAGATCAGTGTCCCGAGACACCTTGGGTTGAGCTGTCAATCAGTCCCACAGCTGGGACAGCGCTAACCCGGCTCTGAACGCCCGAGCTATCACAAGTCCCAGCTGGGGGGAGGCCCACGAAGGCCCAGGGGCTTAAAACCAAGGAGCACAAGGTCAGCCCCTGCTATGGACTCTGCCTTCTCCTGGGGCTTGTGTCTCACCCACACTGGAACCCCAGGAGCTGGGAGCCACATGTGTATCTTTCTGTGGAGCTTCTGTCTCTCTGTCTCTCTGTCTCTTTCCTCTCCTTCTAATGCTCTTTCTATGGAACATTTTTGGGTCCCTGAACAACTGAAGTGTTTAAGGCTGAGAGGTCCAGCTTGTTCTGGTGCTTTCCATGAACTGATTGAACTCTTGATTTATGAACCAATGCACTAGATGTGGAATCCTCCACACTGAACTCAGAAACAAACGCCCTCTGTCAGAGCATTTTCATCTTCTAGATCACTTTCAAGATGCCCATGGCGATGTTGCAATGATTATCACACAGCTCTCCATTTCTGGATGCAGGCTCTGCAGATTCTTTCTCTGCATTCAGTCAGGCTTGACTTCCCTGACAATTCCTGGTAGCCCGTCATGGTTTCTTAGGGCAGAACAGTAACAATGAAAACCTTACCAATGGCACAACTGCCCAGCCCACAAGGAAAAGAAAGAACAAGCTGTCAAGTTCTTCAAACATTTGTCCTGCTGTGCTGCAAGAGTTGAGCTGCACACAAGGTGTGGAAAGCCTAGAGAAGCTGCAGTTGGTGCCACATCTTGTGAAAGAAGCTGCACCTCGTTCTCCAGGAAAGGTTCCTGGAAATAGCAAACAGGAGTGTGGAGAAGATTCTGGGAAAACTGAAACAGCTTTTAAGAAATGAAATGAAAATGGAAAGAAACAACTGAAGATGTTTTTCTCTATTTATTTTTATGCTCCTCTTTTCCATCTTGCACTACTGCTCCATCCCCTTAATCCAAATAGATCTCATCTCTAAGATCCATGACTTGGCGAATTTTAGACACTCTAAAATACCATGAGCTACACACAGTTTGCCTTCCCCGTTTGTTTTTTTGGGTTTTTTTGTGTTTGTTTTTTTTTTTTTTTTTTTTTAACCATTGCTGGAGATGTAAATGCAGTGCCTGGGTCAGGTACAAATTCTGCATTCAGGGAATGTGCCCCAATAGGGTTTGATCCTCAGCGGGGACAATGCATGGCAGCGACCGAGGGGATTCCTGTTCCCCTGTGTAGGAGTCCAGACTCTGGGTCTGGGCTGACCAGGGCAAAGTTCCCGTGTTTGGACAGGCTCAGGGGCTGCCCCCGGGGAGCGGGGGGCTGGGCGCGGGGGGGAGCGGGCAACGGAAAAACGGACACGGGGACAAACGGCCCCGGAGCTTCAGTTGCAGCGGCAGCGGCGGCGCGGCAGTCGCAGCAGCAGCAGCAGCAGCGAAAGCAGCAGCGAAAGCAGCAAAACCAGTCACTTTGAGGACTCCCTCGCCCGCTGTCCCGCACCCTCTCCTGCTCTCCCTTTCCCGGTGTCCCCTCCTCTCCCAGTCCCCCTCTCCCCTTGCCGAGCCATGTCCCCAGCCCGCCGCCGGCCCCGGGCGGGGCGGCCCCGTCCCCGCCCCGGTTCCCGGCCCCGTCCCCGTCCCCGGCCCCGGCCCCGTCCCCGTCCCCGGCCCCGGCCCCGGCCCCGGCCCCGCCCCGGTTCCCGGCCCCGGCCCCGTCCCCGTCCCCGCCCCGGTTCCCGGCCCCGTCCCCATCCCCGGCCCCGTCCCCGTCCCGGTTCCCGGCCCCGGCCCCGTCCCCGTCCCCGCCCCGGTTCCCGGTCCCGTCCCCGTCCCCGGCCCCGGCCCTGTCCCCGTCCCGGTTCCCGGCCCCGGCCCCGTCCCCGTCCCCGGCCGTCCCGCCGGGGTCTCGCCTCCGCCCGGCTCTGGCCGTGCTGGCGGTGGCGATGCTGGGCGGGCATCAGTGCCTGGAGCTCGGGCGGCACCGCCGCCCTCTGGCTCCGCCTGGCCCGAGCCCGGCCCCGGCCCCGACGTGGGCTCCAGTCCCGGCCCCGGCCCCGGCTCCTCCCGGGCCCCGCGGAGGACACACGCGGCGCGGCCGCTGCCGCCGCCCCCGCTGCGGCTTCCCCGGCCCGAGCTCCGCCGCTCGGCAGCGCGGCCGTCGGCCCCGAGCCGCCGCTGTCCCGTTCCAGGGACAGAACGCCTGGGGAGGGCCGGCCCGGGGCGCTCGGGGAGCGCTCGGGGGCCGCTCCTGGCCCCGGGCCGAGCACTGACAGCCCCGTCCCGCCCGCAGGGAAGGCGCAGGAGGAGGCCCTGCAGGAGCGGTACCGGCTGGGTTCGCTGCTGGGCAGCGGCGGCTTCGGCAGCGTCTTCGCAGCCACGCGGCTCTCGGACGGCGCCCCGGTGAGCGGCGGGGCCGGCGGCGGGCGCAGGAGGAGGGGGCGGAGGTGGAGGAGGAGGAGGAGGTGGAGGAGGAGGAGGGGGATGGGGCTGCGCAGGGCAGGCGGGCGAGCTCAACTCGCTGCTCTCCCTTGCTCGCAGGTGGCCATCAAAAGGGTGCCAAGGAACCGCGTACAGCACTGGGGCGAGCTGGTGAGTGAGCGGGGCCAGCGGCAGAAGCTGGGCAGGGATGAGCCGAGGCCCGGCAGGGTGGAAGCCACCAGGACACCTCGAGGGAGAGCGGGCGTAGGGCCAGCGCAGGGCGCAGAGCATCCCGGGCTGGGTGAGGGGTTCCCGACCCCCGGCACGGCATCAGCCCCACTGATGGCATCGCGCTCCTCCCGCAGCCCGACAGCACCAGCGCACCCCTGGAGGTCGTGCTGCTGGACAAGGTCTCCACTGGCTTTCCCGGTGTCGTCCAGCTGCTGGAATGGCTTGAGCTCCCCAACGACATCGTGATGGTGCTGGAACGCCCAGAGCACTCTCAGGACCTGCACCAATTCATTCGGGAACGGGTGGTCCTGTCCGAGGAGTTGGCGCGGGATCTGTTCCGCCAGGTTCTGGAGGCCGTGCGGCACTGCACCAGCTGCGGGGTCCTGCACAGGGACATCAAGCCCAAGAACATCCTGGTTGACCTGGCCACCGGGCAGGCCAAATTGATTGACTTTGGCTGTGGCACCTACCTGCAGGACACAGCCTACACTCGCTTTGCAGGTGAGCCCACACAGGGGTGTGCTCTCAGTCCCGGCATCTCATGGCCCAACACCTCACAGCCCAAGCTGGGTGTGGCAGCGGGGATTCTCCCTTTTGCTGCCCTTCATGGCACTGAGATTTCAGCTGAGCTGCTTTTGAGCAGGGCTGGGTGGGGAGCCAGCTTCCAGCCCTGCTGGCAGCCTTTGCCCACCACTCTGGGCAGGACTGAGGCTAGGGCTGGGCAGCCAGCCCAACAAAAACACCCATGGGTGGGGTAGCAGAAAGGGGTGGCCAGAACCTGTGTCCCAGCCGGTTTGGGGTGCAGGTGAGAAAGGGCTTGGACTGCTCCACTCACCTGGTTTCTTTTGGCTTCATAATGGTTTTTGGGGCAGTGCAGGCAGGGAGGATGAGGGCATGGTTTTCCCAAGCACTGAGTGGGATTTTCCTCCTCATGGTCGGGCCTTGCCAGGGCTTCCACTGCTCTCTTCCAACCCCAGTGGCTTCTTTTCCATCCCCGAGTCTGTACACAAGTCCCAGGTGCTGGCGAGAGGGCAGCGGTCACCCCGTGTGCCACTGGGGCGGCCCCCACACACCCAGGGATGCTGGAGCCAGGCTCAGGGAGCAGCAGCGTCCCCCTGATGAACCCCATCTGTATTCCATAGGAACACGGTCATACAGCCCCCCGGAATGGACCCAGTTTGGCTGGTACTACGGCAAGCCAGCTACCATCTGGTCCCTGGGCATCCTGCTGCACCAGATGGTCTGCGGGGAGCACCCTTTCAGGAGGGGCTGGAACATCAGCTGTGACCATGAGCTCTCGCTGCCAGGACGGCTCTCTCAAGGTGGATCCTCATCTCTGGCCACGGGGGCAATACCAGTGCTGGGAGACAGCAGCAGCTCGTGAGCATCCCTCTCTGGCAGCTGCTGAGGAGGTGGCACATGTCCTGCTCTCCTGCTCTCCTCCAAAACAGGGAATTGATGGGGAAGTTTAGGCCCAGCTCTGAGCACATCCAGCATGGCCTGGGCACGGGAATAGTGGGGCAAAGCCAACAGGAGCCTTCTCCAACTGACCGGTGGTTTCTGGTTTCTCTGTCCAGAGTGCCAAGATCTGATCAGGCGGTGTTTATCCATGCTGCACTCGGACAGGCCCTCATTAGAAGAGCTGTTCCGTGATCCCTGGCTGCAGGATATTGATCTGCCCTAGAAGAAGGGAGAGAGCCACAGGCACACTTTGATGCAAGGCCCTGGTAAGTTACAGCTCCACACATGCCTTGGCAATCAGAAGCAAAGGAACACGGACATTTTGTCCAGCCTGTGTCACAGCCCAGGGGGCATCAGATGGGAACATGCAGCCCTTGTGCTGGAGCTGAGCTGCTCTGCCCAGCACTGGTGGCCACCATCCGAGCTGATTTTGCTTGTCCTGGTTCCCTGACAGCTGGGGCCCTGGGCAGAACCCTGACAGCCTGGGCTCTCCCCAGGGAAGGAGAGAAGCTGGCAGAGCCCAGAGCAGCCTCAGCACCCGCAGAGCCCGGAGAAGCTGTACCAGGTGGGGCTGTTGCTGCTGGGGACAGTGAGGACGACATCAAGGATGACAACCTCTTCCTCCACCTGGTCACCGGCAGCTGAGGATGATGGACTTTGATTCTGGCACCTTCTCCAAAGCCAGGCTCCACAGGGAATTTGCAGGTGAGTCCACACACAGGGGGATGCTCCCAGATTTGGGCATTGCACAGCCTGGCCTGGAACCAAAGGTTCCCCCTTTGCTGGGGCGGATGCAGCTGATCCTTCAGTCGGCTGCCAGGCTGCTTTTGGCAGGGCTGGGGGATGAGCTGGGGTGCTGATGAAATGGGAGTGGGCTCCTGGCCCTGCCAACAGCCCCAGCACCCACCGTGCCCCGGGCTGGGGCTGGGGCAGCCAGCCCGACACAAAGAAACCCCCATGGTGGGAGCAGAGGTGGGACTCCAGAACCTGTGCAGGGGCTGCTTTGCTTTGCAGGCAAGGAAGGGCTTGGGCTGCTCCACTGCCCCTCTTTGCTTTGGGATCACCGTTATTTTGGGGGGCAGTGCAGGGGGGAAGGGAGACAGCCTGGGCTTCCCTCACCTGTGGGTGGGTTTTTTCCCTGGCATGCAGGGGTTGGGCCTTCCTTAAGCCCCTGACAGAGATAAGATTTTTGACCTTTTTTCTTGTTCCCCTTTTTGTCTGTAATCTATTTTCAATAATTTGTTGTGTGTTTTTCTAGAGGAAGCGTTCCAGGTGGGGTCCAGTCTGAATGGGGAAGTGCTTGGGAGCAGCTGTTGCGTGGATGGGCCGTGCCCTTGGAGAAGGCTGAGGACATCGTTTGGGACCAGCTTTTCTTCCAGCGGAGGATGGCGTGAGGTGGGTCCGGTCTGCTTGGCATGGTGGGATCAGAGCTTTGGGGAGATGGCAGCGAGCACAGGAGCATCCTGCTCTGGGCAGCTGCTGAGGGCTGCATGTGCCGTGGCCGGCTGCAGGCTGGGCACATGTCCTGCCCTCCTGCTCTGCTCCCAAAGGCAGCAGGGATGGGCAGCTCTGAGCACAGCTCTGGGCACGGCCAGCATGGCCTGGGCACCGCAGGCGACTAGGACAAGGGGACAGGAGCCTTCAGCTGATGGGCGCTTTCTGGTTTCTCTCCTTGCAGCCGGGCTCTGCAGGTGCTGAGGCTGCTCTGGGCTCTGCCAGGGCTCTGCTGGAGCTCAGCACCGGGCCGCAATCAGCCAAAGAAGAAATGGGGTGACCTGCAGCACAGACCTGCTTGAGCATTTCAGCATCACAGCTCAAGTTTGCAGAGTGTACACCTCCAAGGGCAAACATGCCACCACCCAAAAATTAAACTTGTTCAATAGCTTCTGAAATGAAATCAATCTGGGATGACCCCAAATGACATTTTGCAGCTTGCTCAAGCTGTAGCTCAGCCCTTCTCTGAACTGTTCTCTCCCCCACCTGCCTTTTACTTCCCAACTGCTCCCTCTTTTCCCCCAGTGAGTTCCCAGCCCATGGCAGTCTCCATCACACTGTTGCCTTCCTTGGTGCCCCTCACCATGAGGAAGGCCGAGCCCCAGGCTTAGGGACTCATCCTGTCACTGGCTGAGGAGCAGCAATGTCTCAGAGCTCCAGTGGGATTTTAGTGTCATTCAGAGCTCCTCTTCTGCCCTCATCTGTCCTCACTGCTGAGTTCCCACTCCCTTTTCCTCGTCCTTGCAGCAGGATGAGCTCTGTGAATCCCCTTGAGCCTCCCCACTCTTCCCAGCCCACGCACCCACCTCAGTTATGCTGAAGCTGCAGCTTCTCTGTCTCCTGTGGCACACCAGTCCAGTCCCCTGTGCGGGGAGCCCCAGCCCCAGAGCACAGCACTCAGCAGTGCACTCCGGGCTGGAGCAGCTGCCCTGCAGCCATGGCTTGGCTCTTTGTGGCAAGGGAATGCTCCCTGTTTGCAGCTGTCCCTGCAGGATGGCCCCAGGGCAGAGCCCAGCCGGGCTCCCACTGCAGCCCCTGAAGCATGGGGCAGACAGTGGTCCCAGAGCTGGGGTTCACGGGGAGCACCCGGAGCTGTGGCTTTCAGTCAGTGTTGGCAAATGTTGTGTTCTCATCTCCTGCAGCCTGTGGGGAAAGCAGCCTGTGCTGCCAGGCCTGTGTGTGCCAGGCCTGTGTGTGCCAGGGGCTCTTGGATGTCTCTGTAGCCATGGACAGAAGGCTCTGTGTGTGCCAGGGGCTCTTGGATGTCTCTGTACCCGTGGACAGAAGGCTCTGTGTGTGCCAGGGGCTCTAGGATGTCTCTGTATCCATGGACAGAAGGCTCTGTGTGTGCCAGGGGCTCCTGGATGTCTCTTTACCCATGGACAGAAGGCTCTGTGTGTGCCAGGGGCTCTTGGATGTCTCTGTACCCATGGACAGAAGGCTCTGTGTGTGCCAGGGGCTCTTGGATGTCTCTGTATCCATGGACAGAAGGCTCTGTGTGTGCCAGGGGCTCTAGGATGTCTCTACCCATGGACAGAAGGCCCTGTCTGTGCCAGGGTTTCCATAATGTCTCTGTACCCATGGGTATGGAATAGCATGGACACTGAAAGTGTCAGTCCCGTTGCTTGCACGCTCCTTCCTTTGTACACAAGACACATCCAGGCACACCCCCATGTACAGATACATTTAAAGGACAGGGAGGGACAGAGATTTCCCACAGTACTCTAACTTTGGCATAACTCACCTTTTAGCTGGTGGCCAGGGGATTTTTTTTCCCAGCTCTGTGTGAGAAGGTGTCCAGGAGCTGAAGCAGCAGCATTTAGAAGCAGTTTCAGGATTTCTAGGCAGGAAGTGGAGCTGACAACCATCCACGTAACTTGCCGTATTCATCAGGATGTGCTGCTGGTTCTTTGGGAATATGGCCCAATGGAGAGAAGAGACTTGGAAAAATCCCAGCTCTCTGTGGGTTTGTGCAAAGGGGGAGCAGCAGAAACACTTTGTGTCTGCTTTGGGGACACAAGGTCCAAGGAGCTGCGGTGGCAGAGGGTGACCTGGGCTGGTGGCAGGTGAAGTCCTGGTTCATGGCATCCCAGAGTGGCACAGGACAAAGCTCCAAGCACTCCCAACCCCACTGATGAAGTCTTTGTGATGCTGCACATCCTATAGGAAAAGCTGCTGTCACACAATGCACTGGGATTTCTAAGTTTCATTTTAATTACTTTAGGTCCAAGTTTCATACTGCAATGTTTTTGTTCTCAAGACACAGTCGTGCACAATCCATCTCTCATCCTCCTATTGCTTCAACACCAATTAAAAAAATAAATCTTAATATTGGAAACAAAACCCAATGTCTTTAAAAAAAGAATGCTGGGGTCAGTCAGTAAGATGGATCCAGGCCATCAGAACAGGCACAAAGTAAATGAGTTCTCCTTTTAAAAAGATCAGTTACCTCTTAAATCCAAAGTTACAGAAGATTTCATTACACATTTGTTTCTTTTTGTTTTCTCTTTCATATTTTTCTCATTTTTAAAATTTTTTTCTATTTCTTTTTAAGTAGATAACACATCATGTAAAATAGGTAAGATTTTTCAGCAAAAATCAGATTTTTCAGCAAAAATAAGATTTACAGCAAAATAAGATACATTTCTGATAAACAATGAAAATATTTACTCCTCTGTTTACTTTTCTCTGGATACCCTGCGGTAAAAAATCTAGCAGATATGAGAAGAGGTGTCAAGTGTTTGCTTTGGACTAAGCTGGAGTTCAGCACTGCTGACATCCTGATCCAGCCAAGAGTTGCAGAATTCTTTTGCACATCCCGAATGTGTTTGCAGGCACAGCACCTGCAGTGCTGACACACCAGTGCACGTGAATAACTCTGTTACTCCCTCACAGAATTTGGGCTCTGCCCCAGAGCGAGGTGCTCCAGCCCTTTGCTCCTGGTTCCCGTGGGGAGCAGCTCCCTTCCCTCTGGCTGAGCTGCTCAGGCAGAGCCCGGCAGCTCCTGGCCCTGCAGGGCTGAGGCTTTTCCCCGTGGCTGGGCACAGACTGATGGAGCAGCACTGCTGAACACGGGCACACACAGGGACCAGCAGCAGCTGCCTTTGGCCACCTGAGGCTCCAAGGCCCAAACTCAGAGCAGACAGGGCTGGAAGAGACTCACAGGCTCCCTGCTGGCTGTGCTGCCCCACTTGTGCCCACCTGGGAGCCCCCAGGGCCAGCAGGGACTTGAGATGGCAGCCCTGGGCTCCTGGAGCTTGTGCAAGGAGCGGAGCTGGGGACTCCCTGTCCATGGGGAGCTTCCAGATGGAAAAGGCTGCTGTGCCCAGGCAGCTCCAAGGGCACAGAAAGGAGGGTCTCCACCACGGGATCTGTGCCAGTCCCACAGTCCTGGGCAGCAGCCACCGAGCCCTCGGGGAGCAGAGGGCACAGCAAGAGGGACAAAAGCAGGCAAGGTCAGAGACTGGAGAGAGCCAGACCCGGCAGCAGGAACAGCTGCTCCATTGCACTCTTGGAGAAAGCTCTTGGCTGGTTCAAAGCGCTGAAAGGCGTGCAGGGCAGAGAGGAGGCCACACCAAACACTGCTCCTGTTTGCACAGCCTCCCCTCTCCGTGTCCCAGAAGGAATTGGATGGACTGTGCTCTTCTCTCCGAGTGTCTCGTTCAGCACGAGCAGCTGAGCGCCAGGAGCTGAAGGAGCTGAAGCCTCAGGCCTCAAGAGCTGGGCCTGAGGAGACTTTGTGAGCAAATGAATGCTGCTAACATGGACCTGGCTGAATGCAGCAGATGGAATCATGGAATCACAGAATCCTTTCTGTTGGAAAAGACCTCTGAGCTCATCCAGTCCAGCCGGTCACCCAGCAGTGTCGAGCCCAGCACTAAACCACGTCCCTGAAGTGCCAAGGCCTGGACAACAGCCCTGAGTGAGGCCCTGAGCCAAAGGTGGCCTCTGGATGAACCTTCCAACCAAAGGTTATCTTTGCATCTGCTCACTTGTCACTGTAGAGCAGGACGGGAATGAAAATGACTCCAAATCAAAGGCAAAGAGAAGGAACTCCGATCTATTTCAAATGCACCGCTCCATTTATAGAGAACATCGTGTGGACTGATTTCATTGGTCTTAGAGTAAAAACATCTCACACCACTGGTGTGCAGTGAATGACGCACGGTGGCAGAACCCATCTATAAACAATGTGAACAACAAGATAGATTAGAGAATTATTTACATTCTTTCCCAACTGTCTCCCAGGCTCTCGCCTGGTTAGAAAACCTTCTCTTTTTCTCTCTGACTGAACTGAGAATATCCACACCCTGCTTTCTGGGATTTCTGGCCCTGCCTCCTGTCCCAGAGTTTGGCAATTCCCCTTGCACAGCGTGCTGAGCTCTCCATGACCAGCTCAAGGGGTTTCTCAGCTGCGGCGTCCTGTGGCACGGCACAAGAATCTGCCTCCAATTAGCTCGGGAGCGCAGCTCCAGACACATGGGTTTGGTTGAGTAAATGCTATTTGTTTGGTGGGTAATGATGTTTTTCTCAGCTTATGCTTTATTCATAGCATGAGTGACATTTCTGCAAGAGGTAGTGATGTGTCTCTGGGTCTTAGTTCTGTTCTGGTTTTGGAAAATACACTTCAAACAGCTATAGCATTACACATTAGATAACCGGCGTATGAGTAAAATTACAGTAATAACTAGGGGCTTATGAATTAAATGAAATAAATATAGACACTAGGTTTTAAAAACAATTTACTATGATGAAAGGAATAATTTCGATTCAAGGGTGGAATAGATCTTGGGTTTGAATTTAATTATATGTTACAGTTTTGCAATTATCATTGTTGGATTACTCATGGGATTAAAATGCACATCTTTTAAAATGAAAGGTAGAAATGCAGCTTTTTAAACATTTCATTTCAAGATCATTAGGTACATTATTACCTCAGCTACAAGACAATTTCATTTTTGCTCTGATCCTCTTTGATTTCTAACAGACAGGAAACAGCCTTCAGTAGTCTCTCTTCATAGTGTTTCTTTTTCTGTATTCCCATGTCTTGGACTAAATTGCTTCTATTGAAGATCTGCAGTGGCCCAAATGACCATATTTGAGCTCTGAATTTGTTGTATCTCTCTTCCTGTTTTTTCTTTTGGCCTGTTTTCAGATTAATAATGTGAGACTAGATAAGCTTCATGGAAAAAAAAGAGTCTATTTCATCATGTTAACCCAATAATACTATCAGGCAGCATCAAACAAACAAGCTGTGTGTTTCTCCAGAGCCCTGAGACGAATACCTTTTTTGAAACATGGAGATTTATATTCCTGTGGAAATGTAAGTGATATCAAGGGCAGCAGATTTTGAGTGCAGCTGTAGTTACCATTAACAGAGGTAAGTATTTGAAGGAATTTTGATATTTCAGCCATGGTTTATTATCAAGGGTCTCTTGTGTGAAATATGCCAACCAGAACATAGATGACCATTGATTGCTACATTTGGCTTCATTAAAAAAAAAAAAAAGAAAAAGAAAAAAAAGGAAGAAATTTCTTAAATGCATTATGTTTTTAACATTTAAGAAGTAAGTTCATGGAAACCTGGAAACTCATACTCAGGTGCTGTGAATCACAAGAGTTTCTTGTGGAACAAAGCACAGCCATCTATACTGTGTGTGTATCTGAGTGTGCATGGGTTACTTTTTTGAGAATCGTGAATCTTTTCTATCTTTAGATTGTTATTAATAGAAGAACTTTAAAATTCCTTTCACATTGATAGCCAGAATTTTGGATCAAAAACATAGAAAGAAATACAGAAGTGTGGGCATTTCTGAGGTTCTAGAGTTCCCCATATGACCAAGCAGTAGAGTTTATAATCTCTGTATTTTAACTTTCCTTGTCCGGTAATATGGACTAGAAAAATAAGATTTGTATATAGAGTCTAAAAGCATAGAAGATTGATAGTTTGAAGTACTGCCTTCAGCTTTCACAAATTTCATGGAGAAGTGAAGACTAACAACATTAAGGAGGTGTTCAATAGCTCTGTGTGATTGACCAAAGCAGTTTCATTAGATTTTCTTTTCCCTCTTTTTTTTTTTTTTAACTAATTTAAGCTGTGCTTTTGCCAAATACCAGTCTCAGAACTTTGCACCCTACATTCTGACAAGAGGCAGCAGTATAAAAGAGGTGGGAAGAGAGGCTTTAGCAATATATTTTCTCCTTTTGCCATTCTCCCAAGGCAAAACCTGGAGTCTTTCTGAAGCCATTGGCCAGCATTTACTCTTAATCTCCAGCCTGTATCTACATATTAATTTTAAAAATTGTATTCAATGGATCATGTAAATAAGTCTTCTGTCCAGCAATTATTCATGTAAGATGCAATGCAACCAAATTGTATTGTGATTTTCCTTTTGCAAAATCTTGTCCTTTTTAAAAAATTTACTAATATTTTATTTTTCTGAAGGCAGAGTGGATGCAGACAATGTACCTGCCAAAGTCAGAGAGATTGCAGACAGAGTTTCCAGTTTTTAAGTTTCCAGGGCTTTGTGTATTCAGATTCAGGCATTCTAACTTTGAACATGCAGCCATTTAATCTTGCAAAGACAAAGGTTGTATTGGCATGGAAGCAAATACAGAAATGCACTCTGTAAGGCCATGAAAGAATGTCACTGCATTACAGCAGCCTAACAAGGTATCATACATCAGCTGAAGCATTGTAATTGTCTGTCTATGCACTTGAGCTTGCCCAGAGCGAGGTAAACATCCATATGCTCCAGGGATTACTCATTAAATGAAGCATTATGGTTTAGTACTGAGAAATCTCTGCTGTCCTTCCATTATTTTCTACTTAAATGATCATTTTCTTCTGCATAACAGTAAGTTTTAATTACGCGATTTGCTGTGTGTGTATGTTGGATGTTTTTCAGTTGCTCATGCAGACTGTAGACAAACACATACATGTGTGCACACACAACATTTTCCCTGCTATAATTTGGTATTTCTGACACTTTGCAATAGTAGGGTCAAAGCCAAACTGTAGCTACCTCTGGAAAAATCTTAAAAGTAGCTGTAATTGAAAAAGGCAGTATAACTTTTCTGTTTTAAAACCTAGTGGAGACTTTTTTTTGGAAAATTGAATGCTTTTCATCATTCCTTCAATGTGAGTTTTTGATGAAGTCATGGAACTTTTGAATGTGTGTATTTTTTGAAACAATTCTGAAACTCATTAGGCAGTAACAGAAATGCCTTTACATTATTGTGATCCACTGCTAACTCAAAATTTGACTTTTGATAGATGTAGTAAAAAGAATGAAATTATTCTGAATTCTAAGTAAGTAAATACAACTAATTTGATCCTCCAGGAAAATTACAGTTTATAATACTGAATTGAAAAGTTTATTGTGGTTGTAAAACAAAAGGAACTTTTTGATAGGGCTTACTGTTGTAGTTCTGTGAGATGTAATCCTTTTGGATATTTCCTACCCCTCATGATTCACTCTGTTGCTAATGAAGCTGTATTCTGACAGGCCTTTAAATTAATGCCTATGCCTGTATGAAGCACAAGTATGGAGTACATAAAGTACAATTGTTTTAAGTATTTATATTTGTCTACTGATGCACTAGAATCTAACAAACTCAAAGGAGGAATCCCTTTCACGAGCTGTAAATTTCAAAAGTTCTGACCTATTGACTTAATGAGAGCAAAAATTCTCCAGTGGGAGTAAGATGTTCATCATGCCTTAACATAAAGTCCAGGAGTCTGGGAAATGCCTGGCTGGAATAAACAAGCAGCTCATCCAGTCTGCCATTCTGGCACCAAGGGCAGGTAAGACCAGATGTTTCAACGGAAGGCATAAATCTTCACAATTTTACTGTTCTGTATTGCAAGATGATGTTTCTTACATCACTCACACCTTGAAACCTGAAGATTAAGAGAGCTTATAACTCTTACTTCCTCATAGTCAGTTTATAACATAAATCGTAAAGCACATTTCTTAAATTATTCAGTAATTTTGAAAGCAGATTTTGAAGATACATTATCAACTGGTGCAAAAGTAAAACGCTTCACCTCCATGCTGCCTTTATTAGAGTAAAAGTTGTGAATATGAGAAATCCTGGTCATTTCAGTAAACTAAAAGTGAATTTTACTGCAGCGTGAGAGAGGCAAAGGGCCTTGTCAAGGAGAGATGTGACAGATCTCCCCAGCTGCTGGGTGCTGGGATGCCTTTTCCATCCTACCTGCCTGCAGGTACTCACCAGTTCATGTGTGGGAACCCTTCTGCTACCAATCCTGAGCCACTGATGGCTGTGAAACTGAAGGGTTTGTCTTTCACTGATCTCAGCTCTGATTTTGCCCCATGTTTGCCAGCCTTGGCAAATGCTTACTCTGTTGAATTGAACTTAGTTTGTTCAAAGCTGATCCTGGATTCTCACCAAAGATTTAGTTGTGAAATATCTCATCTTGTGCAGTGACCATAGCAAGATATTTCTCTTTGGCAGCAAACACTCATTAGAACTGATGACTACTATCACCTTCTTAACTTTCTCTTGACCAATTTTCACTTAATTTCCCACTCACTCCGTGAGACAATTATACAAAATAAATAATGAGGTAGCATGTGTAATGCAGCTAATGTTGAAACAGTTGGATGAGCATCAAACTAAATCCGAATTTTCCTTTTTTTATTGCCCAATGGGAGCTACTTTCTGGCTAATGTTATGAAGGTGGTGGTGTATGAGGGGAAATTAATACATTATCACGTTGCACTATTGGTATTGGAAGTGGTTCTTCACACATTGGGTAGCAGACATATAAACTTGTTTGCCAGATGGTGTTGCAGATGCAAGAATTTTACAAGGGCTCAGAGGGATGCTGGACAAGTACTTGAAAGTGATATCTACTTGGGGGTTGCAAAATAGACAGGCCACAATAGGCTCAGGAAATCTCCTGAGCTGAAAATAGATGGAGAGGAGGGGGGGCACTAAGGGTAGGGAAATATCGTATATAAATGTTCTATATTTTTTCTTCTTGCTGTTGAAAAGAGACCACTAGACTGGATGAGCCTTCAGTTTTGCCATTACAAACATTTTTGTATTCTTATTTAAGTAACAAGTTGTTGTGTGAGAGGATTTTTCTGGAACAGGAAATTAATGTTGAAGGTGGAGAAAACCCAGAACTGCTTAAATGTAGAAAATTAGTAATATCTTTTGTGATCCATATTGCTAAGGAAAGAAAAATGAGAGACCACTTTAATGCTGAAAGAATATCAAATGTGAATACTTTCTCAGTTACTGACTGCCTAAGTTTGCAGTCTTGCCTTTTTAGCTTTTATATTTCACCTTATATTACCGTCAGGAATAGATCGTCATTGTTTTGTGGTGACTTCTACTGGTAGTTCACCAGGTACATATATATGCCTTCACATATAGAAGGCATTTTCTGGTCTAGCTGTCTGTCTCCTACATCCTACATGCTTCTTTCTGTGGAAGAACTTAAGTGCCGTAACTTGCACTACAGTACGCATATACTATTGATAAAGGAAAAAACGGCTGTAGCACTATGTCTGCTAAAGATATTCTTCTTTTTCAGAAAGCAGATCCTTATGTGGAACAATTAAAGGAGACATGGTCAAGTTATAGTTCATGGGTCAGTTTAGTGACTCATGATACTGAAATTTTTTATGCACTTACTTTAATCCTGTTTTTTTCATTTGTCTCATCCTTCATTGGGGTTGGCCTTGCATGCTGAATTCTTTTCTTTTTATTGCTTTATGGTTTTTAATGTCTGCACAAACTCCTCTGAAAAACAAGAGTGTGGTTGAGGTGCCTCTAAAGAAACAGAGATGCCAGGGCTTGAGTGGGCTTTTTGAATTCACTCACTCTGCATGTCCTGACTACCAGAGCTGGGTTATAACTTGTAAAAGTCACTAGAAACAGCTGACTTTCTTATCATCCATAAAATTTAAATTTGCATCTGGCAGACTTTTTGTTGCCAAAAAAGTTTAGGAAAAAAGTTACGGTTATCATTGTTACTATTGCCCTTCTTAATTTTATTAGGATTAATGATGATGGTGAAAATTATAACTGTCCTTACTCCCAGAATTGCTCTACTTGATATTAAGAAGACCAAAACTCTGCTGCAGTGGTTTCTTTTGCATGTTTTAATGTTTTAATGGGTAATATCAGCTACAGACTTTTATCAGCTGTCTGAAGTTACTGCTTGCTGATCATTAGATTGACTACAACCCATGAGTTTATAGATATCCTGAGACCATTCAAGAATAAGTTCTGCGAGAAGGTATTTTTCCAGAAAATCTATCTGTAAGGAAAACGGCTTTTTGCATCCTGCCAGTGTATTAGTGGTGTGAGACAATAGCAATTTAACAGTCATTTTCTTGGTACAAGTTATTAGTCATCTTTGTTCTTTTGAGGAGATGTTTTCAGTGGTTTGGGTTTGGGTTTTTTTTTTTGTTTGTTTTTTTTTTTTTTTTGGCATTAATGGCACTTCTGTCACTATCTGGCTTAGTCAATTACAGATCTCCAGAATAACAAAACTCACAGTTTGCATGTATGTCTCTGTTTTTTCTTGGGGTCCGGAGAAATGTGACTATTCTGCATTTCCTAGAAAGGGAGTTGTGAGACCTCAGCCCTCATTGCACATTACACAGAAAGAATCTGTAATGAGCTCTTTCTGTGCCTCAGGAGGAGCACAAAGCAGCTGGAGCGGGACTAAGAGTCCAGACAGCTGAGCTCAGTGGGGATGGAGGATGGTCAGCACTACAGAGAAAATGTTCGATAGCTTGTCAATTCATGACCCTGAGGTCCGAGAGGCTTCCATTCCCTCGGACAAATGCTGATCCCCATTAATATGAATGGTTGAACTTCATTTGACATCAGTCAGTCCAGGGTCTGAGTGCAAGTACATTATTCCCCGTGCCATTAATGCAAGTCACATACCCCAGCTAGGCAGATAAGGGAAATAGAATTTTCAGTAGTCATTGTTGTTTTGCTTTGCAGTACTGTGTGGAGGTGGTCAACTCCTCATGCTTGATTATCTTCAAGATATTTGTTGCACTTTATAAAGTTCATCGGCAAACTTGTGCTTGCTTCTTAAAAGTAGTCTGCTGTGTCATGTAGCCCATTTGACTGGGTAGAAAGAAGCATGTCATGTTTAAGATAGTGACACTGATAATTAGCTGTTACTATCTAATTCCACTTCTTTTTTTCACTTCAATTCCTCCTAGAATATCTAGTGAGTACATTTAGCATCAGTTTCCCCAGCAGAAATAGTAGGCACACATTTTCTTTACAATGACTCCATGATGTATGTACTAGTTACTGTTATATTTTAAGTTGAATGTACGAAAGGTATTATATAAGTTTTGAAAACTACCTTAATAGTGTTTTATTCTTCTCTAGGCACAGGAATTTTGATTTTGTATTGTGATTTAGATAGACAATAACTAAAAATGAAGGCTTTAGTTTCTTAATTGGTTGTCACATATTTTAGGGGTGGTTACCATTTAGTTTGGTAAAGGATCCGAAGACTCAGATTCCTTTTGAACAGCCAATATCTATTTTTTCTGATGATTTATTCATAGCAGTTAGGTTTTTGCAATTCCTTGTGAGGAAATTGCCCTTCATAGGATCTGTCTATGTAAGGTTGTTGTATAATGCATGCTCATTTGCTTAGTTGTATTTGTAAGCTCCAGCTGTGCCCATCACTTGCTAAATCTGTCATTAAAGGATTTTGTTTTTAATTCTGCCTGGCTTTGTTTTCAGATGTCTCTGAATTCCTTCCTGTGTTGAGTCACAGCTGTGAAAAGAGAAATCTTCCTCTTTAATTCAAGGGGTCAGTGGTTTAAAAGCACTAAAGCCTGGTGGGGAACAGCTTAAGGAAGGTAGTTAATCATAGTGACCCCAAGACTTCATAAACTTACACAAGGCTCATCTGACAGGCAGAGTCCTGGATATCTTCAAGCCCTGGTTTCTTTGAGGAGTAACTGTTTTGCCAGGGAGTGGAATCCTCTATGGAGCAAGCACCAGTGATGGGTCTTTGCCACCTGCTCAGCTGTGGCTATAGAAACACAGCTTAATCTTCTCCACCACATTTCTTTTTCTAGCTAAGCCAGCATGCAGCCCAATTCCTTTCTAGTAGTTTTTTTTCCCCTGCAATGTTGAGAAATATTTAATGTGGTAACTACAATGGCTTCCACTTCCTGGTGTCACTGGGACATAATAGACTGGCAGGAAAGAGCTGCTGATCTGGATAGAAAAGAGAGGTCAGGAGGGAACACACAGATGGTCTTGTGTGCTGGGCGAGCAGAAGTCATTGGCGTGGTTTGGGTGTCAATAATTCATCCAGTGGCATTTTTCACCCAACTTCTTCAGACTCCAGTGGGGAAATCTTGGAATAAATCCCCCTCTTGTCTCCGTGCAGGCAAAAGCCTTATTTCACATACCATGTTAATAACTGTGACACTCAGCTGTGGGCTTAGTTTTCACGGGATGGGCAAACCAGGACCATGTGGGTGAACTGTACGTGGAAGCTGTGAGATACTGAATTAAGTGATACAGCTAATGCAGTGCCTGTACCTATGCTGTGTGTACTCCACTTGTCCTATGCACACATTGCTATTCTTGGTACAGGGGTTGATTATCTGCCTATGGATCAGTTCTTGAATTGCTTCAGCTTTTGGACAGTGTTATAAAAGACAAGTGATCCTGTTTTCAGTCAGATTTTAATAGTGAAGTAGTTAATTCGTAAGCAGCTCAGGTAGACATTGCCCTTATCAGAAGAGTCCTTGGGAAGAGAAGGTCACTAGAGAGTAGAAAAAGTCATTTGATGGCTGTCAGACATCCAAGTTTAAGTGGAAGGGTGTTGGATGTTGAGCAAGACCTTCAGTGTGTGATTCAGTTCAGTTATTAATTTGTCCATTAACTGCTAAAGGAAATAGTAGAAAAATTAGGATTGAAGGAGACATGAGGAAGTCATATGATTTTATTTGTATTTCGAAGGATGGATAACTTCAGCTTTGGATTAGATTGCTTAGAGCTATGTCCAGTCAAGCTTCAAATGTCTGCAAAGATGGAGAATCCACAATTTCTCTGAGCTCCTGTTCCAGTGTTGACAATCCTTTCATTCCCTGAGGAATGAAACCTCAGAAGTCCCTCAAGATTGAGATTGCCTCATCATCTTAGGGGACAAATGACTTAGGGGAAAAGGAAATGAGAAGTGTTTTACATCCTGCCTTTTTAATGTTGGACTTCTGGTTATGGAAACTAACTGGTTAACCATCTAAATTTTTTCCTTTTTTTCAGTGAAATACTGATTCATCCTTGCACACTGTGTCCTCACAAGACACAGGAAAGTTATTGTGATTTTAAACTAAAGTGGAAGTATTTCTGTGTTGAATGGAGGAGGTGATGCATGAATTCTTGGTTTCTTTTTCAGTAGGGCTGTTTCAGATTCCAGGAACTGTCATGATAGCACCCCTCATAAAGCAGCTTAAAAATAGCAAAACAACTGTTGCACCAAATATAAAGTGATTCCTGCTGTGTCACAAACAGAAAGGTTTTTGAAGCTCCGAATAGATAGCAGCATGTTGTAACCCTTGAAAATGGTAAAATTGATGATCAGAGGACACAGGGCTGTTAAAGCTTTGATGACCTGCTGTCTGAACCCATACTGGCAGTGTGTTTTTCCTTACACAGCTCTGTGAAGTTCTTTATAGAAAATGAAACTGTGATTGCTTGTAATTTTCTGCAGTTTGCACAAGCACTTAAATCACAAATAAAACACTGTAAAAAGTGGTATGTGAGTCATGGATCTCCCTGCAGGAGTTCCAAGTCTGTTGTCCCTGTGGAGAAGGTTGGCTGTGTGACTAGGGGGATGTGGGTACTGGTCCTGACGGCTAGTGTGATGTTATCCAAGGGATGTCATCTCCTATGGCAGCATTAAAAGAAATCCAGCTACCTCTAACAAGGATAGAGGGTAGAGAATGGAGACATTAAAGCTTTTAAAGTGCTCAGATGCTGTGATGATGAGTACCTGAGGGAAACCCATCAAGAGGAGCAGGTCCCCATTGAGTCAATGACTTGTGTAAGCTCACAAGTGGGATTTTTTATAGAGACTCTGCTGATTCTCTGTCACATATACTCCAAATTTAAATGAAATCAAGTGTTTAAAAAAAACAGGAAGAAAGGAAATGTGTTCAGTCTAACAATAAAATAACTGGGTTATTGGGCCAACAGATGATCACTGCTGTGCAGTGTACACGTTCATATGTGTATCACTTTACATTTTAGCTGCACAAAATGTTGATCCAAAATTAGGTGGACAATGCATTAAAAAAACCCGTCTCCAGTAGACTTCAAGAATATAGTAATGATTTTTTAAATCAATTTGTTGAAAGTGGAAATTAAAATCCTTCCGGCATGTCTTTCCCTATAGTGTAGTTTATATATGAAATCCTGCAGACTGTGCTGCACAGAGTTCACTGACAGTGCATCAAATTATGAGGCCATACGTTGATGAAAGGATGAAAGGAATTTTAGTAAAATATGCCATTGGATATACAGCAAACAGATTTGATCAAAGCCCAGCTGCCGTATGAAGTACACATTTTTTAACCATTACTAAACTGCATTAGCCTGAATTATTTTGAAAGTTATGATTTGACTTCTACACAGCTGACAATAAACTAAATAGTACTGGCAGTTAAGGAAACATGCTTTCAGGATTTGTAAAATAGAAAAAATAAAAAAAATTTTTATTATATTAAGATGCCAACTACAGCGTGCAGTTGCCTCTACTCAACATTTGTAACATTCTGTTTTTATCGGAGAGTCTCACAGACTTTAGATTTTTATTTTTTAATCATTGCTGGAGAGGTAAGTGCAGTGCTTGGGTCAGGTACAAATTCTGCACTCAGGGAATGTGCCCCAATAGGGTTTGATCCTCAGCGGGGACAATGCATGGCAGCGACCGAGGGGATTCCTCTTCCCCTGTGTAGGAGTCCAGACTCTGGGTCTGGGCTGACCAGGGCAAAGTTCCCGTGTTTGGACAGGCTCAGGGGCTGCCCCCGGGGAGCGGGGGGCTGGGCGCGGGGGGGAGCGGGCAACGGAAAAACGGACACGGGGACAAACGGCCCCGGAGCTTCAGTTGCAGCGGCAGCGGCAGCAGCGGCAGCAGCGGCAGCAGCAGCAGCGGCAGCTAAAGCACATACTCTATTGAGTCCCTCTCGCATCTCCTCTCCCTCTCCTGCTGTCCCGCACCCTCTCCCGCTCTCCCTTTCCCGTTGTCCCCTCCTCTCCCAGTCTCCCTCTCCCCCTGCCGGGCCATGTCCCCAGCCCGCCCCCGGCCCCCGGCGGGGCTGCCCCGTCCTCATCCCCGTCCCCGTCCCCGGCCGTCCCGCCGGGGTCTCGCCTCCGCCCGGCTCTGGTCGTGCTGGCGGTGGCGCTGCTGGGCGGGCATCAGTGCCTGGGGCTGGGGCGGCACCGCCGCCCTCTGGCTCCGCCTGGCCCGAGCCCGGCCCCGGCCCCGACGTGGGCTCCAGTCCCGGCCCCGGCCCCGGCTCCTCCCGGGCCCCGCGGAGGACACACGCGGCGCGGCCGCTGCCGCCGCCCCCGCTGCGGCTTCCCCGGCCCGAGCTCCGCCGCTCGGCAGCGCGGCCGTCGGCCCCGAGCCGCCGCTGTCCCGTTCCAGGGACAGAACGCCTGGGGAGGGCCGGCCCGGGGCGCTCGGGGGGCGCTCGGGGGCCGCTCCTGGCCCCGGGCCGAGCGCTGACAGCCCCGTCCCGCCCGCAGGGAAGGCGCAGGAGGAGGCCCTGCAGGAGCGGTACCGGCTGGGTTCGCTGCTGGGCAGCGGCGGCTTCGGCAGCGTCTTCGCAGCCACGCGGCTCTCGGACGGCGCCCCGGTGAGCGGCGGGGCCGGCGGCGGGCGTAGGAGAAGGGGGCGGAGGAGGAGGAGGAGGAGGAGGAGGAGGAGGAGGAGGTGGAGGGGGCGGAGGAGGAGGAGGATGGGGCCCGGCGGGGCGGGCGGCGCGCTCAACCCACTGCTCTCCCTTGCTTGCAGGTGGCCATCAAAAGGGTGCCACGGAACCGCGTCCGGCACAGGGGCGAGCTGGTGAGTGAGCGGGGCCAGCGGCAGAAGCCGGGCCGTGCCGGGTGGCGAGGAGCCGGGGCCCGGCAGGGTGGGAGCTGCCGGGAGCCCTGCAGGGAGAGCGGGCATGGGCTGAGCGGGGCATGCAGAGCATCCCGGGCTGGCTGAGGGGTTCCCCAGCCCTGGCACGGCCTCAGCCCCACTGACGGCATCGCGTTCCTCCCGCAGCCCGACGGCACCAGCGCACCCCTGGAGGTCGTGCTGCTGGACAAGGTGTCCTCTGGCTGCACTGGTGTCATTCAGCTCCTGGAGTGGCTTGAGCTCCCTGACAGCGTCGTGCTGGTGCTGGAGCGTCCGGAGCGGTGCCAGGAGCTGTCGGGTTTCCTGGCGGAGCGGAGGTTCCTGCCAGAGGAGGAGGCGCGGGGGCTGTTCCGCCAGGTGCTGGAGGCCGTGCGGCACTGCACCAGCTGCGGGGTCCTGCACAGGGACATCAAGCCTGAGAACATCCTGCTCGACCTGGCCACCGGGCAGCTGAAACTGATTGACTTTGGCTGTGGCGCCTTCCTCCAAGACACAGCCTACACCCAGTTTGCAGGTGAGCTCTGCCGGGGGATGCTCCTGGGCATCTCATGGCCCAGCCGGGGTGCAGCCCCAGGGCTCCCCCTATTGCAGCCAGGATGGGATTAATGCTGGAGCCAAGCTGATTTGGGTGGGGGTGTGAGGGGGGCCAGCTCCAGCCCTGCCGACAGCCTTCAGCACCCACTGTGGCCTGGGCTAAGGCTGGAGCTGGGGCAGCCAGCCTGACAAAAACCCCAGTGGGAGTAGCAGAGAGGGGGGTCTGACCCTGTGCCCTGGATGGTTTGGTGTGCAGGCGAGAAGGGCTTGGACTGCTCTGCTCCCATTGTTTGCATTGACTGGTTAACATTTTTGGGGGGCCGTGCAGGCGGGGAGTAGAGCGGGCTTTCTCCACCACTGGATGAGTTTTGCTTTTGTGTGTCATGGTTGGGCCTTCCCAGGATTTCTGCTGCCCTCTTCCAACACCAGTGGCTTCTTTTCCAGCCCCAAGTCTGTACACAAGTCCCAGGTGCTGGTGAGAGGGCAGCAGTCACCCTGTGTGCCACTGGGGCAGCCCCCACAGGCCATGGGGTGCTGGGGTCAGGCTCTGGGAGCAGCAGCGTCCCCCTGATGAACTCTGTCTGTGTTCCACAGGAACCCTGTCCTACAGCCCACCAGAGTGGATCCAGCACCAACGCTACCACGGCGAGGCAGCGACGATCTGGTCCCTGGGCCTCCTGCTGTGCCACCTGGTCATGGGGAAGCACCCGTTCAGGAGGGGCCAGGAGATCATCTGGGGGCGGATCTTGTTCCCACGACGGCTCTCTCATGGTGGGTCCTCATCTCTGGCCATGGGGGCAATACCAGTGCTGGGAGACAGCAGCAGCTCATGAGCATCCTGCTCTGGCAGCTGCTGAGGAGGTGGCACATGTCCTGCTCTCCTGCTCTCCTCCAAACACAGAATCCATGGGGAAGTTTAGGCCCAGCTCTGGGCACACCCAGCATGGCCTGGGCATGGGAACAGGGGGGCAACTTCTCCAACTGACTGGTGATTTCTGGTTTGTTTCCCCAGAGTGCCAGGATCTCATTAAGAGGTGTTTGTCCATGCAGCCCTTGGACAGGCCATCCTTAGAAGAGCTTTTCCGTGATCCATGGGTGCAGGGTGGTCTTCTGCCCTAGAAGATGGGAGAGATCCACGTGCACAGTTGGATCCAGGGGCCTGGCAGGTAACAGCTCCACACTTGTCCTGGCAATCAGTGGCAAAGCCAACCAGACTGGTTTTGTCCTGCCTGTGTCACTGCCCAGGGGTCATCAGATGGGAACACGCAGCCCTTGTGCTGGAGCTGAGCTGCTCTGCCCAGCACTGGTGGCCACCATCTGAGCTGGTTTTGCTTGTCCTGGTTCCCTGACAGCTGGGGCCCTGGGCAGAACCTTGACAGCCTGGGCTCACCTCAGGGAAGGAGGAGGCGGCCCTGGAGAAGCTGTACCAGGTGGGGCTGCTGCTGCTGGGGACAGTGAGGACGACATCAAAAATGACAACCTCTTCCTCCACCTGGTCACCGGCAGCTGAAGATGATGGACTTTGATTCTGGCGCCTTCTCCAAAGCCAGGCTCCACAGGGAATTTGCAGGTGAGTCCACACGCAGGGGGATGCTCCCAGATTTGGGCATTGCACAGCCTGGCCGGGAACCAAAGCTTCCCCCTTTGCTGGGGAGGATGCAGCTGATCCTTCAGTCGGCTGCCAGGCTGCTTTTGGCAAGGCTGGGGGGATGGGCTGGGGTGCTGATGAAATGGGAGTGGGCTCCTGGCCCTGCCAACAGCCCCAGCACCCACCGTGCCCCGGGCTGGGGCTGGGGCTGGGGCAGCCAGCCCGACACAAAGACACCCCCATGGTGGGAGCAGAGGTGGGACTCCAGAACCTGTGCAGGGGCTGCTTTGCTTTGCAGGCAAGGAAGGGCTTGGGCTGCTCCACTGCCCCTGTTTGCTTTGGGATCACCGTTATTTTGGGGGGCAGTGCAGGGGGGAAGGGAGACAGCCTGGGCTTCCCTCACCTGTGGGTGGGTTTTTCCCTGGCCTGCAGGGGTTGGGCCTTCCTTAATCCCCTGACAGAGATAAGATTTTTGACCTTTTTTCTTGTTCCCCTTTTTGTCTGTAATCTATTTTCAATAATTTGTTGTGTGTTTTTCTAGAGGAAGCGTTCCAGGTGGGGTCCAGTTTGGATGGGGAAATGCTTGGGAGCAGCTGTGGCGTGGATGGGCCGTGCCCTTGGAGAAGGATGAGGACATCGTTTGGGACCAGCTTTTCTTCCAGCGGGGGATGGCGTGAGGTGGGTCCTGTCTGCTTGGCATGGTGGGATCAGAGCTTTGGGGAGATGGCAGCGAGCACAGGAGCATCCTGCTCTGGGCAGCTGCTGAGGGCTGGATGTGCCGTGGCCGGCTGCAGGCTGGGCACATGTCCTGCCCTCCTGCTCTGCTCCCAGAGGCAGCAGGGATGGGCAGCTCTGGGCACAGCTCTGGGCACGGCCAGCATGGCCTGGGCACTGCGGGCGGCTGGGACAAGGGGACAGGAGCCTTCAGCTGACGGGCGCTTTCTGGTTTCTCTCCTTGCAGCCGGGCTCTGCGGGTGCTGAGGCTGCTCTGGGCTGTGCCAGGGCTCTGCTGGAGCTCAGCACCGGGCCGCAATCAGCCAAAGAAGAAATGGGGTGACCTGCAGCACAGACCTGCTTGAGCATTTCAGCAACACAGCTCAAGTTTGCAGAGTGTACACCTCCAAGGGCAAACATGACACCACCCAAAAATTAAACTTGTTCAATAGCTTCTGAAATGAAATCAATCTGGGATGACCCCAAATGACATTTTGCAGCTTGCTCAAGCTGTAGCTCAGCCCTTCTCTGAACAGTTCTCTCCCCCACCTGCCTTTTACTTCCCAACTGCTCCCTCTTGTCCCCCAGTGAGTTCCCAGCCCATGGCAGTCTCCATCACACTGTCGCCTTCCTTGGTGCCCCTCACCATGAGGAAGGCCGAGCCCCAGGCTTAGGGACTCATCCTGTCACTGGTTGAGGAGCAGCAATGTCTCAGAGGTCCAGTGGGATTTTAGTGTCATTCAGAGCTGCTTTCCAGCCCTCATCTGTCCTCACTGCTGAGTTCCCACTCCCTTTTCCTCGTCCTTGCAGCAGGATGAGCTCTGTGAATCCCCTTGAGCCTCCCCACTCTTCCCAGCCCACGCACCCACCTCAGTTATGCTGAAGCTGCAGCTTCTCTGTCTCCTGTGGCACACCAGTCCAGTCCCCTGTGCGGGGAGCCCCAGCCCCAGAGCACAGCACTCAGCAGTGCACTCCGGGCTGGAGCAGCTGCCCTGCAGCCATGGCTTGGCTGTTTGTGGCAAGGGAATGCTCCCTGTTTGCAGCTGTCCCTGCAGGATGGCCCCAGGGCAGAGCCCAGCCAGGCTCCCACTGCAGCCCCTGAAGCTTGGATCAGACAGTGGTCCCAGAGCTGGGGTTCACGGGGAGCACCCAGAGCTGTGGCTTGCAGTCAGTGTTGGCAAATGTTGTGTTCTAATCTCCTGCAGCCTGTGGGGAAATCAACCTGTGCTGCCAGGCCTGTGTGTGCCAGGGGCTCTTGGGTGTCTCTGTACCCATGGACAGAAGGCTCTGTGTGTGCCAGGGGCTCTTGGATGTCTCTGTACCCATGGACAGAAGGCTCTGTGTGTGCCAGGGGCTCTTGGATGTCTCTGTACCCATGGACAGAAGGCTCTGTGTGTGCCAGGGGCTCTTGGATGTCTCTGTACCCATGGACAGAAGGCCCTGTCTGTGCCAGGGTTTCCATAATGTCTCTGTGCCCATGGGTATGGAATAGCATGGGCCCTGAAAGTGTCAGTCCTGTTGCTTGCACGCTCCTTCCTTTGTATACAAGACACATCCAGGCACACCCCCATGTGCAGATACATTCAAACATCAGGGAGGGACAGATTTCCCACAGAGCTCTAACTTAGGCATAACTCACCTTTTAGCCGGTGGCCAGGAGATTTTTTTCCCATCTCTGTGTGAGAAGGTGTCCAGGAGCTGAAGGAGCAGCATTTAGAAGCAATTTCAGGATTTCTAGGCAGGAAGTGGAGCTGACAACCATCCACGTAACTCGCCGTATTCATCAGGATGTGCTGCTGGTTCTTTGGGAATATGGCCCAATGGAGACACGAGGCTTGGAAAAATCCCAGTGTTCTGTGGATTTGTGCAAAGGGGGAGCAGCAGAAACACTTTGTGTCTGCTCTGGGGACACAAGGCCCAAGGAGCTGCAGTGGCAGAGGGTGACCTGGGCTGGTGGCAGGTGAAGTTCTGGTTCATGACATCCCAGAGTGGCACAGGACAAAGCTTCAAGCACTCCCAACCCCACTGATGAAGTCTTTGTGATGCTGCACATCCTATAGGAAAAGCTGCTGTCACACAATGCACTGGGATTTGTAAGTTTCATTTTCAATACTTTAGGTCCAAGTTTCAAACTGCAATATTTTTGTTCTCAAGACACAGTTGTGCACAATCCATCTCTCATCTTCCTATTGCTTCAACTCCAATTTAAAAAAAAAATCTTAATATAGGGAACAAAACCCAAAGTCTTCAAAAAAAACAGATGCTGAGGTCAGTCCGTAAGATGGATCCAGGCCATCAGAACATGCACAAAGTAAATGAGTTCTCCTTTTAAATAGATCAGTTACCTCTTAATCCAAATTACAAAAGATTTTCACTACACATTTGTTTCTTTTTTTTCTCTTTCATATTTTTCTCTTTTTTTTTTTCTTTTTTCTTTTTCTTTTTAAGCAGATAACACATCCTGAAAAAGAAATGTTCAGCAAAATGAGATACATTTCTGATAAACAATGAAAATATTTACTCCTCCTTTTACTTTTCTCTGGATACCCTGAGGTAAAAAATCTAGCAGATATGAGCAGAGGTGTCAAGTGTTTGCTTTGGACTAAGCTGGAGTTCAGCACTGCTGACATCCTGGTCCAGCCAAGAGTTGCAGAATTCTTTTGCACATCCCGAATGTGTTTGCAGGCACAGCACCTGCAGTGCTGACACACCAGTGCACGTGAATAACTCTGTTACTCCCTCACAGAATTTGGGCTCTGCCCCAGAACGAGGTGCTCCAGCCCTTGGCTCCTGGTTCCCGTGGGGAGCAGCTCCCTTCCCTCTGGCTGAGCTGCTCAGGCAGAGCCCGGCAGCTCCTGGCCCTGCAGGGCTGAGGCTTTTCCCCGTTGCTGGGCACAGACTGATGGAGCAGCACTGCTGAACACGGGCACACACAGGGACCAGCAGCAGCTGCCTTTGGCCACCTGAGGCTCCAAGGCCCAAACTCAGAGCAGACAGGACTGGAAGAGACTCACAGGCTCCCTGCTGGCTCTGCTGCCCCACTTGTGCCCACCTGGGAGCCCCCAGGGCCAGCAGGGACTTGAGATGGCAGCCCTGGGCTCCTGGAGCTTGTGCAAGGAACGGAGCTGGGGACTCCCTGTCCATGGGGAGCTTCCAGATGGAAAAGGCAGCTCCAAGGGCAGAGAAAGGAGGGTCTCGACCCCTGGATCAGTGCCAGTCCCACAGTCCTGGGCAGCAGCCACCGAGCCCTGGGGGAGCAGAGGGCAAAGCAAGAGGGACAAAAGCAGGCAAGGTCAGAGACTGGAGAGAGCCAGACCCGGCAGCAGGAACAGCTGCTCCATTGCACTCTTGGAGAAAGCTCTTGGCTGGTTCAAAGCGCTGAAAGGCGTACAGGGCAGAGAGGAGGCCACACCAAACACTGCTCCTGTTTCCACAGCCTCCCCTCTCCGTGTCCCAGAAGGAATTGGACGGACTGTGTTCTCTCTGAGTCGTCTGGTTCAGCACCAGCAGCTGAGCACCAGGAGCTGAAGGAGCTGAAGCCTCAGGCCTCAAGAGCTGGGCCTGAGGAGACTTTGTGAGCAAATGAATGCTGCTAACATGGACCTGGCTGAATGCAGATAGACTCATGGAATTGTTATGTGTATTTCAGATAATTCGTGCTTGTGAGAAATAGACGTATGAAATATGTTATATTGGTAAGAAATATTCTGTAAGTTTTTTTAAGCACCCCACCTAGGACGGGAAGGTTGCTTCACAGTATTTCAAACCAGCAGCTGGCAGCAGGGAGAAAAGGACCTAATTTGCAAACGAATGGACGTGGCCGGCTCGGAGATGGGTGCTTTTCAGCACTGGTGGGTTCCTTTGTCTCCCTGGTGCTACACTGCAGCTCCTGGCATGTAGATGTTAGCAAAAAGGATTCTCTGTGAGGAAAGATCTAATACTCAGATCCTTTGGCATTCATCATTTTTCAAGTATCTTATGTTACATTTTACATATTTGTCGTGGTTTGACATGGAAGTGAATTTTTTCAGGAAGTTGGGTCAAACCAATCAGTGGTCAGGTTTGGATATTGGCACACTATTTTGAATACTTCTGATGAAAAGCACCTACTTGGCTGCAGGCTCTTTACTGCCAAGCTCTCAGCAGGGTGGCTGGCTGGAGGTTTGCTTTGTCCCTCATCAGCTTCAAGGAGAAACCATCTCACCACCACAGTGACTGCTCAATGTCCCAGTGCAGAATTTTTAAAACACGGGGCTTCTGTTCCCCTCCTATTCTCCAGCATTAGCCAAGGTATTTCAGAATGTTTGTACCGATTTGCTGAATCCCTCTGGACATTTAGAAAGTAAAACATTACTGAACTGCTTTGCTGGCTGCTTTTGTTTTATTGGTAGCTGCACATTTGAGCTGGTAAAACGGTTTGCTGTTGCTATTCCAAAATTTGTTCACTAACCTACCATGCTATTCTATATGCTAATCTTTTTGTTTCTCTCTTCATTCTCTTTCCCTCACGCATCTCCATTCTCGTCTTTTTCTCATTTTATGAGCTAATTCCCTTTCTCTAATTCCCTTTTTCTGCGTCAAATCCCATATATAATAAAGTGTCTGAGATTTTACTCTGCAAGTTGTTGTATGTAATAAACTTCTGTATATCTTATCCAGCTGAACACAATGGCACCACTTACACGCCCTAAGTGACATGTACATGTTTGGAACGCCCAACGAGAAACACGCTGTAAGTAGTTGAGAGTGAGATAACCAGAACCATCAGGGAGATACATCTGAATACCGAACTCCAGGAGCAGGATCGATCGGACGGGTTCTGTTCAACTTGCCACAGTGAAGGAACTCCACATGAATAGGTGCAGCCCAGAAAAGAAGAAAGAGACTTTGCCTCAGGCAAGAAAAACCATCTATAAAACACTTGGACAGAACAGTCGGGGTGAACATAGGGGACCCTATGCTGCAGTGGTCAAACCTGTGTCTCACCAGCGCCGATCCCGGGCTCGGCACTGACCTTTATTGATAGTGGCTTTTCGTTGTTATTCTCTAAATTTATATTTGGACAATTTATTAATTTTCTTTAATTAATGTGAAAAATGCATATTTTATGATTGGCTTTTCGCAAATATTAAATTGAATACTATATGTATTATGTTATATTGATTAGAAGTGCTGTATTAACATTTTAATAGTATGGTATTTGTAGTTTTGTAGTTAAAATAGAGCCTATGAATGTGGGTTTTTTTTTTTTTTACTAGCTCAAGCAAGAGATGAGATAATGAAGAAACTCTTCACACAGAGATGACAATGAAGGGGGCCCTTAAAGAATTACTGCCTCCTTATCGGAAAAGACAAACATTCTTCCACCTTCTCTCCGTCTTTATGGAACCACCAGGATTAAGGGGAAGAAGTTGACAAAAACCAGAAAAGTTCTTAATTTGCAAGGAATTTATGCATCATGTATGAGATGTATGAATATGCAACAGGCTACTGCTTTTAAAGATCATTCCTTTGTTCACAAGGCATGCTTATTGGGCTTAGGTGCCCGAGAGCATCCGGACGTCCGTAATTCTTTGCTTTTTATTGTCTTGTAATTGTCCTAACTCTAAATTTTCATTACTCTAATTGTATTACTATTTTTATAACCATTTTATTATTATTAAACTTAAAATTTTAAAAACCAAGTGATTGGCATTTATAACAATTAATAAATTGGAGCATTCATTTATAACAATCTTGAATCCATCTATAACATACTAAAAATCCTAAAGCTTAAATTTCTTACCCATGTGACATACTAAACTCCTCTCTACAATCTCTACAATCTATTTCACACTTTTGTGGTTTGTAGTTTACCTTGAGGCTTTGGAAGTTTTCTCCATGAATGAGGGTCAAAGTCAGTGCTCCCCTGGGGGTCAGGACACCCCAGAGCAGACAGAGAAATACTCCCGGTGTCCTGGGTTTCCACATCATCCCTTCCTCCTTTATTCATTTTGCAAAATTCACAAAGTTCTATTGTGACATTTGGGTCTTGGCCAGTCCTTTTCTGTAGGGTATTCAGTGTCACAGTGAGCAGCCAAAGGTGACATATTAGCACTGTCAGCCTTATTTCACAGTATCAATTTTTAATTCTATCTGAAAAAAATGTATAATCATGTTCTATTTTTATGTAACTGTTATTAATGATGATAATAATAATATTATATTTCACTTGCACAAACGAACCTGAGCTCAAGTTTTAACCTTCCTCTGTCCCCCCATGTGGGAGCATTCCAAAAGCAATTCTTCCTTCTGTTGGTGCTGTTTCCAATGTGCCATTTACAAACTTCACCCACATATTCCCAAACCCACATTTCTTTTCCTTCTTCCACATGCAATTTTTGGATGCATTTGAAGACATCCAGGGGTTCAGCCTCTTTTAACAGAGTGCCCCACTGCTCACAGGGTGCTCTGACCTCAGCCCACTCCAGAGCCAGGGAACTCCAGGGAAGGGCTTCCCATCTGGGAATTTCTGATGGGACCGATTTCTCACATTTACATTTAAAAAGGGACATTTTGTTGTTATCTGGCCAGACTGTGCCAGTTTTGTTTCCCCAGTGGGCAGGGTCAGCACCAAAGACACAGACACCAACTGAAGGACTCAGTGTCATTGACTGTAGCTCAAAGCAGCAAAGAATCACAAAAGGAACAGCTCAGCAATGCACCCAGCCATCAGCACCAAAGATTGCAGCAGTGATTAAGAAAGATCCAGCAGCAGTTACCCTCAGGCTTTACCATGCCCCAGATCCACACAGCAGCTGGGGAAGCTGTCACAGCCAAGGGCTGCAGAGCCACTCCTGGACACTGGGAATTCCTGCAGGTGCCTCCAGCCACAGGTGGGGCTCCAGCCTCGCTGGGAGAGGGCCCAGCTCTGACAGTGCTGAATGAACAAACTGACAGCGCTGCTGGTGCGGGAACATCTGGTTTCATCCTCCTCCTGGGTTCCTCCCAAAGCCTGGCCAGGGCCCAAGAGGAACCAAGGGAGGTGACTTTGACCATTCAGCCCCAGACAAGGCCAGATGTCAGATTTCATGGCCTTGCCTGGCTTCTAAACACAGAAAGGTCAATCCATGTTTCACTAATGAGTGGATACATCTATCACAGTGCTAATGACCATGCATATTTCATTAGTGAGCAGATATAAAGATAACCTTTGGTTGGAAGGTTCATCCAGAGGCCACCTTTGGCTCAGGGCCTCACTCAGGGCTGTTGTCCAGGCCTTGGCACTTCAGGGAAGTGGTTTAGTGCTGGGCTCGACACTGCTGGGTGACCGGCTGGACTGGATGAGCTCAGAGGTCTTTTCCAACAGAAAGGGTTCTGTGATTCCATGATTCCATCTGCTGCATTCAGCCAGGTCCATGTTAGCAGCATTCATTTGCTCACAAAGTCTCCTCAGGCCCAGCTCTTGAGGCCTGAGGCTTCAGCTCCTTCAGCTCCTGGTGCTCAGCCGCTCATGCTGAACGAGACACTCGGAGAGAAGAGCACAGTCCATCCAATTCCTTCTGGGACACGGAGAGGGGAGGCTGTGGAAACGATGGCTCACAATACCGACTCCATGCCAACAAGAGCTCCATTATGCATTGTTCCCCTTTCAAACCTTAACTGACCACCGACTGACCAATGCCTTGTTTCTCTTTCAAGGGTCACCCACCCATTAAACAATACACTTTTCTTCATTGTCTTGTCAACCTGCTCAACCATGGATCAAATATGGCAGGGCCTCAGACACGACTCAGGTTCCTGACACAGTCGTTTGGGAAATACTCCATTCCTCAAATTCTCCTTTGCTGGTCAAGAGCCTCCTAAAAACACTTTCTTCCCTTTGAATGCATTCCAGCGACCTTCTTAGCAGGACCACTCTCTTTATTCTCAAGGCTAAAATAGCCACTTGCACACATTAAGCACTGCAGTGGGGCAATACAGGGTTCAGCCACGCCTGTTAAAGCTAAAGGAATTCACAAGACTGAGCCCTATTTGTTACACTTAACGCCTCTCCTTCCTCTTCTGGGAATCAAACACAAGCATTTCATCCATACACCCTGCGAGTGCTCTTGCTGAGTGAAGCCAAATTGCTGTGTCAATAAAGCAGCCAGGACTCAGTTTCTTCATGCAGGGAAAGCCAACTCTTTATTCACATAACTCATTTTTATACCGTTTTCACAGACCTCGTGTTCAACTCCAATTGCCTGGTCGCTTTCTTGCCAAACAATTCATTGCTTAGAAGGTGGTTTTGTGTGGACGTGCTAAGACTCTCTCTTTTACTCAGGTGTTTACATTTTTCCTTTGTGGACTCTCATAGGACAGATTTCTTGTTTATTTCAGATGCACACTGTAATAACTGCAGTCATTCTTACGATTTTTCACATGGGAAGTTAGCTAGCTGCACGTAGAAGACATAACAGGCCAGCTGGTCATTTTTAGCAGAGCAAGGCCTGATTTTCTAAGGCCTTTCTTTCACAATGCCCCTACCTGTGTGCAACACATTGTGACTTTCTTTCAGAAAATTAATGAAGAAAATACAGATTGCCTACTGCAATTATTCTGCTCTCTTCCAAATGAGTTTGCTACTCAAGCGCTTGCTGTGTGCCAGAGAGCACAAAGCTGCTGGCCTGCTGGCCCTGAATATTTCTGCCAAACGCTCTGCATTGCACACCTTTGCTCTGGCTCAGTGCAGAACTGCAGGACTGCAGGCGCTTCCTCCCAGAGCTGTGCGAGGCACTGGCTCCTGCAGACGGGACCTGACAAGCTGCCACCGCCTCCCGCTGGCCGCGGGTCCCCCGGCAGAACTGCCGTGCCTGAAGGACGCTGCCCTGTGCTCCAGCCTGCCCAGCAGCCCGGCTCCCTGCCCCGGTGCCCGGAGTGCTGCACACGCTGCTGACCTTTCCTTTCCCAGGAGCCACAGGGCAGCCGGCAGAAGAGTAGGAATGCTCAGCCAGGCCACCGGCCCTCGGCTAACCTTGGCCTTCCTCTCCCCCGGGGCAGACTCCAGACGGCCAATGCCTCCGGTCCGGGCTGTGCCCAGCAGGGCTCCGCTTCCCCTCGGGAGCAGCCAGCTGCCGCTTGGGCTCTGAGAGCGGAGGATGCGCCCGGTGCCAGGAAGAGGCACGCAGGGCCGGGCTGCTGCCTCCTGCAGCTACAAGGGCCTCCTGGCCGCCTGCCCGTGCCGAGGCTCAGGCTGCTCCGGGCTCTGCCGGGGCTCTGCTGCGGCTCCACCCCGGGCAAGGCCGGGCCGGCTCGCACCTCACAGTCGCTGACAGCTCTGCACCGGAGGAGACCTTTCAGAGCACCCTCTCTGATCTTTCTGCTTTCTCAGCTGAGCAAGGCTCTCCTCCAGCCCAAGACATTGCACTTAGGGATACAAGTCCAAGTGGCAGGCGCCCCAATGCTCTCGAGTCACAGCTGAAGGGCTGCATCAGCACAGGGTGTTTGGACTGCCCCACTCCTCCTTTGGTTTTTCCTGCAAATGTCATTGCCCTTTCTGCCTCAAACTGAAGTACCACAGCAGGGCAAAAACAGTCCAGTGGGTCGTATTCCAAAGGCAGTGTGGTCTGAAGAGGATGAATGAAGAAGAGCCTTCCCCACTTTCACACCGTGCCAAAGACTCCCTAAGTGTCACTTTGCACCTTTAAGGAGCAACAGGCAATTCAGAAGGAAATCTTGAGGTTATTCACGGAGTGAGAAAGAAGGGAATCTTCAAGGTGAGTTGTGGTTTCAAACTTTATTCATTTCCAATCCTACTGTTCCCTGTTCTATTAGACAATCCTATCCTAACACTAACCCTAACCCTAACCCTAACCTACAATCCTAGTCGAAGTAAATGGTAATCGTCCTGATGTGATTATCACATTCTTGTCTCCTTCCTCTTCTTCACTGAAACAATCAGTGGCACCAGGCTGGACGCAGGCTCAGCAAATGTCACAAATGGATGCTGCCCAAAGGAAAAAAAATCAACAAAAAGCAATGAACCATGAGTTTCCAAGCTCAGTATTTCACAGGATTCCTCTGGCTCCTAGAAAGATGCGGAAAGAGGACCAATGGGACCATCTGCACCCCATCTTTATGTGCAGGACCTTGCCATCACAGGCAAACCTGGCCCAGAATCCCACTCATCCGTTTATTCTGGTTTCTCCATCTTGCTGGGATTTTTGCCCTGCCAGTGCTCTAGAAGTGGTGCTTTCTGTCCCTGGGGTTTCTTCCTTTCAGGAAACTCCAGTGACTCCCATAGGTCCCTGTCTTTGAAAGACAGGCACCGTGCTAATTTCCACAGGGAGACAGAGCAGTGTCTACCTTTCCATGCCCTGCCCCTCCTGTGCTGGATGGCACCTTCCTTCCCAGCAGGGCCAGCCCAGTGGCGCTGGCTCCTGCAGTTCCCTCTCTGCCACACGACCTGGCAGTAAGCCTGGGCCAGTTCCCCTCTGCCTGAGCGTGCCAGGCAGCAGATGGGGCTGGGACAAGTCCCTCTCAGCTGTCCCTGTTTGTGTGCCAGAAACCTCTAAGGGTGGGGTGGGGGGCACAAACCAGAGGCTCACAGTGAGCCCCTCACAGCCCCTCCTGCCCACAGCCAAATCTCTCCAGACTGCTCTGCCAGGACTGGCATCCTTGGGTTCCTCCACCACCATTTCATGGCTCTGTACCCTGCATTGCTCTACTTCAATTCTTTTGCCATTAGATAAAACTGAACACCCCACCAAATTACAGAACAGGGCGACAGAAACAGAGGACAGAGCGCCTCTCCTCTGAGGGCAGGCTGAGAGACCTGGAGTTATTCAGCCTGGAGGAGAAGAGGCCCCAGGGCGACTTCATTGCTGAGTTCCAGTACTTCAAAGGGGATTCTCAGGAAGTAGGAAAGGCCTTTTTTCACAGGCTCAGTTGCAATAGGACATGGGATAATATTTAGAATATATAATGGGGATTGAGTCAGATTAGGTCTAAGGAAGAACTTGTTCACTTGGAGCATGGTGCCACACTGGCAACTGGCACAGGTTGTCCCAAGAGCTGAGTTGCATTTAAAAAAGTGATTTTAATTGTTGCTGATCTCTTGCTCTTTGAGTCATGTTGCTTGCTCTGAGTATGGCTCTGTTAGTAAGTACTGAAAACCAATAATGAGCTTGTGGTTTTCTTGCAGTGCATGCAGGTTTTAATGATTATTATCTCCTACATTTATTAAATACATAAAATATGTTAAGAAGACGGCACCTTGTGGAACAATTTCTGATTACGTATAGATGTTCTGATCTGACAGATGAAGTCTGTCTTCTTTTTAAATGGGAATACACTTAGTATTTATTCAATTATAAAATATTTATGGTCTGCAGCTAAAAACCTGAAACTTCATTCTTTAATAGTAGTGTGAAAAATGCCTATTATATGGCTCTACGCAGATATTTACTACATGTATTATGCTAGGTTGGAAAGTTATGCTGTAGTAACATTTTAATAATATAGTAAATGTAGTTTTGTAATTGAAATTAAGCTTTAGTAGTTAAAATAGAAAATATGTGTGTGTGGTATTCTTTTTGCTCAAGAGAAGGAGAAGATAATCAAGAAATTCTTCACACAGAGATAACAATTACAGAAACCCCTAAATCTTCCAGAGGAGAGGAATTTATGGCTTTCCATTTTAACAAAAAAACCGAACTTCTCCAAACTCGACTTAGACTTCAAGGCGCCTGGGATTAACAGGAATTCCTCAACAAGTACCGGACGAATTTTTTGTTTTAAATAAAAAATATGCATATTCATGAAGTGATTTGTGTATGCAACAGGTTACCCCTCTTAAAGAGGGAATTCTCTTTTATCGGGGTCCTTCTCCTGGCTCACTTTTGTCCAGAGAGAGGTACCCAGCCCGGGCTGTAACTTTTTGCTGTTATTGTCTCTTTAATTGTCCTAACTCTAATTGTTTAATCTTTATTACTATACTTGTATTAATTTTTTTTTCCATTTTATTTTTATTAAACCTTTATAAATTTTAAAAATCAAGTGATTGGCGTTTATTACATAGATATGTTCTACCACAGTGGGCTAGTCAGAGTGCACCAATGGTGTGAAAGGTTTTCACTTTGAAACCAATCATATTTCACCTTAGCGATGCTGGTTATCAAAGAGGAATGCTACTTGTTAATAAAGATTATTCTTTGCCTTCTGAAGATGGAGTCTCTTCATTTCCATCCCTGCCTCAGCAGCGACACATGTGGCTATGCACCCAGTCCTGTTACTTTTGCTTTATCCCTTGTTACACCTTTAAAAAATTTTAAAGGGTGAGCCTCGTTTCTCACACTGACCCAATAGTTGCTGAGGCTGCTAGAAACTCCTCTGGCCACCCTGCCAGCCAGCGTACCTCTACCAGAGGATATCTAAGCCCTCTTGCCCAGGGCATTTCAGTAAAATACACCAAACATCCCAGGCAAGGACAGAGAGCCCAAGGTAATTTCCCTGCTTTGCAATCTCATTTGTAGTCAGGCTATTAATTTTAGCCAGGCACCCCTCATTAGCTCGTTTTTCTAAAACAAAAAGACCCATGGCAGTACATCTTGAAGAATGTCTCTGCCAATCCTCAAAAGTCCCAATGACTCACCCCATGGAGCTGTCCCAACACCCTTTGCCAGGGTCAAAGCTCCTGGCATCCACTGTTTACTGCCCTTTGTTAATCAGTTCTGCTTCTTTCTTGTGCCTCACTACCTTTAATAATCTCCCACTCCTCTGGTGGAAAAGACAGCACCAGCACCACCACCTCCCCCCTCCCCGCCGGCAACAGCTGGGTCACCTGGAGCAAAGGGAGGATCCCAGAGACCTCTGGCAGAAGCCTGCCTTCTGAACATCTCCACTGAGCAGTTGATTACCTGTTGTCTCTTCTGAAAACCCTGCCTGATGTCCTTTAACTGCTCTTATTTCTACCTCCTCAGGCAAATTCACCACCTCCAACAAGTGAGTAATTGAGCTTTGAGGAGGGAAGGTTTTTTCCTGCAAGTTAACCTAAACCTCACTCCCTCTCAGCTTTCCTCCCAGCTTTCCAAAAGCCTGTAAAACCCACGCGCATACTTGGAATCTGTAAACATTCTCCCACCAAGCTAACTTGAGTTTGGAATTCCAGCTAAAGTCAGTGCTGCTGCTAAGAGAAGGAAAATGGTTCCATGACAGTTGTCTTTTTAAATTTGAGGTGTAATTTAATGTTTCTCTTAAAAGATACCTCACAGGATCCCCGTATGTGCTGTTTCAATAACTCACGTAGAAATAATCTTTATACTGTTTTGCATAGGATGAAGGGCACTGCCAAGCTGAGATGCCTGTGAAATGCTGAGATTTGCCAAAGCAGTGTGCCAGCTTCATCTACAAAAGGCAATGGCCTTGTTGCTTTCAGCAGAACTGCTCCATTCAAGCAGGTAGGAACTGGAAGGTTCAGTTCATAACCACTAGTTTGACTGTCAATGCCAGAGGCTCAACCTCCACCTGGCCGACGTCCTGGAACGAGTAAGCGCTGGCCAGGAAAGCTGGGAAGGGGGGTGGTGTTGGGTGGGCATGTGACATCCTCTCTGGGACTTTGCTGGGAGAGCTGAGACCCTGCTGTGTACCTTCTTTGGTCTTGGATCTGCTCCATCACTCTTGTCGGTATTTCACTGGGTCTTGAGGAAATCTCTTGCATTTTTTGCAGGTAAATTCCATAGGCTACAAGGTGTATGGAGCTGGGACCAGCAGCCTCTATGGGGGAACAATCACCATCAGTGCCTGCAAGGTGAGGTCAGGAGCTTGGCTGTGGGCAAGGGCAAGAATACAGTCAAGGAGAACAAGGGCCACAATTTGAACAGAATTTAGATACTTATTTTAGATCATTTTTAGATCCTGTGCCGCAAAGCTGGGTGACTCTGGGCAAGCCATTTTGTCTGTGTAAGAGTTTTCTACTTAAAAAACACCTGGTGGAATTAGACTGGCTTGGTCAAGTGACCTGACTGCTCAGTCTGTAATTGCTGTTACTGCATGAACAGATAGTTCAGTAGCATTCTCAGGAGACACAATAACAGTAGGATTTACAAGCAGTTTATCCCAACAGTTTGAGGAGATGAATGCAGAGCTGGAAGAGAATAAAGAGCTTGCTGGGAATCGCCTTAATAAGCTGGAGGAACTACGTCAGGATCTTGAGGAAGTACCAACACAGAATGAAAAGCTCAAGGTGAGACATCTGTAGCCGTGTGAGGGTGAAGGTGTTCTGTGGGATGGGCTGCCCTCAGCTTTGCAGTGATGTGTCTGCAGAAAACCTCATCAGCAGTTCTGAGCCTGCTCTTTCGCAGTGTTACACTTTGCTCCAGGTACAACTCAGCGAGTCTGTGGCTCCGCTTGCAGCTCAGCGCGTTGGTGACAGCGTGTGGCCACCGTGGGAAACTGTACTGGTTTCCTGCCCGTTCCCGTTCTGCTCTTTTAGTCCATTTTAACCATGTCTGGTTCAAACTGTTTTCACCTCTTTACAAGTAGTGATCCCTCCTCCACCTTCCCCACGTCCTGTGCAAGTGGAACCAGAGAACAGAAACAATCAGGGAACTTGTGTGGGGAGAGAGGCTCTTGAAAGAGTCATTGAATTTCTGTCTTTCCCACTGTGGGGGATGGCTAGATAGGAAACAGCCTATGAGTTTGTGATGTTTTAAAGGTGGTAACACAAGAAGCTGTGGCTCTGTGGTAGATAAGTATATCATGGAGAGAATAACCCAAATTTCATCTTAGTGGTCAGTGCCAGTTATACAAAATGTCTGTCTTGATAACCTAAATCCAGAGATCTGATGCTGGGAACTGTCTTGAGGCACCTCTGAATTCTGCTTATCCACATGAGTTTGTTTTGAGAGAAGTGGTCTTTAGCTTACAGCTTTCCTTTTCCCTCCCTAATTAGTTTTAAGCTGAATGCATGTATATATGTGTCTGTTTCACTGCTGCTAGTCACAATCATTTGCTAACTTTTTTTTCTAGTTCAGTTCTCTGGGTTTTTATTAATTTCTCTCTCTGTCAGTCATTATGGTTTACTGGCAGAATGCTAACATAATGCCTACTTGCATGTGCCTTTTATCTGTTCTCTCATACTTTTCTATGTGTCCATCTTTATTGATCTGAGTGATTATGCTTTATTATGTTTTCCATGGTCACATCTTTGAGAGAAACTATTTCAGGAGTCAAAAACTTCTGTCTTTGTCTCTTTTGACCCAAGAGTCAAAAACTTCTGTCATGTGGTTGTGCAAGAGAAGCAGCCTAATGCATGCAGAGAGCACAGAGATTTTTTAAAATTGGTACTGAATCCTATCACTTGGACCTACTTCACAGCAATGCTATTCAAGTTCTACTTTTGTCTTTGCTTGTGGCAGCTTGATTCACTGTTCTCCTGTCTTGAGAGACAGAAACCAAAGGCAAGGGGATAATTTCTCTTTTTGTGGCATTTTCTTGTGTCCCAACCAGGTTGAGCTGCGACGGGCAGTGGAAGAGGCTGCAAAGGAGACCCCGGAATATCGCTGCATGCAGTCCCAGTTTTCTGTTTTGTATAACGAGAGTCTCCAGCTGAAGGCACACCTTGACGAGGCCCGCACGCTGCTCCGTGGCACCTGCAGCACGCACCAGCGCCAGGTGGAGCTGATGGAGGTAACAGCTCTGCTCCCTCAGCCTGGGAGCTCTGTCATGCCAGCACCATCACTGCTGGGTCTGCGTGCCTCTGCAAACGCTCAGGGAATTGACGTTTCTGGCAATAATCCAGGCTCTTGTGGTACCTGATATTGATGAGGTGAGAGATGCTCCAGGTTCAAAGCACCGAGTTCTGTTTCCTTTTTGTTCCTCAGAGGGATGAGGTCAGCCTTCACAAGAAGCTACGCACTGAGCTGATTCAGCTGGAGGACACCCTGGCACAAGTCCGCAAAGAATATGAGATGCTGAGGACAGAGTTTGAACAGACACTTGCTGCCAATGAGCAAGCAGGTATGGTGTTGTTCTGCTGTGCCTGAAAACAACCACCTATCCACCAATGCTCATTAGGGGCTACAGTGCACAAGAACACTTGGGTTGATTCTTTGTTGCTGTTAAATACTTGTTCAGGTCTCTTCACCTCAAAACAAAGCTTTTCACCTGTTTTATTGGGAGGCCAGCTCCACTTCTTTCTAGATGCTGCATAATAGATCCATTTTGCTAACAATTTGGTTTATGGTAGGATATTTTGAATTATTAAAAATTTCTTGGGGCGGGAGGATTCATTTCCAAGTCTGTAAGGACAATCTAGATAGCAAAGCAGTAATTCTTAAATTTCATCAGAGGAAATAAATTAGTTCTGAAGTGGCGTTTAAATCCGATTTCTTTTGTAACATGACGTGTTTCCCTTAGGATCATGGGCATAAAAAGAATGCTAAGTGGGAGCTTAGGACTGTGAATTTGCAAGGATTTGTGGTTGTATATGAAACTGGTATGACTTTTTTTCTGCAAGTGTTTTGTGTTGCTCTGTTACGTAGCAGAATGGTGATAATCTTGTTTTATTTGTCATTGTCACTTAGCTTGTTCTCCATCTCCATGCAAGAAGGTTGACAGAAGTGTGGTTTGTTACCAAGGTGTTTCTGTTTTTGCAGGCCCCATTAATCGGGAGATGCGTCACCTCATCAGCAGCCTCCAGAATCACAACCACCAGCTGAAGGGAGAGGTGCTGAGATACAAGCGCAAACTGAGAGAGGCCCAGTCTGACCTGAGCAAGGGAACACAGCAGGAAATGCCAGCAAAGAGGGGAAAGTGCTTAGGAGAGGGGGGAATGCTGTCACTCTTGCCAGGAGTATCAGCCTTTCTGATCAACTGTGCAGGTTGCAGTGAAATTTTCTGTGGAGCTCTGCACTCTGCTGCTTCCTTTGACTAAATGAATGCTTTTTCTTTGTGGCTGTGTAGTTGCTCCGTGGAAAGGGGGCATGGAAGCATGGATCTGGGAAGACAAGGGAGAAGAGAGTAAGGAAGACTCCTGGCTCATGGCAGCTGAGAAGAAAGCAAAAGCTGAGGTATTCCTAATTTCTCTTCCTCTTTTCTTTTTAATGTGTTACTTAAACTTCTTTTCAGCTACTCTGCAGCAGAACTGTGTTGTTTCTCTCCTCAGAACTGAGGATTGTTTGTCTTCTCAGCTTTGTCACTTGGAGATTGGAATGGTCTGCAGATAAACGGGGACTAGTTGCTGGTGCAGGCACACACACACAACAATCTCTAGGTTCATAAGCACAGACCCATTTGCAGATCCCTGGAGTTCCAGCATGTCCCTCTGTTTGGGACCCCTGTGGTTCCAAGCCCCTCTTACCTTCTTCACAAGCAGGTCTCACCTATAGGCAGCACTTCCTCTGTGCAGCACACATACGTGGGGTAAAGAGTTAGATTGCACGGTGATACTTCAGAAAATGTGTAATGAAAAGATACAAGAAAATAGGACAGGACAGGTTGTGATGATCACGGGCAAGGCCGAGCCAGACAAATGTGTACTGACTGTCCATATTTTCCATAGGACTGGTTCCTTTTATGCCCTTCTCTGTCGAACCCCAATTTGTTCATCCTTGGTCTCCGTTTCCCTGCACATTGCTCCTGGATTTGAGCGGCTCTTGATTCCCACAGCTGTCCCACTTCAGGAGCCATTCCTGCTTTACAGTGTCATCAATTACAAAGTCTAAGCTGATCTTCCTGGAGGTTGTTCCTGTAGTTTCCTGGAAGCTGTTGTGACTGGAGAGGTTTGCTTCCTCTCTGTGTCTCGGTGCTTGTTTTGTCAGGTTTGTGTCTCTGTCTATTTTGGTTTGGGTTTTCTCCTTCTCGCACACTCAGATAACCTTGATGGAATAAACATTTTCACACTCCCATGTGCTCTCATCAGTTAGTGGGACTGACCAAGTTTCGTTCTTATCACTGCCTCCCTTACCATTTGTCTGCCAAGTTTGTATCTCTGTATGTTTTATTTTACCTCCTCCTTTTCCTATTATTTCCTTCTTGTATGGAAGAAGGTCTTTGACCAGATGCCCTTAAAGGAGCAGATGCTCTCTGAGCACATACCCATACATGTACAATTGCAGGAGACTGATGTTCCTACTCTGATAAAAGATGATGTGATATTTTCAAAGGTGTGGAAGTCAAGATCTTGGGCTTACAGCCCACCTCAATGGTACATCTGCCTGTAATACTCTTGTCAAAACAGCCTGGGGTTTTTTGCCGTGCTTTGAAGGCAGTCCTGAGCGTTTCAGAGAATTTTGGAGAAAGCAGGCTCTTAACAATGCTCAGGGCATATCCCTGTGCTTAGTGTCATTTTTGGTTGGTTCTTGTAGCTTGAAGAACTGAGGCAGAGGGTGAAAGAATTGGAAGACAAGGAAAAAAAGGAGAGTAAGAAGGTGGCTGATGAGGATGCCCTCCGCAAGATCCGAGCAGTGGAGGAACAGATTGAATATTTACAGAAGAAACTTGCCATGGCTAAGCGGGTGAGAAATTCCTGATGAGTTCTCTTTTGGCTGGGGCAACTGAATGAGCTGCCTTCAGGTTACGTCCAGGAAGAGAGAAGGAATTTATATCTGTATGGGCCAGAGATGGGAGTTTAGTGCTTGTTTACCAAAGGGGAAGAAAACTGAGCAAGCAAAAGAACCACCAAAAAAATAACCCCCTCCACCCTCAGCTCCAGGATATCGCAGGCAGGCCATGGTGGGAAATTTTAAATAACAATTAAACATCAAAAAAACAATTAAACATGTGGCCTCGGTGAAGTGCACAGAGGAGAATTGCCTTCATCAGCCATTAGGGGAAGAGATTACAATTTCTTTTTAAGAATTATTACCTCCTCAGTTCATCTAGTGAATATGTTTGCATGGAAGTGGTACATACCATCTGCTAAAAAAGGCTCAATCCAATGAGAGAGCAGGACCACCTCAGCAGGGTAGAGGCAAGCCAATGAATTGACATGTACTTTTTTGGAATTCAGATTCTTGTTATTGTAGAGCAGAACTGCTCTACCTTTTCAATGTTGAAGTGGTCAAAGTGAGTTTAAGGAGCTTGGCAGCCTGTTAGTTGGAAGCTGTCCACATGTAGAATTTTTGGACCTGTCCACAGGAGCTGGCTCGGTTCCAGTTCTTTAGCTCTTTTGGTTTACTTCGACCAGGCCGCATGGCTTCCCTTCCCCCACCCAGCACATGGCTGGGCAGGGGAGGTCTGCACTGCACTCTGACTGGAACCAAAGAGAGTGAGCTCTTGGGAGCTGTTGCTTTTAACCCTCTGTGTTCTCAGAGGCGTGCCTGTGCCTTTCAGTGGTCACTCCAGGTGCTAATATCTAAACCTGACCACTGATTGGTTTGACCCAACTTCCTGAAAAAAAATTCACTTCCATGTCAAACCACGACAGGGGTCCAGGGCACAGTTTGGCCAGAGCCTGTGAGTCTTTTGCAGGAGGAAGAGGCCCTGCTGTCAGAAATGGATGTCACAGGCCAAGCCTCTGAAGACATGCAAGAGCAGGACATCCGCCTGATGCAGCAGCTGCGGGAGAAGGATGATGCCAACTTCAAACTGATGTCAGAATGTATCAAGTCCAACCAGATCCATAAGCTGCTGAAAGAGGGAAAGGAGGAGCTGGCAGACCAAGTTTTGACACTGAAAACACAGGTAATAGGGTAAAGTGAAAGAGGACAAGAGAGCTGGTGGGGAGGTGGAGGTGTGAGTTACCTGTTTTAGGCAGCTGCACACAGCGGAACTGTTTGCTTGCTCCCCCACTGAGGGAAAGGGGAAAGAACCAGAAGGGACAAAGTGCACAAACAGATGAGATGAAATGAAGGGAGTTTAACAGCTAAAGCAAAGATGTCCATGCAAGCCAAACAAGAAATGAATTAATTGGTTACTTCCTGGGGCAGGTAGGAGTTGAGCCATCTCCAGGAAGGCAGGGCTTCATCACGCCTTATTGTTATTTAATAAAGGCTGCAGCTCTGAACATCCTCCCAGTCCTCCTTTCCAGCAGCTGTTATTGCTGAGCACAGCACTGTAGGGTATGTAACACCCCTTGGGCCAGCGGGATCAGTTGTCCTGGCTGTGTGGCATCCCAGCTTCCTGGGCATCCTCTGCCTACCTGCTGGTGGGCAGCATGAGTCACAGAAGGTCTTGGTGCTGTGTAAGTACTGCTCAGCAGCAGCTAAAATAGTGCTGTGTTACTGACAAGGCTTTTGCTTCAAAATGCAAAACACGGCAACATGTGAGCTGCTCTGAAGAGAATTACCTGTCCTCACCAGAATCAGTCCAGGATGGAGTGTTCCTCTCACCAGCCTAGGAATGCATCAGGCTTCAAAGGAGACTGTCTTTGTAAAAAACTGAGACTGCTTTATGAGCCTTAAAATGTCCTGTGGGTGAGGAAAAGTGGTAAATCCTTTTCCTGTTGGAATGGTACTTCTGCCTGTATATTCTACCTGTAGCTATATGTATTGGTAACAAGCAGGAGGAGTTGGAAACCATGGTTCAGCCTGAACTACCTCCTACAAGGGCACAGGCTGGGAGAGGAAATCACTGAGAACACTGGAACAGAGAAGGACTTGTGGATTCTGGTGGATGAGAGGCTGGACCTGACCCAGCAGTGCACGCTGGGAGCCCAGAAAGCCAACTGCATCCTGGGCTGCATCCAAAGCAGCGTGGGCAGCAGGCTGAGAGAGGGGATTCTGCCCCTCTGCTCTGCGCTTGCGAGACCCCAGCTGCAGTGCTGCATCCAGCTGCGGGGTCCTCAGCACAAGAAAGACACACGGACCTGTTGGAGGGAGTCCAGTGGAGCCTATAAAGATGATGAGAAGAAATGAGCACCTCTGCTACAAGAACAGGCTGAGAGAGCTGTGCCTGTTCAGCATGGAGAAGAGAAGACTCAGGGGAGCCTTCATTGCAGCCTTCCAGTAGCTGAAGGGGGCTTAGAAAACTGAGGGAGAGGAACTTTTTATATGAGCATACATTGACAGGACAAGAGGCAATGGCTTTAAACTGAAAGAGGGCAGGCTTATATTAGATGTTGGGAAGAAATTCTTCACTCAGAGGGTGGTGAGGCACTGCTGGAAGTTGCCCAAAGAAGTTGTGGATGCCCCATCCCTGGAATGTTCAAGGCCAGGCTTGGATGGGGCTTTGAGAAACGTGCCCTAGAGGAAGTTATCCCAGGGAGGCTGGGACTAGATGATCTTTAAGGTCCCTTCCAATCCAGGCCATTCTATGACTCTGTATCCTGTCGTCCTTGGAACCACTGTGGAACTGTTCACTGCCTTGCAGCAAGTCTTTAAGCTGCTGTCCAAAAATTAAGAAATCTTTGTTGCAAATATTTGACTGCTAAGCTTTAAAGTGTTGACCATAGAGATCTGGGTACAGCTCTTTGGATACAGGCACAGCTGTTCAGAGAGAAAAAGGCAAGCTGAATGTGTGCTCCCTGGTGATGGGGAAGCAGGAGTAGTTTTAGCCTGCAGCTTGAATGACAGCTCTGAAGACCCACAGAGCATACATTAATTCCTTCTGTTCCCCCTGTCTCCCTTCCCAAGGTGGATGCCCAGCTGCAGGTTGTACGTAAGCTGGAGGAGAAGGAACACTTACTGCAGAGCAGCATTGGAACAGGAGAGAAGGAGCTGGGTCTGCGAACACAGGCCCTGGAGATGAGCAAACGCAAGGTGAGTGATGCCTTCATTTCCTCTTGGGTTGTGAGGTGGAGCTGCTGCCTTGTGGGAGGCATGGAAGGCTCTGAGCTCTCACTGGGATTAGAGAACCTGGTATTCCCTGCTTTTGGATGAGTATATCAGAAGGCTGAGGAGCCCTGGAGAGAATTATGATTAAAGTACTGGAGACTGATGTTTTCCTTTGATAAGGAGAAGCAGGTCATATGTTTTTCTGTGTAACCTGTGGTGAAGAGAGAGACAGCAGCCAGATGGACTGGGGTCAAAGCTTTTGTAGCAAAGATGGGATTAGCAAAAGGAAATACAGCTGGGGAATGTGAACACTTTCAACAAATGCCTAAGACGAGTAAAGTAGGTGCATTACCAGTAAAATAAGTCTAAGTTTGTAGCTGCTGCTGCCTTTGTTGTTAAGTTTTAGTAGAAATGCAGAAATTACATTAAAACAGGCAGAAAGGAAAGCAGGAATATCCCTGTGAAGTGGAGCTGGGGAGAATTCAGCAGTGACCTGTGTTTAATACGACAATTTGTGGTATTAAGGGCACTTGGTTATAAAGTCAGAAGAGAACTGGTGAAGAGAGATTGTTAGAAATAGGTATCGTGCAGTTCTGTCTAGGACAGCGATAGAACTGCCTCTGAACACTTTAATAGAGAAGACATGGAAGCTGGAAGGCTGAAAATAGGTTAAGAAGAGAATTGGATGATCATTGGTGTTTTTGTAAGAGATTTGTGTTGCAGTGTGCCAAGGTTTGGCTCTGCCCAAAGGAATCTTGAAGCTAAATGATTAGAACTTGTTGATAATAAGGTAAGAACAAGGGACTAGAGACCACTAGAGCTGTTCTTCTGTGTTTGGTCCTTAAATACTGGTTTTCTTTCTCAGGCCATGGATGCAGCCCAGCTTGCAGATGATCTGAAGGCCCAGCTAGAGCTGGCTCAGAAGAAGTTACATGATTTTCAGGAGGAGATTGTGGAAAACAGAGCAACTAGAGAGAAGGAGATGTTCAACCTCAAAAGGGCTGAGGTATATACCCTATGCACAATCCTTCAAGATCTGTCTGCTTTAGTGTCCTTCTCCTTGTACACTGAGCTTGCAGAGGGTTTCAGCTGAACTGCTCTTGGTATCCAGTTTCACTTTGACTTTGGCTTCATCGGGTCTTGGCTCTTTCAGATTTTGTCCCCTGATAACTGGCAATACTTGTGGCATCAGATGATCATGTTGTCTCTTGGATTATAGGGGATGAAACTATGGCTGGCATGACTTAGGCAGGTGCACGTTCTCTTTGGTCCCTGAAGAAGCTGACAGAGAATGTACTGCTCCTTCACTTGGTCTCCTGTTTTTCTGCAGGAAGATATTTCTAGGTTGCGCAGGAAGCTGGAGACCACAAAGAAGGCTGACATGGTTCCCAGCTGTGATGAGATCCTGATGGAGGAAATCAAGGATTACAAGGTGAGTGTCTGTGTCCGTGAGCTTCCATTTTTACTTTAGTCAGAAGGTGTGTAGGCACACTTTCAGTGTCTGACATCTCTCGTCTGTACTCTGGCACTGGAGAAACCACCTTGTCCTTCTGAGGAATGGAAGTACCGACATGTTGAGACATCTCTGAGCACAGCAGCTGGACTGCAGGGCCGCTCACAGCTCTGTGTGTGTGTCTGTGTGTCTGTGTGTCTGTGTGTGTGTGTCTGTGTGTGTGTGTGTGTCTGTGTGTGTGTGTGTGTGTGTGTGTGTGTGTGTGTCTGTGTGTGTGTGTGTCTGTGTGTGTCTGTGTGTGTGTGTGTGTGTGTCTGTGTCTGTGTGTGTCTGTGTGTGTCTGTGTGTCTCTGTGTGTGTGTGTCTGTGTCTGTGTGTCTGTGTGTCTGTGTGTCTGTGTCTGTGTGTGTCTGTGTGTGTCTGTGTGTGTGTGTGTGTCTGTGTGTGTGTCTGTGTCTGTGTGTGTGTGTGTGTGTCTGTGTGTCTGTGTGTGTGTCTGTGTGTCTGTGTGTGTGTCTGTGTGTGTCTGTGTGTGTCTGTGTCTGTGTGTGTCTGTGTGTCTGTGTCTGTGTCTGTGTGTCTGTGGGTCTGTGTGTGTCTGTGTGTGTCTGTGCGTGTGTGTGTGTCTGTGTCTGTGTCTGTGTGTGTGTCTGTGTGTCTGTGTGTGTGTCTGTGTGTGTCTGTGCGTGTGTGTGTGTGTCTGTGTGTGTGTGTGTGTGTGTGTGTCTGTGTGTGTGTGTGTGTGTCTGTGTGTGTGTCTGTGTGTGTCTGTGTGTCTGTGTGTGTGTCTGTGTGTGTTTGTGTGTGTGTGTCTGTGTGGGTCTGTGTCTGTGTCTGTGTGTCTGTGTGTGTGTCTGTGTGTGTGTGTGTGTGTCTGTGTCTGTGTGTTGCAGGCCTGCCTGACGTGCCCGTGCTGCAACATGCGCAAGAAAGACGCGGTGCTCACCAGGTGCTTCCACGTCTTCTGCTTCGAGTGTGTGAAGACGCGCTACGACACACGGCAGCGCGAGTGCCCCAAGTGCAACGCGGCCTTCGGGGCCAGCGACTCCCACAGGATCTACATCGGCTGAAGCCCTCTCAGAGCCCCTGCTGGTGCTGGGCCAGCCTCCTTCCCTCCCTCTCAGCTTCTGCTGCCTGAGCTGCAGTGTCTTCTGGGAGGAGCCTTCAGGGTCTCCAAAGAAATACACTCTTGATCTTGCTTCCTTCCTTGGCCCTGTCCCTTTGGTCATGCTCTCAGGTTTTGTGTGCTCTTTGTGCCTGAGAGGAAGTTTCCCATCCCTTTCTTTCACACTGCCAAGGCGGGAAGGTGCAGCTGAAGTGCTGCCTTGGTGGGATGGAAGCTGAGCTGCAGCAGAGATTAGTGAGAGCTTTATTTGAGGGCTCTGCTTTGGATGCTAATTAAGTCCCATCAAGGAATGGCACTGCTCCTGGGAGGGAAGTGTTTCCCAATTAACAGGCCCAATAGAGACCAAGGAAATTAATCTGTAGACTCAGTGGAGCAATTCCTTAGGTACCTGTGCACCTTCCTGAGTCAGGGCAAGAACCCTCGAGGGCTGGTGCACTAGGAAACCCTACCCCAAACAAACACGTCTGAATATCCACCAGAGGAGAAAGGAGAGACCTTGGAGACCCTTAGAAAACAGCATTCCACTGACAAGCCCTGGTTGATGTGCTCACCTTCCCCTAGGCTGAAGCATTGCTGCCATTGTCCTTCTCAGAAAAGGGCTTGTAGTGGTTCCTTTGCTGCAGCTTTACCACCAAGATTGACCTTGTTATGTACAAATTCTTCTTAAAGCTGTTCTTTGGTTTATTTTTCTGGTTCTCCTGCCTCTGGTTCTGTCTGCTCTCCCATCCTCTGTCCAGTTCTTGGAAACATTTCTCACAAGCTTTAAACTTCTACAGTAGAGACACTTGATCTCTTCCTTCTTCTCCTTTCAAGATATGCTCAGCTAGAACAACTTTTGTCCCTTTGGCTCTATCCCCAGTAGCTTATTCCTGACACAACAGGAGGGCCAGGATGCTGCATTATTTCTGCAGCCATTTTGTCATGGCTGCTGGGAATTTTGGCAGGGATGTGGTGTGGCTTAGAGTCTCGGTGCTCCCTGTGCTTGGAGCGTTTGAAGCCTGTTCCTAAAATCAAAACGGAAACTTGTTGATTTTTGACATTTCTTCCTGGGATGTAGTGTTTAAGTAAACTTAATTTGCCTGGAAGGTGCACCTCTCAGAGGTTTGTCTCATGGGTGTCCCTTCCCTGAAGCATGGAGTCTCCTGCCTTCCTCCATCCCCTCCCTGCAGGAAATACCAGATACAAAGTAAAAGGAGTTCATCACAGGCTCTTACACTATTCATTATCTTGGGGAAAACATTCAGAATATATGAGTAAAGCCTTGTAAATGATGAGGAATCCTGAAAAGTGAGAAGGAGCACTGCATCCTGCCTTTCCAAGGGGAACCTGGGCTGCTGAGAGTTCCTACCATGGTGTAAGCTGTTAGAAGGAATGAGAGTAGAACCTGCTCCCCTTTCCCTGGAAATTGCTCCCGGGGTTACAGGATCTGGCAGCAAGTTGGCTAAGGAATGATGTGGTAATGCTGCTGATAGATTTTGGGGTACAGATGCTTCTTCATCGCACCAGGACCTGGCTCATGAATAAACTGTCTGCATCTTCAAACACCTTGGCTACAGCAGCAGGAGTTCCTTTTACAGCTGTGAACAGCAGCCTGAACTTTGCAGCCCCAGCAGAGCTGCAAAGCCCCTCTGTCCGTCCCCAGTCACTCTTGTATCACCTTTCTACTGAAATGAGCTTTGTGTGAACTCTGCCCAGGTTGGCATCCCTCTGCTCCTGGCAGGAAATGGATACTTCAAACAATTTGTATTAGTTCCACGGAGGAGTTTGGGAAACTCCTGTTCTCCCTTAGCAAGAAAAGAGTCTTGGTTTTGTTTTAAAACAAAAGCTTATTTCAAGCTCATTTTGGAAGTGACTGAGTTTCTGTCGGTGGACATAATTTTAACACTTAGAAACAATGAACATTTTGGGTTTGTTCTAAAGTAACAGCTTATTTCAAGCTCATTTCTGAAAGAACTGAGTGTCTCTGTGCTTTTAATTAAACCACCGAGAAACAGAATGTATGGAAATAATTAACATTTATCAGGACCAGTAAGTATTGGGGTAAAAAGAGTAAAGCGGTGACAGTATTCTTTATGAAAACATTCTCTAAATTCAGTGTCTTAGACAAGAAAGAAGAAACCTCATCTCCAGTGTCCCGTGCACCTGCTGTCACAGCAGATCCTCCCCTCTGCCACAGTCTGCAGGCACTGATGTGCCTGTGCCACTCCCCTTCCCACAGAAACCCACAGCAATCTCTTGTCCCCAGGGGATCAGGCTGGAGCAGTGGCTGAAGGAGAAAATAGCATGTCTTTGTTGGGCGGCAGTAAGTTGAGTCATCTGGGAAAAGGCACAATTGGTGATGCACTAATTCAGAGCAATCCGTATTTTGCATTTGACATGGGAGAAACTCCTCAGACAGCCACCAGAAATAATACTTGCTTAATAGTAGTTATTAGGTGGTTGACAGTTTTCCATTTATATTTTTGCTTTTAGATGAAGTCTGATTTGTTGAAGGATTTGGTGTTTGGAGCTTTGAAGCAAAACATTTTTGTTTAAGATATGATTGACATTTTACATTTTTTTATAATGTTTCTGGGCTCATGTGTAGAGATAAGGACATAAAAGCCTTGATAAAAATACTTACAAAATTGGCCTGAAATACTTCTTTCCTAGTGTTTTGATGAAAAGAGCAATATTCACGTGTTCTAAACAAGTCATGTTGGAGGTTGTGAGGTACCAGATGCGACACAAAGAAAAAGCTCTTTTTAGAAAACTGATTATCTGAAGGGGGGAGGCAGGGGAAGGAAAGGCAACCAAAGTAACCTCAGTGCCCTGCCCATCACGTTTGTCAGGAATGTGGGGACATCCCAGATCTATTACACCTACCAAGGTGCAGGCCCGTGGATCCCACTTCTTGGTTTTACATCCTAATTTCTCTTCCCCGTGTTCCTGCACTGGAAGGAGCAGACACACAAAATCAGAGAACAAGCTCTGAGCAGGGAACACACAGCAGCTCTTGAGGCTAATTCGTCTGGGTCTCACTGTGATCAGCTTTTGGTGCTGATGCAGAGCTTTTCATACACAAGGGCTTTTCAAAGGTTAGAGATGCAAATAGGTAGAATGTCTTCCTCAATCCGCCTGCAGCCTTTGAACTACACCTAACAAGAACACCCCAGGCAACATTTCTGCAGGTGGCAGGAGATACAGGGAGGGGAAAAATTACTTTGGTGACTTATCTGGGAGATCAGGGTTAAGAGACAGCGTTGCAAACTTTCTTTTTCTCTGTAATACAGGATGTGTTGGGAAATGGTTTTTAAAAATTGGTAGAAAACGTATTTTAAAAACACAGTCAGTTGGGTTGATGCAGTGTTTATTCAGATGCTGAACAGCTTACACTTCCTTCCCCTCCTCACCCATTCAGTACATTGCTGCTGAAATCACAATTCTCATTCTTCACCCAGGGGGTGGTTTTGGTGACTCCTTTTGGTTTGGATGGGACCTTGGTATCTGAATAAATCATGGTCCAGAGCCCCTTAAGTCACCTCACCTGTGAGAAAGGACCTTATTGTCATCTTAAGACAGAGAATATTAAGGGAGTAGTTTCACACTGGCAAATATTTCACTTTTTGAGGTAAACACTGATTTCTAATAGTGCCCCCTCTCCCTTCCCATCCTTGTCCTGGGCCACTGTGAATCCATCCCTTCACCTGTCAGTGCAGTGTTTGCACGGCTTCTCTCTGGGAGGGAGTGGAAGCCCAGCCTAGGCTTATAGGCAGACAGAAGTGGTAGTTTGGTTTTTGCCAAGTTATTTTAAGCTGGGTGAGTTCCTTCACTACAGCCTCTGAGCAGCCACTCCTCCGTTTGTGCTGACAGAGCTGAGGAATGGTGTGTGCTGGGTTTGCCACCAGGAATTTGTCTGGTGAGCCTGTGCCAGGAGGGAAGGGACTGCCAACACAGAACAGCACCTGCTGTAAAGAGGCATCCGTGAGGAGCCTTCCCATGAACAGAGACTAGACGCACACAGAACACAACAAAAATGTACCAACAAAGGGACGTACTGACAATGTCCCTTGGCATTGGCAAGGGTTTAAACCTTTTTTTGGTATCTTTTTTCTTTTTTTTAAATTAATGCACAGAAAGGGCTAAAAAAGCAGAATCTCACTGTACTGTCAGGTGAAGAAACGAGGAACTCTCATTGGGATGCTCCTTGTCTCTCCAGTCCCTTGGGAATGGCTGGTGTTTTCCAGGAGAATAAGAAACTTGCTGTGAAAGAAGGAGAACTCAGGAGGGTGGCAGTGGCTGTGGGCTGCTGCAATTCTGCTCTCCTGAAGAGCTTATTGCCTGGTTTATTTTTGCACCCCTTTCTGGCATTACAAAAGCGTGTTGCAAATTTTACAGAGGAAGGGGAGAAAGGGAGAAAAGGGGAAGGACACAGGTATGCTGGCCTAGGGCTCTGCAGTTCTGTTTGTCCGTGCATACTGTTCCAGCTCTGATTTCCTGTCCATGGCGAGTTGCAGCTCCTGCTTGATGATTTCAATCTGCTTCTCCAGCTCTGTCAGCTCTTGCAGCACTGAGGTCCTCGCAGTGTTGAGGGACTCTGCTTTCCCGTTGGTGGTTAAGGATGGTGGAGTCTCTCTCTTCCCCTGTGGCAGGGGGAGGTCCTGGTGCTGATGGATTGTCACCTCATTTTGCCCCTCATGGGTGCAGATGTATTTTTTTCGGTGGCAGTTGCCCAGGTTGGCTGTGTTCCACACCGCATGCTGGCTGTTCCCCCCATGGACCCTGAACAGAGAAAGGAGAGTTAATACCACATCAGAGCCTGCTCTTGTGTGTGCAGACCTCTCCTGTGAGCCATCCTACTGGAAAAATATAAGACTGCTGTTACATGTTATGTAGAAATATTATTCCTTCATTCCTGGAATTATGTTTTCTTGCAAAGCACAAATCATTAATGTACATGACCACATTTTTGTCATTGAACCATAGCAGAGGCTAGAACAGAACCCTGAATGTCTTCTTCCCCCAAACTTTTTTTCAGTTATGAAATTACTCAGCTGCAAGTCAGGAAAATCTGAGTCCTTCAAAGCCTCTGAAAGCTTTTGTGGTTGCAGTGTGCAGGTTTATTACAGTGTTAGTCCTTTGCGTCTCACTACTCTGTCCTGGTTTGGGCATTTGTTCTCACGGAGAAGGAAAGAGACTCCCTAGAGCTGCTGTGGAGAGCTGGAGGGGGAAGCTTTGTCCTTTAGTCTTGAAGTCTTGCTGGGGAGCTGCTTGTGCTCTGGGGGATGGACACCAACGATGTTTATCCAAGCCTTGCAGGTTCATTCCTGAGCTTCCTGACACACCACAGAGACTTAGGGGCTGTCAAATTGGGGCACAAATTCCCATCTGGGAATTTTTCAAATGCTTCAATTTTTTTTTCCTGCAGAAATCTTTTCAAAATGTATTGATTCTAGAGAATCTTTGCCTTCTCTCTGGGGGACTTCCCTTTGCTGCCCTCCCAGATCAGGCCAATTCCCAGGGTTCCTTCCCAAACTGAGGAACAGCCCATGGCCTCCATCCTCCAACTGGAACAGAAGGAAGCACAGTTTGCTGTTGTGGGAGAGGAGCTTATCTTTCCTGCCTGCTTTCCCTTTGGGACAGGTTGGTGCGTGTTCATTTGATAAAGGGAGCTTTAATCTCTGAAGGAGTTGTGTTTCAAACTGCTCCCTCCTAAATTAGTCTCTTCATTGTGACCAAAGCTGAGTGCAACGTTTTTCCTTGTGTCCTCGGGTGACAGAGGAGAGGCAGTGGCTGCTCCCTGGGGCCTTGGGAGCAGTGAGAGCCATCCAAAATAGGATCTCTACTGGGCTGTGGAGATAAGAGTGACCAGCCAGCAATGCTCTGTGTGAGACTGGAGCCATCTGTGAATGTGAGCATGGAAAGCTGACCTTGCAAAACAGAGAAGAAGGGGTCCTTGGGTATTTGCCACAGCTTGGAGGGGCTCTGAGTCACCTGCTCCAGTGGAAGGCGTCCCTGCCCGTGGCAGACGGGGATGGATCTAGAGGGTCTTTAAGGTCCCTTCCAACTCAAGCCCCTCTGTGAGTCTGAATTACAAACCCACGATGACAAAGAGAACACAGCAAACCTGGGTCCCGCTACATTACTGGAGGCTGCCATAGTCACTTGTGTCACCTGGAGACTGGTTTGTATCTGGAGGAATTTTCATGGTCCCACAGTCTTTAGGTGTGACTTTGCTGGTTCAGGGCCCCAAAAGATGCCAGAAGAGATTATTTGCAAGCACAGAATTGGTTAAGCTGCCTGTGAACCTGATGGGAGAAGTGTACTCATGTTATTGCAGTGTTTATGCTGCACAGGTGATATTTAGTTTCCATTTGGAATCTGCAATGTTCTTGCACAATGCTTGTATATGCATCAATACTGGCTTTAAATCCTAATTCCATCTTCACGCAAGGATGTGTAATCCCATCAGGAATATTTAACACGGAGCCATATTACCTTTGGGCTTGATGGTACGGGTTGCCCTAAGTGTGTGATGAGTAATGGTAGCTCTAACAAATATCCCTCTTGTTAATTTGTGCTGGGGAAGATGAAATAGGAAAACCTTATAAATATGATTGCCTGGCAAAAGATTTGGAAAATACAGCCATTGAGATGAGAACTAGATTTGAAATAACAAACCTTGACTACTGAATAACTAGAAAGCAATAGTATAGCCAGGTTGAAAGCAATCCCCCCTTCTGATTAAACAATGCCCTTCACCTGCAGATAGGTCCAAAGGTCAAATGGAATGCTCTGTCTCACCCACAATGTCTGGTTCATCCCACACCTGTGACCCTCCCCTGAAGTATCAGGTATCTGTGACCCCATTGGCCCAAGTCCTGTTCCAGCCCACCTTGAAGCCCCCTGATAAGGTGTGCCCGAGGGACCGGACGCTCTCTTGGACCTTCCCCTGGGACCCTCACCTGGAACCCTCGCTCCCTCTCTCTCCCTCTCCCTCTCTCCCTGGGCCTGCCACGAGTTGCGCCTGGCAACTCCAAGCAGGGCCTTTCCCCCCTTTTAATAAACCACATCTTCTAAGACCTGACTTCAGAGATCTCTCATCCATCCAAACCGTCCTGGAGTCCCGCGCTCTCTACAAATTTGGGTCAGTCCTTTATCAACCCTGTTGCATAGAAATCACTGTGTTTTAATCCCTGTGTTAACTTTCACCATCCCCTTTCTCTTCTGAAAAATGGCTTAGAATGCTTCTGTTTGCTTCTGAATTGCTCCATTATGTTGACATGTAAGTACTGCTGTATTTGCCTACAGAAGCCGTGCAGCATGGAGGGAGATGCTGTCTTGGAACCACATCCACGGGACCACGATTGCTTGAAAAGGAGACTTACCATCACTGTCATGAGCATGTGCAGGAGGTGCTCTGGCTACTTGGTGTCCAATTCGACCCCAAAATGATTCTATCCTGAGAAAGTAATTTTCAATCTAAAAAATGTTTTCATTTGAAGAAACAAGGAACTGCACAACACTGAAATGGTTGTAGTTGCAAGGAAAGGCTGTTACAAATATTGGTTTATGACATAAAGGAAGGAAAAATCTTTGGTTAAAAAAAAAACTAACAAAGAAAGATATATGAAATAGTAAAATAAAAAAAAAACCAAAAAACAACCATAAACCAAACATGCACCCATCCACCACCATCAGTCCCCAAAACAAAAAGAATTCAACCAACCAAGGTACCAAACCCAAACTAAAACCAAATATATCCAAGGAAATAGGTACAAATAGAAAAAAAAAAACCAAACATTACTGTAGTAATTTTAAGCCCTGTGCTAGCTTTCACCATCCCCTTTCTGTTCTGAAAAAAGTCTCAGAAAACATTTCTCTTAGCACTACTTTTAATGTTCCCTTATTAATGCTTTTTCTCTTCAAGCCAGGTCTCCTAAGCTCTCAGAGATAAGCATTATACCCTTGGTAGCTCAGCTACCTCAGGTGGCATAAAGAAGCAGGATGGCTCCTGTGACAGTGTTGGAAACAAAAAGTTTTAATAACGGGCAAAATAAAAAAGCTCTTTACCGAGAAAACCCGAGCCAGGGCAAGAGGTTCTTGCTCCTGCTAAAACACTTCACAAAAGCGATGACCTCTTTTGTTCTCTTCTTTTTCTAGGGAATTGCTTAGGTGGGACTTTTTGGCTCCTGTCCAATTAGCTATCCTTAAGTTTGAGGTGAAGTCCCCAAGGTCCTATGAGGTGTCTTTTAACCAAACTGAGGAGAGAACCTTCTGGGCTTTTTTCCTTTTTAAGGAGACAAAGGGTAACTTGTTTATTCCGTCAACAGGGGGCACATTCCTTCGCCTGATGTTTATATTTAAGTATTGTTTGCCTACAGAAGCCGTGCAGCGTGAAGGGAGACGCTGGCTGGGGACCCACATCCCAGTGACTGCAATTGCTTGAAAAGCAGACTTACCCTCAGCAGCAGGAACAGGAGCTGGAGCAGGAGGTGTACCACCAGTTTTGGATTCAAAGTGAGCTTGCAAAGATTCTGCTTGGAGAAAGTAACTTTTAAAAAGCAAGGAAATGCAGAATACTGGAATGGTTATGGTTGCAAGGAAAGGCTATTGCAAAATGTTAATGGTTTCTAATAGAAAGAATGGGAAAAGACTTTGTTTAAAAAAAGAAAAGGAAAAGAAAGGAAAGAAAGAAAAGAACAAACCCCTTCCATTTCCCCCTGCCACGTGGCAGGTGATAGCCAGTTACCCCAAGGTCCTGGCCGTGCTCCTCCTGGCTGCTGCAAAAATTACCCCTGTCCTGGCCGGATCCAGGACACAGGATCTGCCCTGCGGGTCCTGGCTCTTTCTCTGGCTGAGAGACCCCCATGGCATCTGCCCCGGCAAAAGGGACTTCAGGACAACCGATCACTTATTGACATTCCCCCCTCTGCCCCTGCACATACTGAACTGGCAGGAAGGTGACCCACATGTCACTCCAGGCACACTCTAGGCAGCAAGGACAAAGAAAGTTTTTGAGGGGCCTGGGTCTCAAGGTCTTTTGTTCCAGGAGTACCACCTGTTACTTTCAGATTCTGCTCAGGGATAACCAGTGACCTCCTTTTTGCTCTACACCAGACAAACCATGTGTGGCACATAAACTGTCACTTTTTTTCCCCATTTATTTTCAAGTACATTCTCTCAATCAGGACCATGGTGGCTCCTGCTCTGAGGTGCATTGGCCATCCCTCTAGTACATTGTTTAGATGTTTTTTGAGAAATAGGCTCAAAATGCCACAGGGTTACTTCCTTCATTCCTTCATGCTTGGAGCTAAATATGGAGTTACTGTGCAAGGCAAAGGCACTCACGTATGAGCAGTGCAAAGGGGTCAGTCAAATCTGGTAACTGCAGAGCAGGGGTTGTCACCAATAACCTTTAAAAGATATAGAAAGGCTGTTGGACACTCTGGAGTCCAGTGTAACACCTCCATGGATTCCTCTAATGATTCCTACACAGGCTTTTCCAATAGTTCCTAACGGGGGATCCATAATCAACACCATCCAGTCATTCCCAAAAAGGGACACAGCTGTGGGCTCTGGTGTTTGACAAATTGCTTCCTCCCTTTCTTTCCCCAAACTGCACTGTCCTTGTGAGTGGGACAGCCAGGAAATCAGACATGGGTAGGTATAGACATGGTCTTGAAAACAAATACAAGATGTCATTGAAAATGTGCTTTGGATGGTAATATTCAACACATTCTCAACTGCATGCTCTTATTCCCTCTCCCTGTAATGACTGGACAACACTTATTTTTGGTGCCAGCTGACTTAAATCAGGAATAATCTTGGGTAGGGGGGAAATGACAATGAAACCATCATAAACTGAGTATAAAATGTTTATCCACATGTGTCAGTAACTCCAACGGCCAGCTGCAGTCAGCACAATAATCAGCCTGTAATTGTGCTCAGGGCCAGCGTGGGCCTTTCCACGTCAGCTCCTCCTGCACAGCACATGGGGGCCTGGGCTTGCTGCTGGCTTGTTTCCTTTTCGGAGACTGGGATGAGGAAAGGCTGGGGGGTTTTGTCAAAGAGATAATATTTGAGTGACCGTGTATGTGCTGGAAGCCTCACAGACTGACTGGCCCACGACAGGATCACCCAGTGCTGGGGGAGGAGGGGGCTGCACCTTGCTGCCCTGGTTAGGGGTGTTAAGCTGCTCCTTTGCCTCAGAGAGGGCCAAGTGCAGCACTTGTGTGCAGAAACACTTCATTAGCCCTGGTCTGCAAAGCTACTGCAGCAACTGGTGTGGCCAGAGCACCCCTTACTGCACTTGGAAATGAGCTGAGTCAGTCATGGGACAAGGCAGGGCATTCCCCACGTGTGCCCATTGTGAATTCCCTGTGCCCCGACTGTGTCGCGTCCTGCTCCTCAGTGACATCCCACCCAGCCTGGAACACGGAACTCCCCGTTTCCAAGGACACGTGGCCATTGTCACCAGCACACAGCAGGACAGGTCAGACCCTTTGGCGGCTGCGTTGAGAGCGGAGGTGTCAGAGCGATAGCGAGTGTTGCTCCAGCTTGGTTGGTTCGAGCACACGCTGTTCAAGAGGCCGATCCACACACTGAGTGGAGGTAATTATTTACAGTTCTGTGCAGAAACGGGGGGGGCTCAGGGACAAATTCACAAAGCCAGCACACAAAGAACCAGAGTGTCTTTGTATTTCTACATTTTGGCAAAGAAAGGAATTAGTGTTCACTGACTGCAAGTTCCCTAGTTGTCTTCATAATTAGTATTCTGTCTGCTGTTGGGTAATGATCCTCTCACTTCTCATGCTCAATAGTCTGCATGCTCAGACTCTCCCTTCTTCTTAGTGAGAGGCTCCTTGAGTGGATAGCCGTGGTCTGCCCCTGCTGGAATGGCCTTTTACCTCGCAGGAGGTGATTCAGCACAGTTTCTGCATTGGCTTTATCAGTTTGTTCCTTTCCTTGGGGATTCTGCCAAATGTCCTTGTGCCCAGAAATTCTCCATTCTTTGTGTCCACCATCAGTGGTACATCCTTCTTCCCAAGCCTTGCTAACCTCCCCTGTGTCTGAGGAAACTGAAGCCTGTCAAGCCCTGCACCTCCACAAGGCCATTCAGCCCAGAAGCAACCTGCCTTTCAAAGGCCTGGCCATCACTGAGAGCTTGTTGGCTACTTCTTGTTTCATGGAATAATCTCCCTCCTTGTTGATGAGCCTTGAAAACCACAAGGGAGAAACATCAAAGAACACATTTTCCTGACAAATATTTTGCATTTTGCAGATTTTTCAGCAGGATCAGTGGCTGTGTGGGAGCCAGAGCACCCGAGGCAGAGCGGGATGGCGGAGCTGTGGGCCTGGGCACGATCCAGAGCGTTCCGCAGGGCCCCAACCCGCACGGCGTCCCGCAGGGCCCCCAACAGCACTGCGATGCCCGTCAGGGTGACCCAGGGGTCCCAGGACCAACAGGTGAGGGGCAGCTGTCGGGCTCTGCGGGTTGCCAGCGGGTGGGGGCTTGGCCGTGGTGTTGGTGTCAGGTGCTGCTGAGCCCGCGGGACCTGTCGGGCAGGGCTGGGGCCCCACTGGTGCTCCAAGGGCCCCTTTGAGGCAGCTGCCCCGGTGGAAACGACTCACAGGGATGACACGGAGGAGGTGCCAGCGGAAGTGGGAAGTTCTCTGATGGAAGGGGTTCCCAGGGATGCCACTGAGGAGGTGCCAGTGAAAGTCAGATGTTCTCCATGCTGGGACACTCAGGAAATTCATGCTCTGGGCATGGCTCTTGGTCAAAATGCATAGATTTCTCATTGTTCTGTCTTTGCCCTGCACTCACCGAACATGTCAGGAGAAAGGAAACGCTCTAACAGTATTTTTTACTATTAGGAGTAGCCATTTCTTTATTCTCAGCTGTGATGCATAGTGGAGAGCTCCAGCTACATGCACACCATTTTCAAAGCTTTTCCAAACAAAGAAATTTTAGCATTTTTAGCAGCCAAAGACATGAATCTTCATTGCTTCTAAATTACATCATTTCTTCAATTAAGTAATATTCTATCTTCGGTATTGATGTCTCCCTTCACATGGTAATTAGTGCACATCTTTCAGTCCATTTATCATAGCTTTTCAGATTTTTTCTCAGGCAATTTTGCCTACGGAATGAAGCAGTTGGATGGCAGTAGTTGTTTTCATTAAAAAATGTACTTAGGCTGATGAACATTTTAACCTCCAGCGGAATGCAATGCACTCTGTACTAAATGATGAGATCAGCCAAGCAACCCAAATTTTGTAATATCTGATTAACCTAGGATAAACTGCTTCCATTTCACACCTGCAAAGAATTGCATCTAGAGCTGAGGACAAGAGAAAGGGTTCTCATGCCTGTTGAGAGTCAAAATTCACCTTATGCAGGTGAAATTCTTCTTGGAGCTGACTCCAGGATGTGCTTCCTTAGTACCAAATCAATCCCAGCATCAGGTCGTGTCCAAAATTCTTGTATTTTTGTCAACCACTCTCACCTGGATTCTTAGCTGAACACTGGCCAGTTCAGTTGTACTCAGGCACTTGATTCCAAGGGAAGCCTGTGCCTATAAATTCCAGCAATTGGGAAAGGATCACTTGCTACTTGAATGTTTGGCTGCATTAGAGGCTAAGGGAGGGCTGCTCTCTCAGGGCAGTTTTGTAGCCGGCTGCTTGCAGAGGGGGAACTGTGTCAAAGCAGCCCTTTTTAGTGATGCGACAGCAAGCCTTCGCAAATACAGCTCTTGTTTAAAGTGAAGGGCCTAGTTAATCAGCAGTGATGGAGAGTAGGCTGAAGTTTTTACAGAAAATATCTTTTTCCTTTTAGCCAAATGCCAGCGAGGCATTGCACAATGGAAGTGCGCAGAATGTCCAATTGTATAACCTACTTGGAGGTATGGTTGCCTTTCACATTTTGCTCAATATCTGTAAGACTTTCAACTTGGTAATTCATTTTTACAGCATATTCTCGGGACAGGGGATCTCTTGTGTTCAGAGATCTCAACTGGAGGTGGTATGCCCTCAGGTCAAGCTTGCAGTCTCTTGTCACTGCATGTAGCCACTGGTTTGTTTTCCCCTGAGAAAGCCTGCCAGTCCTTCCTTGTTCCCATACTGCTTGATGGGGTGCAATTTGGAGCATTGAGGTCAAGGTTTGGACCGCTCCAAGCACCTAAATTCACTGCCTTGGTAGCTAAGCTTTTGATTTTGGAGTATCTAGGCACTGTCATTATCCTTTAAATTTAATTGGGAAATTGAAAGAAAATGACCTTGAGGAAGTTGCCTAGAGAATTTCACAAGGTCAGCATGGGAAACTTTGCTTGATTTAATTTTTTGTCCTGGTCGTTGATAAGCGAGTGTTGCCACAACACTGTGCTGGGTTCTTTTCAAGGAAATGGAAAGGAAGATACTGATGTCATCTTCCCCACGGATTCCATCATTTCCCACAAAGCACAACGTGCTTGGGTGATGTCATTTGTTATTGATCTGCTCTCAGTGCTGTTTCCCCAAGGAGCCTGGCTCCAGGCAGACTCGAGGTGCACATTCCCCGTACAGGCACTCAGTGGTGCTGCCTGCAGCAGTGAGCTGAGCCAGGTACAGCCAGCTGCCCTGAGAAAAGCAGGCTCTCACCTGGCTGTGGCTGCAGTCACCTGCCTGCAGGGACTTCCCTGCCACTGCAAGTGCAGCTCTTGCTCTGCCTTAGCCTAGCGCAGAGCATTTTAAACTAGCATCATGGTGGCTTTCCGGAGAGACAAAGCTAAACTTCAGATTTCTCCCTGGGGACGTTCTGTTTCACATGTGGATGATGATTTGTGTGATTCTTGGTGGTGGTCTACACAGATCCTAAGGGAATACTTAACATTCAGTAACTGGGGTGTGAGGACTGGCAGTAGTGAGACAATTGTGGAACTTGGTGCCGCTTTGGCTTTAGGCTGGCACAGAGAAACTCAGGTGAGACAGGTCTGGTTGCTGGTAGGGTACAGGGTGCCTTTGCAACATGCTAAATGCAGTACCAGTTAGGGACTGGGTTTTGTCACAGAATCAGAGAATCAGAATCAGAGTTGGAAGGGATCCACAAGGACATGCAAGTGCAGCTCTGTCCCCAAGAATCCCACCAGGTGCCTGTGGAACTTGTCCAAATGTTTTCTGAGCTCTGGTGGACTTGGTACCATGAGCAGCCTTGTGGGGAGCCTGTCCCAATGCCTGATCACCCTCTGGGTGAAGCGCTCTTACCTAATTTTCATCTTAATGCTTGGTTATGGTTTCAGGTAATTTTCTTTAGAAGTCCTTCAGGGGTATGGTTTTAGGAGGTGTTTTGTTTGAATGCTGTGGGAAGTTTCTCTATCCACATTGGATTGAACTTCTCAAACATTAGTAGTGTCTTCACTCGACAACTGGCATGTTTACAGTGTTCTCAATAATTGAAGTGTGTGATGTTTGTGCAATTAGGTTTGCAGACAAATACCAGAGAGGCATGGTCCAAGGAACAGGAAGTGGAGAAAGGCATTAAAAATTTGACCTACATTGAAAGACTGAAGGAGCGTGTAAAGAAAGGTCAGTCTCCGTGTGTGTGATGGCAGGGACAAAGCTCCCGGATTTCTCACCAATACGCATGAAGTCTCCATCAGCCACTAAACAGGAGTTCCTGGTTTCAAAGCAGCGCCTGCTGCGTCATATCCCCTCCCTTGACCTGCTGGCCACGCTTCACCTGATGCAGCCCAGGACACGGTTGCCTTTCTGGGCTGCCAGCACACGTTGCCAGCTCATGCCCAGCCTCTCATCCACCAGCACCCCCAAGTCCTCCCCACCTTCATCCCAGCCGCCCCATCCCATCGCAGCATCCCTGCCCAGCAGGGACAGGCCATGTCCCAACCCCAAAGATGCAGCACTTTGCCCTTGGCCTTGTTGAATCTGATGAGGTTCCCAGGGCCCTACTTGCCAAGGTTCTCCATGTCCCTCTGGATGGCATCCCAGGCCTCTGGTGTTGTCAAACTTGCCAAAGGTGCATTTAATCCCACTGTCCATATCATTCTTATGGACATCATATGCAATCATATGAAAACCACCATGCATATAAAGAGTTTTTCATAAATACCTCCCCTCCAGTATCACTCCTTTACATGGTATTTTTAATGACTCTTCCTTCCAAATGCTTTACTGTCTGGATTCGTACTGGTCTATAAATTCTGAACAAATAGAGTTTCAACAGTCTTGGTACATCCTTTTGAGTCAACTACCTTGCTTCCTCCCACTCCCCATTTGACAATTTGTTTTCTGTTTTTTCTTTACTGAAGTGAAAATACCAGAGCTCAGGAGGGCCCCACACAGCTCTCCAGATTTTGTGCCTGAGAGAAAGAGAACGATGCCCACGAACCCTGCAAAATTCTTCCAGAGACCTTTCAGTACTGTTTCTCAACGACCCATCAGAGACAGGGTGATTCATTTACTGGCTCTGAAGAATTACAAGAAGTCAGAGCTACTTGCCTGCTTAGAGAGAGAGGGAGTTGTGGAAAAGGACAAGGAATCCCTTGGAAAGATCCTTCAGGAGGTGAGATCCTGGAGCTGCTGCCTGCAATGCTAACTCTTAGCAGCCTTACTTCAGGTTTCAATTAGAATCTAATGAGAGGCTTAGGAAATGCTCCTTGTTTACATTTTCCCATCAATTTTACCCAGTTTCCTCCCAACTGCAAGTCCATGTGACAAAAAGAAAGAAATCCTCAAAACTTGTTGTTTTTCTAGAATAGCTGGCAGTGATAAATTCTTTGTAATGTTGTTGCTTCTCATGCCTTATTTGAACCCTCCCTCTTTTCCTTGCACTGTTAAACTGCTTGATGAAGTAACTTCACAGGGTGAAACTCTCAACTGGGTGAAACACTTAGCTGAGGTCCTTAAAATACCCTGGGACAAGTTTCAGAGGAGAGAATTTTGGTAGCTGCAGAGGGCAGTATTTCATTTGAACGGACTTGGTGGCCTCTCAATGGTATTTGCTTCTACTGGGGTCTGTGGGGGTTGCCTTCCAGGGAAGGGTGTTCCAGGCAAATCCTACATGAGAAAGGTGGTGGCCCAACTTTGAGCACAGAGTTTCTTTGCTCTTGTGTGGATTGAGTCTTCAACTTCCTTGGCACCTATTATTTCTCAGAATTTTCCAGTTGTCCTTTGAGTGCCACTGGTATTTCTTTATTACAGCCATTCATACGATTCACATTGACTGAAGGATGCAGTGGCTGTTTCCTTCCTTGTTCAATAGTCCCCGTCAGTGTAGGCTGTTGCTGAATTATGCAAGCATTAACGTATCAAGTAGCAATATTTCCTTTTTAGCTAGGAAAAAAGCAATGGTAAGATTTCAAAGCTCAGCTCCTTAGAGGGTAAGAGATGAAAGAAAATTCTCCTTCTGTTTCTTCTTGTTAATGTTTAAGGAGATTTTGAAAGAGTAGTTTCTTGTTTGCAGTGTGAGCTGCCTCAAGATACTGGTTTGCATTCTGAAAGGGCTTTGTGAACAGCACTACATCCTGAAAACGGTTATTCACATTTTTCTTAACTTCATAGGGAGGTTGTGTTATTTTTCCTATGCATGAAAAACTAGTAGGGAGAACTTGCTGAGCTCTTATACTCACAGCCTTCCTTCTCTTCCAACACAGCCTTAGTTCTGCTTTTAAGAAGTGAATTCCTGATTCTGGGTATCTTTGTTACTTTTAAGCTGTTGAAGTGTAGCTCTAGGTAGGTTATCTCCTGTAAGAGTTCCATAGGAAGCTGTAGTTTCCTCTGAGCTGACACTTGAGAAAGAAAAGCAGTTCTGTTTGCAGAGACAAATGCCAGCATCCTGTGGTGCTTCATGGGATGATGAAAACATGCCCCGTTACAGGTCCAGGCTGTGCTCTGCCATGGCAATGTAGCTGGGTGAAACAAGAGGGCAGCAGGAGTCCTCCTGAGGGTGGAAAAATATGGACTTGCTCATGGAGATGATGTTCTCCAGGTCCTACTCAAAAGAAAAGGAAAACAGAAAGGAAAAACCTGGCCTCTCCATGTATTTCAAATGGTGAAGACTGAGAGCTCTGGCATAGTGTACCTTGATTCTCAAAGCTGCGTTAAAGACCAAAAAACCTGGATCCCTGGTGCAGGGAGAGGTTTTCAGTACGTCCCTTTTCTTCCATGCTTGCAGCACTTTGGCCTTTTCTTACATCCAAGTTTCTACAGCCCAAATGGACCACACCTGTTTAATCTTGTTTACATGTCTTACATGACAGCTGCTTTGTTCTTCACATCAAACAAAAGTCCTGGAAAACTGGTGCATGATTTTCTTTTCAGCTTTGCTTTAGCTTTGCGCTACCAGTTTTACATCTGTAGTCTGCCTTTAGGTGTAATGAATATTGACCTTTTAAATGTCTGCCCGTAGGTAGCCAGCCTGGATGCAAATGAGAATTCTTTCAGCCTGAAGGAACATTTCTTCAAAGACATTCAGGTTGATTGGCCTGGCTACAGTGAAAGAGATAGAAAGACATTGGAGGTGACCCTTTTTCAGTAAGTTCAGTCAGGACAACAGCCATTTCAAAAAAACCCTCTGGGAAATGAAGGTCTGTTCTCGCTGTGAGGAAAGAGCGATGACTGCTGATATTTTTGCCTTGTAACCTGAAATGTTGGACCATCCTTACAGAAAAACAGCTCCATCTCCAAATGCCACCAGCACCAGCCAGTCACCGTCTCTGGGACCTTCTGAAAGAAATGCTCCACCGAGGACGGCTCAGGTATTTTGTGAATTTTTAAACATTCTCTACCCTAGATGATGTTTTATCCCACTTGCTCTTGGGGTCCAAGCTGTGATATGAAGCAGTAGTGTTGTCTTTATATCCTATAAACCTGAAGTGTGTACTTCTAATGGGATTCCTGTAATACTTTTCAAGATGCTTACAATGTCAAAGCCTGCAACAAGCTTGCACACATGACTTGTTTCTTATGGTGCATAGGGAACTCTGCTAAGGACAAGATGTGGACATGTTTTTGGTACCTAGCTGTGTCTGTGCAGGGTTGTTGATGATATGGCAGCTCTAGTACCTAAATCATGCACGGTAATGCCAGTGCTACTGTTTGAAGAGAAATCTTAGGGAAGTCTAGCATGAGGACAAATTCCAGTACTGAGGCATTTGTAGGAAACTTGTTTTTCTGTCCTAAGCAGCATTTAGGCTCCCATTTTGATTCAGGCTATCCCATGTGTGAGGAGGGGACTCTGAATCATCACGGAATAACTTGGACTTGTCAGGCTTAAAATCAAGAGATGGCCAGTACAAGAGGGCAAGGAAAAAGGTTTGAAAGAATCTTGGAAAACACTGCATGAAAGGCATATTTTCTATACCTTAAAAGAATTCTCTTTAAACAGGAGGGAGGACACAGCTCTGGTTTTCCCTAGCTCTTTTCCCAGCCAGAGCAGGAAATGCTGCAGGGCCCAGCATCCTCTTATGTCCTACCTCCATGCCCACAGCATTTCTGTCAGCGGGCTGGCACAGAGCCGTGTCTGGCAGTCCTGCTCTGAGCTGCTGATGTGCACGGGTGGGAGCAGCGTGTGCTTGGTAGGGAAGAGGCTGTGACCCAGGGTTTCCTCTGGAGAGCAGCAGGAATGAGACCTGCAGCCAGACTGGGGCTTCTCTCTGTTGTTATCATCTCTGCACTGGACACGCTGTGATCAGCACCGCACCGGCGGCTTCTTGGGGCTGCTTTAGTGAATCGTGTGGGTGTGTGACAGCAAGAGTTGAGTGTGTTCCTGGTGTGTCTAAGCAGAAATAGGGAGCAAGATAAAGCCAACCTGAGCTCCTCATATTTTGGGAAGCCTTTGATAGAGGTGCTGAAGGGAATGTCTTTCTCCCAAAGCCATTTAACTACAGAGTTGGAGGAGGACTTGCTGAATACTCAGGTGAGAAAGTAGGAATGAAATAGCGAACATATTTAGCTGCAGCACCTCCTTGTATGACAGGCCGTTTTAGGTAAGACAGGTGTGTGTTCAACCATTGCCAGGTCAGAAATGCTGCTTTTTCAGAGCAAAAATAATTGGGATCATCTTTGCAGAAACAGCCTCTGGCTTCTGCCTTTATCAGTCCTGTGAGGACCAAGAAGCAGAGGATTGACCAAGAGCCCAGTGATATCCAGCCAGCAGCTGGTGGCCGCTCTCCTTCTTCCTTGGACCTGCCTTCCACATCCTGCTCACCTTTGAACATGTCTGCAAGTGTCAGCTCCATTTCCACCTCCACCCATGAGCTACAAGAGAAAGATAAAATTCGGACTCCGTCTGGAATCCCAGTGCCTGTCAGGGTGCAGGGGAAGACTCCCAACTCCAAAGGTGAGAAAACAGAGTTAGACAGAGTGAAAAAACTCCATCCTTTGGAATTCGCTTGCCATGAGCAAAGCCAAAGAGATGAGCAGAGAGTGCAGGACCCAAGCAGAAGAGGAGTCACACAGTCCAAGTGCAAAGGGTATTAAAGCGATGGACCACTTTTAGATATGCTTCCATTTCATTTTTTACTGGATATCTGTATGGTTTTTTAGACATATCTAACCTCCCATCCACCGGCACCTCCAAGTCCTCCCCACCTTCATCCCCAAGCCTGTCTTGGTGCCAGGGAATGCCCCAACCCCAAAGATGCAGCACTTTGCACTTGGCCTTGTTGAATCTGATGAGGTTGCAAGGGCCCCACTTCCTGGTCCTTCCGGATGGCATCCCGTGCCTCTGGATTAGGCAAGCTTGCTGAGGGTGCACTTAATCCCACTGTCTGTGTCATTCTAGACATAGCTCAGTGCTTGAGCTTACAAACTGGGGAAATCATATAAAAGCATCATGCATAAAAATAATTTTTCATAAAACCTTCCCATCCAGCATCACTCCTTTACCAGCTTTTAATGACTGTTTCTTTTTAATGCTTTACTGCTTGGATTCTTGGAGATCTGTAAATGCCGAACAAATAGAGGCTCAAAAGTCTTGGTACATCCTTTTGAATCTACTTGCTTGCCTTCTCCAAACCTCCAATTTGAACTATTGGTTTCTGGTTTTCCCTCATTTTAGGAGGAAAAGCAGAGGTCAGAGGAGCCCAACAAAGCCATTCAGGTCCTGTGCCTGAGAAGAAGAGGATCATGTCTGTGAGACTTGCAGACATTGACTGGAGCGGTTGCGCTGCTGTTTACGGCCGACCCTACAGGGACAGGGTGATTCATTTACTTGCTCTGAGGGATTACAAGGAGCCAGAGTTACTTGCTCGGCTGCAGAGAGATGGAGTCAGGCAAAAGGACAAGGATTCCCTTGGCAAAATCCTTCAGGAGGTGAGATCGTAGAACTTGTGCCAGCACCTCTTCCATCATGCTATTCTGCTGTTCATCATTTTACTGCTTCCTCACCTGTTTAAATTAGAGACTTTTGCAATAACTCCTTTGAGTTAAGTTCCACTGGGATTTCCTTCTCATAGGCTTTCGTACAATGCTCACCCATTGAAAGATGCAGTCGATCCTTCCTTCCTTTCTAAATATTCCCCATCCACATAGGCTTTTGCTGAATAATGCAAGCATTAATATATCAAATAGGAATATTTCCTCTTTAGCTAGGGAAAAGCATTTTGGAACCTAGTCAAAGGACTCCAATTCCACATGGATACACTTTCAGTTGATCCTACAGTGGCTTTAAGGAACTGATTGCCTGACCCTGTGAAGTTTGTTGCTGTGTTTGCCCAGGGCAGTGGCAGGGATTTTTTCACCCTGAAGACATTCACAATATAATGAGAGCCATGTTTTGCCATCCCAACTGAAGTAGCCCGTTTAGATTTCTGTAGTTTGCATAGAGGCGTAATGAACATTTGTTCTCCGAAATGTCTGCCTGTAGGTTGCCGACCTGAATGCAAAGGATAATTCCTTCAGTCTGAAGGAACATCTGTTTCAAGCCCTTCAGACTGATTGGCCTGGCTACAGTAAAACCGATCGAGCGAATTTGAAGTTAATACTTTCTAGGTAAGTTCAGTCTTCTGGGGAAGGAAAAGAGCCTTTTCCGAAGAAAGCCCTGGGAAATGAAGCCTAGGTTCTTAGAATATGCTGAGATAGCAGGGACCTGCCAGGACCCTGGCCCTGCACAGGACACCACAAGAATCACACCAGGTGCCCAAGAGTGCTGTCCAAACACTTCCTGAAGCCTTGCTGCAGTGGCCACTGGCCTGGGGAGCCTGTTGCAGTGCTCAAGCACCCTCTGGGGCACAAATGTTTTCCTGATATCCTGCCAAAAGCTCCCTCAACTCAGCTTCATGCTGCTTCCTTGAGTCCTGGCACTGAAGGTCTGCAAGGAAAGGACTATGGCAGTTGATATTTCAGCCTTGTAACTTGAAGTATCGGACCATCCTTACAGAAAAACTGCTCCATCTCAGAACCCCACCAGCAGCAGCCAAGCGACATCTCCAGGGCCTTCTGAGAGAGATGCCCCAGCAAGACCTGCTCAGGTATTTTGTGCATTTTTAACATTCTGTACTCTGTATGAAGTTTCAGCAGACTTGCTGGTGGTATAAAAGCTGTGATGTGAATGTGCAGGACCAGGCCTAAGCGTGTTTTGCCTCAGACTTTCTGAGTGCTGTGACAGGAAGGCTGTGATGAGAGGATCCTGCAGGGGTGGAGCAGCACTGTCCTGAGCCAAATTTCTGCTCTGCCTGAAGACTTGAGCTCAGTCCCCCCCCTCAACCCATTCCCTGGAGAAGGCCTCAAAGGGCTGGCTCTGCAGGAAAAATCTCCTGTCCATAAGAGGCTGCACCAGGGCGGGGCAGATGGGGCCCTCTCGCTCTCTTGTCCCTGTCTCTCTGTCACTCTCATTGCTGACTCCAGCTCTGCACTATCCACGTGGCTGCACCAACACAGGATCTGCAGAATGGTGATACTCCCTCAGTCCCTCCTCTGCCTCTCTTTCTCTCCTCCCTCACTCTGCCAGGGCACACACGGCTGTCCTGTTCTACTCCATCCTCAGCTGGGAAGTTTGCTGGGGGTGTGGGGAGCTTGTGGCTATGTGTTGTGGCTTGTGAGTCAGCAGCTTTGAGAAGGTCCTTGGGAGGAGCTGAGAGATGATTGAAGGGCACTGAGCAACAGTGAGGGCTTCTTGGTGACCTCTTGTGAAACTCTCTTGTACAAATGTAAGGGCTTGTTAGCCAACAGCTTTTGAGTCTGCACAGCAGGTAGCCTGCTGCATTTAAGACAACTGCACCTAAAAGCACAAGAGTTTCTGGACATGTGGCTGCTTTGTTCATCCTGATGAGAATTCACAACCAACCATCACACCCTGTACTCTTGCTGGATTTAAGACAACTGTACCTAGAAGCACAAGAGTTTCTTGACGTGTGGCTGCTGTCTTTGTTAATCTTGATGAGAATTCACAACCAACCATCACACCCTGTACTCCTGGGTTCTAATAGTGAAGCACTAATCTCGTTTCTAACACATGAGACTCTAAAACAGCCAGGTGCCTCTTCAGTAAATCATGTGGGTGTTTGACAGCAAAAGCTGAGTCTTTTCCTGGTGTGTGCAAGCAGAAACTGGGACCTAGACAAAACTTACTGGACCTCCCCTTTGGGGGAGGCTTTGCTGGAGCTGCTGAAGGGAGTGTCTACCTCCCAAAGCCTTTTAGCAGTAGACTTGGAGAAGGACTTGCTATGTGCTAAGATGAGAAACTAGGAATGCAATAGAGCCGATATTTACCTGGAGGTCTTCCATGTTTGACAGCTATTTTTATTTAAAAAACATGTGTTTTCAACCTTTGCCAGTTCACAAATCCTGCTTCTTTAGAACAGGAGCAAAACCTGATCCGGGTCAGAGATTAATGAATTGTTTTGTTATTGTTCTAGAAACGGCCTTGGGCTTCTGGCTTGACCAGTCCTGCGATGAGCAAGAAGCAGAGGACTGAGCAGTAGCTCAGTTACCTCCAGCCAGCACCTGGTGGCCACTCTTCTTCCTGGGTGCTGGCTTTGACATCCCATTCTACTTCCTGCCTGTCTCCAAATGTCGGCTCCATTTCCCCTGCACCCTTTAGGTTCAAGAAAGACACAAATTTCTGAGTTCTACAATGACAGCACTCATGTGCTGAAGACTGCCATGTCAAAAAAGATGTGAAGAGAATTCGGGAGGCTGAAGCACTTGTGTCCCTTGGATCTCAATGAAGGTATCAATGTGCAGCTTTTCCTAACTCCAGTGTGGATAATGATGGAGTAAAGATTTGATGATTAAGAGAAGCCTCTGCATGAATTCAGGTGCAAGAAAGACCATATGCCAGAGTCAATAGCACAGACATTATTTAATAGTAAATGTGAACTAGGGAGACAGAAAGCTAAAGGAGGAGATGGGCCAGGTGGGGAGAAGTGCTGAGATGAACACCGAGGTGGGTTGTGCCCGGACGGGCCCTCCCTTCCTGCAGTGCAGTTGCACAGGCTCAGCTGCAGCAGTGGTGCTGCATCCCCTCATCGTATTTGCAGGGCAGGAGGGGAGGGAGAATTGTGTGTGTGTGTGTGTGTGTGTGTGTGTGTGTGTGTGTGTGGTATAAAACACTGGAAACTGCTGCCAGCTTGTGTCAGAGCAGTGATGTTGGCAAGGGCAGTCAGGCCTCCTGCAGCTCTGGGGCTCTGGGGCAGCCGTGGCCTTTGGAGCAGGCGCGGCAGGGCCCTGGGTCACACTGGATACAGCCAGGGATGCTCCGTGGAAGGCTGAGGGCAAGCCTGGCCCTGCAGGGGAGCACTGGAGTGAGGCCTGTGCTAGGGCTCTTGCTAGCAAATGTCACTGGGCGGGGGCCAGTAGTCCAAGCTCCCGCTTCTCGAGAACCTCTCAAAATGTTGAAAGGCATCTGTGGTTTTCTTTTCAAACTTATCCTGCACAGCAGTCAGGTGCATCTGGCCTGGGATGCATCCCTGGCATATGTTGTTTTCTGTCCTTGTACTGAATTTTAACTTGTTAAAGATTTATTGCTTGTAAGTATTTATCTCAGGATGGTATGAAGTGTTTATTCCCATGTGGAATGAGTTTTTGTCATTCCAAAGAGAACCAGATCTTCAGGCCCAGAGGAGCAGAAGCTTTGGTGTGACAGTGTTGGGATGTGGCATCTATTCTTCTCATTGCCACTTCATCTTGGATTTGTATCATGAGCTTGATAAACCTCAAACCTGTTGATTGGAGGGAGAAGGGATTGAAGAAGGTTTCACTGCCTTCAGTGGCTTCAAGCATTAATGAGTTTTGCCCTCTTTAGGAGCTGCTGTGCTTGGGGTTGTTGTTGTTGTGGTTTCAGACTTGTCCAGAGTTTGTTTTTAGGTCTGTAATACAACAGCCTCAGTTTGCAAACTTCCCAGAAGGATGGTGGCTCACAGAGAAAAATGCCTCCAAAGTCAAACTGAGAGTATTTTTACTGGTTTACATGAATAAAACTAGACTGGCCTGGCTTGGTAACCTCTGAGTCAGCCTCAAGGCTATTTTAAAGAAAAGGTCATGAAATTCTAAGCTCTGCAGAAATGTTGACATGCCCTAATTTTCTTTTGATTTCTCCTTCATAGGGTAGCCCCAGCTACTCTGAGATGAAGAGCAGGTGCCAGTACCTCCACAAAAAGCTGTCCCCCATTCAGCAAGGAGTATCTGAATTTGGCAAGCAGCAAGTGCAGTCCTGGCACCAGTTGTCTGCTTCAGCAAGGAAACATCTATGAACTCGGGCTGTTGGATTTTAAAAGAAGATTAAGTTTTGAGGATTCTTCCAGTTAGGATTGAGTAGATGATTATTTGTCCAAAACATAGGATTAGTTAGCCTAAGAGTACAGCATTCAGTATTGAACTTTAGCAATAAAGAAGTTGCATTATCGTTAACTCCCTCTCTTGTTGTCACTTCTCCCTAAAGAAGTATTTTTTCCCATACCGGTTGGGGGATGGGCCAACTAAATCTGCTTTCTGAAAAAACCACTTCAAAAGTTCTCTCCCAAGTTTACCCTAAACCAACCATTTTTGGCACCCAATGTGAGGCCCAAGAAAGAAGAAAAACCTGTACTGATTGCATTTTGGTTGTGCTTACTGTGCAGTGGCACAAAGCAGTCAGTAACCATGTTACTTGAAGTGGTAATGACTCTCGGGTGGGGGCCTTCATGTGTTTCTAGTCCCAAGGCTTGTTTGAAGTTTTAATACCTTTCTAGTCACTAGGATTATTTTCTTATCTAAAACTAGCTCCACTATTGTTCTAACACATAGCTTTTACAGTAGAGGGGCATGGGTTTGAATAGCTATTGTGCTAGGCTCAGTAATAATAATTTATAGGGAGTTTACAAAAGGACTGAGGGCTGTTCAAGATGTATTTGGTTTATAGTTTCTTCATCCTACCCTACGCCCCAGTTGCAATAGCATATTTTGGGGGTTTATTAGAAACTACACCCAGTTTATTAGAGGAAAAACAAGGGATGAAGCTTTCCAGCCTTTCCTTTCCTTCTTCTCCTTTGAATCTGTTGCGTCCCTTTTTGAAAATGTTTGGCTTCCCCGAATGTTAAAGAGACCACTTTCCTCACATTTAATCTAGTAAGCTTCCTCTATACAGTCTACAGCTACTCTAGACTGAGGGCTGAGTTGTCCAGAGGAGCTGATGAGACCCCTAACCCAGAAGTCGACCCAAACGGGGAGAATTCTGAGTAGCGTAGAAAATAAGAGAGAATGAGTCAAACCCTGAAAGAATTTTCTGATCCCCCAGCCTAGGAATCTTCATGTGAACAAATTCAGAACCCAGATGAGGTGGGGAAATATCTAGAAGAGAGCTACCGTGATGACTTTACAGAGAAAAAGATCCTTGCAAAAAGCCAGGCCCTAGCCTTTGCTTATCGCACACTGCTGAATACTGTAGAACAGCAGATAGAAGCAGGGGGCAGGGAGACAAATCAAAAGCTGCCCCAGTAACTCAGGCTGCAGCCAACACCCCAGCTACTCAGGTTCTAGCTAAACCAAACAGTGAATCTACGCCTGCAGCTAAACAGACAATAACCCTCAACCCAATCAAAACAAGACCAAATGTGAAAAACGTACTCTACTCTACAGCCGGGAGCCAAAATCTGTCCTAAAACCTTTAACAAAAACTGCCACTAATTAAATCTGCTTTCTAAAAAAACCCCTTCAAAAGTTCTCTTCCAAATTTACCCTAAACCAAGACAACTTGTCATCTCCTGTTTTCTGCCTTTTTTCCCCTTACATTTCTTCACCCACCGGTTCCTGTCAGTGGCTGTTTCTCTTCAGTAGTTGATGGGCTTCTCTTCTTTTTTTCCTGCAATCCCCTACTCAAAATTATGGCTGCCAAAGTAGTGGCCCAAGAAGCCCCTGCCTGTGCATCTGCTGAACAGAAAGTCTGTGCTCAACTTGAAGAATCTCACTAAAACCCCAACGGACTTCCTGCTGCACTTTGGGTTGTTTTCCCCTTCCTAGGCAGTCTTCATAGTGCTCTAAATAAATAGGTACCCTGAGGGGTACACATTCCAGGCGAGCACCCACTGCACAGCTCCAAGTAGATCTCATAGATCTCATCTCCATCTTCATCACCTCACAGTGGCTATGACTCCTGCATGGAAGAGACAGGCTGCGATGCTGCTTTCTGCTTTTGGTCCTTTTTTTGGCAAATAAAATATTTTATTTTAAAACATTCAAACCCTGGAGTTTCTTCCTACTTTCACCTACTTGAACTGCCTTGACATCAAAACACTGCCCCCGGACATTACAGCCTGGCTGGTGTATGTTTGTGTGCACAGACCAAAGGTGCCACATTGTGTCCGTGCCCCGGCTCTCTGTTAATGTCCATTTCGACTGACGGCGGAAAGGGGGGACTCTGCCAGCTCTGTGCTGCTCGGGGGCCGGGGCTGGGCCACCAGGGCCGCAGAGCTCGCTCAGAGGCTGCCTCAGCCCCGGCCGCCATCCTGTGCGTGGCTGCCTCAGCCCCGGCCGCCATCCTGTGCGTGGTGGCAGCGCTGAGGGCTCTGGGAGGGACGCCCTTCCCCAGAACTGTTTCCCAACTTTTCCTTTCCCAGGAGGGCACTTGGAAATGTTTCTTCTGGCCTGACTTACCCTGCTTCGGCCTTGTCAATACACAACTTGCTGTCTTACTCACTTTACTCTTATAAGGTTCTAAGAAGAGAATAGAGACATACTGTGATTATGATGCCCCAAAAAGTAGGCCAGAAAACAGTACTCCATAGTGTAGGGCCTGTAGAGCAGGTATTTGGTTTAGTTGACAGCAGAGTGAGGGCAATAGCTCCACCACAAACTCACTTGTCCATTCCTTGCACAGTACAAGCTTTTAAACTTTTTCAACTTAATGTACACATGGTACTTTCCTAACCTTCATATTGCAACATATTTTCTAATGACATGATTATGTAAGCCCTGGTAGCACATGTACAGTTTCTTCACGAGGTGGTCATCTGTGGGTGACAGCCTGGTCAGAGAGAGAGAAACGACATTCGTTTCTCCCAGCAGCTTGTGAGACCTTTTAGGGAGTTGTACAAATGATGGTAACTTTGTTAGTATAAACAACTTGCAGGTGCAATTGTCTATTCTGTTTTTCTGTTCTTCTCAAGGACTGTTTGTGAGAAAGATGTTTTTGTTAATTAGCCAATCAAGTAGAATGTGTCAAACCTGTCTATAACAGAGAGAGCACTTGTATTCAACTTTCTTCTTCTGCAATTCAGTCTCTGGTGAGCTTGTGTCACTCAGGACTTAATGGTGACAGTTGTCAGCCTCTGGTGGTCGTTTTGGATGAAGGCTCACAAGGCTTCCTGTGTCTTCAACTTTTTTACCTCTGTTTCTGCACATGCTCTACAAGATTGTCTGCTCAAATAGCCAGTGGTTAATTAGCCTTTTGCAGTTAGCTTGTTCTGCTAAATTTGCTGATTTCTAGAAAGTGCTTCATTCCCATCCCCTGGTACAAAGTAACTACTTCTTTCTGCACAGCTACAGCTTTCAGCATAGCTCAAGCACAATCTCATTGCCTCGGCATCCAAAAGAAGGAAGGGAAGAGGGGGCAAACCAGTGAGGGTGATGGGTCATTATCTTGTTGCCCAGGTATCAATTATGAGATTAATTAAGGGGTGTTCTCGTCCATCAAGTACGTGTGGGGATACCATAGGGACAGAGCCAACGCGTGGATTTGGAGCCTTGGGGTGTTGGCATCAAAGTCCTGCTCTTGAGAGGGGTGCAGGGACACAGGGGCTGTCAGAGGACAATGAGAGACAGGGGACATGAGGCCATAATGGCCAAGCAAGATCCTGCCCAGCATGGCAGCAAAGACATTTCCTCCCCGTGGCCTTGGCACTCCAGGGCACCCCAAAAAGGGCCGAGGAGTCCTGTGTGTAACCAGGAGGGATGACTGACATCACTGTGGGTCCCAGCATTCCCCAGTCCCTTGCTGGCCGTTCAGTGCACACTGGGGCCGCTGGGCATGTGTGGAACATGGGGATGGGGTGCACAAAATTAAAGGGGGACCCCAAAGTGGAAGGAGTGGAAGCCAAAATCGCTGGGTGGAGATCCCCAAAACAGAGGTGTGAAATCCCAAAATGGAGGGAGGAACCCACAAAATTGGGGCAATGCCCCAAAAACCACATGAAGCTGTTCTCTCCCTCCATTGTTTACCAACAAGAGTTCCATCTACCAACTCTAATTTCAGCAAAGAATTCCAAGTGTTTGAGCTGAAACTCATTCTGAGCAAACTTTGTAGAAGTGATCACAGAATCACAGAATGTTCTGTGTTGGAAGGGATCCACCGAGTCCAATTCTGAAGGGAATGGCTTGCTGGCAGGGTCAGCACCAAAGACACCCACCCCAGCTTAAGGAAGAAGTGTCATTGACTGTAGGGCAAAGCAGCACAGAAGTACAAAAGGATAAGCTAAGCAATGCACCTGATCATTACTAGAAAAGATTGCCTGTAGGGATTCAGAAAGATACATCACCAGTTACCCTCACACTTGACCATTGTCCTGACACACACGTCAGCTGGGGATGCCCTGTCACACCAAGGGATTGGAGAAGCACTTCCAGTCACTGGGAATTCCTATGTGGTTTGCCCACCCTCAGGCGAGGCCGCCAACTTTGCACCAAGTGAGAGGGCCCAGATTTTATACTGTTGAATAAACAAGCTACCATAACTTCTAGTGCGGGGAGATCTGGTTTCATCCTCCTCTTGGCCAGGGCTCAGGGAGGAACTAGGGGAGTTTGCTTTGAGCCTACACCTTCAAACAAAGCCAGATAGAGATGTGATAAATGAATATGATTTGTGCCAATAATTGTAACTATATCGATATTTTAGAAAATATTTGTTAAAAAGTAATAGGGGAAAGTGATATGTAATTAGCATCACAAAACAGCTGTTCGCAGATGTTCATTAGATCCAGGATGGAGTATTGAGATATTTTAGCACAAACGGCCTTGGGAAGGACAAAGCTGGGAAAAACTCCAAGAGTGGAATTGACATTGAGACGAATGAAAGTCCAGGAAACTTCTTCTTAGGCAAGAATGGCCTTGTAGACAATTAAGCTGCCCATATGGCCCTGGGCGCAAGGCTGGTGCCCCACAGGACATGGGTGCCACCCATGGTGGGGCACAAGGGGAAGGCTGAGGAAGCAGAGCCCAGAGACTGTTTGGAAGAAATAACAACAATTTATTTTTCTAAAAAGAAGGAGTTGAAGAGCCTTGCTAGTTCTACTGGCAGGGGGGCCTCTTGCAGGGGTGGGGAGAGTTGGAGGCCTTTCTCTTTAGGGACCGCTGGGGCCACCCAGGCAAGCAGTGCCTGCCTTGGGTGGGACCAGAGGGTCTGAGGCTGGTGCTCTGGACAGATGGATCAGAGGGACCTGCCTCATCCTGGGGCTGGTCCTGCTCTGGGGACACCAGCACAACTGGGGGATGGCTTTGACCCCTGCTGGGGGTGGCCTCCGTTGTGGCAGCTTCCTCTTCTTCCTCTGTGGGGACTTGAGGGCTGCTGGGTAGAGTCCAAGAGCTGGGTCTGGGGCTTTTAGGGCTGGAGGAGTTGGGGTTGTTTGGGCTGGAGAAGCTGGGGGAACTGTGGCTGTTGGGTCTGGAGAGGCTGGGGGAGCTGGAGAAGATGGAACTGGAGCTGCTGGAGCAGCTGCTGGCTGCTGGGCTGTCATCCTCATCTGCGGCAGCGTGGGAGTGCAGCAGACTCTGGGCCCCTGAGCTGCAGTGTCTCACAGTGATGTCGATGGTGCCCTGGACCAGTGGCACTGTGTGTTCCTCCAGGAAGCCCTGCAGACTCTGGATCATGTCCTCCTGGTCTGGCCCACACACACAGAGAACATACAGGATGGCACTCTGTGCTCCTTGCCATCCACCACTGCTTCCTTTGGATGGCCTCCATCCTCTGGTTCAGCCAAGTCCGCACAGGGTCCAGAAGTTCCCGTCATCGACGGAAAAGTCCTGTCCAGACCTTGGGCAGGACACCGCCGACAGCTCTGGCTGGTGTCTCCTGAGGAGAAGAGGGATGGGCCGGCACAGGGCCATGGGGGCTGATCTCGTCCTGGCCGCCGGGAGCTCGCTCTGATGAGCTCGTGGCTGCTGGCAGCTGCTCAGGGGCTGTGATGACAATCTCTAGAGAGTCACCGGCATCATCAGAAAACCTGACAGTCTCTATTGCTCCTCTGCACAGTGGGCATGATGGATTTGTCTGTGCCCACCGCAGGATGCAGCCCCGGCAGAACTGGTGGCCACAGGGCAGAGTAGAAGCCACATCATCCCAGGTGTCCTGGCAGATGGCACAGTTGCCATCTGTCTCTGTGGCCATATTTGGCTGCTGCAGCACGTTGGGGAGGGCTGAGGATCAGGAGCTGCTCTCTGTTGCCGGTGTCACACCCTGCAGGAGAGGGGAGGAAGGAGAAGGACACCCTCCCACCTCCCTAAAGCCCTGTCACCTGCCCACGTCTGACCAGGGGACGTTTCCTGTCAGTGCTGCAGGTACGCTCTGCCCCAGCCAGGCAGGGCTGGGGAAACCCTGCTGGTTGCTCTGGGACTGGCACTGGGACCTGCCAAGAACAGGCACCACTCAGCACCAGAGAAACCTGGCTTGACCCTCCACACCTTGCAGTCAGGCTCGGTAGGAGTTCAGGCCAGAGCCAGGCTGGCACCGGCTCTGCCCACGTCTGTATTTAAGCAGCGAGGGGGGACATGTCACAATCCTGCGCTCGGTGATGTCACCCTGAAACATGGGGTTAGAACTAGAAGATATTAATCATAGAAATTAGAAGGTATTGAATAGTAATAGGCATATAAAATAATGGATATTGCTTAGGGCCACATCCTTATGTTACATGAGAATATACCGTATCCTGGCCTATGGGAAAGGAAGAGACTACGTGCAGAGCAGCAAGGAGAGACCTGATAAGGAGAAGGAATGTATATGGAAAAGAGGATACAGGGTGTAAAGACAACTGAAAATGGGGCCCCTTATGTTCTGGAAACAGATGGATCCTGGCCCCTGGCTTGGACCGTGGCCAAGGAATCAATGGGCATGTGCAAAGCAGTTGGGTCGAAAAGTCAGCCTGAAGAAGACCATTCTTACTTCATCCCTCTTACGACCCCCGAAGCCTGGGACGACCACCAGAGACAGCTGCGCAGGCGCAGAGGACCGACAAGCTGATTAGCATAGAGAGCGGAGAGGGAGGGGAGCCAGGAAATGACCCATGGGGAAACTTAATGCATATGTAACACTCCAGGGGATAAAAGAACACATGTGTAAGCAAGGGGCACGCATGTATTTGGGAAATGTCCCACATGCGTCCGGCCGAATAAACATACCTTCTTTAAAACTCACTCTGTCTCTGAGTTTTAGAGTCTGGCTCCGCGGGTCACCCTCCATCAGGAGGCCATGTCCATGCCAATGCATGTTGATAGGAGAAAGAAGAAAACTTCTGCACTTCCATATTGCTCTGCCTTGGCCACCTGTGTCATGTGTCCATGGCCGTGTCTCATCCCTGCTCCTGACACCTTGCCAAGGTTTTCTGTGAGGAGCGGAGTGGTGGGAGCTGCCAGCATGAACGGCCTGTGGCTGGATGATGTCTCCTCCTGTCACTGCCTTTCTGTGGCAGTGTCGGGATTTGGAGAACCTGGGTGCTGGTGGCCAGCCCGGGGTGAGAGTGTCCCCCACCCCGTGGGACAGGGTTGTGTCCCTGCTTCAGGGAGAAGCAGGAAGGAATGTTTTGCTCCAGCCCCATCCACTCCCGCTGGCACTTGCCCACAGTGCCGGGTCCCTCTCCACTTACCAAGTTTCTGTGTTTCTGGAGTTCAGTGCCTTTGTGCTCCTTTCCAGAGCCTCAGGAAGGACCTGGAGTTGCTGTCCCAGCAGAGTGGGGTACAAGGGCCAGAGGAACCCTGTCGTGACTCTGGAGAGCCCAGGACCCATCACCGCGTGGGCCATGCTGTGCCATCATCCCTTCCTGCCTCTGGCTATTGTCATCCCTGAGAGTCATCAGCCCAAGCAGTTCTTTCTTCACTTGGAACTAACTTCTCCTGGTTTGAGGCTTGGCTGGTGTGAGGCAAGGATGCTGTGTGCAACCACCATGTGGCTCTGCCTCAGGGTGCAGAGATCTCTCTTCAAACCTGTGCAAATGGAGGATGTCCATTGCCATACTTTGGTGCTTAACAATACACAAGGAAAAAGACGGAAGTTTGTTCATCAGGACTTCTTTGTCTTGTTATGGGGAGGGTGTATCTCCTTGCTTGAGAAACTGCCTCCTAAAATATGCAGTTATATTCCATTTCATTTGGAATTGGACTTTTAACGGTCTAAATGTGCAGGCAGACGCTGGAATTTCAGAGTACCAAAATATTCCCTTTTTCCTGGGGTAACTAATGCACCCCAGGAGGTGCATTTCATGCTTCAAGAGGACTCTTGGCCAAGGTGCTGATTTGATGTTGACTTCCTTGCACATCTGTGGCCCAGAATATCCCCCCATTAACTTGCTGCCATGATCCCATTTAATTTCTTTTTCTCTCCTGTCCCGTGGGCCCTGAAATGATGAAATGACAGAAAGGGTGGGGATGGAAGGGACCTTTAGAGATCATCTAGTCCAAGACCCCCGCTATGCTCGGGGCCACTCTTCACTAGACCTCGCTCCTCAGACCCTCATCCAACCTGACCCTCAACACTCCCAATGAGGGCACATCCACAACAGCCATGGGCATCCTGTTCCTGGCTTTCCCTCGAGCAGAGGGGCAGAACTCCCTCCCTTGACCTGTTGGACATCCCTCTTTAGACACAGCCACAGAGGGCTTTCAGGGCTACAAGAACACAGCTCATAGCCAATGTTTCCTTCTCAAGGATCTCCCAGTCCTTCCCCACAGGGCTGCTCTCAATCCATGCATCACCCCTGCTGTTCTGCTAAATTCTGGAATATGCCTTTCTAAAGAGCAGGCATTTCACACACTGGGAAAAAAAGTTGTAGGTCTAAGGAAAGGAGGCTGAGCCAAGTGGTGGCATAGAAATACAGGTGAGGTAGACATTCCTCTTTGATGAGAGGAATGGTTTTCAGGTTTGGGGTGCAAAATGTAACATTTGGGGAAGGAGAAAAAGGCACAGAAATTCAGGCTTTCAGCAGCTGAGAGGTGGCAGTATTAGAACACGCAGCAGTTGGTGAAAGCCATCTCTCTCCTTCAGGTTCCTGCTGGGTGGGAAGGTGCTGGGAGTTGTGGTGGCTGCACTCACCCTTTGCTGGGAGGATGATCTGTACCAGGGGAGAGCAGAAAGCTGCCATGGTGAGCAGAACATGCGCAGAGCATTGCAGTTCAGAGAATGACACTGCCCCTGAAGAGCAAAAAGCTTGAAAGCATCTAATTCTGTGCAGCACTGGTGTCCAAATTTTCTCTTCTAGAACATGCCCCTTTTCGTATTCTGCAGATGAATTATCTGGTTTTTATTGAATACATGGGGTATTTTTCTTAAGGTTTTTGGGAGAACTCTCAAGTTTATTTTTATTTGCAATTTACATCCAGCATTTATACAGGTTTTTTAAATCGTTCCTTTGTAAATACTTGGAGAACAAATACCCAACCATTTTTTATTCCTTTGGGATATTGTGATTAGTATTCTTAGAAAGAAAACTTGCTGAACAAGTGTGATAACACAGAGAGCGGGAAAACAGAGATTAAAAGGAATGAAGATTGTAAAATTGCGCTGTGCAGAAGAGACCCACAGACAACCACTGTAAACACAGCTGAGAGATTCAGCCTGGAGTAGAGTGGAACTCATTCACTGAAGATCTCTGGTGCACAGGAATGCAAAGACTGAGGAGAAAAGGAGAAAGTCGTTCAGTCATTTAGACTCCTGGAAGCATTGTCTAGAGATCTAAAAAGCTATTACATTACAAACCTAAAACATCCCCAAATGGATTGATAAGTGTGATGTGCACATCTCTGCTGTTTTCAGAGTCAATGAAACTGACAATTAGGAATGGGAACCCAGATGTTTATCTCCATTACTCTAACAACACCTTAACAAGGCACTTGAGGAGCTGAGCACTAACATTCTCACCCTGCTGTATTTCCTTTACATTTGAATTCCGGCTGGTAGAAGAAGAGATCTGGCTCTAATTGCTCCCCAAGTTAGCTGTTGCACTTTCAGGTTAGGAGTACATGTAAAATTCAGCTAATCACTCTATCCATGAATATTCCACTACTGAACTGACATACAGAAACATCCTTTTTCTCTTTGTACCTTCCTAAGTGGTGCCCTAATTAACAGGAGATTTGTGTAAAGCACACAGGGAATCACCAAAATTGCTGAAATTGACTCTCAATTTCATTAAAAAAGCTTCTGAGAAAAGGCTTGACAGGATCACTAAACAAACTGAAACTTGGAAGAGAAACATGCATTTAGCACTGATCAAGAGAAAATAAGAATAAATCCTGTCAAAATTCCAAGTAGAAGATAAGGAGAAAGACAGGAAGCACAGGGAGAAAAAGTCCCTGTCAGATGACCTGTGGAAGGTAACTTGGTGCCCCAGCACTGTTGAGGACGTTCCCTGCCATTGGTGCAAGCAGCTGGAGACATAAATATTGATGGATTTGGGGGCCACAATCTTGGTAGTGCAGTGTCGCCGTAGAGCAGGACAGGAACGAAAATGACTCCAAATCAAAGGCAAAGAGAATGAACTCTGATTTATTTCAAATGCACCACTCTACTTATAGAGAACATCGTGCGGACTAATTTCATTGGTCCTAGAGTAAAAACATCTCACACCATTGGTGTGCAGTGAATGACGCACTGTGGCAGAACATATCTATCAACCATGTGAACAACAAGATAGATTAGAGAATTATTTACATTCTCTCCCAACTGTCTCCCAGGCTCTCGCCTGGTTAGAAAACATTCTCTTTTTCTCTCTGACTGAACTGAGAATATCCACAGAGGACATCGTTTAGGACCAGCTTTTCTTCCAGCGGGGGATGGCGTCAGGTGGGTCCCGTCTGCTTGGCATGGTGGGATCAGAGCTTTGGGGAGATGGCAGCGAGCACAGGAGCATCCTGCTCTGGGCAGCTGCTGAGGGCTGGATGTGCCGTGGCTGGCTGCAGGCTGGGCACATGTCCTGCCCTCCTGCTCTGCTCCCAAAGGCAGCAGGGATGGGCAGCTCTGGGCACAGCTCTGGGCACGGCCAGCATGGCCTGGGCACTGCGGGCGGCTGGGACAAGGGGACAGGAGCCTTCAGCTGACGGGCGCTTTCTGGTTTCTCTCCTTGCAGCCGGGCTCTGCGGGTGCTGAGGCTGCTCTGGGCTCTGCCAGGGCTCTGCTGGAGCTCAGCACCGGGCCGCAATCAGCCAAAGAAGAAATGGGGTGACCTGCAGCACAGACCTGCTGGAGCATTTCAGCAACACAGCTCAAGGTTGCAGAGTGTACACCTCCCAGGGAAAACATGCCACCACCCAAAAAATAAACTTGTTCAATAGCTTCTGAAATGAAATCAATCTGGGATGACCCCAAATGACATTTTGCAGCTTGCTCAAGCTGTATCTCAGCCCTTCTCTGAACAGTTCTCTCTCCCACCTGCCTTGTACTTCCCAACTGCTCCCTCTTTTCCCCCAGTGAGTTCCCAGCCCATGGCAGTCCCCATCACACTGTTGCCTTCCTTGGTGCCCCTCACCACGAGGAAGGCCGAGCCCCAGGCTTAGGGACTCATCCTGTCACTGGCTGAGGAGCAGCAATGTCTCAGAGGTGCAGTGGGATTTTAGTGTCATTCAGAGCTGCTCTCCAGCCCTCAGCTCTCCTCACTGCTGAGTTCCCACTCCCTTTTCCTCGTCCTTGCAGCAGGATGAGCTCTGTGAATCCCCTTGAGCTTCCCCACTCTTCCCAGCCCACGCACCCCCCTCAGTTAGGCTGAAGCTGCAGCTTCTCTGTCTCCTGTGGCACACCAGTCCAGTCCCCTGTGCGGGGAGCCCCAGCCCCAGAGCACAGCACTCAGCAGTGCACTCCGGGCTGGAGCAGCTCCCTCCCAGCCCCAGCCCAGGGACCCCTCCAGCCCCAGGGCTCGGGGCACTGTCAGCACCCGCTGCTCCAGCCACCGCTTCTGCTGGCCCTGACAGCAACACCCAAACTGGGGCTGATCCCGAGGGAGCAGCAGCAGGGCCTGGATCTGATCCCTGACTCTGGGCCAGGGCTGGACAAATGACCCCCAGCAGCAGCAGCACATGGAGCTGACTTTCAGCACAGCCCCTGCCACTCTTCCCTCCCGTGTGCAGCGGTGTCACAGCAGCCTGAGGCACCTGGGAGCCCCCAGGGCCAGCAGGGACTTGAGATGGCAGCCCTGGGCTCCTGGAGCTTGTGCAAGGAACGGAGCTGGGGACTCCCTGTCCATGGGGAGCTTCCAGATGGAAAAGGCAGCTCCAAGGGCAGAGAAAGGAGGGTCTCGACCCCTGGATCTGTGCCAGTCCCACAGTCCTGGGCAGCAGCCACCGAGCCCTGGGGGAGCAGAGGGCACAGCAAGAGGGACAAAAGCAGGCAAGGTCAGAGACTGGAGAGAGCCAGACCCGGCAGCAGGAACAGCTGCTCCATTGCACTCTTGGAGAAAGCTCTTGGCTGGTTCAAAGCGCTGAAAGGCGTGCTGGGCAGAGAGGAGGCCACACCAAACACTGCTCCTGTTTCCACAGCCTCCCCTCTCCGTGTCCCAGAAGGAATTGGATGGACTGTGTTCTTCTCCCCGAGTCGTCTGGTTCAGCACGAGCAGCTGAGCACCAGGAGCTGAAGGAGCTGAAGCCTCAGGCCTCAAGAGCTGGGCCTGAGGAGACTTTGTGAGCAAATGAATGCTGCTAACATGGACCTGGCTGAATGCAGCAGATGGAATCATGGAAACACAGAATCCTTTCTGTTGGAAAAGACCTCTGAGCTCATCCAGTCCAGCCGGTCACCCAGCAGTGTCGAGCCCAGCACTAAACCACTTCCCTGAAGTGCCAAGGCCTGGACAACAGCCCTGAGTGAGGCCCTGAGCCAAAGGTGGCCTCGGGATGAACCTTCCAACCAAAGGTTATCTTTGTATCTGCTCACTAATGAAATATGCATGGTCATTAGCGCTGTGATAGATGTATCCACTCATTAGTGAAACATGGATTGACCTTTCTGTGTTTAGAAGCCAGGCAAGGCCATGAAATCTGACATCTGGCCTTGTCTGGGGCTGAATGGTCAAAGTCGCCTCCCTTGGTTCCTCTTGGGCCCTGGCCAGGCTTTGGGAGGAACCCAGGAGGAGGATGAAACCAGATGTTCCCGCACCAGCAGCGCTGTCAGTTTGTTCATTCAGCACTGTCAGAGCTGGGCCCTCTCCCAGCGAGGCTGGAGCCCCACCTGTGGCTGGAGGCACCTGCAGGAATTCCCAGTGTCCAGGAGTGGCTCTGCAGCCCTTGGCTGTGACAGCTTCCCCAGCTGCTGTGTGGATCTGGGGCATGGTAAAGCCTGAGGGTAACTGGGGCTGGATCTTTCTTAATCACTGCTGCAATCTTTGGTGCTGATGGCTGGGTGCATTGCCGAGCTGCTCCTTTTGTGATTCTTTGCTGCTTTGAGCTACAGTCAATGACACTGAGTCCTTCAGTTGGTGTCTGTGTCTTTGGTGCTGACCCTGCCCACTGGGGAAACAAAACTGGCACAGTCTGGCCAGATCACAACAAAATGTCACTTTTTAAATGTAAATGTGAGGAATCAGTCCCATCAGAAATTCCCAGATGGGAAGCCCTTCCCTGGAGTTCCCTGGCTCTGGAGTGGGCTGAGGTCAGAGCACCCTGTGAGCAGTGGGGCACTCTGTTAAAAGAGGCTGAACCCCTGGATGTCTTCAAATGCATCCAAAACTTGCATGTGGAAGAAGGAAAAGAAATGTGGGTTTGGGAATATGTGGGTGAAGTTTGTAAATGGCACACTGGAAACAGCACCAACAGAAGGAAGAATTGCTTTTGGAATGCTCCCACATGGAGGGACAGAGGAAGGTTAAAACTTGAGCTCAGGTTCGTTTGTGCAAGTGAAATATAATATTATTATTATCATCATTAATGACAGTTATATAAAAATAGAACATGATTATACATTTTTTTCAGATAGAATTAAAAATTGATAATGTGAAATAAGGCTGACAATGCTAATATGTCACCTTTGGCTGCTCACTGTGACACTGAATACCCTACAGAAAAGGACTGGCCAAGACCCAAATGTCACAATAGAACTTTGTGAATTGTGTATAATGAATAAAGGAGGAAGGGATGCTGTGGAAACCCAGGACACCAGGAGTATTTCTCTGTCTGCTCTGGGGTGTCCTGACCCCCAGGGGAGCACTGACTTTGACCCTCATTCTTGGAGAAAACTTCCAAAGCCTCAAGGTAAACTAGAAACACAAAAGTGTGAAATAGATTGTAGAGATTGTAGAGAGGAGTTTAGTATGTCACATGGGTAAGAAATTAAGGCTTTAGGATTTTTAGTATGTTATAGATGGATTCAAGATTGTTATAAATGAATGCTCCAATTTATTAATTTTTATAAACGCCAGTCACTTGGTTTTTAAAATTTTAAGTTTAATAATAATAAAATGGTTATAAAATAGTAATACAATTAGAGTAATGAAAATTTAGAGTTAGGACAATTACAAGACAATAAAAAGCAAAGAATTACGGACGTCCGGATGCTCTCGGGCACCTAAGCCCAATAAGCATGCCTTGTGAACAAAGGAATAACCTTTAAAAGCAGTAGCCTGTTGCATATTCATACATCTCATACATGATGCATAAATTCCTTGCAAATTAAGAACTTTTCTGGTTTTTGTCAACTTCTTCCCCTTAATCCTGGTGGTTCCATAAAGACGGAGAGAAGGTGGAAGAATGTTTGTCTTTTCCGATAAGGAGGCAGTAATTCTTTATGGGCCCCCATCATTGTCATCTCTGTGTGAAGAGTTTCTTCATTATCTCATCTCTTGCTTGAGCTAGTAAAAAAAAAAAAAAAAACCCACATACATAGGCTCTATTTCAACTACAAAACTACATTTACCATACTATTAAAATGTTAATACAGCACTTCTAATCAATATAACATAATACATATAGTATTCAATTTAATATTTGCGAAAAGCCAATCATAAAATATGCATTTTTCACATTAATTAAAGAAAATTAATAAATTGTCCAAATATAAATTTAGAGAATAACAACGAAAAGCCACTATCAAAAAAAGGTCAGTGCCGAGCCCGGGATTGGCGCTGGTGAGACACAGGTTTGACCACTGCAGCATAGGGTCCCCTATGTTCACCCCGACTGTTCTGTCCAAGTGATTTATAGATGGTTTTTCTTGCCTGAGGCAAAGTCTCTTTCTTCTTTTCTGGGCTGCACCTATTCATGTGGAGTTCCTTCACTGTGGCAAGTTGAACAGAACCCGTCCGATCGATCCTGCTCCTGGAGTTCGGTATTCAGATGTATCTCCCTGATGGTTCTGGTTATCTCACTCTCAACTACTTATAGCGTGTTTCTCGTTGGGCGTTCCAAACATGTACATGTCACTTAGGGCGTGTAAGTGGTGCCATTGTGTTCAGCTGGATAAGATATACAGAAGTTTATTACATACAACAACTTGCAGAGTAAAATCTCAGACACTTTGTTATATATGGGATTTGACGCAGAAAAAGGGAATTAGAGAAAGGGAATTAGCCCATAAAATGAGAAAAAGACAAGAATGGAGATGCATGAGGGAAAGAGAATGAAGAGAGAAACAAAAAGTTTAGCATATAGAATAGCATGGTAGGTTAGTGAACAAATTTTGGAATAGCAACAGCAAACCGTTTTACCAGCTCAAATGTGCAACTACCAATAAAACAAAAGCAGCCAGCAAAGCAGTTCAGTAATGTTTTCCTTTCTAAATGTCCAGAGGGATTCATCAAATCGGTACAAACATTCTGAAATACCTTGGCTAATGCTGGAGAATAGGAGGGGAACAGAAGCCCGGTGTTTTAAAAATTCTGCACTGGGACATTGAGCAGTCACTGTGGTGGTTTCTCCTTGAAGCTGATGAGGGACAAAGCAAACCTCCAGCCAGCCACCCTGCTGAGAGCTTGGCAGTAAAGAGCCTGCAGCCAAGTAGGTGCTTTTCATCAGAAGTATTCAAAATAGTGTGCCAATATCCAAACCTGACCACTGATTGGTTTGACCCAACTTCCTGAAAAAATTCACTTCCATGTCAAACCACGACAAATATGTAAAATGTAACATAAGATACTTGAAAAATGATGAATGCCAAAGGATCTGAGTATTAGATCTTTCCTCACAGAGAATCCTTTTTGGTAACATCTACATTCCAGGAGCTGCAGTGTAGCACCAGGGAGACAAAGGAACCCACCAGTGCTGAAAAGCACCCATCTCCGAGCCGGCCACGTCCATTCGTTTGCAAATTAGGTCCTTTTCTCCCTGCTGCCAGCTGCTGGTTTGAAATACTGTGAAGCAACCTTCCCGTCCTAGGTGGGGTGCTTAAAAAAACTTACAGAATATTTCTTACCAATATAACATATTTCATACATCTATTTCTCACAAGCACGAATTATCTAAAATATACATAACAATTCCATGAGTCTATCTGCTGCATTCAGCCAGGTCCATGTTAGCAGCATTCATTTGCTCACAAAGTCTCCTCAGGCCCAGCTCTTGAGGCCTGAGGCTTCAGCTCCTTCAGCTCCTGGTGCTCAGCTGCTGGTGCTGAACCGGACGACTCGGAGAGAAGAACACAGTCCGTCCAATTCCTTCTGGGACACGGAGAGGGGAGGCTGTGCAAACAGGAGCAGTGTTTGGTGTGGCCTCCTCTCTGCCCTGCACGCCTTTCAGCGCTTTGAAGCAGCCAAGAGCTTTCTCCAAGAGTGCAATGGAGCAGCTGTTCCTGCTGCCGGGTCTGGCTCTCTCCAGTCTCTGACCTTGCCTGCTTTTGTCCCTCTTGCTGTGCCCTCTGCTCCCCCAGGGCTCGGTGGCTGCTGCCCAGGACTGTGGGACTGGCACAGATCCCGTGGCGGAGACCCTCCTTTCTCTGCCCTTGGAGCTGCCTTTTCCATCTGGAAGCTCCCCATGGACAGGGAGTCCCCAGCTCCGTTCCTTGCACAAGCTCCAGGAGCCCAGGGCTGCCATCTCAAGTCCCTGCTGGCCCTGGGGGCTCCCAGGTGGGCACAAGTGGGGCAGCACAGCCAGCAGGGAGCCTGCGAGTCTCTTCCAGCCCTGTCTGCTCAGAGTTTGGGCCTTGGAGCCTCAGGTGGCCAAAGGCAGCTGCTGCTGGTCCCTGTGTGTGCCCGTGTTCAGCGGTGCTGCTCCATCCGTCTGTGCCCAGCAACGGGGAAAAGCCTCAGCCCTGCAGGGCCAGGAGCTGCCGGGCTCTGCCTGAGCAGCTCAGCCAGAGGGAAGGGAGCTGCTCCCCACGGGAACCAGGAGCCAAGGGCTGGAGCACCTTGTTCTGGGGCAGAGCCCAAATTCTGTGAGGGAGTAACAGAGTTATTCACGTGCACGGGTGTGTCAGCTCTGCAGGTGCTGTGCCTGCACACACATGGTTCGAGATGTGCAAAAGAATTCTGCAACTCTTGGCTGGACCAGGATGTCAGCAGTGCTGAACTCCAGCTTAGTCCAAAGCAAACACCTGACACCTCTTCTCATATCTGCTAGATTTTTTACCTCAGGGTATCCAGAGAAAAGTAAACAGAGGAGTAAATATTTTCATTGTTTATCAGAAATGTATCTCATTTTGCTGAACATTTCTTTTTCAGGATGTGTTATCTGCTTAAAAAGAAAAAGAAAAAAGAAAAAAAAAGAGAAAAATATGAAAGAGAAAAAAAAGAAACAAATGTGTAGTGAAAATCTTTTGTAATTTGGATTAAGAGGTAACTGATCTATTTAAAAGGAGAACTCATTTACTTTGTGCATGTTCTGATGGCCTGGATCCATCTTATGGACTGACCTCAGCATCTTTTTTTTAAAGACTTTGGGTTTTGTTCCCTATATTAAGATTTTTTTTTAAATTGGAGTTGAAGCAATAGGAGGATGAGAGATGGATTGTGCACAACTGTGTCTTGAGAACAAAAATATTGCAGTTTGAAACTTGGACCTAAAGTATTGAAAATGAAACTTACAAATCCCAGTGCATTGTGTGACAGCAGCTTTTCCTATAGGATGTGCAGCATCACAAAGACTTCATCAGTGGGGTTGGGAGTGCTTGGAGCTTTGTCCTGTGCCACTCTGGGATGTCATGAACCAGGACTTCACCTGCCACCAGCCCAGGTCACCCTCTGCCACCGCAGCTCCTTGGGCCTTGTGTCCCCAGAGCAGACACAAAGTGTTTCTGCTGCTCCCCCTTTGCACAAATCCACAGAGCGCTGGGATTTTTCCAAGCCTCGTGTCTCCATTGGGCCATATTCCCAAAGAACCAGCAGCACATCCTGATGAATACGGCGAGTTACGTGGATGGTTGTCAGCTCCACTTCCTGCCTAGAAATCCTGAAATTGCTTCTAAATGCTGCTCCTTCAGCTCCTGGACACCTTCTCACACAGAGATGGGAAAAAAAATCTCCTGGCCACCGGCTAAAAGGTGAGTTATGCCCAAGTTAGAGCTCTGTGGGAAATCACTCTCCCTCCCTGACGTTTTAATGTATCTGTACATGGGGGTGTGCATGGATGTGTCTTGTGTACAAAGGAAGGAGCGTGCAAGCAACAGGACTGACACATTCAGTGTCCATGCTATTCCATACCCATGGGTACAGAGACATTATGGAAACCCTGGCACAGACAGGGCCTTCTGTCCATGGGTACAGAGACATCCAAGAGCCCCTGGCACACACAGAGCCTTCTGTCCATGGGTACAGAGACATCCAAGAGCCCCTGACACACACAGAGCCTTCTGTCCATGGGTACAGAGACATCCAAGAGCCCCTGGCACACACAGAGCCTTCTGTCCATGGGTACAGAGACATCCAAGAGCCCCTGGCACACACAGGCCTGGCAGCACAGGTTGATTTCCCCACAGGCTGCAGGAGATGAGAACACAACATTTGCCAACACTGACTGCAAGCCACAGCTCCGGGTGCTCCCCATGAACCTCAGCTCTGGGACCACTCTCTGCCCCAAGCTCCAGGGACTGCAGTGGGAGCCCGGCCGGGCTCTGCCCTGGGGCCATCCTGCAGGGACAGCTGCAAACAGGGAGCATTCCCTTGCCACAAAGAGCCAAGCCATGGCTGCAGGGCAGCTGCTCCAGCCCGGAGTGCACTGCTGAGTGCTGTGCTCTGGGGCTGGGGCTCCCCGCACAGGGGACTGGACTGGTGTGCCACAGGAGACAGAGAAGCTGCAGCTTCAGCATAACTGAGGGGGGTGCGTGGGCTGGGAAGAGTGGGGAGGCTCAAGGGGATTCACAGAGCTCATCCTGCTGCAAGGACGAGGAAAAGGGAGTGGGAACTCAGCAGTGAGGAGAGCTGAGGGCTGGAGAGCAGCTCTGAATGACACTAAAATCCCACTGCACCTCTGAGACATTGCTGCTCCTCAGCCAGTGACAGGATGAGTCCCTAAGCCTGGGGCTCGGCCTTCCTCGTGGTGAGGGGCACCAAGGAAGGCAACAGTGTGATGGGGACTGCCATGGGCTGGGAACTCACTGGGGGAAAAGAGGGAGCAGTTGGGAAGTACAAGGCAGGTGGGAGAGAGAACTGTTCAGAGAAGGGCTGAGATACAGCTTGAGCAAGCTGCAAAATGTCATTTGGGGTCATCCCAGATTGATTTCATTTCAGAAGCTATTGAACAAGTTTATTTTTTGGGTGGTGGCATGTTTTCCCTGGGAGGTGTACACTCTGCAACCTTGAGCTGTGTTGCTGAAATACTCCAGCAGGTCTGTGCTGCAGGTCACCCCATTTCTTCTTTGGCTGATTGCGGCCTGGTGCTGAGCTCCAGCAGAGCCCTGGCAGAGCCCAGAGCAGCCTCAGCACCTGCAGAGCCCGGCTGCAAGGAGAGAAACCAGAAAGCGCCCGTCAGCTGAAGGCTCCTGTCCCCTTGTCCCAGCCGTCCGCGGTGCCCAGGCCATGCTGGCCGTGCCCAGAGCTGTGCCCAGAGCTGCCCATCCCTGCTGCCTGTGGGAGCAGAGCAGGAGGGCAGGACATGTGCCCAGCCTGCAGCCGGCCACGGCACATCCAGCCCTCAGCAGCTGCCCAGAGCAGGATGCTCCTGTGCTCGCTGCCATCTCCCCAAAGCTCTGATCCCACCATGCCAAGCAGACAGGACCCACCTCACGCCATCCCCCGCTGGAAGAAAAGCTGGTCCCAAAAGATGTCCTCGGCCTTCTCCAAGGGCACGGCCCATCCATGCCACAGCTGCTCCCAAGCACTTCCCCATCCAGACTGGACCCCACCTGGAACGCTTCCTCCAGGAAAACACACAACAAATTATTGAAAAGAGATTACAGACAAAAAGGGGAACAAGAAAAAAGGTGAAAACTCTTATCTCTGTCAGGGGCTTAAGGAAGGCCCAGCCCCTGCATGCCAGGGAAAAACCCACCCACAGGTGAGGGAAGCCCAGGCTATCTCCCTTCCCCCCTGCACTGCCCCCCAAAATAACGGTGACCCCAAAGCAAACAGGGGCAGTGGAGCAGCCCAAGCCCTTCCTTGCCTGCAAAGCAAAGCAGCCCCTGCACAGGTTCTGGAGTCCCACCTCTGCTCCCACCATGGGGCTTTGTTTGTGTCAGGCTGGCTGCCCCAGCCCCAGCCCCAGCCCGGGGCACGGTGGGTGCTGGGGCTGTTGGTAGGGCCAGGAGCCCACTCCCATTTCATCACCACCCCAGCCCACCCCCCAGCCCTGCCCAAAGCAGCCTGGCAGCCGACTGAAGGATCAGCTGCATCTGCCCCAGCAAAGGGGGAACCTTTGGTTCCTGGCCAGGCTGTGCAATGCCCAAATCTGGGAGCATCCCCCTGTGTCTGGACTCATCTGCAAATTCCCTGTGGAGCCTGGCTTTGGAGAAGGTGCCAGAATCAAACTCCATTATCTTCAGCTTGCTGGTGACCAGGTGGAGGAAGAGGTTGTCATCCTTGATGTCATCCTCGCTGTCCCCAGCAGCAGCAGCCCCACCTGGTACAGCTCCTCCAGGGGCTCCTTCTCCTTCCCTGGGGCCAGACCAGGCTGTCAGGGTTCCGCCCAGGGCCTCAGCTGTCAGGGAACCAGACAAGCATAACCAGCTTGGATGGTGGCCACCAGTGCTTGCCACACCAGGTGTCCAGCTCAGCTCCAGCCCAAGAGCTGCGTGTTCCCTTCTGCTGACCCCTGCTTAGAGCTACAGGCAGGACAAAACCAGTCTGGTTGGCTTTGCCACTGATTGCCAAGAGATGTGTGCAGCTGTTACCTGCCAGGCCCCTGGATCCAACTGTGCACGTGGATCTCTGCCATCCTCTAGGGCAGAGGAACACCCTGCACCCAAGGATCATTGAAAAGCTCTTCTAATGAGGGCCTGTCCAAGGGCTGCATGGACAAACACCTCCTAATGACATCCTGGCACTCTGGGGAGAGAAACCAGGAATCACCAGTCAGTTAGAGAAGTTGCCCCCCTGTTCCCATGCCCAGGCCATGCTGGGTGTGCCCAGAGCTGGGCCTAAACCTCCCCATGGATTCTCTGTTTGGAGGAGAGCAGGACACGTGCCACCTCCTCAGCAGCTGCCAGAGCAGGATGCCCACGAGCTGCTGCTGTCTCCCAGCACTGGTATTGCCCCCGTGCCCAGAGATGAGGATCCACCTTGAGAGAGGCGTCGAGGGAACAAGATCCGCCCCCAGATGATCTCCTGGCCCCTCCTGAACGGGTGCTTCCCCATGACCAGGTGGCACAGCAGGAGGCCCAGGGACCAGATCGTCGCTGCCTCGCCGTGGTAGCATTGGTGCTGGATCCACTCTGGTGGGCTGTAGGACAGGGTTCCTGTGGAACACAGACAGAGTTCAGCAGGGGGATGCTGCTGCTCCCAGAGCCTGGCCCCAGCACCCCATGGCATGTGGGGGCTGCCCCAGTGGCACACGGGGGGACCACTGCCCTCTCGCCAGCACCAGGGCTTGTGTACAAACTCGGGGCTGGAAAAGAAGCCACTGGTGCTGGAAGAGGACAGCAGAAACCCTGGGAAGGCCCAACCATGACACACAAAAGAAAAACTCATCCAGTGATGGAGAAAGCCTGCTCTACTCCCCGCCTGCACAGCCCCCCAAAAATGTTAACAAGCCAAGGCAAACAATGGGAGCAGAGCAGTCCAAGCCCTTCTCGCCGGCACACCAAACCATCCAGGGCAGGGGGTCAGACCCCCCTCTCTGCTACCCCCACTGGGGTTTTTGTCAGGCTAGCTGCCCCAGCTCCAGCCCCAGCCCAGGCCACAGTGGGTGCTGAAGGCTGTCGGCAGGGCTGGAGCTGGCCCCCCTCACACCCCCTCCCAAATCAACCAGGCTCCAGCATTAATCCCATCCCGGCTGCAATAGGGAGAGCCCTGGGGCTGCACCCCGGCTGGGCCATGAGATGCCCAGGAGCATCCCCTGGCAGGGCTCACCTGCAAACTGGGTGTAGGCTGTGTCTTGGAGGAAGGCACCACAGCCAAAGTCAATCAGCTTCAGCTGCCCGGTGGCCAGGTCGAGCAGGATGTTCTCAGGCTTGATGTCCCTGTGCAGGACCCCGCAGCTGGTGCAGTGCCGCATGGCCTCCAGCACCTGGCGGAACAGCCCCCGCGCCTCCTCCTCCGGCAGGAACCTCCGCTCCACCAGGAAACCCGACAGCTCCTGGCACCGCTCCGGACGCTCCAGCACCAGCACGACGCTGTCGGGGAGCTCAAGCCACTCCAGGAGCTGAATGACACCAGCACAGCCAGAGGACACCTTGGCCAGCAGCAGGACCTCCAGGGGCGCGCTGGTGCCGTCGGGCTGCGGGAGGAGCGCGATGCCGTCAGTGGGGCTGAGGCCGTGCCGGGGCTGGGGAACCCCTCAGCCAGCCCGGGATGCTCTGCATGCCCCGCTCAGCCCATGCCCGCTCTCCCTGCAGGGCTCCCAGCGGCTCCCACCCTGCCGGGCCCCGGCTCCTCGCCGCCCGGCACGGCCCAGCTTCTGCCGCTGGCCCCGCTCACTCACCAGCTCGCCCCAGTGCCAGACGCGGTTCCGTGGCACCCTTTTGATGGCCACCTGCGAGCAAAGGAGAGCAGCGGGTTGAACTCGCCGCCCGCCCCGCCGAGCCCCATCCTGCTTCCCCTCCTCCTCCTCCTCCTCCGCCCCCTCCTCCTGCGCCCGCCGCCGGCCCCGCCGCTCACCGGGGCGCCGTCCGAGAGCCGCGTGGCCGCGAAGACGCTGCCGAAGCCGCCGCTGCCCAGCAGCGAACCCAGCCGGTACGGCTCCTGCAGGGCCTCCTGCGCCTTCCCTGCGGGCGGGATGCGGCTGTCAGCGCTCGGCCCGGGGCCAGGAGCGGCCCCCGACCGCCCCCCGGCCGCCCCGGGCCGGCCCTCCCCAGGCGTTCTCTCCCCGGAACGGGACAGCGGCGGCTCGGGTCCGGCGGCCGCGGTGCCGAGCGGCGGAGCTCGGGCCGGGGAAGCCGCAGCGGAGGCGGCGGGAGCGGCCGCGCCGCGTGTGTCCTCCGCGGGGCCCGGGAGGAGCCGGGGCCTGGGCCGGGGCCGGGACTGGAGCCCACGTCGGGGCCGGCGCCGGGGCCGGGCTCGGGCCAGGCGGAGCCAAAGGACGGCGATGCCGCCCCAGCCCCAGGCACTGATGCCCGCCCAGCATCGCCACCGCCAGCACGACCAGAGCCGGGCGGAGGCAAGACCCCGGCGGGACGACCGGGGGAGGGGACGGGGACGGGGACGGGGACGGGGACAGGGATGGGGATGAGGACGGGGCAGCCCCGCCCGGGGCCGGGGGCAGGCTGGGGACATGGCCCCGCAGGGGGAGAGGGAGACTGGGAGAGGAGGGGCCACCGGGAAAGGGAGAGCGGGAGAGGGAGAGGAGATGCGAGAGGGACTCGATAGAGTATCTGCGTGAGCTGCTGCTGCTTTAGCTGCTGCTGCTGTTGCCGCTGCTGTCGCTGCAACTGAAGCTCTGGGGCCGTTTGTCCCCGTGTCCGTTTTTCCGTTGCCTGCTCACCCCCACGCCCAGCCCCCCGCTCCCCGGGGGCAGCCCCTGAGCCTGTCCAAACACGGGAACTTTGCCCTGTTCAGCCCAGACCCAGAGTCTGGACTCCTGCACGGGGGAAGAGGAATCCCCTTGGTCGCTGCTGTGCATTGTCCCTGCTGAGGATCAAACCCTATCGGGGCACATTCCCTGAGTGCAGAATTTGTACCTGACCCAAGCACTGCATTTACCTCTCCAGCAATGATTAAAAAAAAAAAAAAAGAAAAAAAAAAAAGAAAAAAAAAACGGGGAAGGCAAACTGTGTGTAGCTCATGGTATTTTAGAGTGTCTAAAATTCGCCAAGTCATGGATCTTAGAGATGAGATCTATTTGGATTAAGGGGATGGAGCAGTAGTTCAAGATGGAAAAGAGGAGCATACAAATAAACAGAGAAAAACATCTTCAGTTTTTTCTTTCCATTTGCATTTCATTTCTTAAAAGCTGTTTCAGTTTTCCCAGAATCTTCTCCACAGTCCTGTTTGCTCTTTCCAAGAACCTTTCCTGCAGAACGAGGTGCAGCTCCTGTCACAAGATGTGCCACCAACTGCAGCTTCTCTTGGCTTTCCACACCGTGTGTACAGCTCAACTCTTGCAGCACAGCAGGACAAATGTTTGAAGAACTTGACAGCTTGTTCTTTCTTTTCCTTGTGGGCTGGGCAGTTGTGCCATTGGTAAGGTTTCCATTGTTACTGTTCTGCCCTAAGAAACCATGACGGGCTACCGGGAATTGTCAGGGAATGCAAGCCTGACTGAATGCAGAGAAAGAATCTGCAGAGCCTGCAGCCAGAAATGGAGAGCTGTGGGATAATCATTGCAACATCCCCATGGGCATCTTGAAAGTGATCTAGAAGATGAAAATGCTCAGACAGAGGGCATTTGTTTCTGAGTTCAGTGTAGAGGATTCCACATCTAGTGCATTGATTCATAAATCAAGAGTTCAGTCAGTTCATGGAAAGCACCAGAACAAGCTGGACCTCTCAGGAGATGAATGAACCGTGAGGGGAAAGGGGGCGAGGAAAGGGCGGAACCGTGAGGGGAAAGGGGGCGAGGAAAGGGCGGAACCGTGAGGGGAAAGGGGCGAGGAAAGGGCGGAACCGTGAGGGGAAAGGGGGCGAGGAAAGGGCGGAACTGTGAGGGGAAAGGGGGCGAGGATAGGGCGGAACCGTGAGGGGAAAGGGGCGGGGCCAAGGGGACGCGCGGTCCTAAAAAAGCCCGGTTTGGCCTAAAATCACCCAAAAGGGCATCACATGAAGCCTACATCCACATGGTTTGGCCTGAAATCAGCCAAATGGGATTAAAAGTACCCAAAGGGCTCTAAAATCCAAACAATGGAGACTAAAATTGCCTCAAATGTTTTAAAAGATGCATGAAATGGCTTCAAATCACCCTTAAATCTCTCAAATGCACCTAAAATCCACCCTGAAAGTACCTGGTTTGGCCTAAAATCACCCTAAATGGCTTGGTTTGATCTAAAATTGCCCAAAGAAGCAAAAAACCTACTCAAATGGGCCCAAAATCACAAAAAACATACCTAAAACCCCCCATACAGGATTAAGAGTCACCCATATGGACCTAAAATCATCCAAAGGGGTCTGAAATCCCCCCTAAACCCCACCAGATTCGGCCTCAAATCAGCCACAGGGGCTGAAAATCCACCCGAAAAGGCTCGGGATCCCCGCAAGGGATCTGAAGCCCACCCTAAACCTGCCCGGTTCGGCCCAAAATCCCCCAAAGGGGCCGAGCCCGAGGCCGAGCCCGGGATCGGCTCCGGGGTCGCTCCGGGACCTCCGCGTCCGCTCCGGGCAGTTTTGGCCGCGGCCCCGGACGGGCCTGGGCGGGACCGGGAGGGACCAGGGAGGGCTCAGGAGGGCTCAGGGCATTTGGGGCTTTTTTGGGCTTTGGGGAATTGTGTTGGGAGTTTACGGGGAATTGTTGGGGTTTCTGAGGAGAATTATTTGGTTTGGGGGGAGTTGGGGAATTTTGGGGAGTTTGGATTTTGAGCGGTTTTATTGGTGCTTTAAGGTGGAAGTTGTTTTTCTGGGGGTATTTGGGGATTAACTGAAATTTTTTAGTTTTTTTTTAATTTAGGGGGTTTAACTGGGATTTTGTGGGATTCTCTGGAATAATTTTTGGGTTTTATTGGGATTTTTAGGGGATTTGGAAGCATTTTATTGGACTTGTGGGGGCATTTAGTGGGATTCTTTGGGGATTTGGGTTTTTTAGGAATTTTAGTGGGGTTTTGGGGGGGGTTGTGGGGCTTCTTGTGGTTTTGGAGACATTTTGGGGGGGATTTGTGGGGCTTAATTGGGATTTTGTGGGCTTTTATTGGGATTTGAGGGTGTTCTAATGGGATTTTGTGAGATTTAATTGCAACTTTGTGGGATTTATTGGTACTTTCAGGGGTTTAAAGGAGATTTTGGTGCCTCTCAACCCTTCCCTACACCCTGGGACAACTCCAAAGCCCCCCAAAATTCCACTAAAACCCCCAAAATCCCCCAAAACTCACAATAAAACCCTCCAAAACCCCAAAGAATCCCAGAAAATCCCAGTGAAACCCACCAAAATTAAAAAAAAAACTCCCAAAAATTTCAATAAACCCCCCAAAAAATAACCTCCCAAAACCCTAAAAAAATTCCCCAAAATCCAAAATCCTCAAATCCACAAAACCCTGCAAAGTCTCGTAACCCCCCAAAACCCAGTAATTCTCTCCAAAATCCAATAATTCCCCCTAATCTCCCAACAAAATCCCCCAAAGCCCATACATGCCGCCAAAATCTCCCCAAAATCCCCCCAGAGCGCCCCAGACTCACCGGGGGCAGTCCTGGATCAGGGGGCACCGGCCGGTGGAACAGGAGCCACCTCAGGGGGTCCGCGGTGCTTTTTGGGGAGGGGGCACCATGGGAAACCCCCCAAAAATGGGGGGGGGGGGGGAACCCTGTGGCACCCCCTCCCCAGAAAGCCCTCTCCCCCGGTTCAGGAATAGCCAAACTCAAGAAAATGTAAACCAGGCTTGACTTTCCAGAAATTATTTTTGGCCGGGTTTAGCTGCACCCTCCAGGCTCAGGATCACCGGTGTATTTGCAGGTTTTGCTCTGCATCATCAGCCTGCCCAGACTCTGCTCGGTGTTTCACAAATGGAGAAGACAATGGATATTGTGCCAAGCTTCCTTGCAAACAGCAACACCTGCATCAGCATGACAGAAAAGAAGGAAAAAAAAAAAAAAAAGAAAATAATCAGCGGTTAGAACAGAGCCAGTGTCCCACCATCTTCCCCTCCACTGTTATTATAGAGGCAAACCTGGGCCTAAAGCTTCCACCTCTCAGTTCCTGATGCTGTTTGACTTCAGCCTTGACTCCCCTTGATCTACCTGACTGCCGTCCAAGTGGGGCTGGGGATGCTCAGCCTGGAAAGAGGAGACACTGGGGAGGCCTCAGTGCAGCTCTGCAGGACTGGAAGGGTCCCACAGGAAAGACGGGGACAGTGTTCAGCCGGGCCCGTGGCAACAGGACAAGGGGGGATGGCTTTCAACTGCAGGAGGCTGATTGAAGTTGGATCTGAGGGAGCTGCTCTTTTACACGGAGGCTGCTGAGGCACTGGCCCAGGCTGTGGATGCCCCATCCTTGGCAACAGGGCTGTGAGCAGCATGGGCTGGGGAAGATTGCTCAGCTCGGAACAAGATGCTCTTTAGATCCACTGTGATGTCACAGATGTGATGTTCCAGCAGGAACTTCCAGCGTCCAGCAAAGAGCACAACACAACCACTGGCCCTTGTGTCAGCCCACCCTGTGCCAGCCCTCGTGCCAGCTCACCCTTCACCATGTTCCCTGTCACTCTTCTCGTCACCTGCGCCCTGATACTCCCATCAGTCCTGAAAGCTCTCTGTTGCCTGGATTTTGTCATCCGTCCCTGCAGGATGCTCACATTTGTCCTGAGGAAGGTACAGTGCCATTCCATGGAGGTGGACACCCCCCAGCTGCCCGGCTGGGCTGGAGTTCTGTGGGGATGGGGTGGGACAGGGACCCCACTCTGAGGTGTTGCTACCTCTGCAGGCTGTCACCGAGAGAGAGGACGAGATGGAGGTGGACATGCAGGCTGATAGAGAGGAGGACATGGAAGTGGATGGAGAAGAGAGTGGAGACAATGCGATGGAGGTGGACATGGAGATTGATACAGAGGAGGAGATGGAAGTGGATGGAGAAGAGAGTGGAGAGGAAGAGATGGAGGTGGACATGCAGATGGATCCAGAGGAGGAGATGGAAGTGGATGGAGAAGAGACTGGAGAGGAAGAGATGGAGGTGGACATGCAGATGGATCCAGAGGAGGAGATGGAAGTGGATGGAGAAGAGACTGGTGAAGAAGAGATGGAGGTAGATGTGGAAGAGGAGATGGACGTGGAAATGGAAGAGTACCTTGAGGACATGGACATTGATGAGAAAGATGAGGAAGAGGCCATGATCTTGGGATGAAGAGCAATACCAGCAGCAGGACAGGCATGTGGTCCCCACAGGCAGAGCGGGTCCCCTGCTGCCAGGCTGGGACTGGGCTGGGTGGTCCCTGCTCAGGGATGTGGGACCCGGTGCATTGGGTTCTGGTGGCCATCCCCAGCCTGTGCTGCGCTTGCTGGGCCAGCCTGGGGGCACATGGAAGAGCCCTCTCTGCCTGATTGGAGTGACCGTGCCTCTTGCTTTTCCTCAAGGACCGATGGAGATCCCGGACAGAGATGCCACCCTTTTGTACATACCTTGTAGAGTTTGTTGTTGTCTTTAGGCTATAGGTTTTAGGGCTTCTTTTTGTCTTCTGTAAATACGTTTCATAGACTTTTGTTAGATATGTTCTTAGGTATATACGTTCCATAGATAGTTGTTGTTACAAATATTCTTACAATGTAAATGTGTTCTGTGTTTTCTTTGCTGTTTTTCTGAAAATAAACAAGCTTTATTTTTCACACCCCAGTTCTCTTTCCATTTGCTTCAGGCACAGGTAGCATTTGCAAAGTTGTGGTTTCCGCTTGCTCCAGGTTCCCAGGGCTGGAGGTCAGTGGGGGCGCTGGCACAGCCACAAGCTTTTGTTTGGGGGCAATATTGGGAAGGGGGTGGGAGAGGGGGCACAGGGGGAGGTGGGACCCACTGAGGCTCCCCCAGGTCACCCCAGGACCCCCAGGCCCCGTCCCAGCCCCCCCAGTTCCCTCCACAGCCCCGGCTGAGGGGGGCTCAGCCCAGGAGCCGCCGTCGTTCGGGGCTCCCCCGAGGGCAGCCGCCAACGGGAGAGCTCCCGGCTCGGAGAGGCCCCAGCAGAGGAGGGGATCTTGTCCCTCCTCGAGTGCCCTGAAGGGTCTTCAGGCCCCTCTGAAGAGGAGTTTTTCTCTTTTTAGGGATGTCTGGGGGGACCTCACCCCTCCAAGGGTGTTTTTTCCTCCCCATTTTCAGGTGTTTGTGGGGCCACAGCCCCACAAGCCCCTTTTCAGGGGCGATCATGACAGCTTTAAGTGACATTTTTCTGGGGGACTCACTCCAAGCCGCTGTAGGGGATGTTTTGCCCCCCAGGGTGGATTTTTGGGGTTTAAGGGCCCCCGCTCTGGTCGGGTCCCACTCTAACTCCCCTGAAGAGGCCAACACCACTCCTGCTGATTCCGGCAGCGGAGCCCTAGGAGGGTTGTAAGAGTTGAAATTTTTAAATTTCATTTTTATTCTATTTTATTTAAATTCAAATTTATTGATTTTTAGTTTTATTATAACTCGTTGAGAGGACAGCAAGGACATTCAAGGGCAGGAACATTTTTTCCTGGCTGGTGACTGGAATTTCAGACCCTGGCAGTGTGTGCAGAACCACACAGACTGGGATCAAACATGGGCTGGGATCACCTGGACTGAGATCCTATGGACTGGGACCATATGGAATGGGACCATAGGGATCAGGACGGTACACACTGGGATAAACTGGGTTGAGATTCTATGGACTGGGACCACATCGACTGGGATTGCACAGACTGGGATCCCATGGACTGGGAAAAAGCATTGGCTACCATTGGCTACCATCCACATAGAAAGGTGGCCACCTCAAGTTGTCTTGATCCTTTTTGGGTGTCCCATCCCCCTCTTTCCCCCGCCCTCCCCATCGTTCCCCCAATCCCCGCTCCCCTCCCCCGTGTTTGGTTTTGGGGGTTCCAGGCCCCTCCTGCTCCGTGGGGGGGTCCCGATCCCTCTTTGGTTTAATTTGGGGCCCCCAACCCCTTCTCACCGCGACCCCCGCGGCCGGGGGGGCTCTCAGCACCACCAGTGCCACCAGTCCGGCCCCAGCTGCCCCCGCACGCCCCATCCCCATCCCCAGGGTCACCTCCCCCCTCCCCAAATTCCGCTCCCGGGGAGCGCTGGGCTCTGCGGCTCCGCCTGGCGACTGAGGAGTCATCGAGAACAAGCGATCTGATTGGCTAGAAATGGCCCCGCGCACTCTCTGATTGGCTAGCGCATTGAGAAGCGCTGTGATCTGCCTGGCAACCGATGAGCAGCGCTATCGCAGGCGCTGATTGCCTGAAAATCGCCGGCCCGGCAACTGAGTTGTCAGCAGCGCCGCGCGCTCTGATTGGCCAGGAGCTGTTTTGGGGTGGGGACGGGGGGAACTGGGGACCCCCAGGAGCCCCCCGGCTTTGGGGGTTTCCATCCCCCCTCGGCCCTCGGGGCGGCCCTGGGGCCACCCCAACACCCCCAAAGTGGGGAGGGTCCCCGGAGCCGTTTGGATCCCCCAAAAATGGGCTGGAAGCGGCAGGAGCCGCCCCAAAAAGGGATTGAAGGCTCCGGTCCGGGAATGGGGGAGGCTCCGGGGATGGCTCCCATCTGGATCGGGGCGGGCTGGGATTGAGGGAGGGTCCGTTCAGCGACTGGGGAGGGGTCTGGGACTGGGTCAGGGGCTGGCATTGGGGAGGGTTTGGGAATTGGGGAGGGGTCTGGGATTGAGGGGATTGCTCCATCCCGGGATTGGGGCAGGGTCGCTCCCTGGGGGAGGGGTCCATTATTGGGCCAGGGCCTCTCCCCTTCCCGAGCCCAATCCTGTTCCTGATCCTGTTCCCGATCCCAATCCCATTCCCATTTCTGTTCCCGTTCCCGATCTCATTCCCGACCCCGATCCCACTCCCATTCCCGATCCCGATCCTGTTCCCAGTCCCGGTCCCGCCGCTGTTTCCAGGAAATGGCTCTGCTCTCAACCCCGACCCCAAACCCAGCGGGTCAAACACCCCAGATCCTGGGGTCAACTCCCCCCGACCCCAAATCCTGGGGGTTCAAACACTGGGGGGGTCAAACACCCTCAAACCCAAACTCTGGGATGTCAAGCCCTACCCCCCCACCCCCCAGCCCCGAACCCCAAATTTTAGGATCAAACCCTCCAAATCCCAGATCCTGGGGTGTCAAACACTCCCCAATTCCCAAACGATGGGGTTAAATACCCCTGATTTTGCTGATGCAAAAAAATGTCTCAGAAATTCAGCCAGCTTGTTCACCTTTTTTGTCAACTTCTTTTCAGGGTTGGACGACCTGGTTGCGACAGCGGAACCCTTCTAAAAGACGGATGCTAAGAGACATAACCGGTGCTGTGGGAACAGGATTGGGAATTCTAAATAGCATTGATTCAGAAGTATTAATGAACACATTGGCTGCCACCACTAGATTTGACCAAATTCCAACAACCACTGCAGCCGTCCTTCTTGGCCTTGGGAAGACATCAGCGCTTGCTATCAAACATATTACCAAGTTGGGAGGAAGCAAGCGTAAATGATCACAAATTGGTAATTGATGCACTCGGTGCCACACAAAAGAACGTTTCTTTAGCTCTCAGCTGTATCCAGGCTCAATTAGGGATGCAGTCGGTTGCTGCCTCGATTATAAGAGAAGGTGAAGAAGGCACTTTTCCTACTGAGATTGGGAAAATAGTTTGGGACAGTGCCGCTGATTTTGAAAAGGAATTCCAATCCCGGTGGAACCTAGTGAACTTTACCTATGACCCCATCACAAACATAGCCACAGCTTTGGTGTTAACCGTACGTGATGCCTCAAGGGCATTTGGTATTCCCCATCATTGCACTAGGACTGGGACACATATGGAGCCACTGGGAATGTGCTGGGGGCAACTGGGACCACGCTGGGGGCAACTGGGGACAAGGGTGAGTGACTGGGGCCCTGCTGGGAGAGACTGGGATCATACTGGACTCATACTGGGATCTTACTGGGAGTGACTGGGACTATTCTGGGGGCAAGTGGGAGAACTGGGAAAACACTGGATGGCACTGGGAACAACGGGAACAGTGCTGGGGGCAAATTGTATCATAATGGGGAGTGACTGGCAGCAACTGGGCTCCTGCTGGGAGCAGCCCCTGGCGGCCCCGGGAGCCCCGCACCCCTTTCCCGGCCATGCCGCCCCTCCAGCCCCAGCACCCCCCATTGCCGGGGTGCCGGCACTGCCAGGGGTCCCCCCATCTCGGGTTCCCCGCTGGGGCTTCTGGGGCTCTCCTCTCTCGGGGCTCCCGCTCAGGGCAGCCGCGGCTCTCCCGGGGCTCCCCAAAACCGGTGTCCCCCCGACGGGGCTCTGCCGCCACCCACACTGGGATCCCCCGAAAACACCTCTTGGGGACCCCCCGATGTCCCCCCGAGGGCCAGCTGCAGCTCGGCTTTGGAGCCCTGCCAGCTCCAAACATCCCTCCCAAAGAACCCGAACCCAGGCACCCCCCAGGATATTTGGGCCGAGCTCCCCCTCCCTGGGCACCTGCGGGATGGGGGCGATGCTCCCGGGGTGCTGCGAGCTCAGGCAGCGCCAGGGCCACGCGATTCCTTCTCTCCTCTCCTCCGGCTGCTCCCTGCTGCCGCTGCGCCTCTTCCTCCCTCCCTCCTCCTCCTCCCCCGCTCCGGGATCCTGAACCATGAGGGGAAAGGAGCGAGGAAAGGGCGGAACCGTGAGGGGAAAGGAGCGAGGAAAGGGCAGAACCGTGAGGGGAAAGGAGCGAGGAAAGGGCAGAACCGTGAGGGGAAAGGAGCGAGGAAAGGGCGGAACCGTGAGGGGAAAGGAGCAGGGCCAGGGGGACGCGCTGTCCTAAAAAAGCCCGGTTTGACCCAAAATCACCCAAAAGGGCATCAAATGCAGCCTACATCCACATGGTTCGGCCTGACACCAACCAAATGGGATTAAAAGTATCCAGAGGGCTCTAAAATCCAACCCAAGGGGCTTAAAACTGCCCCAAGTGTTTTATAGCCCTCAAGAAATGGCTTAAGATCACCCGTAAATCTTTCAAATGTGACTAAAATCCAGCCTGAAAGTATCTGGTCCAGCCTAAAATCATCCAAAGGTATCTAAAATCACCAAAATGTCCCTGACACCAACACAAGAAGACCTAAAACCACCCTAAAAAGGCTTGGTTCAACCTAAAATTGCCCAAAGCAGCAAAAAACCCTACTTAAATGCACCCAAAATACACAAAAAAGGGACCTAAAATCACCCACACAGGATTAGGATTCACCCATATGGGCCCAGTTTTTCCTAAACTCACTCAAATGGGCCCCAGCCCCACCCACATGGGCCTAAAATCATCCAAAGGGGTCTGAAATCCCCCCTAAACCCCACCAGATTCGGCCTCAAATCAGCCACAGGGGCTGAAAATCCACCCGAAAAGGCTCGGGATCCCCGCAAGGGATCTGAAGCCCACCCTAAACCTGCCCGGTTCGGCCCAAAATCCCCCAAAGGGGCCGAGCCCGAGGCCGAGCCCGGGATCGGCTCCGGGGTCGCTCCGGGACCTCCGCGTTCGCTCCGAGCAGTTTTGGCCGCGGCCCCGGACGGGCCTGGGCGGGACCGGGAGGGACCAGGGAGGGCTCGGGAGGGGTTTGGGCATCTGGGGCTTTTTTGGGCTTTGGGGAATTGTGTTGGGAGTTTATGGGGAATTGTTGGGGTTTTTGGGGAGAATTATTGGGTTTGGAGGCAGTTGGGGGATTTTGGGGAGTTTGGTTTTGAGGGGTTTTATTGGTGCTTTGAGGGGGAAGTTTTTTTCCTGGGGGTATTTGGGGGTTAATTGATTTTTTTTGTGTTTTCTTTAGAATTTTGGAAGGTTTTACTGGGATTTTGTGGGGATTTTGTGGGATCCTCTGGAATTATTTCTGGGTTTTATTGGGATTTTTAGGGGATTTGGAGGCAATTTATTGGAATTGTGGGGGCATTTAGTGGGATTCTTTGGGGATTTGGGTTTGTTAGGAATTTTAGTGGGGATTAGGGGGGGTTTTGTAGGTTTTTTCTAGGTTGTTGTCAAGATTTCTTTGGACTCGTGAGTATTTTGTGGGGCTTGTTGTGGTTTTGGAGACATTTTTGGGAGGATTTGTGGGGTTTAATTGGGATTTTGTGGGCTTTTATTGGGATTCAAGGGTGTTCTAATGGGAATTTGTGAAATTTAATTGCGATTTCATGGGGTTTATTGGGACTTTCAGGGGTTTAAAGGAGACTTTGGTGCCTCTCAGCCCTTCCCCACACCCTGGGACAACTCCAAAGCCCCCCAAAATTCCACTAAAACCCCCCAAAATCCCCCAAAAATCCCAATTAAAAACTCCTAAACACCAAAGAATCCCACAAAATCCCAATGGAACCCACCAAAATTAAAAAAAAAAAAAACCTCCCCAAAATTTCAATAAACCCCCCCAAAAAATAACCACCCCAAAACGCTAAAAAATCCCCAAAATCCAAAATCCTCAAATCCCACAAAACCCCCATAACCCCACAAACCCAGTAATTCTCTCCAAAATCCAATAATTCCCCCTAATCTCCCAACAAAATCCCCCAAAGCCCATACATGCCGCCAAAATCTCCCCAAAATCCCCCCAGAGCGCCCCAGACTCACCGGGGGCAGTCCTGGATCAGGGGGCACCGGCCGGTGGAACAGGAGCCACCTCAGGGGGCCCACGGTGCTTTTTGGGGAGGGGGCACCATGGGAAACCTCCCAAAAACGGGGGAGGGGAACCCCTGTGGTACCCCCTCCCCCGAATGCCCTCTCCCCCGGTTCAGGAATAGCCAAACTCAAGAAAATGTAAACCAGGCTTGACTTTCCAGAAATTATTTTTGGCCGGGTTTAGCTGCACCCTCCAGGCTCAGGATCACCGGTGTATTTGCAGGTTTTGCTCTGCATCATCAGCCTGCCCAGACACTGCTCCGTGTTTCACAAATGGAGAAGACAATGGATAATGTGCCAAGCTTCCTTGCAAACAGCAACACCTGCATCAGCATGACAGAAAAGAAGGGAAAAAAAAAAAAAAAAGAAAATATTCACCGGTTAGAACAGAGCCAGTGTCCCACCATCTTCCCCTCCACTGTTATTATAGAGGCAAACCTGGGCCTAAAGCTTCCACCTCTCAGTTCCTGATGCTGTTTGACTTCAGCCTTGACTCCCCCTGATCTACCTGACTGCCGTCCAAGTGGGGCTGGGGATGCTCAGCCTGGAAAGAGGAGACACTGGGGAGGCCTCCCTGCAGCTCTGCAGGACTGGAAGGGTCCCACAGGAAAGACGGGGACAGTGTTCAGCCGGGCCCGTGGCAACAGGACAAGGGGGGATGGCTTTCAGCTGCAGGAGGCTGATTGAAGTTGGATATGAGGAAGCTGCTCTTTTACACGGAGGCTGCTGAGGCACTGGCCCAGGCTGTGGATGCCCCATCCTTGGCAACAGGGCTGTGAGCAGCATGGGCTGGGGAAGATTGCTCAGCTTGGAACAAGATGCTCTTTAGATCCACTGTGATGTCACAGATGTGATGTTCCAGCAGGAACTTCCAGCGTCCAGCAAAGAGCACAACACAACCACTGGCCCTTGTGTCAGCCCACCCTGTGCCAGCCCTCGTGCCAGCTCACCCTTCACCATGCTCCCTGTCACTCTTCTCGTCACCTGCGCCCTGATACTCCCATCAGTCCTGAAAGCTCTCTGTTGCCTGGATTTTGTCATCCGTCCCTGCAGGATGCTCACATTTGTCCTGAGGAAGGTACAGTGCCATTCCATGGAGGTGGACCCCCCCCAGCTGCCCGGCTGGGCTGGAGTTCTGTGGGGATGGGGTGGGACAGGGACCCCACTCTGAGGTGTTGCTACCTCTGCAGGCTGTCACAGAGAGAGAGGACGAGATGGAGGTGGACATGCAGGCTGATAGAGAGGAGGACATGGAAGTGGATGGAGAAGAGAGTGGAGACAATGCGATGGAGGTGGACATGGAGATTGATACAGAGGAGGAGATGGAAGTGGATGGAGAAGAGAGTGGAGAGGAAGAGATGGAGGTGGACATGCAGGCTGATACAGAGGAGGAGATGGAAGTGGATGGAGAAGAGACTGGAGAGGAAGAGATGGAGGTAGATGTGGAAGAGGAGATGGATGTGGAAATGGAAGAGTACCTTGAGGACATGGACATTGATGAGAAAGATGAGGAAGAGGCCATGATCTTGGGATGAAGAGCAATACCAGCAGCAGGACAGGCATGTGGTCCCCACAGGCAGAGTGGGTCCCCTGCTGCCAGGCTGGGACTGGGCTGGGTGGTCCCTGCTCAGGGATGTGGGACCCGGTGCATTGGGTTCTGGTGGCCATCCCCAGCCTGTGCTGCGCTTGCTGGGCCAGCCTGGGGGCACATGGAAGAGCCCTCTCTGCCTGATTGGAGTGACTGTGCCTCTTGCTTTTCCTCAAGGACCGATGGAGATCCCGGACAGAGACGCCACCCTTTTGTACATACGTTGTAGAGTTTGTTGTTGTCTTTAGGCTATAGGTTTCAGGGCTTCTTTTTGTCTTCTGTAAATACGTTTCATTGACTTTTGTTGGATATACTGTTGTGGTTTGACATGGAAGTGAATTCTTTCAGGAAGTTTGGTCAAACCAATCAGTGGTCAAGTTTGGATATTGGCACCTAAAGTGGCCACTAAAGGTGTGGATACGCCTCTGAGAACACAGGGGGTTAAAAGCAGGAACTCCCAAGAGCTCGCTCTCTTTGGTTCCGGTCAGGGTGCAGTGCAGATCTCCCCTGCCCTGCCATGGGGCTGGGTGGGGGAGGGGAAGCCATGTGGCCTGGTCGAGGTGAGCCGAGGGGGCTGAAGGACTGGAACCGAGCCAGCTCCTGTGGACAGAAGGGTGGAGAGAAGTGGAGATGTCTTTGTCATCCCCCCCAGGGGGAAGAGGCAGAAAGTGCGGACAGCACCTGTAACTTTGTTGGCGCGGAGGAGAAGGAGAGGGGGGGGCAATGCACCCAGCCTTGGCCTTGGGAATCGGTGCTGGGCAGAGATATCAGCCGTCCAGGGAGTCTGAGCTTTTAACCCTTTCCTGAGAAATGAAGGCTTTGTAAAATATTACTCCTCCTTGATTTGAAGTAGAAGAGAGACAGTCTGGGATCCGAGATGATGGAAGAAGAAATTCTTGAGTTGGAAGGAGATGATGGAGTGGCTTGTGGCTGGACTTTTCTTGTTAGCCATAGACTGAACCAAATTCTCCTGACAGAAGCTGCACTTAGGGGGGTGGTTTGGTGAGCCAAGAGACCTGTTTCAGGGATTACCAGCAGAGGAGTAGAGAGAACAGAGGAGAGTTGAAAAAGGTGGGGAGAAGCCCTCTGTCTTCAAGGAAGAAGAAGAGGAGAAGAAGACCTCTGTTGTTGGACCCTCAGCCCCAGGGGACAATGGGGGTGACTGTAGTCCCGCAATGAGAAACTGAACTGTTGTCTCTTTTGGTCCATGGCAAAGCATCCTTAAAGGAGCCCTATGAGCAGTCTGTCCATGCACGGTGGTGAGAGCACTGTGACATGGAAAGGAGAGTGTCACCACGGCAGATTTTCTCTGGGCAGTTGCCATGTGTGACATGGAAACACAAGGGTGGCAATTGTGTTTCCTGGGGAGTCTGTGGCACAGGAGAGACTCCTGTCTCCCTTGAAAGATTGAGTATTTGATTATCTGAAGGGTGGCAACTTGATCAGGATCCCAGGTGGTGTCTCACTGTGGTTCCATTTGGAAATTAGGTGGGAATTAGTTGGGAGGAGGAAGAGTGTTTTGGAAGGTCTTTGTCCAGGATTGACTGTCTGTGTTTTTATAGTAGTAGTAGTTTAATAAAGTTATTTTCTTTGTTATTAAGCTTGAGCCTGCTCTGCTCTGTTCCTGATCACATCTCACAGCAATTATTTTTAAAAGTGCATTTTCATGGGAGCGCTGGCATCGCGCCAGCGTCAAACCATAACATATGTTCTTAGGTATATACGTTCTATAGATTGTTGTTGTTACAAATATTCTTACAATGTAAATGTGTTCTGTGTTTTCATTGCTGTTTTTCTGAAAATAAACAAACTTTATTTTTCACACCCCAGTTCTCTTTCCATTTACTTCAGGCACAAGATCCCGAGAGGATCTGGGGGTATCCGGGTGATGCCGATGATGGTGATGGGGATCCCTTGCTGGGTATAAATTTCATGATGAATTCCTGGGGGGGTTTTGTCTATCTCCAGGGTTTTTGGGGTCGCGGTGGATTTTTGGGGGGTTCCCCAGGGGGTTTTCAGGATTCTCAAAGGGGGGGATTGGGCAATCCTAGGGGGAACCCAAGGCTGGTTTGGGGTACCTGCCGGTGACAGAGATGGGGACCCCCTGCCAGGTATGAACCTTCTCAGGGGGGTCTGGGGCGTGCTGGGAGGTCTTGTGGGAATTTTGATGTCCTGGGAGGGTTTGGGGGGTGTCTGTGTGGGGTTTTTGTGGTCTTGGGGAGTTTTTGGAGGGCCCAGGGATGGTTTTGGGGTCTCGGGGAGGTCTGGGTGTCCTGGGGGGTTTGGGGGTTCCCAGGAGGGTTTGGGGCTTCCTGGGCAATGCCGGTGACAGAGCTGGGACCCCGTGCCGGGTATGAACCTTCTCACTACGCACGGGCAGCGTCAGCGTGTCCAGGGAGATCCTGGGGGGCCCGGGGGTCACCCCAAAACCCAGGGGACCCCAAATGCTCAGGGATCCCCCCAAACTCCCCTCACTGCTGGATCTGCTGCAGCACTCGGCCCCCACCCCCACCATCACAGGGGGCTGTGGAAGAAATCTGGGGGTGCATGGACAGGTCGGGGGGACCCCCAGAGTCCTGGGAAAGGGGGAACACAGGGGAACTCCCAGGAATCCCCACTGGGGGCTTAGGGGAGATCCAGGAGGAGTTTGGGCGAGCTTAATTGTGTCACTATCGTCAGGAAAGGGGACTCCAAGGGTCCCCGGTGTCTCCATTCCCAGCAAAAGGTGGTTTTGGGTTAAATCATTATTGGAGTACTGTAAGTAAGAGTTGAAATTTTTAAATTTCATTTTTATTCTATTTTATTTAAATTCAAATTTATTGATTTTTAGTTTTATTATAACTCGTTGAGAGGACAGCAAGGACATTCAAGGGCAGGAACATTTTTTCCTGGCTGGTGACTGGAATTTCAGACCCTGGCAGTGTGTGCAGAACCACACAGACTGGGATCAAACATGGGCTGGGATCACCTGGACTGAGATCCTATGGACTGGGACCATATGGAATGGGACCATAGGGATCAGGACGGTACACACTGGGATAAACTGGGTTGAGATTCTATGGACTGGGACCACATCGACTGGGATTGCACAGACTGGGATCCCATGGACTGGGAAAAAGCATTGGCTACCATTGGCTACCATCCACATAGAAAGGTGGCCACCTCAAGTTGTCTTGATCCTTTTTGGGTGTCCCATCCCCCTCTTTCCCCCGCCCTCCCCATCGTTCCCCCAATCCCCGCTCCCCTCCCCCGTGTTTGGTTTTGGGGGTTCCAGGCCCCTCCTGCTCCGTGGGGGGGTCCCGATCCCTCTTTGGTTTAATTTGGGGCCCCCAACCCCTTCTCACCGCGACCCCCGCGGCCGGGGGGGCTCTCAGCACCACCAGTGCCACCAGTCCGGCCCCAGCTGCCCCCGCACGCCCCATCCCCATCCCCAGGGTCACCTCCCCCCTCCCCAAATTCCGCTCCCGGGGAGCGCTGGGCGCTGCGGGTCCGCCTGGCGACTGAGGAGTCATCGAGAACAAGCGATCTGATTGGCTAGAAATGGCCCCGCGCAGTCTCTGATTGGCTAGCGCCTTGAGAAGCGCTGTGATCTGCCTGGCAACCGATGAGTCACAGCTACCCGGGCGCTGATTGGCTGAAAATCGCCGGCCCGGCAACTGAGTTGCCAGCAGCGCCGCGCGCTCTGATTGGCCAGGAGCTGTTTTGGGGTGGGGACGGGGGGAACTGGGGACCCCCAGGAGCCCCCCGGATAGCTCTGAAAGACCAACACTGAGATTTCTCAACAAATGCTTGTCTGTCACAGTGAAACCAACTTCCTGAGCATAAATTATTCACGTTCAAGGGTAAAAGGATCGGAGTGGATGACCCAGAAGATTAGGACATTTTCTTGCATGCCACTTTTCTCCTTCTGCAGGACAAGCTGTTTCTGTTATTTGGAGCTCAAATTTGCCAAGAAAGTTAAACTCAGCCAAGAGATCTAAAGGCCTTTTTGGATCACTATTTTGCTGCTCTCCCTATTGCTGTTATCAAAAAGCTTCTTTTATATTTCCACATCATTAGTTCAGACCAGAAGCACAAAATACAGAATTCAGGGGTTTCAGATTATCAGCCACCACAGATTCCAAACTATGACTTGCACCAAATGGGAAATGGGCACCTGAACTCAGAACCTTCTTTCAATGCCAGTCACACCACCCATGATGGAACTGTCTTTGGGTTTGTGTTTTAGGGATGTTCTTTCATCATCTGCAGTGCTCATTGAGTAGCCAGGCATATTCTTCATGCTCTGTAATTGATGCTGTTACCCAATAGTAAAAAGTAGAATTGCTCAGGGTTACACATATAGGGGAAAGTAAGAAATCATTGGAATTGAACTAAGAGAACTTTCTTCCTAAATCAAAAGACACCATTCGAGGGAACAGTACGTTACAGGTTCACCCTTTCTGTCAATTGCCTCATACATTTTTAGGTAAAACAGTGAAATCTGCTATTGCTTCTATCTTCCTCTTTAAGATGCAAATCCACCAAAGTAGCCACAGAGGTGAATTAGTTTGCACCCTCACTTAGGGGTCAAATTCATCCATTTCTGCATTTTCTATAAACCTAGAAATTTAGAACTCTGTTCTGAACCCTGCCTATTACACATTCCCAGCTATCAGCAGCAAGTCTCTGGGCTGCTTTTTTTCAGTCTTTCTCATTATGTATTTTGATGCATGATTCATACAATATTTCATTTACCCCTTCATTAACTTGTCTCAAGCAGAGAAGGTTGAATGCTATTAGGTCAAAAGCATTTGAAAAATTTCTTTATTTTCGGTTGATCTATTCAGTGAATCAATATTCTTCCTACTCAACCAGTTCTACTCTCAAGGGAAGTCAGATGTTCATGGCCCTGACCTTAAATATTGGCCCTTAGCACATCACTTAAAATGACAGACAGTAATTACTGAATTGGTGGACAGAACTGTCAGCTGAGAAAAAAAACTGGGAGAGACAAAGATGATTGGAAAAAAAAAAAACACAGTCACACTGAGATCAGGCTAACAGGATCTCACAAAAAGAGTGATATGTTGTAGCTTGCCTCTGATAACAAATACATTGGAATCTAATACTTTTATGAAAGCCTATGTATGTTTCGGGCTGGTAATTCTGATTATAAAGAACTTTGATTCAACTCCTTGTAGATCAGACACATTATCCCTTCTCCCCTTCAACTCTTCCAGTCAAACCCTTGGAAGCTTAAGAGCTTTAGGGTCCATCTTCACGAAACCAAAAAGATACTGCTGCAATCTGGTGTGAATTCAGACCAGACTCCAAGAAGAGAGCATCCTCTGAACTATCTTCAGCACCATTGCCTCATTTCAGATGAACAGAACTGATTTAACCTTTTAATTTTTACTCAAAACAAAAGAACTACAACAACCCAGGTGCTAGAGTGGTCAACTGAGCTCTTCAGTACCACAGGATCCACATTTGCACAGTTCAAGACTCATAGATTTAGGATTCTTAAGTCTTTAGTGATTCTGGTTACCCAGCTCATGAAGTCCTGAAAAGAACTAGGCTTGCATAGGGCAGGTGCTCTTACTCCAGCAAAGTCACATGGCTTCAAGATATTTGCTTCACTGCTTCCAGTCTTTGCTTTTAAAAACTTAAATTACAGCTAAAAAAAATTTAAATCATAATGGAAAAGTATTCTCCCCCAGCATTTTAGTGGCTGGTAAACATTTTGTTGGCACAAGGCATTTGCAAAAGAGACATTCTAATCCAGCCTACAAAACAAAAGCTGTGCCTCACTACTGACAAAAAGCACAATACTGCTGCAGGCATTTTAATATACAGCAATTCTTTTCTGTTCCTACCTGCCTCTGAGACCAACAAAACTAATCAATGAAAACGTGAAGCATACTCCAGATATATTTCCTCCTTATCGCCAGCTGAGAATGCCCTGAAATGCCCCTCACATAATCCATGTGATTTCCTATTGGCCTGCCACCTCAATAAACGAGGCTTTGGAGCTTTTTTATTATCAAGTGATAAAATTACTTTTTGTCCCACTTTGCTCCCATACCTCCTGTCTCTGCCAAGACTGAATTCCTTAAAAACTTTTTTATTAAATGTATCTACTCTAAAATAATTTCCCCCAGGAATAATTACAAAAGAAAAAACTGCCATTTATATTTAATCAAAACTGAAAAAAACCTTTACTGTAACCAAAGGTAATTTAGCCATCCCACCCAGAACTTAGCATGCAATGCCAGTGATAAATTTCAGGAAGTTGCCTGGGTTGTGTCCATCTTCTTTTTAACAAATAGAAGTTTGAGGAACTTGCTATTGTATTTCAAAACAGAGTTTCAACTGAAAAGCAGACTCAGCAATGTTTCCTTCACCCTCTTAAACTAATGAAGGCCCAATCTACAGGTCATTAGGAGACAAGAACTGTTCCAAAATGACTGTGAGCTTCATATCAGGCTCTTTGAGAAAGAAGTAATTATTTTTTTGTGCCATACTTTCAGACTAGCAAGGGGAAAAACATCTCCCCATCAGCACCAACAGTAAGGTTCATGGTCCTCAGTGAGTACTGGATTTCAAAGGGTGTTTCTTCCTCAGTCCAACTTCAGATACCTTGTGGAAAAACAACTGCATCTAATACTTGGCATAAGTATCGTGGCAAAAGAAATAACTGTCTTTAAAAATGCTGCTCTCTCCATAAGGTGGAGTAGTCAAGTGCCATAGAGAGGAGAGTCCCACACTGCAGCGGAGGATGGAAGGTGGTGGAGTTATGTAGAATTCAACATGGACACAGCCCAGCTCACAAGCCCATCCAAGTGGGGGATGGCAAAAGAAAGGGACATTAAGGCACAAGAACAAATATCACAAGATATCTTGGTGGTCTTTTAAATTGAAAATTTATTTTTTTACAAAAGGACATTTATCCATAGTTATGTTTTGGGGCTTTCCCTCTCCTTTTGTTTTCTTGGATTTTTTTATCAAGTGCTACATTTTTCCTTTGGAAAGTTAGTGCTTTTCACACATACTAGAAGAACAAAACGTAGTTAAAAATGGCTTTTTAAAACATCCATTCAGGGTCCCTTCATCACTGCACTTAGTTCCCTCCAGTTCCAATATTGAACAGGCCTGAGTGGCACTCCTGAAATGGGCACAAATATCTTTTTTGTACATTTCCCCACATAATCAGAGTCCAACGTGTAATGCATTCTCTGGGTTTACTGTTGTCAGTTCACTTATTTGCAGTTTTAGTGCTATTCAGCCCCTCGTGCTGAGCTGCCTTTCCTTACTGTGAACTGCTCCTGGATTTGTATTGCACTGCTATTTGGTTTGCCTTTAAAAAAGAAGAAACTGTGGGAGGAGGGGAGTGTTATTCTGTTTTCAAACAGACAGGCCACTCGTATCTTTGGAAAATAAATGTGAAGACACTCAGAAGCATGACTGTTATTTTCTTTTGAAATGGCAAAAGAGATTTTCATTTTTAGCTTTGTTTTGCCAAAGTTCAGGAAGAGCATTCAGTGAAGTGGTGAATTCAAACAATTGTCTGGACTGTGAGCAGAATGAGAGAGTCAGGGAGCTGGGTGCATCACTCACCCCACCCTGCATTGCTCTTGGTCTCAACTGCATAGAACTCCTCTGAGACACATTGTCTCGTCTGTAGATCTTCATCATCCAAAGGAATTGTCCCAGTTGTCTGCTCTGGCTCCCATCACCAAGGAGTTCAGAGCCAACCCTTGAAGTACAGCACAAACTATCTTTCATCAATCCATAGAAATCCCATGGTTTCGATCCCTCCTATTATTTGAGATTTCACCCATTTTCCTCATTCTTCCAGACCTCTGCCCAAATATCCTCTTCCCTCTTCTGAATGCCCCCTGGACACGTCCCCTTGGCAATCCCTTTGTCTCCTGCACAGACCTGGGCCAGATATCCCTTCAGCTCCAAACTTTCTTCTTTGTGAGCAGTTGTGCCAGGGGAGATTGTCAATCGAGCAGAAATTTTCTGTGCAGTGGGAACACAACCATGACTCCCTCTTCAAGGACTACAGCAGCTCACCTGCAGCCAGCTGAGCTCCCATTTTTTGCAGGAGAAGTGCAGACATGGCAGCCAGGACCCACATGTCCCTTGTCACACTCAGTAGGTGGTACTTAAAGGCCAATTTTCTAAGCAGCTGATTTGTTGGTAACATTTTGTGAAGTGGGCTGCGCTTTCCAGGTGAAAAATCCAACCATGCACAAAACCTGCTGGAACACCACATTTCATGCTTGGGATATGGGATTTGCAAGGCAGCTGAAATGGCAACCTTTGCTCTCAGCTACTCCACTGATTGAAGCTGTTAATGCTGCACATGCGTGAACAAATCCAAAACTAAGGCCAAACCTGCCAGAGCTGAGGCAGCTTCCCCCATCAGTAGAGGAAGAATTTGTAGCAGCTTAGAATCTACAATTCAAAGGTTTAGTTGGAACAAGCAAGGTTTTGATTTGGAAGAACTGGAACTGAAGAAGATATGGGCAGATTTTCAAGCCAAACCCCCAGATCCTAGCTCTTTAGGCTGGGGCTGGTTAGCACTCATATTAACCTTGCATGGCTGCCCAGACAGAGGCACAGGTGATGCAGTGTTTGCTACTCAGTGATGTTTCCCACAGCCATCTCCCTCCCAGCAGAGCTCTCCACAGTGTGAAGTCTCTGGCTTCTGGCCCTGATGGTCCAATACAATGCTTCCTTAAACTGCTTTTCCTTCTGCCCTCCTTGCAAGGACCATCTTTATGGGTGAACATCTGATGGGCCACACTAATCGGGCACTCTCCAATCCAGCTGCTCAGCCTGCAGAGCCAAAGGGAGGCTCAGTTCTAAGACTGCAAATGGATTTAATAACCACTTGCAAAACAATCCTAACCAAATAGAATCCTGCCCCTTTAATGGTTTGAAGCATTTTTCATGTGCAGCTTCAATCCAGGAAACTAATGAAAACAACACAAACAAAAGGAGATTCAGCTTCTGAACAACAATACAAATATCTGCAGACAATTCAAACAATTCTTGCTGCTTTAATTCCCTGGAGATGTAACTGCATATATTACACAAAGCAAAGGTATTCAAAACCAGTGTTTCCAAGCAATGAAATTGCTGCCATAAACATCCCTGGATCCACTTTCTGAACTACTCTAAATAGCCCATCTCTGTCTTGGTTTGCTGTCAGGTTTCCACCGATTTGGTGAGCATTTTAACACTGCCTCACCTCTCCACTTTCCTTGGGATTTTACCCTGCATCACTCAGGATTGCCGAGGCTCGCCAGCCAGGTCCATGTTCCCAGCACATCTTGATCATCCTGCCCACATGAGCTCCCAGTTCACTTCCCTTCACATCCTTCATGGCTTTACTCAGGTGTACCTTCCAACTATCATCCCCTGTCCAGCACCTCCCACACTGGGCCCTTGTGCTAAGTTCTGGACATTTTTTCAATATAGATACCAATCCTTCTAGCATTTCTAAGTGTTCATTAGCGTGGTGCCCAGATATTAAGCAGTGTCCTTTCAGCTTCATTAAATATAATAAAGCCAAATCCTTTCATAAGACACTTTTTGTGATTGACTCCTCTTCAAATATTTGAAGAAAATGACTAACTGGGAATTTTCTGTCAGAATAATTTGCAGGTAGAAAGATTCTTAAAATGAATTTTCTATAGATTCTTTTCAGATCCTCTTTCTTCTCTCATTTCTGCATCTAAAAGGGATTTTGTACCAGTGGAGAGGGGATGGGGGGGAAAAAGAAAAATCAAACCAATACCTGCCTACTGAATCTGACAAGAGACATCCAAGCAGACTGATGAAAGCAGAATGCCCCAGTTTCTCCTTCTCAGCTGTACAACCTCCTTTACTTTTAAGTGTACTCATGGATCTCGGTGGAGATGGCCCTGACTGCCTCCATTTCTGGCAACTGGGTTGGAAAGCTCCTCCTGGTCTCACATTTATATCTGTAAATAAATTGGGAATGGGGCATGAAGCAGCTAAGTAAGCAGCAAGAGAGCTGTATTTCATTCCAGTTCTTCCTGAGTTTTTAAAACCCTTAGGAAAAAACAAAACACCAAACTTTGTAACATACTCCTAATTATTTTAATATTAATGAAAACAATGCCAGCCAGCTCTAATGACAACTAATCCCAAGCAGTTCCCATCTTGGCTTTGTTTAGAATATTGTAAATACTGCACCCACAAACCAACCAATTGCCAGGGACTGTGCTTGGTAACCACATTTCACATTAGCTTAGAGGGAGCTCTGAGAGTCAGAGACTCTAACAGCTAGAACATCAGAATACTGAAGTGTTATTGTGCTATTTTCTATCATCTCCCACATGAGAAAACCTAATCTTCTCAGTAAAATGCTTTCCTGTTCTACCCTTTTGACCAATGTGATTTTCTAAATGAATGTATTGACACTACATAGTCATAAGACAGTGTATTTGAACAGGAAAAAGCTGAGCAGGTACAAACTACCAGTCAGCAACTCACCCAGTAGGAGCATTATTATTAACCACATTATTCTTTCAAGGAATGAATCCCTCAGCCCTGTAAAGAATTTAAGCCAGACTTAAACAGCTTCATTCAATCAATGAGAACCCACAAATATTTACTTCTTTTCCTGACCCAACGTTTACTCTACGTATCCCAAAAGAATCTTAAAACTCCTTTTTCCCAGACCGGTAAACCCTTCTTTATCCAAGGAGTCCTTGCATCCCTATTCTCTGAAGTTCCAATTACTTGCAGAGTGAAGATCAGCAGAATTTAACTGGCTCACTGAGAGAATCAGTTTTTCAGCTGATGCATAGCAGCAGTTTAGCAGTGAGGATCAGCAATACAACACGCTGGCTTCAAAAAAAAAAAAAAAAAAAAGGAAGAAAGGATAAAAAGCTTGGCCTATGAATTCAACTGGAAAAGGGAAAACAAATAAATATTAGAAACAAGTTGGGTCAAAGATGCTGATTTTGAGTGATCTCACACAAATTTAACAGAGGAGAAAAGGCAAGACTATACTGTTAGTAAACAGCTACTTTAGCTTTCAATTAACTGCCAATTCACTGCTCATCTTCTCTGCAGCTGCAGGCCCAAGAGCCTGACTTTATCTGCAGTGCAATCCCTGCACCCACAGATCCCTCCACCTGTGAGTGATGTTTCTCTGCATTTGCACCCTTCCTTCAGCCAGTTTATTCCCAGCTCCAGCCCAGCAGAACCCAAGGAAGCAGAAAGGTAGCTCAGAGGAGAGAGTTTCTATCTGTACTTCACCCAGAGAAACAGGCAGAAAGTGTGAACTCCTGAGCTGACCTTGTAGCAACCCCAGCAGAAGCACTGCCTAGGAGGTGCAGATGTGGTACTACATATATTCACACAGACTCACATTCAAACAGAGGTCACCAGCTGTGCTCCCCATTCCCTGAACCCCAAAATCAACCCTTTCTTCTGGACCCTTCTTTGTCATGAGTAATTCCCCACCTGCTCTCCTAGACTTGCAATGTGTTCACCAGTCTAATTGAAGTGGAGTGCCAAGGTGTACCTGCCTCATCTCTGGTCTGTTTGTGGGAGACCAAGAAGGCAGGGTGCACAAAAACTGCAACAGCTGAAAAACCCTAAAAAACTCTCCCCAGCTGGACAGCCTGCCAGCAGGAATGAATTACAACAAGGGGAGCTGCCACAGAGCTATCAACACAAGGGATTTGGGATCAGCTGACTGGTGTTGACAGGGTCTCCTTGGCCTTAAGCACTGAGGAAAATCCATAAACCACACTTTCCTTACATGTCCACATGCAAAAGAAACAATTCAAAAGAAGGAAAAAAAAACCCACACAAAAAAACCCAAACCAAACCAAACAAAAAACCTCATGAAGTCTTGGCCCAGGGGAAAGTTTCAATCAGAGCTGGCAAGGAAGCACAAGACAAAGCCATTGGAAACCAAGCTCCATTACTTCTACCCCACACAGAACTACTTATTTAAAGCATCTCGTATTTGAAGATCTCAGCAATTTAATTAAGCCAATGGCCCTCAGAGGCAGGTAAGTGGCATGATGCTTATGTTACTGATGGCTTGCACTGAAGCACAGAGCAGTTAATTGAGTTCCCCCTGACCACACAGGAACCCATGAGTCCTGCCTTTCTGGTCTTTTTCTCCAACTAATAAAGGCACTCCACTTGGTTCACATTTGCAGGTCTTTACAGCAGTCCCTCAACACAAGACCCAGGCAGCCCCTTCTGCACAGGAGGCCAGAACACTGCAATGACCCGGCAAGTCCTGACTTCTCCTGAGCCTCTTCCCACTTAGCCCAATCTAAAGACTGCCACACCACTCAGCAGATCTGCTCAGCTGTACCTCTGCTCTGGTTCTGCACAAAGAACCACAGCCATGTCCAGGAGAGGCCTTAAAGCTGGGGACAAGAGCAGCAGGCAATGCTGGGCAACAAGCAGCTCCCACCTGTGCCTGTGAAACCTCTGCCTGCCAGGGGGCTTCAGCCATCCTGGGCACAGGCTCTGGAAACCACCCTGCAGGGCCAGCCCTGTGCCCATGGGCAGCCACTCTGGCCTTGGATGCAGTCCCAGAACTCAGAGCAGATGGAGTTCCTCCTGTAGATTCCCAAGGCACTGGTAATAAAAGCTTGTCCATGTTTCCATCAGCTGTCCATAATAATTAAGATTTAATTTTTGCTTTAAGTAATTCCATCATATCAGGTCTATTTATTGCCAAATTGGGGGTTAGGTTGATTTTTTTTTCCCCAGCTTTTAACCTTGAGATTTTTCTTCAGGGCCAAAGCACTCAAAGCTGAGATTTACCCAAGGTCAGAGCATTGCTTCCCAGCTGGCTAGAGGTAGGCAGATAGCCCCTCTGAGACCAAAAATTAAAATATAAGAGTATGAAAAAATAAAACAGATCCTCACATTCCTAATTTTCTATCTCCCATTGCTATAAAAGATGTTAAATGTTCATCACAATCTGCTTCTTCCAGCAGCTGGAGAGCTGAGTTTTGGTAACTAAAGACATCAGAAATGTCTTGCATGGAATAATTTCAGTTCCCGTGAGAAATCAGAACCCTAGAATGACAAACTCCAGCCTTGAAATCTATCATTCATTAAAACAGTACCACTGTAACATCATTATGGCTAAATATGGTTTTAGCAAATAAAACAGCATGAGATACAAACAGCAGAAGGATTAAATCAAAGAAAAGAAAGAGTCTGTGTGCATGGAGTAAATATTTAAGTATGACAAATTATAAAGATTAAACAGAACAAAAAACATAGGTGGAGAAATATATTTTGATTCTATTAGGCTGCATAAATTTGTCACTGGAAACAGAATCATCTACAGCTGGACCAGGCAAACTATGGGATGTCTGACAGCAGAAAACAGGCTCTTGTTGAGCAATTTCCATATTTGTGGTCTGTGGGGCCACACAGCCTCTACAGCCCACAGAGAAATTAACTGCTGGGCTCCCACCCTGCACACAGAGCTGGAGCTAGAGAGATGTCCACTCACCCAAAGATAAAGTACGTCAGCTTCATTATCTGGTCCTGTGACAGTCTGCAGGACTCTTCTGATGCTAATGATGCAACTGCAGTATGCCAGTGTTTAAAAAAAGCCCAAAACACATTAAACCCATGCTCAGCTTTGTATGGGTATTTATTTTAATTAAAGCACTACTAACAATTAATTACAAAGTAATAAACCCACAGCTGGATAAGCACTAGTTAACACACCCATGCCACTTTAACTTTACTGAAGTGAAATTTGTTCAGTCTGATACAGCAGTTCAATTAAACTTAAGGAATGCTGATTTTTCTGCAGCTATTCCTCATCTAACTCAGTTTTCCAGAAGTTAAGTGGAAGACTGCTTTGTAACTTCTCAGAGACTGTAAAATTCTAACTGATAAAAGGAAGGAAGCACACACTGTGTCACTTCCAAGCAATGTCAGTAACTGGTGGATGCAAAGGAGAATTTCTGATGATGCTGAAGGAAACACAAACCACATTGTGCAGCTGCTGTTTCGAACTCTGAGACATCTCCTGGATTATCAAATGTGTTCTAAAAGGCATCCTGTTCAAGGGGAGGAAAAGGGGTAAAGAGAAAACTCCCTAGACTGGAACTTACTCTGAGCATAACAGCCCTGGGTAAAATGTTTTAAGGGGTGCTTTTTGGTTTTTATTAAACCATGCAAGGTTCAAACAGTGGCAAGCTAAGTGCTCAGAGAACATAATCATCTTCATCAGGATGCCTGAAGGCAAACTCATCTTCCAACGTGTGAAACACAGGCAAGTGCAGGAACTATTCTCTGCTTATGTTCTGCTTCTTGCAACAAGAGCCAAAATTCTCATCAGGGGCAGGGGTCTGCCTGGCTGGGGAACAGCTCTCTGAGGAGGCACACGGGTCCTGGCAGGCACGGAGCAGGAACATGAGCCCAACCAGTGATCAAGTGAAGGGATTATTCCTTCTCCTCAGCACTTGTTAGACATCACCTACAGTTTTCTGCACTCCCAGTGCAGAGAGCCTTGAATAAAGTGGAGCTTGCTCAGGGCAGCAGTGTCTGGACAGTGGGGAACACCTCTGCAGAAAGCCAACACCAGCAGGCTCTGCTCATCCTCAAGAGGAGATGGCTTTGAGGGGCTCCAGCGTTGCCAGCCAGAGCCCATCAAGAAGAGGCAGGCTTGTCACAGTGGGCAATGAGAGAGCAGGTGCAAGCTGAAATACAAGGGTCTCAGCATGGATGCAAGTGAAAACATTTCCCCTGGGAAAGTCAGGCAGTGGGACAGGCTGCCCAGAGGGGTCACACAGATTACAGCTGAAGAAGTTTTCAAGATCCAAGAGGGAATAGCTCAAAGAGCTCTTATTCACCTGACTGGACCTCAAACTATCCCTGCTTTGAGTAGGAGATTGTACTAGAGATGCCCTGAGGTCTCTCCCATTCAGGGTGTTCACATTCAAATGTGTGAGCACAAACACAAAACCCCAGGGGTTTCTCTCAGGACTGGACATGCAGACTGGTGGTTTAACTCATGGACTTTTGGGATGCAGTTTTATTTGCCTGAACATGTGGCATGCATGCATTTGATTCCACACAGCAGGAGGGGAAGCTTGAAAAAAAGCATTGATGCTTTTTCCCATAGCAGTGTAGCTGGTACTATGGCAAGTACCCCATGTGTACTGGAGGGCAGGAGTAAGCATTGGAGTAATAAATAACCAAAGTCACATTTTCTCCTTCTAACTTAACTGCTCATAAGTTAACACAGTTCTTCATTTGAGTCTTTTCTCTGCCACAACCAAGCAGCCTGTGGCAAGTCCATCAAGGTCACACTGATGACCTAACACAGGAGGATGGAAAACTGTACTGTATTCCTAGCCTCTTACTCCTCCTCCACTGCAAGTGTCTGATTTCCATTTCTCAGACTTTCGCTGAATGTTGCGAGAGGAAATAAATAAATAAACAAAACACAAAAAGCCATCAGAAGCTTTGTGCAATTCATGTTGATTGTGAAGAACTGACCTCCCTCCAAGAGCTCAGCTGCTCCACAGCTGGGAGCCTGTGCTCCTCCCTGCCTATTTCATTTTGATAGACCAAGACTCCCTGGAGTGTTACTAACAGATTCATCCACTATGTGGGTTATTCCAACAGCCACCAATAAATCTTATTATCTCTCCTCAACAGGTCTTGGATAGCATGAGTGATTGATGCACTAAAACTTGGTAGAAACATGGAGATAAACACCTTCCATTCCTTTCTGTCCTTGTCTTTACAGCACCAGTAGTTTAGAAGTGACAACCCATTGCTTCCCTTTTAGCACTGCTGTTCTAAAACTGCCTAGCCAACAACACAGGCTATGCAGTAATCATCTTTCCTTCCAGGGGGAAATAATGACTTCCCAGAGCTCATCTCCCACCACAGCTCCTCTTCTTAAAGGAAGTACATGGATAGTGGTCTTAAAATTGGGGATGGTAGATGTCTAGCAGCAGCATCTATAGCAGTGGTACCCAGCTTCTGGTTCCTGGAGACTGGTGTGCAGAAGAAGGGTGTACATGAAGCTGTCATGCCTTCCTTGGGAGGAAAGAAAAGACTCACCCAATCAGAGTATGCTATGCTCTGCATTTTTACCTACTGATCAGCAGGGCATGCAGAAACCTGACTCAGAGACTCTGACAGAAACCTACTCATCCTGTGGACAGCTTCTGCCTCAAAGAACTGGCACTGCAAATAGACACCAGTGGAACAAATTGAAAAAGGCTGCCCGTCAGGATTAGCAAACTAGGAACCCAACCAGGTGCCCCAATTCCATCCTCAGTTTCCATTCAAGATGGATCAGTTCCCCAGCGTACAGGCATCTGAAATCCACCACCACTTCATCTGCTAGAATACAAAATATCTACCCGGTAGATAAAAGACCTGAAGGGTGTAATTCAGATTGTTTTCAATCCAAATGCTCCTGTAGATTTTCTTCAACAGTTTCTTAGACCCTGTCCAACCCAGGGCACGGGCAGGACAGAACATCCCTTTCTACTCTCTGAACACTGCAACCCACAGCTCATGCTCAGGAAAAGCTGCAAGTGTACACATACACACAATCCTTCAATGTCCTTTCTCAGCTGACCTTCTTTGGTCCATGAAAAAGACACCCATATATTAAAGGGAATTCAAAGCAAAAGAGAACACATAGTGAGCTGTAAACTCTAGTTTAAGAGACAGGTTATCTTTCTGATAACTCCTTTGTTATTAGTAAAAAGAGTTGGTCAGAAAACCTATGGCTTTCTTTGGCAAGAAAACACATCAGAAAAAAATAATCTTCTCTGAAAACAGTCTGTGATATTTCTGGATTGAACTTTGATTTGATTTCTAGACTGAGGTTTCCTTTGACATTGTTTGTAAAAATAGTGTTTCTTTACATTTCATTTCCAAACAGCATTTAAAGCACAGGTGGAGAGCAGAAGAAAAGGGAATAGGGATGACTACTTTTGCACTTTCTGTCTCATGTATTTACAGTAGAAAAGCTACTAGGGGCCAAAATTAAAAATGAATGACAGAGTTGGGATGATGCTGGCTTTTGATTGGAACCAGGAATTAAACACTTTTTCCTTCATTTAATTTGGCTAAAACATACAATGCTGTCAAAGCAAACACGTTTTTGCAGGAGATGTTATCTTCACTTCCAAAGAACATTAGCATTTGAAATATTTTTTACCGAAGAAAAAAAATAATTCCATCTTCTTTAAAACCCTAGAAATAATTAAAACAACAAATCATCAGTTCTGCGTGGTTTAAAGGAAAGCAGATGTCCACTATGCCACATTAGTTTATCACATTGGAAAGTGAAACATGAAGCAAATAGGAATTTATTGTACAAGTATTATCACCACAAATTTGTGTCCTCTTTTACCTTGGTAGTAAGTTAATCTCCTCAACTTGGAATATTTAAGGAGCACACTGGAGGGCATGGAAGTAGATTCACTTCAGAATGGCAAGTGATGGTGTTGCATCATGGTGAAATTAATCTCTAATCTTCCTACCATTTTAGGGCCACAAAACCAGGAGGTATTTGTTGTAAGCTAGAGCAACCACCAGAAAAATGCCCCAGGACTGGGAGGGAACATCAGCTCCTTCCTCCACCACAGCTGCCATCAGTGACTGTTGCTGAGAAGCCAGCACAAGGCAGTGCTACCCAGCCTATCCCTCAGCATCATCTGTAATAAAACAAAACCAGGCAACACAGAAACTCCACAACCACTTATCTCAAAAACACCACACACAACATTCTCATCCTGAAGTGTTTATTTCTATTTGAATGTCCTTCAGTTTTGCTCAGCTCCTGCCACAAACTCTGGAGCAGCAGGGAGAAAGCACTTAACCTGTCAACGCCGATGTGCTGTGCCACACTCACACCTACGAGAGCCACGGGGTGCTCAGCTTGCTGCCAACCTCAGCAGAAACTAACAGGGCATCTGAGCTGGGTTTAAGGAACTGGTGGCTTAGGGGGCATTTCAGCAAGGTCCACTGGGTTTGCTTTGGCATCTGAAATAAGAGTTTGCCAGGTGCATCCTCTCCCAGAGTAGTAATCGTCCATAGCATTAGCAGAGTTAAACACTTCACTATTCCAGCCCAGCACAGATTTTAGTCTATTAGCTGAAAATGAGATGCCTCCATCCATGCTGTAAGAGCACACACACTCCCCTGCCTACATATATATATAAAGCCCTTTCATTTTATGATCAGTACAATAGCTCCGTGATAGAGAAGGCTATAATATTTTATTATGTTAAACTTGTTCACCTGGGAATCTATACAAATCACTGTAATTTTGCCTCACTAATGTTTGTTATCAATCTTCTCAATAAAATGAGAGCAAAATATTGCAGAAGTCTCTCTCAGTGAATTTACTATTTTTATTTTCTTTTTTTAAATTATTTCTTTTTCACCCTTCTCTCCCCCTCTTGCCTGGGCTTCTGTCCGAAGTCACAATGAGTTGAGAATGGGACGTTCAGAAAGTATTTTATAATTCTTTAATCACCTGACTTTGGCATACTCTAGTCATTTGGGCTGGAGCTTTTTGAGATAAGCAGATCCCATGTAGCTACAGAATCAGGTCAGCAAGGCAATTAATCATCTCTGCATTTACACTCTCAGCAAAACAATACAAAAACAAAAGAGTGGATAGAGGAGATGGGAGGAGGAACACCGTAACCCAGCTCTGATGGGCAAATAATTGTCTTGGCTTTGCTTCTGCAGCCACAGCAGAAAGGTGCACAGCTCCCATTTATTAATCACTTTTGCAGAACCAGCCTCCAGGAACACACAACAGAACGTGGGAGGCTCAGTGTCCACTGGCATCTCAGCAGCAGGCTGCAGCAATTTCCTGTGCTTAGCTCTTCTTGCACTAATAGGGGCCTAGTATCCTAAAACAAGGAGCTGGATCCCTGAGCTTGTAAATACTATGGAGTGCCTAAGGCTTGATAACTACAATGTTGTGCTTGTGTTGAACTCCGTGGGAGCAGGACCAGTACAGTCGAGCATTTGCTGTTTTATCCACAGCCTGGCTGTGTTCCCACCACCTGCTGCCCCACACATGCCTCTCTGCTTTTCCCTAGACAGGAAACGATCAGTGGCTTTCAAATGCTTCATAATAGTGCCCCTCTAACTATCCTATTGATCTGTAAGCTCAGAGAAGCACATACCAACAGCTTCCACAATAGCATGAGCAGGCTGCCCAAACTGGCTTGTAAATGGTCTTCAAATTGAATCCCAACAATAGAAATACCATTCTCCCCCTTTCCACTCCAGCACCCTTGGGAAAGAGATCTTGCTACATCCAGGAGTAAACTGGGTCACAGAAGGGGTAAGGGCATGGAAATTTGAGAATCAAGGAGAATTTTCCTGCTTGCCCACTCAGATGAGCAACACCCTAGAGGCAGAATAAACTCACCAGCACAAAGCTCATGGTGAGACACATATCTATCTAGGTAGTTCTAAACAGGGTCTGAGCAAGCCACAGGGTGATTATCCCCCTCAATTTGTGGGTACTTTAGCATGCTCAATGCTTCTGGAGTATATAGCCTAGAACAGACATTGAAAGGGAAGGATCATAGGATATGAAGTTTGGGAGTCAGTTCTCACGATGCCTATCTCACAACAGGTTTCCTCAGCCAAACACTTTCAGGTAAGAACTTCCCTCAGACATTATCCATTTCCTGTACCTACAACACACATTCCTTGACAAGAACCCAAAAATTACCCTTGAAAAGCCTCCCAGAGGCCAAATACTCATGAGTTAACTCCTGATTACAGGGCTACTTGCTATGACATCCAGTGGCCTGGATATCCACACATATCACACACATAGATGTGCAAACTCATAGATTTGAGGACTGGGGGAAAACTCAGAAACCATTTTCCACCACTCCAGGCAGCCATTCAGAAAGTTCAGTGAACACCACCAGACTCCTTCCCTGCATTCCTCTCTTCCAGCCTCACAGGCCATGAAAACCAGCTCTCACCAGTGCCTTCACTGCCCTGGTACAGCCAATAATAAGTTCAATCAGTTAAGAATTACTTACATTGAACCAGGATCAATAAAGCTATAGTGTGGCAAAGGCAGTTCAGGCAGGTTTTGCAGGGGCATAACTAGGAGTGATGGGCTGAAATGAAGCAGAAGGAAAATGCTGGCTGAATAGCAAGAGAAATTTGCTTTGCTAATGGGTCAATCAATTAGACCAAGCACACAGCTCTCAATGGAAGCATGCAGGGAAACCTGTCACTAGGATCACTTAAAACTGGAGTGAAGGAGCTCCGGAGGTTGCCACTGCATAAGAAATCCTGCAGTATGCATTTCACCAGCACTGCAATTCCGTGTAGCCAATGGCATCAAGGCTGAAACTGCCCAGCTTACACCACCTCCCAAGGCAGGAACAACCTTTGCACAGCTCTCTTTACCCTTCTCTTGTATTTAATCCTCCCTTACTCCCAGAATGGCATTTATTGTCATTGAATTTTGGGATCTTAATTATCTGAAATCTAGCTATCTTATCAGCTAGCACTGATAGAGCGAGCTTGTGAAATAGGAAGTTTTGATTGAAAGTACTGAGGTCTCTCCAACAGCTATCCAGAGAGTCAGAAATAATAATTATCCAATTCTTTGAAAGCTAAACTTTTACTGAGTTACCTGCTAGACCACAGCTTCTTAAAAACATCAAAATGATTAGCTGCAATCATGTGAATGTAACAAAAAAGACCTTTGCTTGTTTACCAAGCAGAACAGAGGATACAAAACAATAGGACTTTTGTTTCTACTGTGTAAATACCACAGAGTGAAAATTAAAAGACTGTGCTGTGAGAACAGCAAATGGATAAACAAGATCTTAATAAAATTGCACTGAGTATTGAGGAAACATTTTTCAATGGACACATCAGACACTTGAAGTCCTCTCCAACAAATATGGTAGGGCAAACAATTTAGAACCAGCAGTATGGCAGCTCTTGGTCTATCAGTGCAGGGCTACATGTTTCCCACAGTAGCACACATCAGACCTTTTTGACTTAAAGAGACCATTACCTGCTCTGTTCTTGTCGTGGCATTCCTTATCAACAGTCGGATTTGAGCCTTGGCCTGCCAGCATGGTGCTCCCATCAAGACATCAGTTGTTACTGAAGGAGGAGCCAGGGACAACCAAAGCTACAGGAACAGCACAAAACTTCAACAGGCAAGAGCACTAGAGAAATAGAGAGAGGTCCATAAGGCAGCACAGGAAGTGAAAGTTAGGAGCTCAACAGGGTCTAGATGGACAAGTGACCTGAAACATGGGACAGAGGACACTGCTCTGGTCAGGAGTCACAGCCATCAAATCGTGTTTGTCCTGAAACTACTCCAGATCATGAATACTCTCCAGCTTGGAGATGTGCCTTGAAGTCAGTCTTCTGCTAATAACAGTGCTTCCTCTGCTTTTTCTTCAAGTGATATGAGTCTTCCTCATCCTATCAAGATCAAGAAGGTCAAATATCCCATTCTTCACCCAAACTTCTCAGACATGCTAGCCCAGATTGACTCTAGGCTCTAGACAGGCCTATCTTGCCACAGCCAAGGTACCATTTTGACATCTGAATCTTTGCTTGCCCTCTTTTAAATGGCTCACTGCATTTCTTTAAGGCACATTTTGAAACAAGGCACAATCTCCCAAGCACAGACTCCAGGCTGCTGTAAGTTAAAAGACAAGCAGCTTGTCTAGGCACATTCTCACTGCAGATTCAGACCTGTGAAGAAACCAGTATCTCTATTTCTCCCATAGATGGTGCTAATAATTTCTCTCTCACATATTCATAAATAAAAAGGTGAGTTTCTTTTGTGGCAATGCTGCAGTGAGAGCTGTGAAATGGGGCAGAGAAAGCAAACTGCAGAGTCCCAGAAGGACCCCTAGGGATTCCCATAATAAAGATGAGAAATGAGAATCCTGGCTCACCCCAGCAGTGCTTTCTCATCTCTTTCCTGTAAGTGTAAAGTTCCTCAAACCTTTCCCGAGTCTTTGCAGCACCCTTTTCCTCGTGTGAGCAAGGATGAAAAGTGCGAAGCTGGTAAAGGCTTTTGAGGAAAAGTGAACTGGGTTATCAAGGCAAAACAGTGGGAACAGCAGCTTCCATCTCCTGTCACTCCTCTGGAATGAATACAACACCGTTGTTCTAGCAACAACAGTTGCTTAGCATTATGGTTATCAATCAACAGCATGTTTTCACAAAGGACGGCTGGGGTTAAAACCATTTTCCAAATTTCCTTGTTTGTTTTTCCCCCAAATGCATAAACAAAGATCTGCTTAAATATGCCTCAAAGGGTTAGAAATCTACATCAGGGCTTGAGAACTGGGTAATTAAGAAAGAAATTAACTTCTGTAATTCACACAAAAAAAATAAAAAGCAAGAAAACAGAATTTGCGAGTAGAATAAAATTACTGAGAATAATTAAAATTATAATTATATTAAATTATTGAGAATAATTGCAATGTTAACAATTTCAGTTGTTTCAAGAGCTCTTAGGAAAATTATTACCTTGGCTGCATACAACCATCTTATTTTTGATTTTAGCACACCAGAGCTGTTGTATTTGTCCTACAACTTCTCATCCTAGGCTAGACCATTACCCTACATTCTCTGCACAGTTGGTCACAATCTACATTCCCAAGTGCCTGTCCTAAAACCATAACATTCCTGCTGTATTTTCTCACTTCTGGCTTTGTCAGCCAAAAAGGCTACTCACATGTCCCAGATCCCAAGCAGCGCTGCTTTCAAGCAGACGAGAGGAATGAAAGACAGGGTCAAGTAATTTTTAAGCACTGTGTAGTTTACTTGGCTGCACTGGTTTATGCCTTAGGACTAGAAAGTAATGGGAGACTCAGGCAGTCAGACACGGATATGGTTTTAACAGCAGAGGTGCCATGGTCTGAAATTTAATGCTTTCTTCCAGGAAAGTGAGAGCAGGAATCAGGCAGAAAACATCCCTGTGGAACACAAAGCAAATGAAAACTGCGTCCAGCCAAGCACGTTCCCTGCAGAGGAAGCAGCACTCACAGACAGCGCCCAAGCAATCTGGCCAGAGAGCCTCTCTGCAGAAAACAGACAGCAAGGGAGCAAGAGATGAGACTAAAGTCACCCTCTGCCTGGCATCTCAGAAGGAGCAGTCTGGAGATTCACAGAGAGCAGATCTTCACTGCCCCACATGAATGTGCTGAGCACAAACATACTGAGGGGTTAAAAGGAAGACCAGCAGACCCAGACGGGGTGTGTGCCTTGGTACATGTGGTACCCCTCGTAACACAGGAATTTGTATTTGCACAGCTCAATCAGTGAGCCCCAGGAGATCTTCCCCATCTAACTTTGCATCTTAAGAGGGTATTTTAGTGCACCACAACCTCTGCAGAACCCAAGAACTGATGGATTCCACGAGGAGCAAGGAAAGCATTTTCACGCTCACGCTATGATTCAAGGAACTGAGTTGACATGAGGCACAGGGATTCTCTGCTAAGCACAGGAACTCTGCAGGAGAGGAGGGAGTTGAGATTTCCTGAGCCTCAGCTTAGAACCACAAGCACATGAACTATCCTGCCTCACTTCTGCCTACAGTACAGCTTCCCCAATAAAAAATACATACATCCCTGAGTACGAAATCAGATGCAAATCCCTTGCTCTACAGAACTCTGAAATTAGCATGAGGGAAGAGAAGAATACTCTCGAGCTGCAAGTGAATAGAAATCAAGCTAATGTACAGCATCTGTTGCTGATTCTCTCATGCTTGAGTTTAAGCTCTGAAATATTAACCACAGACATTATGGAAGGCTCTCTTTTGACAGTGTGTCTTATGGTTCATTTACCAAGAGAATATGGGTGCAATTTTAGCCAGTGTTAATCTGCTCTTATCAGTGAAAGGAAACTAATCACACTTTACCAGCTCTTTGGCACTCTGAGAGGAAACTAACAGAGACAGAACAATTTAAATAACCAGGCTTCTTTGGTGAACCTGGGATTCTGTGGCTCTTCATTCATCTAGGTCGAAAGAAATTTTCTCACTTCACCCAGACAAGCACAATTCCTACGAGGCCAAGTACAGTGCTGACCCTGATCTGTCTCAAATTGGGTGCCTACAAGACTTATAATTTTTTTTCCTTTGGGGAAGGTCAGTTCCCCGAAGCCAGTCAAATCTGTGATATCTGGGAAGAATAAAGGCAGCAGTAACAACCTACTGTACACTCAGTATCATCCACACACAGTGCCCAGAGTCACAGTCACAGCTTTATAAATCCTTTCACACACACTGAGTTCACTCAAACTTCTCTCTAAGCTCTTAAATTGCTCCTCCAGCCCTGCTTAAGAAAGGGACAAAATTCCAACTGTTGTATGCCCCCAAGCCAGAAAAGGTTTCCTGGGGAAAGAGGAGAAAGACAGGAGAGCCATGAGGAGGCAAAGTTCTCACACAAGTTCCCGCCCCTTCATAGCAGCGTTCTAGCTCATACTGGCTTCAGAGACCAAGCAGATCCCTCTAGATCCTGTCTGTCCTCTGTAGCTTCTTTCTGCATTCAGAAAGTATTTTTCAGTTCTGCTGCTAAACTTTAATCACTCACTCTCTAGGTTTAAGTTCTCTATAGATTGTTTCTATTGACAGCAAATCCTAGAATTATTATTTTTATTAGTATTATTATTATTTCCCAGTAGTGCACACATGACAATAGCTCTCTAGATGCAGCAGATAGATATGAGGAAATGAAGGGAACCATAACTGCCTCATGTCTTTCATTTAAGACACACCGACTTTTAGTCCTTTTGTTCAGAAAAAAATTCAACAAGAATTTAGGAGATGTGTGTCGGGGCTGAAATAATTTAGGTGCATAGCAGGAGAGGGAAACCTGCTATGACTTCAAAGTACAATCAACACAATGATGGGACTTCATGGAATAGGAAAACTAAGCCTGAATTTAATACAAATGGCTCCATTGCTAGCAAAGGTTCTGTACAACTCTAAAGATAAATCAATTGCTTTGTTCATTGGGGAGAAGGTAGATTAAGATCATTTCATGTTTTATAATTAGCAAAAAACTCTCACCCTGGCTACAATTTATCTTCTGTGTGAGGGAACAGGAGTGGTGTCAAAAGCAGGTTGCAGGTAGCTGTGGCTGTGTGAACAGACCCACGTTCTGCTTAAAGACACACCTAGGCAAACACTGCTCAGGGGCAGTGGATACCATCAACTGGAAAATTCTTGTCAAAACTTCTACATTGTTCCCCTCATGTTCACCCTTTACATAATGGATGGGAATGCTGGAACATTTTGTTTCTGATGAGGCTGAGCTGAGAATAAGCACTTCTCCCACATACCTTAAAATACTGGTTTTCTATTCCAAAGTGAATAGTTCCAATTAATTTAGAAAGTTAGGGGGATGCTGAAGTGGATTAAAAGGCAGGACAAGTTCCAAGCCCCGCCTTGAACAAGACAGCAACCAACCTGAGGAGAATCACAAGGAAAGCCTGGTATCTCAGCAGGAATGCAGCAGAAGATACCATCCCACGCAACTGCCATGCCTTAACCCTGCTACAGTGACAGCTCCACCACCTTCACCTTCTGGGAAGGCACTGTGGCATTTCCTTACACAAAGGCTGGTGGTATCCTTTGTCCTGTGGCACCAGCAGCAGCAGTGCTGGTGCAGCAGGTGGGCAGGGGGCAGTGGGGATGCTCTCCCATCATTCACCAACACCAGTGGCCATCCTCTCTGCCTGCACTGCACACACACCAGGGACTAGATCTCACTCAGAACCAGAGTGACTCAAGCACACCCTCAGTGAAACTGCCAAAAGGATCCAAAAGGATCTGAGGGCAGATTTCCTTTCACATCCCACGGCAAATCACGCAGGAAACCCAAAAAACCCTTCTGACCTCAAGGCACACATTTGAAAATGTTTCAAGTAGAACTATGAACTGCAGTGCAAGTTCTACTCTCAAGAAGGAACTATGCACTAGGAAGACAGAAGGTCTCCTGCCAAATTACTGGCTAGAAAGAAGGTATTTGTGGGTTAATGTGGGTGTTGGCAGATCTTCACAAGAAGAAAGCCAAGCTGTGTTTCACTTTCACAAGTTAAAGAAGTTGGAATGAATGGGGGAAAGGAGGGGCAGAAACATTAAAAAAAATCAATTGCAATGGGAGAAATTACCTCTGAAAGAAGCCAAGAGTCAGTCACTGCTAAGTGCTGTTGTAATTCTTGGTCATCCCAGAGACTCCCAGCCCCCTTGAGATGGTAAGTGCAGGATATGAGGTGCTAGAGGTGCTAGAGGATATGAGGTGCCTCTTTATGCCTCTTATAACACATCAGCCCATTTAAAATCACCCCTTTGCCAGCAGCTGCCAACACCAGATTAAAAAAAAAAAACCCAAAACCAACAAAGAAGCAATGCTGTTGTGCTGTTGTGCAAGATTCTGCAGGGAAGACATGCAAAAGCTTCAGCTGGAAAAAAAAAATCTGAAGATTTAAGTGAAACATCCCACACTAACCCAATTTAAAGAGCAGTTTTAGCAATCCCAACATTATTCTGCTACACACCAATGGGCGAGCGTGATCAGCCTGACGTCAGTGTCTGTCTAGCAGTGGCCATCTGTGGTCACGATGCAGGTACTCAAGTCACATCCTGTTTCCCTTTCCTCCCTCCCCATTTCTGCAGTTCCATTTAGAGATGAGTTCCCCAAAGAAAGGTCGAGGAGTGTAATCTCTCCTGTACTCACAGTCCTTTGGAGATAAATACACAAAGAGATGGCAGAAACAGACAGAAGTTCCTTTCTCAGTCAAAGAGATTGGCTAACATTGTTTAAGGGAGACAATTCTGAAGATGGTGGGAGTGACAGAGGTACATCTTTGCACAAATTTGAAAACACAGACATTCTACTTTCTGAACAAAATCCTGGCCATACCAGAATTTTGCACGGTGTTGAACCACAGAGTTTGAGAGCTAAGAGGTTATTGAAGGCATCAACATTTTGTAATTAAATTATTTGGCCTTTTTAGGACGGTATTAACTCTTCCTGTGCATCATCCAAGCAACCTGGATTTCTTCCAGAAAGAAAGAAATCTCACTAAATCTGTAACAGAGCATTAGCTTACATGACATCCTACCCCAAAGTAGTAAGTATAAATACTACTAATAAAAAATGTCCCCCACCAGTATTAAATAAAAGCCTGCACTTGTACACTGAGAACATCCCTGGGTCATGTCACCCAGATTTGAATTTGACAAGGGTTGTGTGTGAGGGTGCTTGTGCCTGCTCTGTCAAGGGAAGCTCTGGTGTTCCCAGGTTCCCGAGGGATGGATCTGCACTTGGTGTCTGTTGGGGCTCGGGGTGCCCAGGGCCACGATGAGTTCCCTGACCGGGCTGGGGACGGCGGGCGGGGCTGGCCTGTGCCGCGTTCTGGGTTCTGGGACATCGCAGGCGCCGTGTCACAATGGGGGCAGCTAGAAAAGGCCCCAGCGGGTGCCGCTGCCCCAGTAGAGCCTGGGCAAGCGGTGAGTGCACAGCAGTGAGGAGACGGGGCTGGGGGCTGGAGGAGGGCTGGGGGAGAAGCGCCGGTACCTGGGGCTGCCCCCGCATCCAGGGCCCAGCCCCGGCGGGAGCGCCTCGCTGAGGGCGCGCTGCTTGCTGGGGCAGCGGTGCAGGCCTTGCCAGCTGCCGGGGGCCCTCTCCTTCCTGCCGCCACATCCCTGCTGCTCCTGCCCCTCATTGTCCGTCTCCATTCCGGCCCCACTGAACCCCTTCTGTGTGTCCTCCTGCAGACCATGGCTTTACTGTCACTGCTCTTCGTGCTCGTGCAAAGCCTGATCCAGTACCCCCAGCCGGCTGGGGATGGGCTGGATGAGGCCACGCAACAGCGAATGAAGGAGCGTCAGGAGCTGCTGGCCCATGAGATGGCTCAGCTGCTGCAGGAGCTGGAGCGGGGGCCCCTGGAGCAGCAGGACGAGGGCTGGGGAGCCGTGCTCTTTGGTGCCCTGCAGCAGTGGCCGTTCTGGGTTCTTGCTGGCGTCCTGCTCTTCTTGGGCCTGTGGTTTAGCTGCAGGAGAAGGAGCTGTGACACCAGCAGCAGCAGCAAGGACCAGAGCTCCTGCAAGACCTTGGGAGATGAGAGGAACAGAACAGAAATAAGACAGCACTGATCCAGAGGAAGGTGGAGAAAACACTGATGTGACTGTGGAGGCAGATGACAGCAGCACTGAAAATGACAGAGAAGGCAGTCCTGTGGCTGTAGGTGAAGGAGACAATGATGATGCCATTGAAGGCAATGACGATGTGAAGGTGAAGGAAGATCTTTGAGCACCTGGCCCGAGATCCTGCTGCCCACCTAGAGGCGCTGAAAGCTTATGGTCGGCTGCGACTTCGCCTCCGGACACTGCTCTCCAGCCACTGAGAGGAGTTCCCTGCACAGAGCTGTGCTGGGGGGGTCACACCCGATGGCAGCCACGTGAACGCTGCGTAATTGTTGCATTTGTCACTGGCAATCCTGAAGCTGCTTTCCTGCTCCTGCGGAAGGAAGATGCTGCAGCACATGGATTCGTTGTGCAGACACATCTCTGAGTGGCCTTGCTCTTCACCTTCCAGTTACGACGGTGCTGTTGCCTAAGTCTATGAGGCAGAAACTGGCTCCACCTGCACATCCTCACAGAAGAACAGTGAAGTTGATGGAGGTTGCTAGAAATATCTCAAAGACAGCAACCTAGTCTGTTAGGGACTTAATGTAGTCATTTAATGAGCTGTAGCTTTAATTAGACTTGTTTCTTAGCATTCCCTCCAGATGCCCTTTAGTCTTGTCAGTGTATAACTATTCTGCAAAGTTACCCTTAGTGTAGAGAAATACCCTACTGTAGTTGCTTGTCTGCTTTTAAATAATATTTGAATATCTGTGTTTGAGAAATTAAGAAAAGAAAATAAGTTTCTCAAATTGCCTGAAATGGGTCATTCATTGAATTTAACCCTCTGTATTTAGAGAATGTCCTTCCTATACCCCTATCTGAAATAAAAACTTGTTGCAAACAGAGATGTTGGATATATGAAGTATGCTGTCTCTCAAGCATTTCCATAGAAACGCTTGAAGCTTGAAGTGAAAATGCCCTGAAGTGCCTGAAATTTTGCAGCAGAGTACTCCTGAATTTTTTAGGAATATTTGGAAAAGTTTTCTTCACACAGTCACTTTTATACGCTCCTGGGGAACAATTCAGTCCTAAAAGTTGAAGTCAGAGAAGTCCCTAACTGCAAAATATGTGGTTTAATACATCTTTTTTTTGTCTTCTCATAACCAAGGTTTTGGCACAAAATTGTGACAGTAGAAAGTCATTTTTCTGTTTTTCTCTTTTCTCTATTCCTGGTTATCTGTGTCCTTTCGGAGAGGCCCTGCTGGTCTATTAATATAACCTTTTCCACCAGGCCTATATAATATTGTCTAGCAGTGAGAGACACTTTCCATGCACAGCTTTATCCATGGTGAGATGCAGCTAAATAAAACATGATTTACTTCTTGCCATACATAGTAGAGATTCATGGTAGTTTGAAAACATTTATTCTCTTTGCCTTTGTACCAATACATCAAAGAACAAACAGTGACATTGCAGGGTGACATCTCAGAGTCTTCTGTGACATCACAGAGCAGCTGTCTGACATCACAGGGTGACATCTCAGAGTTGTCTCTGTGACATCACAAGGGAGCTGTGTGACATCACAGGGGCTGTGTGACATCACAGGAGGTTGTATGACATCGCAGGGGCTGTGTGACATCACAGGGGCTGTGTGAGGTCACTGGGGAGGTGACTCTGCCCCAGCCCCCCCCCCAGTTCCCCCAGAGAAGTCCAACGCTGCTCGTGCACAGCGGGGTCCCCTGTCCCCCCGGGTCCCCCCACCCCCGGCGCCGCAGCCTCCCCCAGAGGATGTTCCACGAGATCGATCCCAGAGCCTGACACAGGGCCATGGGGGGCGGGACAGGGGACAGGGACCCCCCGGCAGCGTCCCCGTGTCCCCCAGGGCCAGAGCCTGGCCCAGGGCTCCTTCACCCTGTTACCAACGAGGGCTTGAGAGCGCTGAAAAAATCCCCAGCAAGGGAGCAGCAAAAACCAGATTTAATATTGAGCAACAGCACCACAAAGTTCCTTGGCAAGAGTCACTCTGCTCCTGACTGGACACTTCAGGCACAAAAAAGGAAACAAAGCAACAACAAAACCAAATAAATTCCAGGCAATCAAACCAGAAATGAACCAAGAACTGTCCCTGTGTGAGTGTGAGACACAAGGAAATGAGGGCAAGGATAAAAGGAATACAGGCCCAAGAGCTTACAGAGCTCAAACTTAACAGGACTTAACTTATACCTTAACCTTAACTTCCACCTTCAACTTCACAATTTAGCAAAAGAACAGCACTCTACAGTATTTAACCGAACTTATGATCTATGACTTTGCAATTTCACTGAGAAATAACATGTAACAATATTGAACTTGGCTTACATTTTAAACGTAACAACTTAGCAAAGAACAACTCTCAGCACAAATTAACTTAGCTTAGACCTTGTGATTTAACCTTACTGACAGGCCTGACTGGCTCAGCTATCCAAGGCACTCAGACCCCTCAGAGAGCAGCATTTCTGCCACATTTCCTGAGCACAGGCACTCCTGTGTGCACACAGACACAAAGAGTCAGTGCAAGGCACCTGTGAGAAATTCCCCTGAGGGCAGGGAAATGCTCCCTGCCCATGCTTTGGCATCTCCCCAGCGGGGGAAGGGTTGAGCCTGGAGGAGTGGGGGGATCGGCCCAGGCTCCCTCGTTGTTGGGGATCCCCGAGTGCAGCAAACGGGAGAGTTCCCGGCTCGGAGAGGCCCCACTCCGAGGGAGTCGCTGGCCCAGGAGAGCTCCAAGGGGCTCCTTTTGGAGCGCTGTCTGTAGGGCCCCAAGAGAGGGGCTTCAGTGCCAGCAATGTTTCATCCTGGCCGCACTTGGCATCCACAGCTTTCTTTGGCAGGGTGAGAACAGGGCTGTTGTGCCACCGAGGGAACAAAAACACTTCCCGGGGCTGCTCCTAAAGCAGCCAGGAGCTGGCAGGGCAGCAGCAGTGCCTGGTGCAGACAGTGTTTGTGATGAGCTCCAAGGAGCTGAGCCCAGGGGCTGTTGGCCAAGGCCGAGGCCCAGCGAGCATTTCTCAGCTGGCAGGGCGGCCGGAGAAGGTGGAGGCAGGGGAATAATTCACGCCCTCAGTGTGCTCCCAGTCGCTCCCAGTATTTCCATGTCCGTGCCCCAAGTGCTGCTCCCAGCCCTGATCCGTGGGGATGGGAATGTCTCGCTCCCTTGCCGGGGCAGGGTCACACCTGAGCCAGGTGTGCAGGGCAGGCCCTTGCCCTGACCCCCAGCACTGTCCCAGCTGCAGGATCTGCTTCCCACCGGCCTCTTCCTCCTGCGTCCCCGAGCCCAGCTTGGTGCTGAACAAAGGGGCTGGGCCGGGGCCATCCCCCGGCGGGGGCTGCACACCCTCCTGCCCCCTCCCCAAATTCCCTCTGGGGGAGCAGGAGCTGGGGCTGGAGCCCTGTGGGGAGGGACAAGGGGGTGACAATGGGATGGGGGGTGTCACACATGCTCTGGGTGGACACACACGGCCCCGGGGACCCCCCCATATCTTCTGCAGAGCCAGGACAATGAACCCCAGCATGGAGCCACTGACCTCTGGCAGTATCTTGAGGGTGGGGTCTGGTGGCAGCTTTGGGAGTCTGGGGGAGTCACAACCACCCAAAAACACCCTCCCAGCCCCACAGCCACTGCCAGACTCCTCCAACCACCCCACAGCTCCCAGCCAGGACCCCCCACCACCAACTACTCCCTGAAAGATAAATGACCCCAAGAACCACCAAAACCCGTTTCCATCTCCCTCAGGACCCACCCAAATTCTCTGCAAGACACACAGCCCTGTCAGGGACCCAAATCTCCCTCACAGACCCTGCCAAGCCCCCTCCCAGCACCACAAATGCCCACAGGATTGACAGAAGCCCTTCCCAGTCCGCCCAGGAGCCCCTAAACTCCCACCTCCCATGGCACTGGCCAGGAGAGGTTGGTGGACAGGAACATTTTCAGCCAGGATCAGCTCGGGTGCTTCAGCAGTGATTTGGGCACTTTGGGGGAACATCCCGGATAGGGAGAGCCAGGCCAGGGACTGGGACAGACAATTAGAATTCTTGGAGAACAGGCGGGCTCAGGTGGACACCTTTTGCCGGCACACCTATGAGATTGTGGACATGTCCCCTGCCTTTGATAGCTTCAGAACACCCAAATCCTCCCAAATGTTCTATTGAACCAACCCCAAATTCACCCCCAAATCCAGGTAAATGGTGCAGCTTTAGATCTCTTTGCTCAATTTCTTTATTTTCACCCCAGTTTTGGTTGTTTAGACAGGGTGAAGAAAGAAATTATTGAAATGGAAAAGACCTCCAAGATCATGCAGCACTGCTTGATGCCACCAGAAGAAATAACTGGACAGAGCGAGTGAGATTTTTTGGGGTGTAAAGTCAACAAATCGCTTTCTGCCAGTGAATTTCCAGTTTACATCAGAGTCCTGATGGATCTTCCTGCCCCTGTGTTCATCCAGGTGCCTATGGGGATCCAGGAGGACGTGGAGACCACCTTCCAGGTGTCTTCTCAGCAGGGATCACTGGGAATGTGGGTCACCAGGGCTCTGACCAAAGTGGGTCCTCCCATGGGGGATGGAGTTGGAGCAGGGCACGAAGCTCTTCCCACAGCTGAGGCATTTGCAGGGTTTCACTTACCGGTGCCTCTGTTGGTGTTGGGTCAAGGTAGAGCTCCTGGAGAAGCTCTTCTCCAACTGGGGACACTCATAGGGCCTCTCCCCAGTGTGGATGCGCCGGTGGGTGATGAGGTGGGACTTTTGTTTGAAGCCCTTCCCACAGTTAGGGCAGCGGAAAGGCCTCTCCTCCGTGTGAATCCGCTGGTGCCTGAGGAGACTGGAGCTGGTCTGAAACCTCTTCTGACACTCGGGACACTCGTAGGGCCTCTCCCCAGTGTGCATGCCTTGGTGGGTGACGAGGTGGGAGCTGCAGCTGAAGCCCTTCCCACACTCCCCACACTCCTAGGGCCATTCCCCGGTGTGGATCATCTGGTGCTGGATCAGGTGGGAGCTCTGCCTGAAGCTCTTCCCACACTCCAAGCACCTGTAGGGCTTCTCCCCATGGTGAACCTGCTCATGGCCCACCAGCTCCAAGCTCTGGGCTCCCCACTTTGGGCTCCTGGGGGACACAGGGCTCTGCTCCTCCAGGCTGCCTCTGCCAGCAGCTGCCACCGGGACCCTCCAGTGTCCCCCCAAGGGGCCTTTTCTGCTCAGCTTTGCAGTTATTCATTCTCCAAACATCCCCCCAAAAACCCAACCCAGGGACCCCCCAGGATATCTGGGCCGAGCTTCCCCTCCCTGGTCACCGATGGGATGAGGGGGTGATGGTCCCAGGGGGGCTGCGAATTCAGGGAGGGCTTCACCTCATGATTCCTTTTTCTTTCCCTGATCCTCCTTTGTCCCTCCTCTTCCTCTTCGTCCCATGCTTCCTCATCCCTCCCTCCTCCTCCTCCCCCAGGAGCAGTGACACCCTCGGTGCCCCGTTCCCGCAGCCCTGGCAGCCCGCGGCAGGAGCAGGGATGGAGCCGGAACAGGTCGGGATGGGCAGCGCAGGGCTCTTGGCTGCTCCCACCCGCTGGGGGCAGGGAGAACCCGGCCCAGGCAAAAGGAGAAGCAACCTGGGAAAACTGGGTGCTGCATATCCAAACTGGGCCTTGCTGGGGACCCTGCCAGGGGACTGCCAGCCCTTGGGGCTCCTCTCGGGAGATCTGGGAGAGGGGAACGCAGAGAGGGCTGGGGGATCCCAGGAATGGCAGCACTGGGAGTGACATTTTTATACTGGGATCGTACTGGGATCATACTGGGAGCAGCTGGGCCCATGCTGGGGCAGACTGCGGTCACACTGAGGGAGACTGGGATCATATTGGGATCATACTGGGATCACACTGGGACAGAGTAGGAGCCTGCAGCGGGCAATTGAGACCATGCTGGCGCAAATAGGATACACTGGGAGTGACTGGGATCATTCTGAGTTTGACTGGGAGCAACTGTGAGCAACTGGGATCATGCTATGAGCAAGTGGGAGGAACTGGGAGTCACTGGGTGCTTGCTGGGGGTGACTGGAAACAACTGGGCTTTTACTGGGATCAACTGGGATCATGCTGGAGGTGACAGGGATCATATTGGCAGTGAGTGCAACTACACTGAGGCTGAGTGGGAGTGGTGGAGAACAAGTGGGATCATGCTGGAAGGAACTGGGAGTGACTGGGAGTATGCTGGAAGGAACACTGGGAGAGACTGGGAGAGACTGGAACAAAAGTGAGGGTGAAAGGAAGCAACTGGAACCATGTGGGGCACAACTGGTTCAAACTGGCAGTGACTGGGAGCACACTGGGCTCATCTCTAGACCATACTGGGAAGGACTGGACTAATATTGGGAGTGTCTGAGAGTGACTGGGAACACACCAGGCACATCATCCCCCATACTGGGTGTGACTGGGAGCAACTGGGAACACACTGGATGAAAGTGGGAGCAACAGGGAACAGTGCTGGAGGCAAATTGTATCATAATGGGGAGTGACTGGCAGCAACTGGGCTCCTGCTGGGAGCAGCCCCTGGCTGCCCCGGGAGCCCCGCACCCCTTTCCCGGCCATGCCGCCCCTCCAGCCCCAGCACCCCCCATTGCCGGGGTGCCGGCACTGCCAGGGGTCCCCCCCTCTCGGGTTCCCCGCTGGGGCTTCTGGGGCTCTCCTCTCTCGGGGCTCCCGCTCAGGGCAGCCGCGGCTCTCCCGGGGCTCTCCAAAACCGGTGTCCCCCCGACGGGGCTCTGCTGCCCTCACCGCCCAACGGGACCCCCGAAAAACACCTCCCAGGGATCCACCGATGTCCACCCGAGGACCAGCTCCGGCTCGGCTTTGGAGCCCTGCCAGCTCCAAACATCCCCCCAAAATCCCCAAATCCAGGGAGCCCCGGGATATTTGGGCCGAGCTCCCCCTCCCCGGGCACCTGCGGGATGGGGGCGATGCTCCCGGGGTGCTGCGAGCTCAGGCAGCGCCAGGGCCACGCGATTCCTTCTCTCCTCTCCTCCGGCTCTCCCTGCTGCCGCTGCGCCTCTTCCTCCCTCCCTCCTCCTCCTCCCCCGCTCCCGAAGCCCCCGCAGCCGCGGGAGGGGCGGGGATGGAGCCGGGACAGGTCGGAACGCAGAGAGGGCTGGGTGGGATGCCAGGAGTGGCAGTGCCTGGGCTGTCCTGGAATCATACTGGGAGCGGCTCCTGGGTGACCGAGTTCTACTGGGATCATACTGGGATCGTACTGGGAGTGAGGAGGAGCAGCGCGATGGCTCCAGCGCTGGGGCTGGGGGCGCTCCTGGGACCCCGGGGGACAGCGATAGGTGAGGGGGACCCCCGGCGCCGTGACTCTTTGGTCGCCCATTCCGGAGCACCGAGGGGCCCCTGAACCCCCATTCCCGGGCGCCGCCATCCCCCCACAACCTCATTCCCGGCCTGGATTCCACCCCGCACCCCCTTATCCGGCACCGGCAACCCCCGCACCCCTTTCCCTGCCATGCCGGCTCTCCCAGCCCCCAGAGCCCACTTTTCCTTCACCCAGAGACCCCCTGGACCCCCATTCCTACTTTTCCCAGCGCCCAGACCCTCCTTTCCTCAACACCGAGGACACCCGGGACCCCTATTACCAGCTACCCCGGTTTTCCCACGTTTTGCTGGGAATGGGGACACCGGGGACCCTTGGAGTCCCCTTTGCTGACGATAGTGACACAATTAAGCTCACCCAAACTCCTCCTGGATCTCCCCTAAGCCCCCTGTGGGGATTCCTGGGAGTTCCCCTGTGTTCCCCCTTTCCCAGGACTTTGGGGGTCCCCCCGACCTGTCCGTGCACCCCCAGATTTCTTCCACAGCCCCCTGTGATGGTGAGGGGTGGGGGCCGAGTGCTGGCGCCCCCCTGCCTGCAGCAGATCCAGCGGTGAGGGGAGTTTGGGGGGGTCCCTGAGCATTTGGGGTCCCCTGGGTTTTGGGGTGACCCCCGGGCCCCCCACGATCTCCCTGAACACGCTGACGCTCCCTGTGCGCAGTGGGAAGGTTCATACCCGGCATGGGGTCCCAGCTCTATCACCGGCATCGCCCAGGAACCCCCAAACCCTCCCGGGAACCCCCAAACACCCAGTGACACCCCGACCTCCCCGGGACCCCCAAAACCATCCCTGGGCCCTCCAAAAACTCCCCAAGACCGCAAAAACCCCACACAGACCCCCCCAAACCCTCCCAGGACATCAAAATTCCCACAAGACCTGCCAGCATGCCCCAGACCCCCCTGAGAAGGTTCGTACCTGGCAGGATGTCCCCATCTCAGTCACTGACAGGTACCCCAAACCAGACTTGGTTTCTCCCTGGGATTGCCCAATCCCCCCCTTCAGGAATCCTGAAAACCCCCCTGGGAACCCCCCAAAAATCCACCGGGACCCCAAAAACCCTCGAGATAGACAAAACCCCCCCCAGGAATTCTTCATGAAAGTTTATACCCAGCACGGGGTCCACATCACCATCATCGGCATCACCCGGGTGCCCCCAGATCCTCTCGGGACTCCCAAACCCTCCTGGGACCACCAAACCCTCCCAGGTACCCCTAAATCCTCCCAGAAGTCCCAACCCTACCCGGACTCCGCTGCCGGAATCAGCGGGAGTTGTGTTGGCCTCTTCAGGGGAGTTAGAGTGGGACCCAACCAGAGCGGGGGCCCTTAAACCCCAAAAATCCACCCTGGGGGGCAAAACATCCCCTACAGCGGCTTGGAGTGAGTCCTCCAGAAAAATGCCACTTAAAGCCGTCATGATCACCCCTGAAAAAGGGCTTGTGGTGCTGCGGCCCCCACAAACACCGGAAAATGGGGAGGAAAAAACACCCTTGGAGTGGTGAGGTCCCCCCAAACATCCCTAAAAAGAGAAAAACTCCTCTTCAGAGGGGCCTGAAGACCCTTCAGGGCCCTCGAGGAGGGACAAGATCCCCTCCTCTGCTGGGGCCTCTCCGAGCCGGGAGCTCTCCCGTTGGCGGCTGCCCTCGGGGGAGCCCCGAACGACGGCGGCTCCTGGGCTGAGCCCCCCTCAGCCGGGGCTGTGGAGGGAACTGGGGGGGCTGGGACGGGGCCTGGGGGTCCTGGGGTGACCTGGGGGAGCCTCAGTGGGTCCCACCTCCCCCTGTGCCCCCTCTCCCACCCCCTTCCCAATATTGCCCCCAAACAAAAGCTTGTGGCTGTGCCAGCGCCCCCACTGACCTCCAGCCCTGGGAACCTGGAGCAAGCGGAAACCACAACTTTGCAAATGCTACCTGTGCCTGAAGCAAATGGAAAGAGAACTGGGGTGTGAAAAATAAAGCTTGTTTATTTTCAGAAAAACAGCAAAGAAAACACAGAACACATTTACATTGTAAGAATATTTGTAACAACAACTATCTATGGAACGTATATACCTAAGAACATATCTAACAAAAGTCTATGAAACGTATTTACAGAAGACAAAAAGAAGCCCTAAAACCTATAGCCTAAAGACAACAACAAACTCTACAAGGTATGTACAAAAGGGTGGCATCTCTGTCCGGGATCTCCATCGGTCCTTGAGGAAAAGCAAGAGGCACGGTCACTCCAATCAGGCAGAGAGGGCTCTTCCATGTGCCCCCAGGCTGGCCCAGCAAGCGCAGCACAGGCTGGGGATGGCCACCAGAACCCAATGCACCGGGTCCCACATCCCTGAGCAGGGACCACCCAGCCCAGTCCCAGCCTGGCAGCAGGGGACCCGCTCTGCCTGTGGGGACCACATGCCTGTCCTGCTGCTGGTATTGCTCTTCATCCCAAGATCATGGCCTCTTCCTCATCTTTCTCATCAATGTCCATGTCCTCAAGGTACTCTTCCATTTCCACGTCCATCTCCTCTTCCACATCTACCTCCATCTCTTCTTCACCAGTCTCTTCTCCATCCACTTCCATCTCCTCCTCTGTATCCATCTGCATGTCCACCTCCATCTCTTCCTCTCCACTCTCTTCTCCATCCACTTCCATCTTCTCCTCTGTATCAATCTCCATGTCCACCTCCATCTCTTCCTCTCCACTCTCTTCTCCATCCACTTCCATCTTCTCCTCTGTATCAATCTCCATGTCCACCTCCATCGCATTGTCTCCACTCTCTTCTCCATCCACTTCCATGTCCTCCTCTCTATCAGCCTGCATGTCCACCTCCATCTCGTCCTCTCTGTCGGTGACAGCCTGCAGAGGTAGCAACACCTCAGAGTGGGGTCCCTGTCCCACCCCATCCCCACAGAACTCCAGCCCAGCCGGGCAGCTGGGGGGTGTCCACCTCCATGGAATGGCACCGTACCTTCCTCAGGACAAATGTGAGCATCCTGCAGGGACGGATGACAAAATCCAGGCAACAGAGAGCTTTCAGGACTGATGGGAGTATCAGGGCGCAGGTGACGAGAAGAGTGACAGGGAGCATGGTGAAGGGTGAGCTGGCACGAGGGCTGGCACAGGGTGGGCTGACACAAGGGCCAGTGGTTGTGTTGTGCTCTTTGCTGGACGCTGGAAGTTCCTGCTGGAACATCACATCTGTGACATCACAGTGGATCTAAAGAGCATCTTGTTCCGAGCTGAGCAATCTTCCCCAGCCCATGCTGCTCACAGCCCTGTTGCCAAGGATGGGGCATCCACAGCCTGGGCCAGTGCCTCAGCAGCCTCCGTGTAAAAGAGCAGCTCCCTCAGATCCAACTTCAATCAGCCTCCTGCAGTTGAAAGCCATCCCCCCTTGTCCTGTTGCCACGGGCCCGGCTGAACACTGTCCCCGTCTTTCCTGTGGGACCCTTCCAGTCCTGCAGAGCTGCACTGAGGCCTCCCCAGTGTCTCCTCTTTCCAGGCTGAGCATCCCCAGCCCCACTTGGACGGCAGTCAGGTAGATCAGGGGGAGTCAAGGCTGAAGTCAAACAGCATCAGGAACTGAGAGGTGGAAGCTTTAGGCCCAGGTTTGCCTCTGTAATAACAGTGGAGGGGAAGATGGTGGGACACTGGCTCTGTTCTAACCGGTGAATATTTTCTTTTTTTTTTTTTTTTTTCCCTTCTTTTCTGTCATGCTGATGCAGGTGTTGCTGTTTGCAAGGAAGCTTGGCACATTATCCATTGTCTTCTCCATTTGTGAAACACCGAGCAGAGTCTGGGCAGGCTGATGATGCAGAGCAAAACCTGCAAATACACCGGTGATCCTGAGCCTGGAGGGTGCAGCTAAACCCGGCCAAAAATAATTTCTGGAAAGTCAAGCCTGGTTTACATTTTCTTGAATTTGGCTATTCCTGAACCGGGGGAGAGGGCATTCGGGGGAGGGGGTACCACAGGGGTTCCCCTCCCCTGTTTTTGGGGGGTTTCCCATGGTGCCCCCTCCCCAAAAAGCACCGCGGGCCCCCTGAGGTGGCTCCTGTTCCACCGGCCGGTGCCCCCTGATCCAGGACTGCCCCCGGTGAGTCTGGGGCGCTCTGGGGGGATTTTGGGGGGATTTTGGCGGCATGTATGGGCTTTGGGGGATTTTGTTGGGAGATTAGGGGGAATTATTGGATTTTGGAGAGAATTACTGGGTTTGTGGGGTTATGGGGGTTTTGTGGGATTTGAGGATTTTGGATTTTGGGGATTTTTTAGGGTTTTGGGGTGGTTATTTTTTGGGGGGTTTATTGAAATTTTTGGGAGGTTTTTTTTTTTTAATTTTGGTGGGTTCGACTGGGATTTTGTGGGATTCTTTGGTGTTTAGTAGTTTTTAATTGGGATTTTTGGGGGATTTTGGGGGGTTTTAGTGGAATTTTGGGGGGCTTTGGAGTTGTCCCAGGGTGTGGGGAAGGGCTGAGAGGCACCAACATCTGGTTTAAACCCCTGAAAGTCCCAATAAACCCCATGAAATCGCAATTAAATTTCACAAATTCCCATTAGAATACCCTCGAATCCCAAAAAAAGCTCACAAAATCCCAATTAAACCCCACAAATCCCCCCAAAAATGTCTCCAAAACCACAACAAGCCCCACAAAATCCTCACGAGACCCAAAGAAATCTTGGCAACACCCAAAACAACCCACAAGCCCCCCCAAATCCCCACTAAAATAACTAAAAAACCCAAATCCCCAAAGAATCCCACTAAATGCCCCAACAATTCCAATAAAATGCCTCCAAATCCCCTAAAAATCCCAATAAAACCCAGAAATAATTCCAGAGGATCCCACAAAATCCCCACAAAATCCCAGTAAAACCTTCCAAAATTCAAAAGAAAACACAAAAAAAATCAATTAACCCCCAAATACCCCCAGGAAAACAACTTCCCACTCAAAGCACCAAGAAAAGCCCTCAAAATCCAAACTCCCAAAATTCCCAAACACCCCCACACCCAATAATTCTCCCCAAAAACCCCAACAATTCCCTGTAAACTCCCAACACAATTCCCAAAAGCCCAAAAAAGCCCCAGATGCCCAAACCCCTCCCGAGCCCTCCCTGGTCCCTCCCGGTCCCGCCCAGGCCCGTCCGGGGCCGCGGCCAAAACTGCCCGGAGCGGACGCGGAGGTCCCGGAGTGACCCCGGAGCCGATCCCGGGCTCGGCCTCGGGCTCGGCCCCTTTGGGGGATTTTGGGCCGAACCGGGCAGGTTTAGGGTGGGCTTCAGATCCCTTGCGGGGATCCCGAGCCTTTTCGGGTGGATTTTCAGCCCCTGTGGCTGATTTGAGGCCGAATCTGGTGGGGTTTAGGGGGGATTTCAGACCCCTTTGGATGATTTTAGGCCCATGTGGGTGGGGCTGGGGCCCATTTGGGTGAGTTTAGGAAAAACGGGGCCCATATGGGTGAATCCTAATCCTGTGTGGGTGATTTTAGGTCCCTATTTTGGGTATTTTGGGCCCATTTAAGTAAGGTTTTTTGCTGCTTTGGGCAATTTTAGGTTGAACCAAGCCTTTTTAGGGTGATTTTAGGTCTTCTTGTGTTGGTGTCAGGGACATTTTGGTGATTTTAGATACCTTTGGATGATTTTAGGCTGGACCAGATACTTTCACGGTGGATTTTAGTCACATTTGAAGGATTTACGGGTGATCTTAAGCCATTTCTTGAGGGCTATAAAACACTTGGGGCAGTTTTAAGCCCCTTTGGTTGGATTTTAGAGCCCTCTGGATACTTTTAATCCCATTTGGTTGGTGTCAGGCCGAACCATGTGGATGTAGGCTGCATTTGATGCCCTTTTGGGTGATTTTGGGTCAAACCGGGCTTTTTTAGGACAGCGCGTCCCCTTGGCCCCGCTCCTTTCCCCTCACAGTTCCGCCCTTTCCTCGCTCCTTTCCCCTCACGGTTCTGCCCTTTCCTCGCTCCTTTCCCCTCATGGTTCAGGATCCCAGAGCGGGGCAGGAGGAGGAGGGAGGGAGGAAGAGGCGCAGCGGCAGCAGGGAGCAGCCGGAGGAGAGGAGAGAAGGAATCGCGTGGCCCTGGCGCTGCCTGAGCTCGCAGCACCCCGGGAGCATCGCCCCCATCCCGCAGGTGCCCAGGGAGGGGGAGCTCGGCCCAAATATCCTGGGGGGTGCCTGGGTTCGGGTTCTTTGGGAGGGATGTTTGGAGCTGGCAGGGCTCCAAAGCCGAGCCGCAGCTGGCCCTCGGGGGGACATCGGGGGGTCCCCGAGAGGTGTTTTCGGGGGATCCCAGTGTGGGTGGCGGCAGAGCCCCGTCGGGGGGACACCGGTTTTGGGGAGCCCCGGGAGAGCCGCGGCTGCCCTGAGCGGGAGCCCCGAGAGAGGAGAGCCCCAGAAGCCCCAGCGGGGAACCCGAGAGGGGGGGACCCCTGGCAGTGCCGGCACCCCGGCAATGGGGGGTGCTGGGGCTGGAGGGGCGGCATGGCCGGGAAAGGGGTGCGGGGCTCCCGGGGCAGCCAGGGGCTGCTCCCAGCAGGAGCCCAGTTGCTGCCAGTCAGTCCCCGTTATGATACAATTTGCCCCCAGCACTGTTGCCGTTGCTCCCACTTTCATCCCGTGTGTTCCCAGTTCTCCCACTTGCCCCCAGAATAGTCCCAGTCACTCCCAGTAAGATCCCAGTATGAGTCCAGTATGACCCCAGTCTCTCCCAGCAGGGCCCCAGTCACTCACCCTTGTCCCCAGTTGCCCCCAGCGTGGTCCCAGTTGCCCCCAGCACATTCCCAGTGGCTCCATATGTGTCCCAGTCCTAGTGCAATGATGGGGAATACCAAACGCACTTGAGGCATCACGTACGGTTAACACCAAAGCTGTGGCTATGTTTGTGATGGGGTCATAGGTAAAGTTCACTAGGTTCCACCGGGATTGGAATTCCTTTTCAAAATCAGCGGCACTGTCCCAAACTATTTTCCGAATCTCAGTAGGAAAAGTGCCTTCTTCACCTTCTCTTATAATCGAGGCAGCAACCGACTGCATCCCTAATTGAGCCTGGATACAGCTGAGAGCTAAAGAAACGTTCTTTTGTGTGGCACCGAGTGCATCAATTACCAATTTGTGATCATTTACGCTTGCTTCCTCCCAACTTGGTAATATGTTTGATAGCAAGCGCTGATGTCTTCCCAAGGCCAAGAAGGACGACTGCAGTGGTTGTTGGAATTTGGTCAAATCTAGTGGTGGCAGCCAATGTGTTCATTAATACTTCTGAATCAATGCTATTTAGAATTCCCAATCCTGTTCCCACAGCACCGGTTATGTCTCTTAGCATCCGTCTTTTAGAAGGGTTCCGCTGTCGCAACCAGGTCGTCCAACCCTGAAAAGAAGTTGACAAAAAAGGTGAACAAGCTGGCTGAATTTCTGAGACATTTTTTTGCATCAGCAAAATCAGGGGTATTTAACCCCATCGTTTGGGAATTGGGGAGTGTTTGACACCACAGGATCTGGGATTTGGAGGGTTTGATCCTAAAATTTGGGGTTCGGGGCTGGGGGGGTGGGGGGGGTAGGGCTTGACATCCCAGAGTTTTGGTTTGAGGGTGTTTGACCCCCCCAGTGTTTGAACCCCCAGGATTTGGGGTCGGGGGGAGTTGACCCCAGGATCTGGGGTGTTTGACCCGCTGGGTTTGGGGTCGGGGTTGAGAGCAGAGCCATTTCCTGGAAACAGCGGCGGGACCGGGACTGGGAACAGGATCGGGATCGGGAATGGGAGTGGGATCGGGGTCGGGAATGAGATCGGGAACGGGAACAGAAATGGGAATGGGATTGGGATCGGGAACAGGATCAGGAACGGGATTGGGCTCGGGAAGGGGAGAGGCCCTGGCCCAATAATGGACCCCTCCCCCAGGGAGCGACCCTGCCCCAATCCCGGGATGGAGCAATCCCCTCAATCCCAGACCCCTCCCCAATTCCCAAACCCTCCCCAATGCCAGCCCCTGACCCAGTCCCAGACCCCTCCCCAGTTGCTGAACGGACCCTCCCTCAATCCCAGCCCGCCCCGATCCGGATCGGAGCCATCCCCGGAGCCTCCCCCATTCCCGGACCGGACCCTTCAATCCCTTTTTGGGGCGGCTCCTGCCGCTTCCAGCCCATTTTTGGGGGGATCCAAACGGCTCCGGGGACCCTCCCCACTTTGGGGGTGTTGGGGTGGCCCCAGGGCCGCCCCGAGGGCCGAGGGGGGATGGAAACCCCCAAAGCCGGGGGGCTCCTGGGGGTCCCCAGTTCCCCCCGGCCCCACCCCAAAACAGCTCCTGGCCAATCAGAGCGCGCGGCGCTGCTGACAACTCAGTTGCCGGGCCGGCGATTTTCAGGCAATCAGCGCCTGCGATAGCGATGCTCATCGGTTGCCAGGCAGATCAAAACGCTTCTCAATGCGCTAGCCAATCAGAGACTGCGCGGGGCCATTTCTAGCCAATCAGAGCGCTTGTTCTCGATGACTCCTCAGTCGCCAGGCGGACCCGCAGCGCCCAGCGCTCCCCGGGAGCGGAATTTGGGGAGGGGGGAGGTGACCCTGGGGATGGGGATGGGGCGTGCGGGGGCAGCTGGGGCCGGACTGGTGGCACTGGTGGTGCTGAGAGCCCCCCCAGCCGCGGGGGTCGCGGTGAGAAGGGGTTGGGGGCCCCAAATTAAACCAAAGAGGGATCGGGACCCCCCCACGGAGCAGGAGGGGCCTGGAACCCCCAAAACCAAACACGGGGGAGGGGAGCGGGGATTGGGGGAATGATGGGGAAGGCGGGGGAAAGAGGGGGATGGGACACCCAAAAAGGATCAAGACAACTTGAGGTGGCCACCTTTCTATGTGGATGGTAGCCAATGGTAGCCAATGCTTTTTCCCAGTCCATGGGATCCCAGTCTGTGCAATCCCAGTCCATGTGGTCCCAGTCCATAGAATCTCAACCCAGTTTATCCCAGTGTGTACCGTCCTGATCCCTATGGTCCCATTCCATATGGTCCCAGTCCATAGGATCTCAGTCCAGGTGATCTCAGCCCATGTTTGATCCCAGTCTGTGTGGTTCTGCACACACTGCCAGGGTCTGAAATTCCAGTCACCAGCCAGGAAAAAATGTTCCTGCCCTTGAATGTCCTTGCTGTCCTCTCAACGAGTTATAATAAAACTAAAAATCAATAAATTTGAATTTAAATAAAATAGAATAAAAATGAAATTTAAAAATTTCAACTCTTACAACCCTCCTAGGGCTCCGCTGCCGGAATCAGCAGGAGTGGTGTTGGCCTCTTCAGGGGAGTTAGAGTGGGACCCGACCAGAGCGGGGGCCCTTAAACCCCAAAAATCCACCCTGGGGGGCAAAACATCCCCTACAGCGGCTTGGAGCGAGTCCCCCAGAAAAATGTCACTTAAAGCTGTCATGATCACCCCTGAAAAGGGGCTTGTGGGGCTGTGGCCCCACAAACACCTGAAAATGGGGAGGAAAAAACACCCTTGGAGGGGTGAGGTCCCCCCAAACATCCCTAAAAAGAGAAAAACTCCTCTTCAGAGGGGCCTGAAGACCCTTCAGGGCACTCGAGGAGGGACAAGATCCCCTCCTCTGCTGGGGCCTCTCCGAGCCGGGAGCTCTCCCGTTGGCGGCTGCCCTCGGGGGAGCCCCGAACGACGGCGGCTCCTGGGCTGAGCCCCCCTCAGCCGGGGCTGTGGAGGGAACTGGGGGGGCTGGGACGGGGCCTGGGGGTCCTGGGGTGACCTGGGGGAGCCTCAGTGGGTCCCACCTCCCCCTGTGCCCCCTCTCCCACCCCCTTCCCAATATTGCCCCCAAACAAAAGCTTGTGGCTGTGCCAGCGCCCCCACTGACCTCCAGCCCTGGGAACCTGGAGCAAGCGGAAACCACAACTTTGCAAATGCTACCTGTGCCTGAAGCAAATGGAAAGAGAACTGGGGTGTGAAAAATAAAGCTTGTTTATTTTCAGAAAAACAGCAAAGAAAACACAGAACACATTTACATTGTAAGAATATTTGTAACAACAACTATCTATGGAACGTATATACCTAAGAACATATCTAACAAAAGTCTATGAAACGTATTTACAGAAGACAAAAAGAAGCCCTAAAACCTATAGCCTAAAGACAACAACAAACTCTACAACGTATGTACAAAAGGGTGGCATCTCTGTCCGGGATCTCCATCGGTCCTTGAGGAAAAGCAAGAGGCACGGTCACTCCAATCAGGCAGAGAGGGCTCTTCCATGTGCCCCCAGGCTGGCCCAGCAAGCGCAGCACAGGCTGGGGATGGCCACCAGAACCCAATGCACCGGGTCCCACATCCCTGAGCAGGGACCACCCAGCCCAGTCCCAGCCTGGCAGCAGGGGACCCGCTCTGCCTGTGGGGACCACATGCCTGTCCTGCTGCTGGTATTGCTCTTCATCCCAAGATCATGGCCTCTTCCTCATCTTTCTCATCAATGTCCATGTCCTCAAGGTACTCTTCCATTTCCACGTCCATCTCCTCTTCCACATCTACCTCCATCTCTTCTTCACCAGTCTCTTCTCCATCCACTTCCATCTCCTCCTCTGTATCCATCTGCATGTCCACCTCCATCTCTTCCTCTCCACTCTCTTCTCCATCCACTTCCATCTCCTCCTCTGTATCAATCTCCATGTCCACCTCCATCTCTTCCTCTCCAGTCTCTTCTCCATCCACTTCCATCTCCTCCTCTGTATCCATCTGCATGTCCACCTCCATCTCTTCCTCTCCACTCTCTTCTCCATCCACTTCCATCTCCTCCTCTGTATCAATCTCCATGTCCACCTCCATCGCATTGTCTCCACTCTCTTCTCCATCCACTTCCATGTCCTCCTCTCTATCAGCCTGCATGTCCACCTCCATCACGTCCTCTCTCTCGGTGACAGCCTGCAGAGGTAGCAACACCTCAGAGTGGGGTCCCTGTCCCACCCCATCCCCACAGAACTCCAGCCCAGCCGGGCAGCTGGGGGGTGTCCACCTCCATGGAATGGCACTGTACCTTCCTCAGGACAAATGTGAGCATCCTGCAGGGACGGATGACAAAATCCAGGCAACAGAGAGCTTTCAGGACTGATGGGAGTATCAGGGCGCAGGTGACGAGAAGAGTGACAGGGAACATGGTGAAGGGTGAGCTGGCACGAGGGCTGGCACAGGGTGGGCTGACACAAGGGCCAGTGGTTGTGTTGTGCTCTTTGCTGGACGCTGGAAGTTCCTGCTGGAACATCACATCTGTGACATCACAGTGGATCTAAAGAGCATCTTGTTCCGAGCTGAGCAATCTTCCCCAGCCCATGCTGCTCACAGCCCTGTTGCCAAGGATGGGGCATCCACAGCCTGGGCCAGTGCCTCAGCAGCCTCCGTGTAAAAGAGCAGCTCCCTCAGATCCAACTTCAATCAGCCTCCTGCAGTTGAAAGCCATCCCCCCTTGTCCTGTTGCCACGGGCCCGGCTGAACACTGTCCCCGTCTTTCCTGTGGGACCCTTCCAGTCCTGCAGAGCTGCAGGGAGGCCTCCCCAGTGTCTCCTCTTTCCAGGCTGAGCATCCCCAGCCCCACTTGGACGGCAGTCAGGTAGATCAGGGGGAGTCAAGGCTGAAGTCAAACAGCATCAGGAACTGAGAGGTGGAAGCTTTAGGCCCAGGTTTGCCTCTGTAATAACAGTGGAGGGGAAGATGGTGGGACACTGGCTCTGTTCTAACCGCTGATTATTTCCTTTTTTTTTTTTTTTCCCTTCTTTTCTGTCATGCTGATGCAGGTGTTGCTGTTTGCAAGGAAGCTTGGCACAATATCCATTGTCTTCTCCATTTGTGAAACACCGAGCAGAGTCTGGGCAGGCTGATGATGCAGAGCAAAACCTGCAAATACACCGGTGATCCTGAGCCTGGAGGATGCAGCTAAACCCGGCCAAAAATAATTTCTGGAAAGTCAAGCCTGGTTTACATTTTCTTGAGTTTGGCTATTCCTGAACCGGGGGAGAGGGCTTTCTGGGGAGGGGGTGCCACAGGGGTTCCCCCCCCCCATTTTTAGGGGGTTTCCCATGGTGCCCCCTCCCCAAAAAGCACCGCGGGCCCCCTGAGGTGGCTCCTGTTCCACCGGCCGGTGCCCCCTGATCCAGGACGGCCCCCGGTGAGTCTGGGGCGCTCTGGGGGGATTTTGGGGAGATTTTGGTGGCATGTATGGGCTTTGGGGGATTTTGTTGGGAGATTAGGGGGAATTATTGGATTTTGGAGAGAATTACTGGGTTTGTGGGGTTATGGGGGTTTTGTGGGTTTTGAGGATTTTGGATTTTAGGGATTTTTTAGGGTTTTGGGGTGGTTATTTTTTGGGGGGTTTATTGAAATTTTTGGGCGTTTTTTTTGGTTTGTTTTTTTTTTTTTTTTTTTTTTTAATTTTGGTGGGTTCCATTGGGATTTTGTGGGATTCTTTGGTGTTTAGGAGTTTTTAATTGGGATTTTTGGGGGATTTTGGGGGGTTTTAGTGGAATTTTGGGGGGCTTTGGAGTTGTCCCAGGGTGTGGGGAAGGGCTGAGAGGCACCAAAGTCTCCTTTAAACCCCTGAAAGTCCCAATAAACCCCATGAAATCGCAATTAAATTTCACAAATTCCCATTAGAACACCCTCGAATCCCAATAAAAGCCCACAAAATCCCAATTAAACCCCACAAATCCTCCCAAAAATGTCTCCAAAACCACAACAAGCCCCACAAAATACTCACGAGTCCAAAGAAATCTTGACAACAACCTAGAAAAAACCTACAAAACCCCCCCAAATCCCCACTAAAATTCCTAACAAACCCAAATCCCCAAAGAATCCCACTAAATGCCCCCACAATTCCAATAAATTGCCTCCAAATCCCCTAAAAATCCCAATAAAACCCAGAAATAATTCCAGAGGATCCCACAAAATCCCCACAAAATCCCAGTAAAACCTTCCAAAATTCTAAAGAAAACACAAAAAATTTCAATTAACCCCCAAATACCCCCAGGAAAACAACTTCCCCCTCAAAGCACCAATAAAACCCCTCAAAACCAAACTCCCCAAAATCCCCCAACTGCCTCCAAACCCAATAATTCTCCCCAAAAACCCCAACAATTCCCCATAAACTCCCAACACAATTCCCCAAAGCCCAAAAAAGCCCCAGATGCCCAAACCCCTCCCGAGCCCTCCCTGGTCCCTCCCGGTCCCGCCCAGGCCCGTCCGGGGGCCGCGGCCAAAACTGCCCGGAGCGAACGCTGAGGTCCCGGAGCGACCCCGGAGCCGATCCCGGGCTCGGCCTCGGGCTCGGCCCCTTTGGGGGATTTTGGGCCGAACCGGGCAGGTTTAGGGTGGGCTTCAGATCCCTTGCGGGGATCCCGAGCCTTTTCGGGTGGATTTTCAGCCCCTGTGGCTGATTTGAGGCCGAATCTGGTGGGGTTTAGGGGGGATTTCAGACCCCTTTGGATGATTTTAGGCCCATGTGGGTGGGGCTGGGGCCCATTTGGGTGAGTTTAGGAAAAACTGGGCCCATATGGGTGAATCCTAATCCTGTGTGGGTGATTTTAGGTCCCTTTTTTGTGTATTTTGGGTGCATTTAAGTAGGGTTTTTTGCTGCTTTGGGCAATTTTAGGTTGAACCAAGCCTTTTTAGGGTGATTTTAGGTCTTCTTGTGTTGGTGTCAGGGACATTTTGGTGATTTTAGATACCTTTGGATGATTTTAGGCTGGACCAGATACTTTCAGGGTGGATTTTAGTCACATTTGAAAGATTTACGGGTGATCTTAAGCCATTTCTTGAGGGCTATAAAACACTTGGGGCAGTTTTAAGCCCCTTTGTTTGGATTTTAGAGCCCTCTGGATACTTTTAATCCCATTTGGTTGGTGTCAGGCCGAACCATGTGGATGTAGGCTGCATTTGATGCCCTTTTGGGTGATTTTGGGTCAAACCGGGCTTTTTTAGGACAGCGCGTCCCCCTGGCCCCGCTCCTTTCCCCTCACAGTTCCGCCCTTTCCTCGCTCCTTTCCCCTCATGGTTCTGCCCTTTCCTCGCTCCTTTCCTTCATGGTTCAGGATCCCGGAGCGGGGGAGGAGGAGGAGGGAGGGAGGAAGAGGCGCAGCGGCAGCAGGGAGCAGCCGGAGGAGAGGAGAGAAGGAATCGCGTGGCCCTGGTGCTGCCTGAGCTCGCAGCACCCCGGGAGCATCGCCCCCATCCCGCAGGTGCCCAGGGAGGGGGAGCTCGGCCCAAATATCCTGGGGGGTGCCTGGGTTCGGGTTCTTTGGGAGGGATGTTTGGAGCTGGCAGGGCTCCAAAGCCGAGCCGCAGCTGGCCCTCGGGGGGACATCGGGGGGTCCCCGAGAGGTGTTTTCGGGGCATCCCAGTGTGGGTGGCGGCAGAGCCCCGTCGGGGGGACACCGGTTTTGGGGAGCCCCGGGAGAGCCGCGGCTGCCCTGAGCGGGAGCCCCGAGAGAGGAGAGCCCCAGAAGCCCCAGCGGGGAACCCGAGAGGGGGGGACCCCTGGCAGTGCCGGCACCCCGGCAATGGGGGGTGCTGGGGCTGGAGGGGCGGCATGGCTGGGAAAGGGGTGCGGGGCTCCCGGGGCCGCCAGGGGCTGCTCCCAGCAGGAGCCCAGTTGCTGCCAGTCAGTCCCCGTTATGATACAATTTGCCCCCAGCACTGTTCCCGTTGTTCCCAGTGCCATCCAGTGTTTTCCCAGTTCTCCCACTTGCCCCCAGAATAGTCCCAGTCACTCCCAGTAAGATCCCAGTATGAGTCCAGTATGATCCCAGACTCTCCCAGCAGGGCCCCAGTCACTCACCCTTGTCCCCAGTTGCCCCCAGCGTGGTCCCAGTTGCCCCCAGCACATTCCCAGTGGCTCCATATGTGTCCCAGTCCTAGTGCAATGATGGGGAATACCAAACGCACTTGAGGCATCACGTACGGTTAACACCAAAGCTGTGGCTATGTTTGTGATGGGGTCGTAGGTAAAGTTCACTAGGTTCCACCGGGATTGGAATTCGTTTTCAAAATCAGCGGCACTGTCCCAAACTATTTTCCGAATCTCAGTAGGAAAAGTGCCTTCTTCACCTTCTCTTATAATCGAGGCAGCAACCGACTGCATCCCTAATTGAGCCTGGATACAGCTGAGAGCTAAAGAAACGTTCTTTTGTGTGGCACCGAGTGCATCAATTACCAATTTGTGATCATTTACGCTTGCTTCCTCCCAACTTGGTAATATGTTTGATAGCAAGCGCTGATGTCTTCCCAAGGCCAAGAAGGACGACTGCAGTGGTTGTTGGAATTTGGTCAAATCTAGTGGTGGCAGCCAATGTGTTCATTAATACTTCTGAATCAATGCTATTTAGAATTCCCAATCCTGTTCCCACAGCACCGGTTATGTCTCTTAGCATCCGTCTTTTAGAAGGGTTCCGCTGTCGCAACCAGGTCGTCCAACCCTGAAAAGAAGTTTTCTTTGCATCAGCAAAATCAGGGGTATTTAACCCCATCGTTTGGGAATTGGGGAGTGTTTGACACCACAGGATCTGGGATTTGGAGGGTTTGATCCTAAAATTTGGGGATCGGGGCTGGGGGGGGGGGGTAGGGCTTGACATCCCAGAGTTTGGGTTTGAGGGTGTTTGACCCCCCCAGTGTTTGAACCCCTAGGATTTGGGGTCGGGGAGAGTTGACCCCAGGATCTGGGGTGTTTGACCCGCTGGGTTTGGGGTCGGGGTTGAGAGCAGAGCCATTTCCTGGAAACAGCGGCGGGACCGGGACTGGGAACAGGATCGGGATCGGGAATGGGAGTGGGATCGGGGTCGGGAATGAGATCGGGAACGGGAACAGAAATGGGAATGGGATTGGGATCGGGAACAGGATCAGGAACGGGATTGGGCTCGGGAAGGGGAGAGGCCCTGGCCCAATAATGGACCCCTCCCCCAGGGAGCGACCCTGCCCCAATCCCGGGATGGAGCAATCCCCTCAATCCTAGACCCCTCCCCAATTCCCAAACCCTCCCCAATGCCAGCCCCTGACCCAGTCCCAGACCCCTCCCCAGTCGCTGAACGGACCCTCCCTCAATCCCAGCCTGCCCCGATCCGGATCGGAGCCATCCCCGGAGCCTCCCCCATTCCCGGACCGGAGCCTTCAATCCCTTTTTGGGGCGGCTCCTGCCGCTTCCAGCCCATTTTTGGGGGATCCAAACGGCTCCGGGGACCCTCCCCACTTTGGGGGTGTTGGGGTGGCCCCAGGGCCGCCCCGAGGGCCGAGGGGGGATGGAAACCCCCAAAGCCGGGGGGCTCCTGGGGGTCCCCAGTTCCCCCCGTCCCCACCCCAAAAGAGCTCCTGGCCAATCAGAGCGCGCGGCGCTGCTGACAACTCAGTTGCCGGGCCGGCGATTTTCAGGCAATCAGCGCCTGCGATAGCGCAGCTCATCGGTTGCCAGGCAGATCACAGCGCTTCTCAATGCGCTAGCCAATCAGAGAGTGCGCGGGGCCATTTCTAGCCAATCAGATCGCTTGTTCTCGATGACTCCTCAGTCGCCAGGCGGAGCCGCAGAGCCCAGCGCTCCCCGGGAGCGGAATTTGGGGAGGGGGGAGGTGACCCTGGGGATGGGGATGGGGCGTGCGGGGGCAGCTGGGGCCGGACTGGTGGCACTGGTGGTGCTGAGAGCCCCCCCGGCCGCGGGGGTCGCGGTGAGAAGGGGTTGGGGGCCCCAAATTAAACCAAAGAGGGATCGGGACCCCCCCACGGAGCAGGAGGGGCCTGGAACCCCCAAAACCAAACACGGGGTAGGGGAGCGGGGACTGGGGGAACGATGGGGAAGGCGGGGGAAAGAGGGGGATGGGACACCCAAAAAGGATCAAGACAACTTGAGGTGGCCACCTTTCTATGTGGATGGTAGCCAATGGTAGCCAATGCTTTTTCCCAGTCCATGGGATCCCAGTCTGTGCAATCCCAGTCGATGTGGTCCCAGTCCATAGAATCTCAACCCAGTTTATCCCAGTGTGTACCGTCCTGATCCCTATGGTCCCATTCCATATGGTCCCAGTCCATAGGATCTCAGTCCAGGTGATCCCAGCCCATGTTTGATCCCAGTCTGTGTGGTGCTGCACACACTGCCAGGGTCTGAAATTCCAGTCACCAGCCAGGAAAAAATGTTCCTGCCCTTGAATGTCCTTGCTGTCCTCTCAACGAGTTATAATAAAACTAAAAATCAATAAATTTGAATTTAAATAAAATAGAATAAAAATGAAATTTAAAAATTTCAACTCTTACAACCCTCCCAGGGCTCCGCTGCCGGAATCAGCAGGAGTGGTGTTGGCCTCTTCAGGGGAGTTAGAGTGGGACCCGACCAGAGCGGGGGCCCTTAAACCCCAAAAATCCACCCTGGGGGGCAAAACATCCCCTACAGCGGCTTGGAGCGAGTCCCCCAGAAAAATGTCACTTAAAGCTGTCATGATCACCCCTGAAAAGGGGCTTGTGGGGCTGTGGCCCCACAAACACCTGAAAATGGGGAGGAAAAAACACCCTTGGAGGGGTGAGGTCCCCCCAAACATCCCTAAAAAGAGAAAAACTCCTCTTCAGAGGGGCCTGAAGACCCTTCAGGGCACTCGAGGAGGGACAAGATCCCCTCCTCTGCTGGGGCCTCTCCGAGCCGGGAGCTCTCCCGTTGGCGGCTGCCCTCGGGGGAGCCCCGAACGACGGCGGCTCCTGGGCTGAGCCCCCCTCAGCCGGGGCTGTGGAGGGAACTGGGGGGGCTGGGACGGGGCCTGGGGGTCCTGGGGTGACCTGGGGGAGCCTCAGTGGGTCCCACCTCCCCCTGTGCCCCCTCTCCCACCCCCTTCCCAATATTGCCCCCAAACAAAAGCTTGTGGCTGTGCCAGCGCCCCCACTGACCTCCAGCCCTGGGAACCTGGAGCAAGCGGAAACCACAACTTTGCAAATGCTACCTGTGCCTGAAGCAAATGGAAAGAGAACTGGGGTGTGAAAAATAAAGCTTGTTTATTTTCAGAAAAACAGCAAAGAAAACACAGAACACATTTACATTGTAAGAATATTTGTAACAACAACTATCTATGGAACGTATATACCTAAGAACATATCTAACAAAAGTCTATGAAACGTATTTACAGAAGACAAAAAGAAGCCCTAAAACCTATAGCCTAAAGACAACAACAAACTCTACAACGTATGTACAAAAGGGTGGCATCTCTGTCCGGGATCTCCATCGGTCCTTGAGGAAAAGCAAGAGGCACGGTCACTCCAATCAGGCAGAGAGGGCTCTTCCATGTGCCCCCAGGCTGGCCCAGCAAGCGCAGCACAGGCTGGGGATGGCCACCAGAACCCAATGCACCGGGTCCCACATCCCTGAGCAGGGACCACCCAGCCCAGTCCCAGCCTGGCAGCAGGGGACCCGCTCTGCCTGTGGGGACCACATGCCTGTCCTGCTGCTGGTATTGCTCTTCATCCCAAGATCATGGCCTCTTCCTCATCTTTCTCATCAATGTCCATGTCCTCAAGGTACTCTTCCATTTCCACGTCCATCTCCTCTTCCACATCTACCTCCATCTCTTCTTCACCAGTCTCTTCTCCATCCACTTCCATCTCCTCCTCTGGATCCATCTGCATGTCCACCTCCATCTCTTCCTCTCCACTCTCTTCTCCATCCACTTCCATCTCCTCCTCTGTATCAATCTCCATGTCCACCTCCATCTCTTCCTCTCCACTCTCTTCTCCATCCACTTCCATCTCCTCCTCTGTATCCATCTCCATGTCCACCTCCATCTCTTCCTCTCCACTCTCTTCTCCATCCACTTCCATCTTCTCCTCTGTATCAATCTCCATGTCCACCTCCATCGCATTGTCTCCACTCTCTTCTCCATCCACTTCCATGTCCTCCTCTCTATCAGCCTGCATGTCCACCTCCATCTCGTCCTCTCTCTCGGTGACAGCCTGCAGAGGTAGCAACACCTCAGAGTGGGGTCCCTGTCCCACCCCATCCCCACAGAACTCCAGCCCAGCCGGGCAGCTGGGGGGTGTCCACCTCCATGGAATGGCACTGTACCTTCCTCAGGACAAATGTGAGCATCCTGCAGGGACGGATGACAAAATCCAGGCAACAGAGAGCTTTCAGGACTGATGGGAGTATCAGGGCGCAGGTGACGAGAAGAGTGACAGGGAACATGGTGAAGGGTGAGCTGGCACGAGGGCTGGCACAGGGTGGGCTGACACAAGGGCCAGTGGTTGTGTTGTGCTCTTTGCTGGACGCTGGAAGTTCCTGCTGGAACATCACATCTGTGACATCACAGTGGATCTAAAGAGCATCTTGTTCCGAGCTGAGCAATCTTCCCCAGCCCATGCTGCTCACAGCCCTGTTGCCAAGGATGGGGCATCCACAGCCTGGGCCAGTGCCTCAGCAGCCTCCGTGTAAAAGAGCAGCTCCCTCAGATCCAACTTCAATCAGCCTCCTGCAGTTGAAAGCCATCCCCCCTTGTCCTGTTGCCACGGGCCCGGCTGAACACTGTCCCCGTCTTTCCTGTGGGACCCTTCCAGTCCTGCAGAGCTGCACTGAGGCCTCCCCAGTGTCTCCTCTTTCCAGGCTGAGCATCCCCAGCCCCACTTGGACGGCAGTCAGGTAGATCAGGGGGAGTCAAGGCTGAAGTCAAACAGCATCAGGAACTGAGAGGTGGAAGCTTTAGGCCCAGGTTTGCCTCTATAATAACAGTGGAGGGGAAGATGGTGGGACACTGGCTCTGTTCTAACCGCTGATTATTTTCTTTTTTTTTTTTTTTCCCCTTCTTTTCTGTCATGCTGATGCAGGTGTTGCTGTTTGCAAGGAAGCTTGGCACAATGTCCATTGTCTTCTCCATTTGTGAAACACCGAGCAGAGTCTGGGCAGGCTGATGATGCAGAGCAAAACCTGCAAATACACCGGTGATCCTGAGCCTGGAGGATGCAGCTAAACCCGGCCAAAAATAATTTCTGGAAAGTCAAGCCTGGTTTACATTTTCTTGAGTTTGGCTATCCCTGAACCGGGGGAGGGGGCTTTCTGGGGAGGGGGTACCACAGGGGTTCCCCTCCCCCGTTTTTGGGGGGTCGCCCATGGTGCCCCCTCCCCAAAAAGCTCCGCGGGCCCCCTGAAGCGGCTTCTGTTCCACCGGCCGGTGCCCCCTGATCCAGGACGTCCCCGGTGAGTCTGGGGGGCTATGGGGGGATTTTGGGGGGATTTTGGTGGCATGTATGGGCTTTGGGGGATTTTGTTGGGAGATTAGGGGGAATTATTGGATTTTGGAGAGAATTACTTGGTTTGTGGGGTTATGGGGGTTTTGTGGGATTTGATGATTTTGGATTTTGGGGATTTTTTTAGGGTTTTGGGGTGGTTATTTTTTGGGGGGTTTATTGAAATTTTTGGGCGTTTTTTTTTTTTTTAATTTTGGTGGGTTCCACTGGGATTTTGTGGGATTCTTTGGTGTTTAGGAGTTTTTTATTGGGATTTTTGGGGGATTTTGGGGGGTTTTAGTGGAATTTTGGGGGGCTTTGGAGTTGTCCCAGGGTGTGGGGAAGGGCCGAGAGGCACCAAAATCTGCTTTAAACCCCTGAAAGTCCCAATAAACCCTATGAAATCGCAACTAAATTGCACAAATTCCCATTAGAACAACCTCGAATCCCAAAAAAAGCTCACAAAATCCCAATTAAACCCCACAAATCGCCCCCAAAAATGTCTCCAAAACCACAAGAAGCCCCACAAAATCCTCACGAGACCCAAAGAAATCTTGGCAACACCCAAAAACAACCCACAAAACCCCCCCAAATCCCCACTAAAATTCCTAAAAAAACCAAATCCCCAAAGAATCCCACTAAATGCCCCCACAATTCCAATAAATTGCCTCCAAATCCCCTAAAAATCCCAATAAAACCCAGAAATAATTCCAGAGGATCCCACAAAATCCCCACAAAATCCCAGTAAAACCTTCCAAAATTCAAAAGAAAACACAAAAAAATTCAATTAACCCCCAAATACCCCCAGGAAAACAACTTCCCACTCAAAGCACCAAGAAAACCCCTCAAAATCCAAACTCCCCAAAATCCCCCAACTGCCTCCAAACCCAATAACTCTCCCCAAAAACCCCAACAATTCCCCATAAACTCCCAACACAATTCCCCAAAGCCCAAAAAAGCCCCAAATGCCCAAACCCCTCCCGAGCCCTCCCTGGTCCCTCCCGGTCCCGCCCAGGCCCGTCCGGGGCCGCGGCCAAAACTGCCCGGAGCGAACGCGGAGGTCCCGGAGCGACCCCGGAGCCGATCCCGGGCTCGGCCTCGGGCTCGGCCCCTTTGGGGGATTTTGGGCCGAACCGGGCAGGTTTAGGGTGGGCTTCAGATCCCTTGCGGGGATCCCGAGCCTTTTCGGGTGGATTTTCAGCCCCTGTGGCTGATTTGAGGCCGAATCTGGTGGGGTTTAGGGGGGATTTCAGACCCCTTTGGATGATTTTAGGCCCATGTGGGTGGGGCTGGGGCCCATTTGGGTGAGTTTAGGAAAAACTGGGCCCATATGGGTGAATCCTAATCCTGTGTGGGTGATTTTAGGTCCCTTTTTTGTGTATTTTGGGTGCATTTAAGTAGGGTTGTTTGCTTCTTTGGGCAATTTTTGGTTGAACCAAGCCTTTTTAGGGTGATTTTAGGTCTTCTTGTGTTGGTGTCAGGGACATTTTGGTGATTTTAGATACCTTTGGATGATTTTAGGCTGGACCAGATACTTTCAGGGTGGATTTTAGTCACATTTGAAAGATTTACGGGTGATGTTAAGCCATTTCTTGAGGGCTATAAAACACTTGGGGCAGTTTTAAGCCCCTTTGTTTGGATTTTAGAGCCCTCTGGATACTTTTAATCCCATTTGGTTGGTGTCAGGCCCAACCATGTGGATGTAGGCTGCATTTGATGCCCTTTTGGGTGATTTTGGGTCAAACCGGGCTTTTTTAGGACAGCGCATCCCCTTGGCCCCGGCCCTTTCCCCTCACGGTTCTGCCCTTTCCTCGCTCCTTTCCCCTCACGGTTCCGCCCTTTCCTCGCTCCTTTCCCCTCACGGTTCTGCCCTTTCCTCGCTCCTTTCCCCTCATGGTTCAGGATCCCGGAGCGGGGGAGGAGGAGGAGGGAGGGAGGAAGAGGCGCAGCGGCAGCAGGGAGCAGCCGGAGGAGAGGAGAGAAGGAATCGCGTGGCCCTGGCGCTGCCTGAGCTCGCAGCACCCCGGGAGCATCGCCCCCATCCCGCAGGTGCCCAGGGAGGGGGAGCTCGGCCCAAATATCCCGGGGCTCCCTGGGTTTGGGGTTTTTGGGGGGATGTTTGGAGCTGGCAGGGCTCCAAAGCCGAGCCGCAGCTGGCCCTCGGGGGGACATCGGGGGGGTCCCCGGGAGGTGTTTTTGGGGGATCCCAGTGTGGGTGGCGGCAGAGCCCCGGCGGGGGGACACCGGTTTTGGGGAGCCCCAGGAGAGCCGCGGCTGCCCTGAGCGGGAGCCCAGAGAGAGGAGAGCCCCAGAAGCCCCAGCGGGGACCCCGAGATGGGGGGACCCCTGGCAGTGCCGGCACCCCGGCAATGGGGGGTGCTGGGGCTGGAGGGGCGGCATGGCCGGGAAAGGGGTGCGGGGCTCCCGGGGCCGCCAGGGGCTGCTCCCAGCAGGAGCCCAGTTGCTGACAGTCATTCCCCGTTATGATACAATTTGCCCCAGCACAGTCCCTGTTGCTCCCACTTTCATCCAGTGTGTTCCCAGTTGCTCCCAGTCACACCCAGTATGGGGAATGATGTGCCTGGTGTGTTCCCAGTCAGTCTCAGACACTCCCAGTATTAGTCCAGTCCTTCCCAGTATGGTCCAGAGATGAGCCCAGTGTGCTCCCAGTCACTGCCAGTATGAACCAGTTGTGCCCCACATGGTTCCAGTTGCTCCCTTTCACCCTCACTTTTGTTCCAGTCACTCCCAGTCTCTCCCAGTGTACCCCAGTTCCTTCCAGCATACTCCCAGTCACTCCCAGTTCCTTCCAGCATGATCCCATTTGTTCACAACCACTCCCAGTCAGCCTCAGTGTAGTTGCACTCACTGCCAATATGATCCCTGTCACCTCCAGCATGATCCCAGTTGATCCCAGTAGAAGCCCAGTTGTTTCCAGTCACCCCCAGCATGCACCCAGTGACTCCCAGTTCCTCCAACTTGCTCATAGCATGATCCCAGTTGCTCACAGTTGCTCCCAGTCAAACTCAGAATGATCCCAGTCACTCCCAGTGTATCCTATTTACGCCAGCATGGTCTCAATTGCCCGCTGCAGGCTCTTACTCTGTCCCAGTGTGATCCCAGTATGATCCCAATATGATCCCAGTCTCCCTCAGTGTGACCGCAGTCTGCCCCACATGGGCCCAGCTACTCCCAGTATGATCCCAGTACGATCCCAGTATAAAAAAGTCACTCCCAGTGCTGCCATTCCTGGGATCCCCCAGCCCTCTCTGCATTCCCCCCTCCCAGATCTCCCGAGAGGAGCCCCAAGGGCTGGCAGTCCCCTGGCAGGGTCCCCAGCAAGGCCCAGTTTGGATGCGCAGCCCCCAGTTTTCCCAGTGTGCCTCTCCTTTTGCCCGGGCCGGGTTCCCCCCGCCCCCAGCGGGTGGGAGCAGCCGAGAGCCCCGCGCTGCCCATCCCGACCTGTTCCGGCTCCATCCCCGCTCCTGCCGCGGGCTGCCAGGGCTGCGGGAACGGGGCACCGAGGGTGTCACTGCTCCTGGGGGAGGAGGAGGGAGGGAAGAGGAGGCATGGGAGGAAGAGGAAGAGAAGGGACAAAGGAGGATCAGGTAAAGAAAAAGGAATCATGAGGTGGAGCCCTCCCTGAATTTGCAGCCCCCCTGTGACCATCACCCCCCATCCCACAAGTGACCAGGGATGGGGAGCTCGGCCCAGATATCCTGGGGGGGTCCCTGGGTTGGGTTTTTGGGGGGGATGTTTGGAGAATGAAGAATTGCAAAGCTGAGCAGAAAAGGCCCCTTGGGGGGACACTGGGGGGTCCCGGTGGCAGCTGACAGCAGAGGCAGCCGGGAGGAGCAGAGCCCTGTGTCCCCCAGGAGCCCAAAGTGGGGAGCCCAGAGAGGGGGGAGCGCCGTCATTGGCGGGACCCTCAACAGCCTGGAGAGGGGCAAGGGGGACTCCTTGGAGCCCCTGCAGCCCAAAGCAGAGAAGGAGGGGAGAAGGGACCCCGGGAGCCCAAAAAGCCCTGGCATCCTGTGCCAGGAAGGTGGACACAGCTTCAGCCAGAGCTCGGAGCTGGTGGGCCACGAGCAGGTTCACCATGGGGAGAAGCCCTACAAGTGCTTGGAGTGTGGGAAGAGCTTCACGCAGAGCTCCCACCTGATCCAGCACCAGATGATCCACACCGGGGAATGGCCCTATGAGTGTGGGGAGTGTGGGAAGGGCTTCAGCTGCAGCTCCCACCTCGTCACCCACCAAGGCATGCACACTGGGGAGAGGCCCTACGAGTGTCCCGAGTGTCAGAAGAGGTTTCAGACCAGCTCCAGTCTCCTCAGGCACCAGTGGATTCACACGGAGGAGAGGCCTTTCCGCTGCCCTAACTGTGGGAAGGGCTTCAAACAAAAGTCCCACCTCGTCACCCACCAGCGCATCCACACCTGGGAGAGGCCCTACGAGTGTGGGGAATGTGGGATGAGCTTCAGCTGCAGATCCCACTTGATCTGCCACCAGAGGATCCACACTGGGGAACAGCCCTATGAGTGTGGGGAATGTGGGAAGAGCTTCAGCCAGAGGTCCCCCTTGATCAGCCACCAGAGGATCCACACTGGGGAAGACAATACAAGTGTGGGGAATGTGGGATGACCTTCAGCCAAAAGTCCCAGCTGATCATCCACCAAATGATCCACACTGTGGAGCGGCCCTATGAGTGTGCCCAGTGTCAGAAGAGGTTTCAGACCAGCTCCCATCTCCTTGTACATCAGCGGATTCACACGAGGAGAGGCCCTTCCGCTGCCCCAACTTTAGGACGGTCTTTAAACAAAAGTCCCACCTCGTCACCCACCAGCGCATCCACACTGGGGAGAGGCCCTACGAGTGTCCCCAGTGTGGGAAGAGCTTCTCCAGGAGCTCTACCTTGACCCAACACCAACGGAGGCACCGGTAAGGGAAGCCCTGCAAATGCCTCAGCTGTGGGAAGAGTTTCGTGCCCTGCTCCAACTCCATCCCCCATGGGAGGATCCACTTTGGTCAGAGCCCTGGTGACCCACATTCCCAGTGATCCCTGCTGAGAAGACACCTGGAAGGTGGTCTCCACGTCCTCCTGGTTCCCCATAGGCACCTGGATGAACACAGGGGCAAGAACACCCATCAGGACTCTGATCTAAACTGGAAATTCACTGGCAGAAAACGATTTGTTGACTTTACACCCCAAATAAATCTCACCCGCTCTGTCCAGTTATTTCTTCTGGTGGCATCAAGCAGTGCTGCATGATCTTGGAGGTCTTTTCCATTTCAATAATTTCTTTCTTCACCCTGTCTAAACAACCAGAACTGGGGTGAAAATAAAAAATTGAGCAAAGAGATCTAAAGCTGCACCATTTACCTAGATTTGGGGGTGAATTTGGGGTAGGTTCAATAGAATATTAGGGAGGATTTGGGTGTTCTGAAGCTATCAAAGGCAGGGGACATGTCCACAATCTCATAGGTGTGCTGGCAAAAGGTTTCCACCTGAGCCCGCCTGTTCTCCAAGAATTCTAATTGTCTGTCCCAGTGCCTGGCCTGGGTCTCCCTATCTGGGATGTTCCCCCAAAGTGCCCAAATCACTGCTGAAGCACCCGAGCTGATCCTGGCTGTAAATGCTCCTGTCCACCAACCTCTCCTGGTCAGTGCCATGGGAGGTGGGAGTTTAGGGGCTCCTGGGGGGACTGGGAAGGGCTTCTGTCAATCCTGTGGGCATTTGTGGTGCTGGGAGGGGGCTTGGCAGGGTCTGTGAGGGAGATTTGGGTCCCTGACAGGGCTGTGTGGCTTGCAGAGAATTTGGGTGGGTCCTGGGGGAGATAGAAACGGGTTTTGGTGGTTCTTGGGGTCATTTATCTTGCAGGGAGTAGTTGGGGGGGGGGTCCTGGCTGGGAGCTGTGGGGTGGTTTGAGGAGTCTGGGAGTGGCTGTGGGGCTGGGAGGGCATTTTTGGGTGGTTGTGACTCCCCCAGCCTCCCAAAGCTGCCACCAGACCCGACCCTCAAGATACTGCCAGAGGTCAGTGGCTCCATGGTGGGGTTCATCGTCCTGGCTCTGCAGAAGATATGGGGGGGTCCCCGGGGCCGTGTGTGTCCCCCCAGAGCATGTGTGACACCCCCCATCCCATTATCACCCCCTTGTTCCTCCCCACAGAGCTCCAGCCCCAGCTCCGTCTCCCCCAGAGGGAATTTGGGGCGGGGGCAGGGGGGTGTGCAGCCCCCGCCGGGGAATGGCCCCGGCCCAGCCCCTTTGTTCAGCACCAAGCTGGGCTCGGGGCCGCAGGAGGAAGAGGCCAGTGGGAAGCAGATCCTGCAGCTGGGACAGTGCTGGGGGTCAGGGCAAGGGCCTGCCCTGCACACCTGGCTCAGGTGTGACCCTGCCCCGGCAAGGGAGCGGGACATTCCCATCCCCAGGGATCAGGGCTGGGAGCAGCACTTGGAGCACGGACATGGAAACACTGGGAGCGACTGGGAGCACACTGAGGGCGTGAATTATTCCCCCGCCTCCACCTTCTCCAGCCGCCCTGCCAGCTGAGAAATACTCGCTGGGCCTCGGCCTTGGCCAACAGCCCCTGGGCTCAGCTCCTTGGAGCTCATCACAAACACTGTCTGCTCCAGGCACTGCTGCTGCCCAACCAGCTCCTGGTGGCTTTAGGAGCAGCCCCGGGAAGTGTTTTTGTTCCCTCGGTGGCACAACATCCCTGTTCTCACCCTGCCAAAGAAAGCTGTGGATGCCAAGTGCAGCCAGGATGAAACATTGCTGGCACTGAAGCCCCTCTCTTGGGGCCCTACAGACAGCGCTCCAAAAGGAGCCCCTTGGAGCTCTCCTGGGCCAGCGACTCCCTCGGAGTGGGGCCTCTCCGAGCCGGGAACTCTCCTGTTTGCTGCCCTCGGGGATCCCCAACAACGAGGGAGCCTGTGCCGATCCCCCCACTCCTCCAGGCTCAACCCTTCCCCTGCTGGGGAGATGCCAAAGCATCGGCAGGGAGCATTTCCCTGCCCTCAGGGGAATTTCTCACAGGTGCCTTGCACTGACTCTTTGTGTCTGTGTGCACACAGGAGTGCCTGTGCTTGGGAAATGTGGAAGAAATGCTGCTCTCTGAGGGGTCTGAGTGCCTTGGAGAGCTGAGCCAGTCAGGCCTGTCAGTAGGGTTAAATCACAAGGTCTAAGCTAAGTTAATTTGTGCTAAGAGTTGTTCTTTGCTAAGTTGTTACGTTTAAAATATAAGCCAAGTTGAATATTGTTAAATGTTATTTCTCAGTTAAATTGCAAAGTCATAGGTTATAAGTTCGGTTAAATACTGTAAAGTGCTGTTCTTTTGCTAAATTGTGAAGTTGAAGGTGGAAGTTAAGGTTAAGGTTTAAGTTAAGTCCTGTTAAGTTTGAGCTCTGTAAGCTCTTGGGCCTGTATTCCTTTTATCCTTGCCCTCATTTCCTTGTGTCTCACACACACACAGGGACAGTTCTCGGTTCATTTCTGGTTTGATTGCCTGGATTCTGTTTGGTTTTGTTGTTGCTTTGTTTCCTTGGTGTGCCTGAAGTGTCCAGTCAGGAGCAGAGTGACTCTTGCCAAGGAACTTTGTGGTGCTGTTGCTCAATATTAAATCTGGTTTTTGCTGCTCCCTTGCTGGGGATTTTTTCAGCGCTCTCAAGCCCTCGTTGGTAACAGGGTGAAGGAGCCCTGGGCCAGGCTCTGGCCCTGGCGGACACGGGGACGCTGCTGGGGGGTCCCTGTCCCCTGTCCCGCCCCCCATGGCCCTGTGTCAGGCTCTGGGCTCGATCTCGTGGAACATCCTCTGGGGGAGGCTGCGGCGCCGGTGTCAGGGTCTGTCCGAAAATCCCTCATGTTTGCCTCACGACTGCCTCCAAAGACTGAGACCCTAGACCCTGAAAAGTAGCTCTAGCCTGGCTGAGGTGGAAAATCTGCCAAGTCTTAAGGACTGGTATGCGATGCCATGGGAACTCAGTGCGAGAACAATGGACTGGTCATGGTGGACTGAGCCCTAATCAGTTCGTCCTGTACCTTCGGCCCTGTACTCTTGGTCCTGCATTGACGCGATGATTACAACTGGTTCCCAAAACGAGTCCACACCCACCGTGTAGCCAGGAGAGCTGCTGCTTTGGCCTGATGCCACCCGCTTTGAGGAACCCTATAAAAGACTGAAGGAGTTTTGAGGACTTGGTCCGGACCCCACCTGGAGAAGACAGCCTATGAGCATCTCGTCAAGCTCCGAGGGCCTCGTCTCTTCAGACTGGTAGCTATAATCCCCTTCCCCTCCTTCTCTATTTTTCACTCTATCTCTTTATTTCTCTCCCACTATCGCAGTTGTTGGCACTAAATAAAAGTGCATTTTTGTTTAAGCAAAGTGTTGTGTCCCCTGCTGTGTCTTTTGTGCTTTGAGATCTCCAAAAAGAACCTATCAGGGACCCTGCATGCATTTGCGGACCCTGACATTAAATTGGCGTAGTCGGCAGGATCTTGATAGACAGATTAAGGGTTGCGGGTTGTATGTAGTTTGTAACAGGGGAAGGACCCTCGCTTCAGCCGCACCTAGCACGCCACATCCAGTGAGCGCTGTCTAGAAAGCAAGGGGGGGGCGAGTGGAATTTCCCGCAAACTGCATACACCCAGGCGAAAAGCATCCCCTGTCTTCAGGATTTTTAAAAGATCTCATTTGTACAAAAGATGGGACTTTGTTGTTTTATTTTTTGTGTGTGTCTTTGAGCTGTTTGTTGCAGTTGAGGAGACAACTATTTGTAACTAAGGAGTACCTCCCAAACAGTTTTGGTCCCCTCACCCACTCCAGGGAAGCGAAGGGAAACACAGTTTTAGCTGTGCTTGTGTGTAACTTAAGAGTACCTCCCTGAAAGTGGTTTGTGTCCCTTCACAAAATGACTGAAAAAGATAAAGATACATTTTTTGCTTTGCTAGCGAAATATGGTGCTAGACCCTCTCCAGCTGGAGAGGGATGGGCACAGGATAATTGGTTTAGCTTTGAACACGTCGTAGATAGAATATATTCTTTGCAACATGATGCCAGATATAAGCTGGGCAGAAATAAAACAATTCTCTGCTCAGTTTTGGGTGCTTGCCTATCGGCAGCCATTGAAACCCGTTTTAAACGGGTGACTGAAGAGAAGGCAGTCATAGACTCCTTGCAAAATTTGGTAGAAGTTTTGCAGAAGGAATTAGAACATGAAAGGAGTCTTAGAGAAGAGAGGGAGAAACGGGTGAGCAAAGAAAAAAGCAGTAATAGACTCCCTACAAACCCTAGTAGAAGTTTTGCAGAAAGAATTAGAATATGAAAGAAGTCTTAGAGAAGGGAGAGATAAAAACTTAAAACATGTAGAATCACCAAAAGAAGTAGAAGAGAAAGAAGCACGCCACATTAAACACATATACCCCCAGAAAGAATTGGTACACATACAAAATTGTGGAGAATCTTGTTGTTCCAATTTGAGACCTCTCATTAAAACAGAATACAATTTTATAAATGAAGAGGATTTTGACCCTCACATTACCACAAAAGAAATACCATGCACTGCCACTGAATTAGCCAAATTAAAGAAAGAATATTCATGTCTCCCTCAAGAATCAGAGACAGAATATGTGTTTAGAGTCTCACTCACTGGAGGAGACCAAATTAAATTAAGTGAGCAAGAAGCCAGTGGCTATTGGGGACATGGAGTTTTCTTAACAACAGGAAATACTCGAGCTCCATGGTCCCTGACACACCGCGCAGCTTACTGGGCAGGGGGACTTAGCCCCCTTGAAAGAGGGGACCCTCTAGCCATTACCGGCACGCCAGATCAACTTTTAGAAAACATTCACAAAGCTGCCTGCTTGCAAATGATACATGAAAGAACACTGATTTCTGGCTATGAATCACCTATGCAATTGCCAGTAAAACCTGAAATAATGCCACCTCTAATTCGAGGTCTCCCTGAGTCCCTTAAACCAACTGCAATCCTCCTTCAGAAAACCATTGCATCTATCACCCCTGTAGACAGGCTAGATAGATTTCTTGGCAATCCTACTGACCAAACTGGTTCCACTAGCCCAAGCTTCACGTCTCTTACAACTCCAGCCCAACCTTTAAGCGTACAATCTGATAATAGCCATAAAGTGTGGACGTGGAGCCAAGTTGCAGAAGAGTTAATTAGTTACAGCAGAAAATATGGATCAGTGAATCTCCCAGATGATAAGCCTGAAAAAACCAGAGGGGTCAGGCACATTGTTTCTCCAAATGAAAAACCAGAAAAGGGGAAACAGATCTCTAGTCGCCAACAGTTGTGGCTAATGGGACTAAAAAGGGGAGTGCCACGAGAAGTGATGGATGGCTTACCATATGAAAAATTAGTTAAAATAATTTCAAACTGGCGCAGTCCCAAATCCATGATACTGAATTCACCTGATGTACAACCTAGCGCACCCCCTCCTCCACAAGCTTCAAGCTATAAGCCGAAACAACCCCCTTTACAAACTCTTGATAAAAAGCCAAACCATTCTCCTACACGAGTTTTAGACAATGGGTTACAAAAACCTTCCCTACAGCTCCAAGGCAGTGAAACAAACCAGCCTGCTTTAAACTAGAAACTCCGTCTCTTGTTAGTGAGCAAAGAGACGGAGAATGGCTGTTTTTGAGAAAGCTCACAAAAAACCCAAGAACAGGTGACTTATTGATTACAGCAATAGTCGGTCCCAAACGAGCTTTAGTAACCTTTGTGGTAGACACCGGAGCCCAGATTAGTGCACTGAAAAATGAAGATGCTCAAAAATGTGGAGTTGTTCCTAGCAAGAAACGGTGTTGTGTCTTAAATGCCCTAGGAACTACAGAGCCTATGGGTATCGCTTTAGTAAAAATCACATTGCCCGGGGAAGACAACTTAATAGTTGTCAAAATGGTAATTGGAAATATTCTGGACAGTCTGTTAGGGATGGATATACTTGCTGGGAAACAGTGGGAAGACTCAGAGGGTCTTTTGTGGTCTTTTGGCGCGCCACACCTTGACATCAGGCTGCTTAAAATAGCTCCATCACTACCATTTAGTAAAATCACTTCTGTAAAACAGTATCCCTTGCCCTCTGGTGCTAAAGATGGCATCAAGCCAGTTATTCAAGAATTGAAAGATCAGGGAGTTATTATTAACACTCATAGTCCGTTTAACTCCCCAATATGGCCAGTTAAAAAACCTAATGGGAAGTGGAGACTGACAGTAGACTACCGCCGTCTTAATGCTAACACAGACCCTCTTACAGCAGCTGTCCCAAATTTAGCTGAGTTAATAATAGCAATTCAAGAAAAAGCCCACTCTTTTATGGCAACAATAGACGTTAAAGACATGTTTTTTATGATACCTATACAGCCAGAAGACATGGACTGTTTTGCTTTTGTGTGGGAAGGACAGCAATATACCTTTACACGTTTGCCCCAAGGGTGCAAGCATTCACCTACTTTAGCCCACCATGCTTTAGCCCAGGAGTTAGAAACCATATCTAAACCTGACACTGTAGCTGTTTATCAGTACATTGATGATATCCTTGTGGGAGGAGAAGAAAAAGAAGTAGTGGGGGATACTCAAGAGAAAATAATCTCTCGTTTAGAAAGCCTAGGTTTACAGATCCCTTCAGAGAAAATACAAAAACCTTCACAAGAAGTGAAATTTTTAGGAATATGGTGGAAAGGAGGTATGACATGTATTCCCCCCGATACTTTAACCTCCTTAGATCAGATTAAAATGCCAGAATCCAGGAAAGAACTGCAACAAGCTTTAGGATTGTTAGTGTTTTGGAGGAAACATATTCCAGATTTTTCAATTATTGCTAGGCCTCTTTATGACCTGTTGAGAAAGGGAGTAAAATGGGACTGGAGCCCCTCGCAGGAAGAAGCATTGCAACTGCTGATTTTTGAAGCAACAGCTTATCAAGCATTGGGTCCCATCCATCCTACAGATCCTTTTCAAGTAGAATGGGGATTTGCATCCTCAGGATTGTCTGTACATATATGGCAGAGGGGTCCTGAAGGCCCGACCAGACCCGTTAGCTTTTACTCCCGTGGTTTTAAAGATGCAGAAAAAAGGTATACCATTTGGGAGAAGGGGCTATTTGTTGTTAGCATGGCTCTCGTTGAAGTAGAAAAAATTACAAGACAGCAACCAATTGTATTAAGAGGTCCTTTCAAAGTAATCAAAATAGTTACTACCGGGACTCCTCCTCCTGAAGGAGTAGCTCAGCGGGCCTCCGTGAGAAAATGGTATGCACAAATAGAGCACTACTGCCACATTTTCTCAATCACTGAAGGAGCTGTGAAAATTTTGTCAATACAAGAAACAGAAAATCTGAGTAATAGTGAAGACAAACCTGTTTCAGTGATTAAGGTAGCCCCTCCCTTTTCCCCTGAGCAGTCACCTAACTCATGGTTTACAGATGCTTCATCTAAGAGAGAAGGAAAAGCGTGGAAATTCAAGGCCGTGGCCCTCCATACTTCCTCGGGCGAACAAATTATCACAGAGGGGGAGGGCAGCGCTCAAGTTGGGGAGTTGATAGCTGTTTGGAGTGTTTTCCAGAGGGAAGCACAGAACACCTCTCTTGTTTGCATTTACACCGATTCCTATGCTGTATACAAAGGCTGTACTGAATGGTTGCCTTTCTGGCAACAGAATGATTGGGAAGTTAATAGAATCCCAGTATGGCAGAAAGAAAAGTGGCAAGAAATCCTACAAATTGCAAGTCGAGGGAATTTTGCTGTGGGGTGGGTAGCTTCTCACCAGACAGACGGGAATCTAGCAGGAGAATGGAATAACAGAGCTGATGAATTAGCTAAGTTGAGCCCCCTAAAAAAGGATGAAATTACTGAAGATTGGGAACATTTGTTAGAATGGTTGCATGTAAAAAGACAACACACAGGTGCAAAAGATTTGTATAAAGAAGCTCATGCTCGGGGTTGGCCAGTTACCAGGGAAATGTGCAAAACTTGTGTGTCAGCCTGTGAGCAGTGTCGTAAACGGCTAGAAAGACATCCCCTAGAGGATGACCCACTACACTTAAGAAAAGGTAAAGGCTTATGGGATGCATGGCAGGTAGATTATATTGGTCCTTTTAAGCAATCAGGAGGTAAGCATTTTGTGTTAGTGGGAGTTGAGATAATATCTGGATTAGCTCAAGCTGAGGCCTTCAAAAGGGCTACAGGAGAAAGCACTGTCAAAGCATTGCAGATATGGTTTGGGACCTTTCCAAAACCACAGGAAATACAATCTGATAATGGGTCCCACTTTACTGCCAAAGTAGTGCAGGAATGGGCAAAAGGTGAAGGAATAAAATGGACATTTCACACCCCCTATTACCCACAAGCCAACGGAATTGTAGAAAGAACCAATGGTCTCCTAAAAAGACTTTTGAAACCACAAGAAGGAGGCTGGGATGGTCGACTGTATAAAGCTGTACAAAGTGTGAATGAAAGATGGGGGGCAAACGGATGTCCGAAAATCACCGCCTTTTGCCCGAAAGCTCCAACCATAATTCCGGCACTAAAGGGGCCAAATGATCCCAAAAATCCAGCTCATTATCCCGGACAACCAGTCCTAGTTGACCTTCCCACTGTAGGGGAGGTACCACTAGTACTGAAAACCCCTTTGAATAAATTTGCTTGGGTAGCATCTGATGCTCTAGGTAAAGAACACCGGATAAGTACCCGCTGGATAATTCCCTCTTTTTAAAAGTTCTGCCTTTAGATGGCAGATTTTTCTGTGTTTACTTTTACAGAAGAACTCCGAGGGACATGAAGACCACCTAATCCATGCTAAAACTGGTGATACTTTTCTGCATCCTACCACAATCCTATGGCCAGAAACCAGCTGAGTGGCCATGGTCTGAAATAATTGTGGTAGCATGCTGAAAAGGTGAAAGGATCTCTTTAAGCACAAAAAGGTTTGTACGCACCCAAGCGTACAGGGTTATTGGCACAATTTCACATTAACACAAACTGTAGAAGTAATTTGGTTTTGGTCCAAAAATACTGAAGTGCTTTATTTTAAGTTTAAAGTATTGATTTAAATACTGGGGAAGACTTGATGTTAATGTAGTAATGCCTACTATACCCACCACCCAACCACCAGTTATGCTCACCCCAAAAATTTTTGAAATCGGACCATATGTAATAAAGAAAACTGGCCCTTAGCTGCATCCAGGCACAGCTCTGGATGCAGACAGTTGTTGCCTCAATTATAAGAGAAGGTGAAGAAGGCATTTTCCCTACTGAAATTCAAAAAATAATTTGGGACAATGCAAATGATTTTGAAAAGGAATTCCAATCCTGGTGGAATTTGGTGAACTTCACTTACAACCCAAGAACAAACACAGCCACAGCTTTTGTGTTAACGATATCTAATGCTTCAGTGCATTTGATTTTCCCTATCATTGCATTAGGACTGAATCATGACGGAGCTATTCTCTATCCTTCCGAGCATAGAGAATGGGCCCGTCAAATTGATAAGAAATGGCAAACTGTAAATTTGGAATCTTGTATTGTCCGGGAGCAACAAGGTTTTATTTGTGAAAGTAATGCAATTATAGCTGAAGACATTTGTTTGGACACAGAGCAGAATATTTGCCATTTTGAAGTTCACCCTGATGAAACTCCTGTAACAATATTAGTGTACATAGGTAATGGGTGTGTGTGTGTAAGGACTGCTTGTGATGTAGTGTTTATAGAAAATGTAGCAGTGAATCCAAAGAATCATTCAAATTTTTGTGTCTGTAACTTTACCACGATTACGGGATGTGATTTTTCTTATACTGTCCCAGTTATGTCTTACCACCTTTTACAATCCAATTTTACACTAATTCACCAGATATTGCCTGCCTCTATTGGAATGAATTTAACTTTGATTAAGCAATTGTTGCTTCACCAGGACTTAATTGAAATTTTAGAAAAGGTCAAGAGAAATGGGCAAAAGACCCTGGTAACAGTCCATCATGATGTGAAGGAGATACATCACGTTTTAGAAAGAGTAAGGAAGGATGCTGAACACAGATGGTGGGATACTCTTTTTGGGTGGTCACCTACTACTACAGGCATCCTGAATAAAGTGTGCCATCCTATTGTTGTTCTTTTGATCTTGGTTTTAATTGGTTTTGTTTTATCAGCCATTTTATACATTTTGAATTGGAAAATGATGAGGCAGCTGACCCGATTGACATCAATTATAGATGCACACAGTTCAGTAAAAACCCCTTTTGTTAAAGACATTCCTAGAGTTATTGACACAAGAAGAACTACACGAGCAGTAAAAAATTAGGCCTGCAATAGCAAATTAATTAGTTGTTCATTGTTTGTTTTGATTAGTATTGTTTGTTTTATACTGTGATTAAGTTTTTGTTTGGAGATTTTGTTTAAGAAATTTGTAAAAGAATTTTGTGATTTATTTTGATTTTTTTCAAAGAAATTGTTTCAATTATAAGAAAAATTGTTATAATCAATATTGATCATTATTTCCTATTCTATCTTTTCTTAATCCCTGTCCTTGTTTCTTTTACTTTTTCTCTCTTCCTCTTCGATATCTTTTTCTGTTTCTGTTTTTCTGGGATATATGCTGCCAGGCACTGATGAGTCGAGCCCTGAAGACTTTGTGACAACGCTGCAGACCTTGCTGATGGAGTACTCTCGTCGCCAGTCGTGAGTCACGGGGTGGTGTCAGGGTCTGTCCGAAAATCCCTCATGTTTGCCTCACGACTGCCTCCAAAGACTGAGACCCTAGACCCTGAAAAGTAGCTCTAGCCTGGCTGAGGTGGAAAATCTGCCAAGTCTTAAGGACTGGTATGCAATGCCATGGAAACTCAGTGCGAGAACAATGGACTGGTCATGGTGGACTGAGCCCTAATCAGTTCGTCCTGTACCTTCGGCCCTGTACTCTTGGTCCTGCATTGACGCGATGATTACAACTGGTTCCCAAAACGAGTCCACACCCACCGTGTAGCCAGGAGAGCTGCTGCTTTGGCCTGATGCCACCCGCTTTGAGGAACCCTATAAAAGACTGAAGGAGTTTTGAGGACTTGGTCCGGACCCCACCTGGAGAAGACAGCCTATGAGCATCTCGTCAAGCTCCGAGGGCCTCGTCTCTTCAGACTGGTAGCTATAATCCCCTTCCCCTCCTTCTCTATTTTTCACTCTATCTCTTTATTTCTCTCCCACTATCGCAGTTGTTGGCACTAAATAAAAGTGCATTTTTGTTTAAGCAAAGTGTTGTGTCCCCTGCTGTGTCTTTTGTGCTTTGAGATCTCCAAAAAGAACCTATCAGGGACCCTGCATGCATTTGCGGACCCTGACAGCCGGGGGCGGGGGGACCCGGGGGGACAGGGGACCCCGCTGTGCACGAGCAGTGTTGGACTTCTCTGGGGGAACTGGGAGGGGGGGCTGGGGCAGAGTCACCTCCCCAGTGACCTCACACAACCCCTGTGATGTCACACAGCCCCTGCGATGTCATACAACCTCCTGTGATGTCACACAGCCCTTGTGATGTCACAGAGACAACTCTGAGCTGTCACCCTGTGATGTCAGACAGCTGCTCTGTGATGTCACAGAAGACTCTGAGATGTCACCCTGCAATCTCACTGTTTGTTCTTTGATGTGTTGGTGCAAAGGCAAAGAGAATAAATGCTTCCAAACTACCATGAATCTCTACTATGTATGGCAAGAAGTAAATCATATTTTGTTTAGCTGCATCTGACCATGGATAAAGCTGTGCATGGAAAGTGGCTCTCACTGCTAGACAATATAATATAGGCCTGGTGGAAAAGGTTATATTAATAGACCAGCAGGGCCTCTCCGAAAGGACACAGATAACCAGGAATAGAGAAAAGAGAAAAACAGAAAAATGACTTTCCACTGTCACAATTTTGTACCAAAACCTTGGTTATGAGAAGACAAAAAAGAAGATGTATTAAACCACATGTTTTGCAGTTAGGGACTTCTCTGACTTCAACTCTTAGGACTGAATTGTTCCCCAGGAGCGTATAAAAGTGACTGTGTGAAGAAAACTTTTCCAAATATTCCTAAAAATTCAGGAGTACTCTGCTGCAAAATTTCAGGCACTTCAGGGCATTTTCACTTCAAGCTTCAAGCGTTTCTATGGAAATGCTTGAGAGACAGCATACTTCATATATCCAACATCTCTGTTTGCAACAAGTTTTTATTTCAGATAGGGGTATAGGAAGGACATTCTCTAAATACAGAGGGTTAAATTCAATGAATGACCCATTTCAGGCAATTTGAGAAACTTATTTTCTTTCATTAATTTCTCAAACATAGATATTCAAATAATTTTTAAAAGCAGACAAGCAACTACAGTAGGGTATTTCTCTACACTAAGGGTAACTTTGCAGAATAGTTATACACTGACAAGACTAAAGGGCATCTGGAGGGAATGCTAAGAAACAAGTCTAATTAAAGATACAGCTCATGAAATGACTACATTAAGTCCCTAACAGACTAGGTTGCTGTCTTTGAGATATTTCTAGCAACCTCCATCAACTTCACTGTTCTTCTGTGAGGATGTGCAGGTGGAGCCAGTTTCTGCCTCATAGACTTAGGCAACAGCACCGTCGTAACTGGAAGGTGAAGAGCAAGGCCACTCAGAGATGTGTCTGCACAACGAATCCATGTGCTGCAGCATCTTCCTTCCACAGGAGCAGGAAAGCAGCTTCAGGATTGCCAGTGACAAATGCAACAATTACGCAGCGTTCACGTGGCTGCCATCGGGTGTGACCCCCCCCAGCACAGCTCTGTGCAGGGAACTCCTCTCAGTGGCTGGAGAGCAACATCCAGAGGCGAAGTCGCAGCCGACCATAAGCTTTCAGCGCCTCTAGGTGGGCAGCAGGATCTCGGGCCAAATGCTCAAAGATCTTCCTTCACCTTCACATCATCATTGCCTTCAATGGCATCATCATTGTCTCCTTCACCTACAGCCACAGGACTGCCTTCTCTGTCATTTTCAGTGCTGCTGTCATCTGCCTCCACAGTCACATCAGTGTTTTCTCCACCTTCCTCTGGATCAGTGCCGTCTTCTTTCTGCTCTGTTCTTCTCATCTCCCAAGGTCTTGCAGGAGCTCTGGTCCTTGCTGCTGCTGCTGGTGTCACAGCTCCTTCTCCTGCAGCTAAACCACAGGCCCAAGAAGAGCAGGACGCCAGCAAGAACCCAGAACGGCCACTGCTGCAGGGCACCAAAGAGCACGGCTCCCCAGCCCTCGTCCTGCTGCTCCAGGGGCCCCCGCTCCAGCTCCTGCAGCAGCTGAGCCATCTCACGGGCCAGCAGCTCCTGACGCTCCTTCATTCGCTGGTGCGTGGCCTCATCCAGCCCATCCCCAGCCGGCTGGGGGTACTGGATCAGGCTTTGCACGAGCACGAAGAGCAGTGACAGTAAAGCCATGGTCTGCAGGAGGACACACAGAAGGGGTTCAGTGGGGCCGGAATGGAGACGGACAATGAGGGGCAGGAGCAGCAGGGATGTGGCGGCAGGAAGGAGAGGGCCCCCGGCAGCTGGCAAGGCCCGCACCGCTGCCCCAGCAAGCAGCGCGCCCTCAGCGAGGCGCTCCCGCCGGGGCTGGGCCCTGGATGCGGGGGCAGCCCCAGGTACCGGCGCTTCTCCCCCAGCCCTCCTCCAGCCCCCAGCCCCGTCTCCTCACTGCTGTGCACTCACCGCTTGCCCAGGCTCTACTGGGGCAGCGGCACCCGCTGGGGCCTTTTCTAGCTGCCCCCATTGTGACACGGCGCCTGCGATGTCACAGAACCCAGAGCGCGGCACAGGACAGCCCCGCCCGCCGTCCCCAGCCCGGTCAGGGAACTCATCGTGGCCCTGGGCACCCCGAGCCCCAACAGACACCAAGTGCAGATCCATCACTCGGGAACCTGGGAACACCAGAGCTTCCCTTGACAGAGCAGGCACAAGCACCCTCACACACAACCCTTGTCAAATTCAAATCTGGGTGACATGACCCAGGGATGTTCTCAGTGTACAATTGCAGGCTTTTATTTAATACTGGTGGGGGACATTTTTTATTAGTAGTATTTAAACTTACTACTTTGGGGTAGGATGTCATGTAAGCTAATGCTCTGTTACAGATTTAGTGAGATTTCTTTCTTTCTGAAAGAAATCCAGGTTGCCTGGATGATGCACAGGAAGAGTTAATACCATCCTAAAAAGGCCAGATAATTTAATTACAAAATTTTGATGCCTTCAATAACCTCTTAGCTCTCAAACTCTGTGGTTCAACACCGTGCAAAATTCTGGTATAGCCAGGATTTTGTTCAGAAAGCAGAATGTCTGTGTTTTCAAATTTGTGCAAAGATGTACCTCTGTCACTCCCACCATCTTCAGAATTGTCTCCCTTAAACAGTGTTAGCCAATCTCTTTGACTGAGAAAGGAACTTCTGTCTGTTTCTGCTATGTCTTTGTGTATTTATCTCCAAAGGACTGTGAGTACAGGAGAGATTATACTCCTCGACCTTTCTTTGGGGAACTCATCTCTAAATGGAACTGCAGAAATGGGGAGGGAGGAAAGGGAAGCAGGATGTGACTTGAGTACCTGCATCGTGACCACAGATGGCCACTGCTAGACAGACACTGACGTCAGGCTGATCACGCTCTCCCCTTGGTGTGTAGCAGAATAATGTTGGGATGGCTAAAACTGCTCTGAATTGGATTTGCTTAACAGATGTCATTAGTAAAAGTATTCCAATAAAGAGTTTTAAACTCTCTTCCGAGCTGATGCCACTTATCATGTATCTTCCCCGCATTCTTCTAGGGAAGCTGTTTTTGATGTTGTCCCTTCCTTCTTTTTACAAAGGAGCAAAAATTATTTGCCAAGTATCACTCTTCCAGATTTGTTTCCTCTCATTTTCCAAGATTTAATAAAGTGAACACTCAGCAGAATAGTTCTGTGTTTTTTGAACACAATTCTTCCTTTACCCAATTGAGGCCCTTCTGTGACCATGAAAACACAAAAACTGTTGTGAGCTACAGTTTACACTTAAGAGGTTGATATGGGTCAGTTCTCCCAGGTTATTCTTAGTTCAACTGCTATATAAACTGTTGATGTCAGTGACTGGAAGCTGCTCTCCAGGACATTATATATATGATAATTATATGACAGAAAATGCAACATATAGTTGGATCTGACCTTCAAGTTCACTAGCTTAAAAAAAGAAAAAAAAAAGTCTGTAAGAAATTTGCTGGTTTTTCTATTTATAAATGCCTTCACATTTATATTTAGTTTATGCACATACGAGAGCCTTTCCTTGCATGGACAGCAGTGCCCATCCATCATCAATCTCGGGTATATTATAAGTCTCAATGATAACTGCCTCCAGAAAGCATTTTTGAGACAAAACAGGCAAATTCTTTTGCGTAACTATACAATCTTCCAGTAGCAGGATCTTCACTCTCACATAAACACTTCATGTTTTTCCGCAAAGGAATCTGAGATAGATTTTTCTGAGAGATAACAAACCACCAAAAATTAATTAAATAACAAACAAGAGGAAAACACCATTTCTTCACTCAACACACTTTCCTTGTTTTTCATAAGCATTCAGATTTACAGCTGCGGATACTACCACAGGAGCAGGGCTTTGTCTGGTTTTGCTTCCTCTTCCAGCAGAGCAAGCACAGCTGCAAAATGCAAACTCATTTCTAGGCTCTCTTCTACATCACCAGTTTAACACGTTCCAACCAGTCATAGTTGTGCAACACCCCGTCAGGGAACTGGGATTACTGCAGTGTCACAGACAGTTTAAGTGAGGCTCAAGGAGCTGTACATAGTTTTACCTATGTTTTGTATGGATAATTAAATGATGCGTGACATGGAGATAAGCCAGCTGTACTGAAACTGAACAAACTAACTGCTCTGATGCAACAGTCAAGCATCTCATCAGTTATAAAATGAAACAGGTTTAAAGCAAAAACAATAGAGAACAGAATGCATGACATTGTAAAGTAGCATGTTCAAAGGACCATTTCTGAACTTTAGGCAAGTGTACTCATCCAGTCAAATTTTCAAAAGAATTCCTGGCACCAAAATGTTCTCTGTTTGCTTTTTCACCATGGTAAAAGAATGGATCACTCTTAGGGGAAAGAAAAATCCTGTGTGCAAAACACTGCATGAAACTAAACAATGCTTTAAACGTGGCTAATTTCCATGTGGAGCAGATGATTTAGCACTGTCATCCTTCAGCAGAGGAGAAAGAACTGCCTGTCTTCAGTTTACTTATGCAAGATGAAGAAAGAAAGTGAGGAGTGTGAATTTGATCTTGCTTCAATTTACTTCAGTAGCCAAACACTTGCCATGACTTCAGTGGGAGTGAGACTGCATCTTAGCTCATTCAATGTGGAGAAAAACAAATCAGCTGAGAATAATGCTCTTGTTGATTAGATTGATATTACTACCATAGTTGTTTTTAACAGTGCTAAGTAAATCCTCTTTTAAAAGCCAAAGGTTACCTTCAGTTGTGCTTTTTCCTATGTACTGTGTCACAGTGGAGGATTCCTGGTTCTGTGACCAAGTCACCACTGCTCACAGCAAGCATGGCATGCTCTGGGGCGTGGGCACATTCCCACATGGGAATGATATATGTTTGTGAATGTCACTGGAGACAACATCCAAATCTGGGCTGGGGCATCTCCCTCAGCCAATAAACCAGGGTGCACACTTCTGTAAAATAACTGCATTCACTGAGAAAAAAAGACTACACTAACTAAGATGTCCATGAAAATCAGCAAAGTAAATCAAATCAATAGGGTTACATTTGCAGTTAGGAATCTGCATTTCTGCAGGGAAATTTTAGGATAGCCACAAAGTGGAAAATATTTAATTTTTGGGTTTTTTTCCTGAGACGGCAATCAATCTTCTCGTTTGGCTATAGTCTACTTTCCCCTATAAAGTAGAACCTAGAGATACACTCAGAAAATATGTATGGAAGTACCTCTCAATTAATTAAAAAATATTATTACTCAGAAGATAGAGACACGACTGTCTACACTGTATGAATTAAACATACATGAATTAGGACACAGACTCTTCCATTCTTTAGTAACAAAACTGATGCTGTCCTGAAAATGACATTAATGAATGAGACTGGTATATGAAAACCTTCTGCATCTGCTCTAGACGTTGGAATGAGCATGTTAAATGATGCAGCAGACAAGGAGGATGCACTTCTTAGGGAAGCTGAATGTCACTTCTGTGCTTAAGGAGTTCTGCAGTTTGGATGAAGGTCACAGGCTATGTCCAGGTGCACGAAAATGAATGATAAATACACACAGTTTCTCTTAGACTGAAAGCAGAGCTAGACAAAGAGTATGAAAATCAGGAATAATTCATCCCCTGGTTTTCTAAAGATGTCAATCTTCTACTAGAAGACAGTTTGTTAGCTCCTCCGCATATTAAAGCTATAACATAAAAATAGAAGCACCTCAAACTTGTAGAAGTATCTAAGATGCATAGATTAAGTAATGTCTATGCAGAGCGAGCACCCTAAAAACATCACAAGAGCAAGCAGTGACAATTTCTGGGATAGTAATGACATGAATCAGTATCTAAAAGTTAAGTATAAGTGAAGAAGAGAATTTTTCAACTAATGGATCAGGGAAAACGTGGGAATAAAGGATATGTGATTAAAGATCATAGTGTATTATATTAACAGAGGTGGAGAATATATGACTTTGATTCTGTATTACAACACATTTCAATTGAGTTGTGTGTAGCTTTAGTTTTATACATGCACAATTTTTTAGAACACATTTTTAGAGTAGGGCATGCAATAAAGGAAATGCATTGTATTGCATTGATCCCCACATGACTCGCTGGAATATCTTAACATTTCCAGCACAGATTCCCACTTCTGAAGATGAAAACCCAGAGAAGATGAAAACCTGTAACTGCCATTAAGAGAAGGTCTAAAATTTTAATTTCTGTCTGAACACAAAGGAGCTGTGACATGCTGTGGTTTCTTGAAGCACTCCTGCAGTTACAGACACATCTTTAACTACCCCACCCTCTCCCTCTTCCCCATCCACCATTGACTGATGCAGCTGGGAGATTCAGTAACTGTGGAGCAAAATCTTGCTTACTTTCAGCTCTCCTGCCCCAGCAAATGCTCAGCTCCTCTGGGAAGATGGACCTATGCCATAAACACACTGCACCTTGAGGAGAATGAAAACTTCCCTTCAAACACACACATGTGACCAGCTTTCTGGAACTGCCTGATGTTGCCAGTTTTCGTCTGTTTCCCACAAAGAAGGGAAAGAACCTTGTATTCTCCTCCTCATGATATTTCAAGTCATAATTCCAAATAACAGAGATGCCAGGACTTGTCAGTGACATGACTAACAATCTTATGAGAACTGGCAAGACAGCTCATTTCTCCTACATCTTACAGAAACCTTGGAATTATTTTTGTCTGAAACACTTGGGGGAAGCAAGATGGACTTAATTCTGACAACTTTATTAAATATTCAGTACATCTGACATCCTGATATCAACAACAAAAATATGGTTTAATTATGATAAGCCATACTGGTATCATTTACAATACCTAAGTGTGAAAAACTGCAATGAATTTTTTCTTGATCCATGTGGAAAAATACACACCTTCCACCCCCCCAAGAAAAGTAAGACAAGGCACAATAAATTCTCGTAATTCTCTTTCTTCTGGCTTTTCAGTTCCATCACAGCTCTCCAAATTAAGATTTATGTGCTATTTTGCATCTGTATCTGTTGTTGATTTGCCCCCCTACAGGGATAGAGGTGGATAAGTTTGGACAGGAAACGGTATCCCTCAAGCCAAACTGAAAGGTTTATAAAGTTGCTAATAAAAGTTTGGGTCAGGGCCTAAATATCAATCATCTGCTCATTGTCTTTTTAAACGAGCTCAGGCATTTTCCCAACCACTTCCAGCAGCTCTCTGGCACTATTCTAAACTAAGATTTCAGACATTTCTTTTTTTCCTGTGTTGACTTCAATATTTTTTTTTCTCCCCCTCTCTACCTGCCAAATGCATCCATCAGGATTTTGCCAAAGGCTATCTGCTTTTGAAGTTGAGAGGAATTCACTAATCGTGAGTGTCAAATCCACAATAAATGCCATTGCCATATGGTATATGCTGCTTTTGGGAATTATCTCAAAAGGCCTAGCTGTGAGAAGGCTGGCTGTATGTTAGGAGGGTTTTACTGCTAACTTTCATAACGCATGTCAGGTTTTCAGTTTCTGTATTCATTGGCTTCAGTGAGTGCAACTGTTTCCGGAATTTATAAAAATGTTGTCAAGATCCCTTGATCTTGCTTCCTCCGTCTCTCTCACACAAACACATCCAAACACATCTCTACACAGTGGAATAGCATGCACAGTGGCATGCAAATCTAGCAAAAGAGAAGCTTGTAAATAAATAGCATGTCATTCTGCTTACTCAATAAATTCCTCTGGGTGTTAAACTCATGACAAACGTATCATAAGCCCCGATGAAGGGTTTACAGCCTGTCCCATCACACCATCCTGAGTGCAATTCTGCAATGCATAGGAAGACATAAGTTTGAAAAACAGAGCAGAAATAGCTCCCGTAAGGGCAGGGTGCTGACATAGATGAAACATAACTAACTGGAGAGCATTTGTTTTAGCTAAAGAAGACAGCATCAGTGTCACATCTCTGTGCATGTGGAGGTGTAATCTACATTCAAAGCAACATGAAATCTATCTCCTTTAAAAAATTGTCCATTAATACATAAATGTGTCTGTGTTGAAACTCCTCAGATACCATTCCCAACTAGAACTACACACAAGACTAAGAAATTGAACAGAGAAACACGGTTTTGTGATCCAAACAGGCAAGGAGAAAGAAAACCACATATGTGGAGTTTAACATACCAACGTAGTGATAGAAAAAGAATTACAAAAATAAATGTCAGGCCCCTTGAAACACTTTAGGCAGCTCTCTCAACTTTCTCTGATGATCTAGGAAGACGTGAATGTCCTCCATGTCTCACATCATCCCCACCAGCCACATGGAAATATCTCCAATGCAGCTTGGAGTGTTTCAAGTATAACTCCCCTCTAATTTATGTAGTCTGTTAACATCCTCTTGGAGCAAACAGAAATAATAGTTTAAAAAGACAGCTGTATTTCAGAAACATGTGCCTCTACATGACAAAAAAAAAAAAAACAGAATTTAATACCGTCCCTAGGCAGAATTCATCCATCTTTAAGGCTTCTATTTTGTATGTCTGATTTGTTTTCCTGGTAAGTAATACAAATGAACTGCTGGCAACATCACATCAAAACAAAAGCAGCAGAATCAGAAAAAAACACTGAAAAGTTTACCTTTCTAGGAAAGCTTCAGTCTTAGGATATTTTGTTTTGACATTCCAGTGACTGGAAGGAACAGCATCACTAAAGACAGCAGGCTGTAGGCATGTGGCACTTGCAAAGTTCTCATTCTGCTCTCTTCTTCTGCATCTTCTTTTGCACTATCTCCCCACTTTTCAAACAACCCAAGTTTTATCTGGAAGAAAAAAAGGAAAACATCTGTAGACCTGCATTACTGCATAAATAATAATTCTGTAAGCAAGCCAGACCTACCTTTAAAGAGCAGCTCATTTAATTTCTTTGCTACAAAAGGATTTTTTTTTCTCCAGTACAAGTAAAAATGTTTTGTTTCTTTAATACTAAATTTACACATTTTGACATTGGAAAAATATGTAAACTTTTCAACACCAGTGTCTAGCATAGCTAAAGTTCAAGCACAAATTAAATTAATACAGTATCCACACAAAGAATATTTGCCATTCAAAAGTGACCACGCAACTTGTTAGTTCATACCAGTTGACTGGATATCTTAATGTTTTATAACTTTTTATCTCAGTACTAAAGCTATTTTATGTTTATGCTATGACTGGAATGAACTGTAAGGTCTCAGATGCCATGGGGATACAAGCAGCATTAACAATGAGTACATACCCATCAAAACTTTCATAAATAAACTAAGAAAATTGGGTAGAACAAGCAGTTGTGTTTAGTTTTAATAGAAAAAAAGTCAGTGCAGATGATGGATTTAAAAGTGCTTTCAGTATGATATTTCCAGCAGAATAACTGCAACTCATCCACCAAAACGTCCTACAAACTTTAATGAGTATTTCAGGCTGGGGTCAATGGGCTGATATGAGATTTTGTTAGCACAATGTGCAACTAAGCCAGCTTTGCAGCACTTTTCACTTAATAAGAGTCATTCATAGTCCATAAATCTTGAAGTGTTTTACAAATGAAAGCAATTATCCCTGTCCTTATTTTCCCTATGCAAAAACAGAACCATAAAGCTGCAGTGAACCTATTTCCTCAAGGTCACACAGCACAGTAGTTGAAAAGAAAACAGCAACAGCAATCCTGGTGTCCTTTGTACCCAGCTAT